>NW_027207220.1:1200000-1800000 GCF_963455315.2 Globicephala melas
CAATGTTTGGGACGCCTCTGTTTACAAGAACCTCGTTTACCGTACAAGTTCAATATCACAGAAAGTGAAAAATGGATAAAGAACTTGTGGTACTTACGTACAATGCAGTATCACTCAGCAGTGAAATCTATGTCATCAGGCCCGTAGCAGCACAATGAGTGGATTCAGGTACGATGATTCTAACTGAAATAAGTCACACAGAAAAAGAAACATCATACGATATCAGTAATACACGGAATGTCAACTTGGCTACACCGGAACTGAATTACAGAACAGAACAGGGTCTCAAATTTAGAAAACCAACTTATGCTTGTTTAAGGGTAAAGGTGAGTTGGGGTGCTGCATAAAACCAGAGATTGAAATGAGCACAGATAAAGTTCCTTAAGCCAAATATGGAATAGACAAGAGCTACTCCTTGCTCAACGAAATGGACTCAACACCGCATATTAAACGCCTAAGAATGTACCTGACTCTTAAGTATCTTAAAACCTATGGATTGCTATGTCTCCGAAAGAGAATCAAGCATGTGTACAGGGACATAAACGCAGCAGTGATAGGATTGGAGAGGTTCGGTGAGCAAATGAAGACCCTTTGAAGTCATATTGCATGGTACCCATTCCACGGGTTTCAACTACCCAGGTTTAAGGTATTCTTCCTTCAGCTAAAACATGCATGTGGAACCTAGAGTATGATCAACCATGTGATCGGGAGACGTGTTCAATTATGTCTCAGTTTTCATACCCTGGTACTCGGGTGCAACATTCCAGACGCTTTACTAACACTCTCCCGACTTGGAGAGTCAGTCCCTTTAACCTCCTGTTTGGCCCAGTTTGCAATTTCTGCGGAAGATGAACAGGAATAGCGAGAACCAATGAGAGACTAGCTGGAGGTGTCTGGACGGGCAAATTTAACTCCCATTTCCCACCAGGAAGAGGAAAGAACCAAAGGCTCAGCGTGCCGTGCCGGAACCAGATTAGGGCCTGAAGCCATCCTGCGGTGTTGCGGCCAGCTCACAAGAAAACGAGTTGAAGAAAGGAGCTCAGGGGCACTGTAATTCACAAACCTGCAGAGTTATAAATGACAACTATCGTCCAAAAATATACTGAAGTAAGGCTGCCAAGAGGACTTGAAAGCGGGGCAGAATTGCAGGAAACCGATTTCAGGAGGTAGACTGGAATTGCATTGAAAGCATAGGAAAAGAGGCAGAACGTCCACAATGATGCACTTGGCCAAAAAGGGCGTATGCGTTTTTTCCTGAATATATTCAGGAAAAAACGCATACGCCCTTTTTGGCCAACCAAGCAAGCTTGCAAAGGAAATCTGCACTACAATGAAGTCTCACTTCCCCCCGGTCAAAAGGGCCATCTGAAAAAAGTGTAAAATCCAGAAAGGCAGGACAGGCCATGGAGAACTGGGAGCCTTGTTATGCTGATGGGCGGGATGTAAACTGCCAACAGACACTCGGGAGAAGTGTATGGTGTTTCCTGAAACATCTAAAAAACAAAGCAACAGAGCCTAGGGCACTTCCACTTATGGTCCTATAGCTTAGGGAAATTAAAATCAAAAAGACACAGCCACCCCAATGTTTGGGACGCCTCTGTTTACAAGAACCTCGTTTACCGTACAAGTTCAATATCACAGAAAGTGAAAAATGGTTAAAGAACTTGTGGTACTTACGTACAATGCAGTATCACTCAGCAGTGAAATCTATGTCATCAGGCCCGTAGCAGCACAATGAGTGGATTCAGGTACGATGATTCTAACTGAAATAAGTCACACAGAAAAAGAAACATCATAAGATATCAGTAATACACGGAATGTAAACTTGGCTACACAGGAACTGAATTACAGAACAGAACAGGGTCTCAAATTTAGAAAACCAACTTATGCTTGTTTAAGGGTAAAGGTGAGTTGGGGTGCTGCATAAAACCAGAGATTGAAATGAGCACAGATAAAGTTCCTTAAGCCAAATATGGAATAGACAAGAGCTACTCCTTGCTCAACGAAATGGACTCAACACCGCATATTAAACGCCTAAGAATGTACCTGACTCTTAAGTATCTTAAAACCTATGGATTGCTATGTCTCCGAAAGAGAATCAAGCATGTGTACAGGGACATAAACGCAGCAGTGATAGGATTGGAGAGGTTCGGTGAGCAAATGAAGACCCTTTGAAGTCATATTGCATGGTACCCATTCCACGGGTTTCAACTACCCAGGTTTAAGGTATTCTTCCTTCAGCTAAAACATGCATGTGGAACCTAGAGTATGATCAACCATGTGATCGGGAGACGTGTTCAAATATGTCTCAGTTTTCGTACCCTGGTACTCGGGTGCAACATTCCAGACGCTTTACTAACACTCTCCCGACTTGGAGAGTCAGTCCCTTTAACCTCCTGTTTGGCCCAGTTTGCAATTTCTGCGGAAGATGAACAGGAATAGCGAGAACCAATGAGAGACTAGCTGGAGGTGTCTGGACGGGCAAATTTAACTCTCATTTCCCACCAGGAAGAGGAAATAACCAAAGGCTCAGCGTGCCGTGCCGGAAGCAGATTAGGGCCTGAAGCCATCCTGCGGTGTTGCGGCCAGCTCACAAGAAAGCGAGTTGAAGAAAGGAGCTCAGGGGCACTGTAATTCACAAACCTGCAGAGTTATAAATGACAGCTATCGTCCAAAAATATACTGAAGTAAGGCTGCCAAGAGGACTTGAAAGCGGGGCAGAATTGCAGGAAACCGATTTCAGGAGGTAGACTGGAATTGCATTGAAAGCATAGGAAAAGAGGCAGAACGTCCACAATGATGCACTTGGCCAAAAAGGGCGTATGCGTTTTTACCTGAATATATTCAGGAAAAAACGCATACGCCCTTTTTGGCCAACCAAGCAAGCTTGCAAAGGAAATCTACACTACAATGAAGTCTCACTTCCCCCCGGTCAAAAGGGCCATCTGAAAAAAGTGTAAAATCCAGAAAGGCAGGACAGGCCATGGAGAACTGGGAGCCTTGTTATGCTGATGGGCGGGATGTAAACTGCCAACAGACACTCGGGAGAAGTGTATGGTGTTTCCTGAAACATCTAAAAAACAAAGCAACAGAGCCTAGGGCACTTCCACTTATGGTCCTATAGCTTAGGGAAATTAAAATCAAAAAGACACAGCCACCCCAATGTTTGGGACACCTCTGTTTACAAGAACCTCGTTTACCGTACAAGTTCAATATCACAGAAAGTGAAAAATGGATAAAGAACTTGTGGTACTTACGTACAATGCAGTATCACTCAGCAGTGAAATCTATGTCATCAGGCCCGTAGCAGCACAATGAGTGGATTCAGGTACGATGATTCTAACTGAAATAAGTCACACAGAAAAAGAAACATCATAAGATATCAGTAATACACGGAATGTAAACTTGGCTACACAGGAACTGAATTACAGAACAGAACAGGGTCTCAAATTTAGAAAACCAACTTATGCTTGTTTAAGGGTAAAGGTGAGTTGGGGTGCTGCATAAAACCAGAGATTGAAATGAGCACAGATAAAGTTCCTTAAGCCAAATATGGAATAGACAAGAGCTACTCCTTGCTCAACGAAATGGACTCAACACCGCATATTAAACGCCTAAGAATGTACCTGACTCTTAAGTATCTTAAAACGTATGGATTGCTATGTCTCCGAAAGAGAATCAAGCATGTGTACAGGGACATAAACGCAGAAGTGATAGGATTGGAGAGGTTCGGTGAGCAAATGAAGACCCTTTGAAGTCATATTGCATGGTACCCATTCCACGGGTTTCAACTACCCAGGTTTAAGGTATTCTTCCTTCAGCTAAAACATGCATGTGGAACCTAGAGTATGATCAACCATGTGATCGGGAGACGTGTTCAAATATGTCTCAGTTTTCGTACCCTGGTACTCGGGTGCAACATTCCAGATGCTTTACTAACACTCTCCCGACTTGGAGAGTCAGTCCCTTTAACCTCCTGTTTGGCCCAGTTTGCAATTTCTGCGGAAGATGAACAGGAATAGCGAGAACCAATGAGAGACTAGCTGGAGGTGTCTGGACGGGCAAATTTAACTCTCATTTCCCACCAGGAAGAGGAAATAACCAAAGGCTCAGCATGCCGTGCCGGAACCAGATTAGGGCCTGAAGCCATCCTGCGGTGTTGCGGCCAGCTCACAAGAAAACGAGTTGAAGAAAGGAGCTCAGGGGCACTGTAATTCACAAACCTGCAGAGTTATAAATGACAGCTATCGTCCAAAAATATACTGAAGTAAGGCTGCCAAGAGGACTTGAAAGCGGGGCAGAATTGCAGGAAACCGATTTCAGGAGGTAGACTGGAATTGCATTGAAAGCATAGGAAAAGAGGCAGAACGTCCACAATGATGCACTTGGCCAAAAAGGGCGTATGCGTTTTTACCTGAATATATTCAGGAAAAAACGCATACGCCCTTTTTGGCCAACCAAGCAAGCTTGCAAAGGAAATCTACACTACAATGAAGTCTCACTTCCCCCCGGTCAAAAGGGCCATCTGAAAAAAGTGTAAAATCCAGAAAGGCAGGACAGGCCATGGAGAACTGGGAGCCTTGTTATGCTGATGGGCGGGATGTAAACTGCCAACAGACACTCGGGAGAAGTGTATGGTGTTTCCTGAAACATCTAAAAAACAAAGCAACAGAGCCTAGGGCACTTCCACTTATGGTCCTATAGCTTAGGGAAATTAAAATCAAAAAGACACAGCCACCCCAATGTTTGGGACACCTCTGTTTACAAGAACCTCGTTTACCGTACAAGTTCAATATCACAGAAAGTGAAAAATGGATAAAGAACTTGTGGTACTTACGTACAATGCAGTATCACTCAGCAGTGAAATCTATGTCATCAGGCCCGTAGCAGCACAATGAGTGGATTCAGGTACGATGATTCTAACTGAAATAAGTCACACAGAAAAAGAAACATCATAAGATATCAGTAATACACGGAATGTAAACTTGGCTACACAGGAACTGAATTACAGAACAGAACAGGGTCTCAAATTTAGAAAACCAACTTATGCTTGTTTAAGGGTAAAGGTGAGTTGGGGTGCTGCATAAAACCAGAGATTGAAATGAGCACAGATAAAGTTCCTTAAGCCAAATATGGAATAGACAAGAGCTACTCCTTGCTCAACGAAATGGACTCAACACCGCATATTAAACGCCTAAGAATGTACCTGACTCTTAAGTATCTTAAAACGTATGGATTGCTATGTCTCCGAAAGAGAATCAAGCATGTGTACAGGGACATAAACGCAGAAGTGATAGGATTGGAGAGGTTCGGTGAGCAAATGAAGACCCTTTGAAGTCATATTGCATGGTACCCATTCCACGGGTTTCAACTACCCAGGTTTAAGGTATTCTTCCTTCAGCTAAAACATGCATGTGGAACCTAGAGTATGATCAACCATGTGATCGGGAGACGTGTTCAAATATGTCTCAGTTTTCGTACCCTGGTACTCGGGTGCAACATTCCAGACGCTTTACTAACACTCTCCCGACTTGGAGAGTCAGTCCCTTTAACCTCCTGTTTGGCCCAGTTTGCAATTTCTGCGGAAGATGAACAGGAATAGCGAGAACCAATGAGAGACTAGCTGGAGGTGTCTGGACGGGCAAATTTAACTCTCATTTCCCACCAGGAAGAGGAAATAACCAAAGGCTCAGCGTGCCGTGCCGGAACCAGATTAGGGCCTGAAGCCATCCTGCGGTGTTGCGGCCAGCTCACAAGAAAACGAGTTGAAGAAAGGAGCTCAGGGGCACTGTAATTCACAAACCTGCAGAGTTATAAATGACAACTATGGTCCAAAAATATACTGAAGTAAGGCTGCCAAGAGGACTTGAAAGCGGGGCAGAATTGCAGGAAACCGATTTCAGGAGGTAGACTGGAATTGCATTGAAAGCATAGGAAAAGAGGCAGAACGTCCACAATGATGCACTTGGCCAAAAAGGGCGTATGCGTTTTTTCCTGAATTCAGGAAAAAACGCATACGCCCTTTTTGGCCAACCAAGCAAGCTTGCAAAGGAAATCGGCACTACAATGAAGTCTCACTTCCCCCCGGTCAAAAGGGCCATCTGAAAAAAGTGTAAAATCCAGAAAGGCAGGACAGGCCATGGAGAACTGGGAGCCTTGTTATGCTGATGGGCGGGATGTAAACTGCCAACAGACACTCGGGAGAAGTGTATGGTGTTTCCTGAAACATCTAAAAAACAAAGCAACAGAGCCTAGGGCACTTCCACTTATGGTCCTATAGCTTAGGGAAATTAAAATCAAAAAGACACAGCCACCCCAATGTTTGGGACGCCTCTGTTTACAAGAACCTCGTTTACCGTACAAGTTCAATATCACAGAAAGTGAAAAATGGATAAAGAACTTGTGGTACTTACGTACAATGCAGTATCACTCAGCAGTGAAATCTATGTCATCAGGCCCGTAGCAGCACAATGAGTGGATTCAGGTACGATGATTCTAACTGAAATAAGTCACACAGAAAAAGAAACATCATAAGATATCAGTAATACACGGAATGTAAACTTGGCTACACAGGAACTGAATTACAGAACAGAACAGGGTCTCAAATTTAGAAAACCAACTTATGCTTGTTTAAGGGTAAAGGTGAGTTGGGGTGCTGCATAAAACCAGAGATTGAAATGAGCACAGATAAAGTTCCTTAAGCCAAATATGGAATAGACAAGAGCTACTCCTTGCTCAACGAAATGGACTCAACACCGCATATTAAACGCCTAAGAATGTACCTGACTCTTAAGTATCTTAAAACCTATGGATTGCTATGTCTCCGAAAGAGAATCAAGCATGTGTACAGGGACATAAACGCAGCAGTGATAGGATTGGAGAGGTTTGGTGAGCAAATGAAGACCCTTTGAAGTCATATTGCATGGTACCCATTCCACGGGTTTCAACTACCCAGGTTTAAGGTATTCTTCCTTCAGCTAAAACATGCATGTGGAACCTAGAGTATGATCAACCATGTGATCGGGAGACGTGTTCAAATATGTCTCAGTTTTCGTACCCTGGTACTCGGGTGCAACATTCCAGACGCTTTACTAACACTCTCCCGACTTGGAGAGTCAGTCCCTTTAACCTCCTGTTTGGCCCAGTTTGCAATTTCTGCGGAAGATGAACAGGAATAGCGAGAACCAATGAGAGACTAGCTGGAGGTGTCTGGACGGGCAAATTTAACTCTCATTTCCCACCAGGAAGAGGAAATAACCAAAGGATCAGCGTGCCGTGCCGGAACCAGATTAGGGCCTGAAGCCATCCTGCGGTGTTGCGGCCAGCTCACAAGAAAACGAGTTGAAGAAAGGAGCTCAGGGGCACTGTAATTCACAAACCTGCAGAGTTATAAATGACAGCTATCGTCCAAAAATATACTGAAGTAAGGCTGCCAAGAGGACTTGAAAGCGGGGCAGAATTGCAGGAAACCGATTTCAGGAGGTAGACTGGAATTGCATTGAAAGCATAGGAAAAGAGGCAGAACGTCCACAATGATGCACTTGGCCAAAAAGGGCGTATGCGTTTTTACCTGAATATATTCAGGAAAAAATGCATACGCCCTTTTTGGCCAACCAAGCAAGCTTGCAAAGGAAATCTGCACTACAATGAAGTCTCACTTCCCCCCGGTCAAAAGGGCCATCTGAAAAAAGTGTAAAATCCAGAAAGGCAGGACAGGCCATGGAGAACTGGGAGCCTTGTTATGCTGATGGGCGGGATGTAAACTGCCAACAGACACTCGGGAGAAGTGTATGGTGTTTCCTGAAACATCTAAAAAACAAAGCAACAGAGCCTAGGGCACTTCCACTTATGGTCCTATAGATTAGGGAAATTAAAATCAAAAAGACACAGCCACCCCAATGTTTGGGACACCTCTGTTTACAAGAACCTCGTTTACCGTACAAGTTCAATATCACAGAAAGTGAAAAATGGATAAAGAACTTGTGGTACTTACGTACAATGCAGTATCACTCAGCAGTGAAATCTATGTCATCAGGCCCGTAGCAGCACAATGAGTGGATTCAGGTACGATGATTCTAACTGAAATAAGTCACACAGAAAAAGAAACATCATAAGATATCAGTAATACACGGAATGTAAACTTGGCTACACAGGAACTGAATTACAGAACAGAACAGGGTCTCAAATTTAGAAAACCAACTTATGCTTGTTTAAGGGTAAAGGTGAGTTTGGGTGCTGCATAAAACCAGAGATTGAAATGAGCACAGATAAAGTTCCTTAAGCCAAATATGGAATAGACAAGAGCTACTCCTTGCTCAACGAAATGGACTCAACACCGCATATTAAACGCCTAAGAATGTACCTGACTCTTAAGTATCTTAAAACCTATGGATTGCTATGTCTCCGAAAGAGAATCAAGCATGTGTACAGGGACATAAATGCAGAAGTGATAGGATTGGAGAGGTTCGGTGAGCAAATGAAGACCCTTTGAAGTCATATTGCATGGTACCCATTCCACGGGTTTCAACTACCCAGGTTTAAGGTATTCTTCCTTCAGCTAAAACATGCATGTGGAACCTAGAGTATGATCAACCATGTGATCGGGAGACGTGTTCAAATATGTCTCAGTTTTCGTACCCTGGTACTCGGGTGCAACATTCCAGACGCTTTACTAACACTCTCCCGACTTGGAGAGTCAGTCCCTTTAACCTCCTGTTTGGCCCAGTTTGCAATTTCTGCGGAAGATGAACAGGAATAGCGAGAACCAATGAGAGACTAGCTGGAGGTGTCTGGACGGGCAAATTTAACTCTCATTTCCCACCAGGAAGAGGAAATAACCAAAGGCTCAGCGTGCCGTGCCGGAACCAGATTAGGGCCTGAAGCCATCCTGCGGTGTTGCGGCCAGCTCACAAGAAAACGAGTTGAAGAAAGGAGCTCAGGGGCACTGTAATTCACAAACCTGCAGAGTTATAAATGACAGCTATCGTCCAAAAATATACTGAAGTAAGGCTGCCAAGAGGACTTGAAAGCGGGGCAGAATTGCAGGAAACCGATTTCAGGAGGTAGACTGGAATTGCATTGAAAGCATAGGAAAAGAGGCAGAACGTCCACAATGATGCACTTGGCCAAAAAGGGCGTATGCGTTTTTTCCTGAATTCAGGAAAAAACGCATACGCCCTTTTTGGCCAACCAAGCAAGCTTGCAAAGGAAATCTGCACTACAATGAAGTCTCACTTCCCCCCGGTCAAAAGGGCCATCTGAAAAAAGTGTAAAATCCAGAAAGGCAGGACAGGCCATGGAGAACTGGGAGCCTTGTTATGCTGATGGGCGGGATGTAAACTGCCAACAGACACTCGGGAGAAGTGTATGGTGTTTCCTGAAACATCTAAAAAACAAAGCAACAGAGCCTAGGGCACTTCCACTTATGGTCCTATAGCTTAGGGAAATTAAAATCAAAACGACACAGCCACCCCAATGTTTGGGACGCCTCTGTTTACAAGAACCTCGTTTACCGTACAAGTTCAATATCACAGAAAGTGAAAAATGGATAAAGAACTTGTGGTACTTACGTACAATGCAGTATCACTCAGCAGTGAAATCTATGTCATCAGGCCCGTAGCAGCACAATGAGTGGATTCAGGTACGATGATTCTAACTGAAATAAGTCACACAGAAAAAGAAACATCATAAGATATCAGTAATACACGGAATGTAAACTTGGCTACACAGGAACTGAATTACAGAACAGAACAGGGTCTCAAATTTAGAAAACCAACTTATGCTTGTTTAAGGGTAAAGGTGAGTTGGGGTGCTGCATAAAACCAGAGATTGAAATGAGCACAGATAAAGTTCCTTAAGCCAAATATGGAATAGACAAGAGCTACTCCTTGCTCAACGAAATGGACTCAACACCGCATATTAAACGCCTAAGAATGTACCTGACTCTTAAGTATCTTAAAACCTATGGATTGCTATGTCTCCGAAAGAGAATCAAGCATGTGTACAGGGACATAAACGCAGCAGTGATAGGATTGGAGAGGTTCGGTGAGCAAATGAAGACCCTTTGAAGTCATATTGCATGGTACCCATTCCACGGGTTTCAACTACCCAGGTTTAAGGTATTCTTCCTTCAGCTAAAACATGCATGTGGAACCTAGAGTATGATCAACCATGTGATCGGGAGACGTGTTCAAATATGTCTCAGTTTTCGTACCCTGGTACTCGGGTGCAACATTCCAGATGCTTTACTAACACTCTCCCGACTTGGAGAGTCAGTCCCTTTAACCTCCTGTTTGGCCCAGTTTGCAATTTCTGCGGAAGATGAACAGGAATAGCGAGAACCAATGAGAGACTAGCTGGAGGTGTCTGGACGGGCAAATTTAACTCTCATTTCCCACCAGGAAGAGGAAATAACCAAAGGCTCAGCGTGCCGTGCCGGAACCAGATTAGGGCCTGAAGCCATCCTGCGGTGTTGCGGCCAGCTCACAAGAAAACGAGTTGAAGAAAGGAGCTCAGGGGCACTGTAATTCACAAACCTGCAGAGTTATAAATGACAGCTATCGTCCAAAAATATACTGAAGTAAGGCTGCCAAGAGGACTTGAAAGCGGGGCAGAATTGCAGGAAACCGATTTCAGGAGGTAGACTGGAATTGCATTGAAAGCATAGGAAAAGAGGCAGAACGTCCACAATGATGCACTTGGCCAAAAAGGGCGTATGCGTTTTTACCTGAATATATTCAGGAAAAAACGCATACGCCCTTTTTGGCCAACCAAGCAAGCTTGCAAAGGAAATCTGCACTACAATGAAGTCTCACTTCCCCCCGGTCAAAAGGGCCATCTGAAAAAAGTGTAAAATCCAGAAAGGCAGGACAGGCCATGGAGAACTGGGAGCCTTGTTATGCTGATGGGCGGGATGTAAACTGCCAACAGACACTCGGGAGAAGTGTATGGTGTTTCCTGAAACATCTAAAAAACAAAGCAACAGAGCCTAGGGCACTTCCACTTATGGTCCTATAGCTTAGGGAAATTAAAATCAAAACGACACAGCCACCCCAATGTTTGGGACACCTCTGTTTACAAGAACCTCGTTTACCGTACAAGTTCAATATCACAGAAAGTGAAAAATGGATAAAGAACTTGTGGTACTTACGTACAATGCAGTATCACTCAGCAGTGAAATCTATGTCATCAGGCCCGTAGCAGCACAATGAGTGGATTCAGGTACGATGATTCTAACTGAAATAAGTCACACAGAAAAAGAAACATCATAAGATATCAGTAATACACGGAATGTAAACTTGGCTACACAGGAACTGAATTACAGAACAGAACAGGGTCTCAAATTTAGAAAACCAACTTATGCTTGTTTAAGGGTAAAGGTGAGTTGGGGTGCTGCATAAAACCAGAGATTGAAATGAGCACAGATAAAGTTCCTTAAGCCAAATATGGAATAGACAAGAGCTACTCCTTGCTCAACGAAATGGACTCAACACCGCATATTAAACGCCTAAGAATGTACCTGACTCTTAAGTATCTTAAAACGTATGGATTGCTATGTCTCCGAAAGAGAATCAAGCATGTGTACAGGGACATAAACGCAGAAGTGATAGGATTGGAGAGGTTCAGTGAGCAAATGAAGACCCTTTGAAGTCATATTGCATGGTACCCATTCCACGGGTTTCAACTACCCAGGTTTAAGGTATTCTTCCTTCAGCTAAAACATGCATGTGGAACCTAGAGTATGATCAACCATGTGATCGGGAGACGTGTTCAAATATGTCTCAGTTTTCGTACCCTGGTACTCGGGTGCAACATTCCAGACGCTTTACTAACACTCTCCCGACTTGGAGAGTCAGTCCCTTTAACCTCCTGTTTGGCCCAGTTTGCAATTTCTGCGGAAGATGAACAGGAATAGCGAGAACCAATGAGAGACTAGCTGGAGGTGTCTGGACGGGCAAATTTAACTCTCATTTCCCACCAGGAAGAGGAAATAACCAAAGGCTCAGCGTGCCGTGCCGGAACCAGATTAGGGCCTGAAGCCATCCTGCGGTGTTGCGGCCAGCTCACAAGAAAACGAGTTGAAGAAAGGAGCTCAGGGGCACTGTAATTCACAAACCTGCAGAGTTATAAATGACAACTATGGTCCAAAAATATACTGAAGTAAGGCTGCCAAGAGGACTTGAAAGCGGGGCAGAATTGCAGGAAACCGATTTCAGGAGGTAGACTGGAATTGCATTGAAAGCATAGGAAAAGAGGCAGAACGTCCACAATGATGCACTTGGCCAAAAAGGGCGTATGCGTTTTTTCCTGAATTCAGGAAAAAACGCATACGCCCTTTTTGGCCAACCAAGCAAGCTTGCAAAGGAAATCTGCACTACAATGAAGTCTCACTTCCCCCCGGTCAAAAGGGCCATCTGAAAAAAGTGTAAAATCCAGAAAGGCAGGACAGGCCATGGAGAACTGGGAGCCTTGTTATGCTGATGGGCGGGATGTAAACTGCCAACAGACACTCGGGAGAAGTGTATGGTGTTTCCTGAAACATCTAAAAAACAAAGCAACAGAGCCTAGGGCACTTCCACTTATGGTCCTATAGCTTAGGGAAATTAAAATCAAAAAGACACAGCCACCCCAATGTTTGGGACGCCTCTGTTTACAAGAACCTCGTTTACCGTACAAGTTCAATATCACAGAAAGTGAAAAATGGATAAAGAACTTGTGGTACTTACGTACAATGCAGTATCACTCAGCAGTGAAATCTATGTCATCAGGCCCGTAGCAGCACAATGAGTGGATTCAGGTACGATGATTCTAACTGAAATAAGTCACACAGAAAAAGAAACATCATAAGATATCAGTAATACACGGAATGTAAACTTGGCTACACAGGAACTGAATTACAGAACAGAACAGGGTCTCAAATTTAGAAAACCAACTTATGCTTGTTTAAGGGTAAAGGTGAGTTGGGGTGCTGCATAAAACCAGAGATTGAAATGAGCACAGATAAAGTTCCTTAAGCCAAATATGGAATAGACAAGAGCTACTCCTTGCTCAACGAAATGGACTCAACACCGCATATTAAACGCCTAAGAATGTACCTGACTCTTAAGTATCTTAAAACCTATGGATTGCTATGTCTCCGAAAGAGAATCAAGCATGTGTACAGGGACATAAACGCAGCAGTGATAGGATTGGAGAGGTTCGGTGAGCAAATGAAGACCCTTTGAAGTCATATTGCATGGTACCCATTCCACGGGTTTCAACTACCCAGGTTTAAGGTATTCTTCCTTCAGCTAAAACATGCATGTGGAACCTAGAGTATGATCAACCATGTAATCGGGAGACGTGTTCAAATATGTCTCAGTTTTCGTACCCTGGTACTCGGGTGCAACATTCCAGACGCTTTACTAACACTCTCCCGACTTGGAGAGTCAGTCCCTTTAACCTCCTGTTTGGCCCAGTTTGCAATTTCTGCGGAAGATGAACAGGAATAGTGAGAACCAATGAGAGACTAGCTGGAGGTGTCTGGACGGGCAAATTTAACTCTCATTTCCCACCAGGAAGAGGAAATAACCAAAGGCTCAGCGTGCCGTGCCGGAACCAGATTAGGGCCTGAAGCCATCCTGCGGTGTTGCGGCCAGCTCACAAGAAAACGAGTTGAAGAAAGGAGCTCAGGGGCACTGTAATTCACAAACCTGCAGAGTTATAAATGACAGCTATCGTCCAAAAATATACTGAAGTAAGGCTGCCAAGAGGACTTGAAAGCGGGGCAGAATTGCAGGAAACCGATTTCAGGAGGTAGACTGGAATTGCATTGAAAGCATAGGAAAAGAGGCAGAACGTCCACAATGATGCACTTGGCCAAAAAGGGCGTATGCGTTTTTACCTGAATATATTCAGGAAAAAATGCATACGCCCTTTTTGGCCAACCAAGCAAGCTTGCAAAGGAAATCTGCACTACAATGAAGTCTCACTTCCCCCCGGTCAAAAGGGCCATCTGAAAAAAGTGTAAAATCCAGAAAGGCAGGACAGGCCATGGAGAACTGGGAGCCTTGTTATGCTGATGGGCGGGATGTAAACTGCCAACAGACACTCGGGAGAAGTGTATGGTGTTTCCTGAAACATCTAAAAAACAAAGCAACAGAGCCTAGGGCACTTCCACTTATGGTCCTATAGCTTAGGGAAATTAAAATCAAAAAGACACAGCCACCCCAATGTTTGGGACGCCTCTGTTTACAAGAACCTCGTTTACCGTACAAGTTCAATATCACAGAAAGTGAAAAATGGATAAAGAACTTGTGGTACTTACGTACAATGCAGTATCACTCAGCAGTGAAATCTATGTCATCAGGCCCGTAGCAGCACAATGAGTGGATTCAGGTACGATGATTCTAACTGAAATAAGTCACACAGAAAAAGAAACATCATACGATATCAGTAATACACGGAATGTCAACTTGGCTACACCGGAACTGAATTACAGAACAGAACAGGGTCTCAAATTTAGAAAACCAACTTATGCTTGTTTAAGGGTAAAGGTGAGTTGGGGTGCTGCATAAAACCAGAGATTGAAATGAGCACAGATAAAGTTCCTTAAGCCAAATATGGAATAGACAAGAGCTACTCCTTGCTCAACGAAATGGACTCAACACCGCATATTAAACGCCTAAGAATGTACCTGACTCTTAAGTATCTTAAAACCTATGGATTGCTATGTCTCCGAAAGAGAATCAAGCATGTGTACAGGGACATAAACGCAGCAGTGATAGGATTGGAGAGGTTCGGTGAGCAAATGAAGACCCTTTGAAGTCATATTGCATGGTACCCATTCCACGGGTTTCAACTACCCAGGTTTAAGGTATTCTTCCTTCAGCTAAAACATGCATGTGGAACCTAGAGTATGATCAACCATGTGATCGGGAGACGTGTTCAATTATGTCTCAGTTTTCGTACCCTGGTACTCGGGTGCAACATTCCAGACGCTTTACTAACACTCTCCCGACTTGGAGAGTCAGTCCCTTTAACCTCCTGTTTGGCCCAGTTTGCAATTTCTGCGGAAGATGAACAGGAATAGCGAGAACCAATGAGAGACTAGCTGGAGGTGTCTGGACGGGCAAATTTAACTCCCATTTCCCACCAGGAAGAGGAAAGAACCAAAGGCTCAGCGTGCCGTGCCGGAACCAGATTAGGGCCTGAAGCCATCCTGCGGTGTTGCGGCCAGCTCACAAGAAAACGAGTTGAAGAAAGGAGCTCAGGGGCACTGTAATTCACAAACCTGCAGAGTTATAAATGACAACTATCGTCCAAAAATATACTGAAGTAAGGCTGCCAAGAGGACTTGAAAGCGGGGCAGAATTGCAGGAAACCGATTTCAGGAGGTAGACTGGAATTGCATTGAAAGCATAGGAAAAGAGGCAGAACGTCCACAATGATGCACTTGGCCAAAAAGGGCGTATGCGTTTTTTCCTGAATATATTCAGGAAAAAACGCATACGCCCTTTTTGGCCAACCAAGCAAGCTTGCAAAGGAAATCTGCACTACAATGAAGTCTCACTTCCCCCCGGTCAAAAGGGCCATCTGAAAAAAGTGTAAAATCCAGAAAGGCAGGACAGGCCATGGAGAACTGGGAGCCTTGTTATGCTGATGGGCGGGATGTAAATTGCCAACAGACACTCGGGAGAAGTGTATGGTGTTTCCTGAAACATCTAAAAAACAAAGCAACAGAGCCTAGGGCACTTCCACTTATGGTCCTATAGCTTAGGGAAATTAAAATCAAAAAGATACAGCCACCCCAATGTTTGGGACGCCTCTGTTTACAAGAACCTCGTTTACCGTACAAGTTCAATATCACAGAAAGTGAAAAATGGATAAAGAACGTGTGGTACTTACGTACAATGCGGTATCACTCAGCAGTGAAATCTATGTCATCAGGCCCGTAGCAGCACAATGAGTGGATTCAGGTACGATGATTCTAACTGAAATAAGTCACACAGAAAAAGAAACATCATACGATATCAGTAATACACGGAATGTCAACTTGGCTACACCGGAACTGAATTACAGAACAGAACAGGGTCTCAAATTTAGAAAACCAACTTATGCTTGTTTAAGGGTAAAGGTGAGTTGGGGTGCTGCATAAAACCAGAGATTGAAATGAGCACAGATAAAGTTCCTTAAGCCAAATATGGAATAGACAAGAGCTACTCCTTGCTCAACGAAATGGACTCAACACCGCATATTAAACGCCTAAGAATGTACCTGACTCTTAAGTATCTTAAAACCTATGGATTGCTATGTCTCCGAAAGAGAATCAAGCATGTGTACAGGGACATAAACGCAGCAGTGATAGGATTGGAGAGGTTCGGTGAGCAAATGAAGACCCTTTGAAGTCATATTGCATGGTACCCATTCCACGGGTTTCAACTACCCAGGTTTAAGGTATTCTTCCTTCAGCTAAAACATGCATGTGGAACCTAGAGTATGATCAACCATGTGATCGGGAGACGTGTTCAATTATGTCTCAGTTTTCGTACCCTGGTACTCGGGTGCAACATTCCAGACGCTTTACTAACACTCTCCCGACTTGGAGAGTCAGTCCCTTTAACCTCCTGTTTGGCCCAGTTTGCAATTTCTGCGGAAGATGAACAGGAATAGCGAGAACCAATGAGAGACTAGCTGGAGGTGTCTGGACGGGCAAATTTAACTCCCATTTCCCACCAGGAAGAGGAAAGAACCAAAGGCTCAGCGTGCCGTGCCGGAACCAGATTAGGGCCTGAAGCCATCCTGCGGTGTTGCGGCCAGCTCACAAGAAAACGAGTTGAAGAAAGGAGCTCAGGGGCACTGTAATTCACAAACCTGCAGAGTTATAAATGACAACTATCGTCCAAAAATATACTGAAGTAAGGCTGCCAAGAGGACTTGAAAGCGGGGCAGAATTGCAGGAAACCGATTTCAGGAGGTAGACTGGAATTGCATTGAAAGCATAGGAAAAGAGGCAGAACGTCCACAATGATGCACTTGGCCAAAAAGGGCGTATGCGTTTTTTCCTGAATATATTCAGGAAAAAACGCATACGCCCTTTTTGGCCAACCAAGCAAGCTTGCAAAGGAAATCTGCACTACAATGAAGTCTCACTTCCCCCCGGTCAAAAGGGCCATCTGAAAAAAGTGTAAAATCCAGAAAGGCAGGACAGGCCATGGAGAACTGGGAGCCTTGTTATGCTGATGGGCGGGATGTAAATTGCCAACAGACACTCGGGAGAAGTGTATGGTGTTTCCTGAAACATCTAAAAAACAAAGCAACAGAGCCTAGGGCACTTCCACTTATGGTACTATAGCTTAGGGAAATTAAAATCAAAAAGATACAGCCACCCCAATGTTTGGGACGCCTCTGTTTACAAGAACCTCGTTTACCGTACAAGTTCAATATCACAGAAAGTGAAAAATGGATAAAGAACTTGTGGTACTTACGTACAATGCAGTATCACTCAGCAGTGAAATCTATGCCATCAGGCCCGTAGCAGCACAATGAGTGGATTCAGGTACGATGATTCTAACTGAGATAAGTCACACAGAAAAAGAAACATCATACAATATCAGTAATACACGGAATATAAACTTGGCTACACAGGAAGTGAATTACAGAACAGAACAGGGTCTCAAATTTAGAAAACCAACTTATGCTTGTTTAAGGGTAAAGGTGAGTTGGGGTGCTGCATAAAACCAGAGATTGAAATGAGCACAGATAAAGTTCCTTAAGCCAAATATGGAATAGACAAGAGCTACTCCTTGCTCAACGAAATGGACTCAACACCGCATATTAAACGCCTAAGAATGTACCTGACTCTTATGTATCTTAAAACCTATGGATTGCTATGTCTCCGAAAGAGAATCAAGCATGTGTACAGGGACATAAACGCAGCAGTGATAGGATTGGAGAGGTTCGGTGAGCAAATGAAGACCCTTTGAAGTCATATTGCATGGTACCCATTCCACGGGTTTCAACTACCCAGGTTTAAGGTATTCTTCCTTCAGCTAAAACATGCATGTGGAACCTAGAGTATGATCAACCATGTGATCGGGAGACGTGTTCAAATATGTCTCAGTTTTCGTACCCTGGTACTCGGGTGCAACATTCCAGACGCTTTACTAACACTCTCCCGACTTGGAGAGTCAGTCCCTTTAACCTCCTGTTTGGCCCAGTTTGCAATTTCTGCGGAAGATGAACAGGAATAGCGAGAACCAATGAGAGACTAGCTGGAGGTGTCTGGACGGGCAAATTTAACTCTCATTTCCCACCAGGAAGAGGAAATAACCAAAGGCTCAGCGTGCCGTGCCGGAACCAGATTAGGGCCTGAAGCCATCCTGCGGTGTTGCGGCCAGCTCACAAGAAAGCGAGTTGAAGAAAGGAGCTCAGGGGCACTGTAATTCACAAACCTGCAGAGTTATAAATGACAGCTATCGTCCAAAAATATACTGAAGTAAGGCTGCCAAGAGGACTTGAAAGCGGGGCAGAATTGCAGGAAACCGATTTCAGGAGGTAGACTGGAATTGCATTGAAAGCATAGGAAAAGAGGCAGAACGTCCACAATGATGCACTTGGCCAAAAAGGGCGTATGCGTTTTTTCCTGAATATATTCAGGAAAAAACGCATACGCCCTTTTTGGCCAACCAAGCAAGCTTGCAAAGGAAATCTGCACTACAATGAAGTCTCACTTCCCTCCGGTCAAAAGGGCCATCTGAAAAAAGTGTAAAATCCAGAAAGGCAGGACAGGCCATGGAGAACTGGGAGCCTTGTTATGCTGATGGGCGGGATGTAAATTGCCAACAGACACTCGGGAGAAGTGTATGGTGTTTCCTGAAACATCTAAAAAACAAAGCAACAGAGCCTAGGGCACTTCCACTTATGGTCCTATAGCTTAGGGAAATTAAAATCAAAAAGATACAGCCACCCCAATGTTTGGGACGCCTCTGTTTACAAGAACCTCGTTTACCGTACAATTTCAATATCACAGAAAGTGAAAAATGGATAAAGAACTTGTGGTACTTACGTACAATGCAGTATCACTCAGCAGTGAAATCTATGTCATCAGGCCCGTAGCAGCACAATGAGTGGATTCAGGTACGATGATTCTAACTGAAATAAGTCACACAGAAAAAGAAACATCATACGATATCAGTAATACACGGAATGTCAACTTGGCTACACCGGAACTGAATTACAGAACAGAACAGGGTCTCAAATTTAGAAAACCAACTTATGCTTGTTTAAGGGTAAAGGTGAGTTGGGGTGCTGCATAAAACCAGAGATTGAAATGAGCACAGATAAAGTTCCTTAAGCCAAATATGGAATAGACAAGAGCTACTCCTTGCTCAACGAAATGGACTCAACACCGCATATTAAACGCCTAAGAATGTACCTGACTCTTAAGTATCTTAAAACCTATGGATTGCTATGTCTCCGAAAGAGAATCAAGCATGTGTACAGGGACATAAACGCAGCAGTGATAGGATTGGAGAGGTTCGGTGAGCAAATGAAGACCCTTTGAAGTCATATTGCATGGTACCCATTCCACGGGTTTCAACTACCCAGGTTTAAGGTATTCTTCCTTCAGCTAAAACATGCATGTGGAACCTAGAGTATGATCAACCATGTGATCGGGAGACGTGTTCAATTATGTCTCAGTTTTCGTACCCTGGTACTCGGGTGCAACATTCCAGACGCTTTACTAACACTCTCCCGACTTGGAGAGTCAGTCCCTTTAACCTCCTGTTTGGCCCAGTTTGCAATTTCTGCGGAAGATGAACAGGAATAGCGAGAACCAATGAGAGACTAGCTGGAGGTGTCTGGACGGGCAAATTTAACTCCCATTTCCCACCAGGAAGAGGAAAGAACCAAAGGCTCAGCGTGCCGTGCCGGAACCAGATTAGGGCCTGAAGCCATCCTGCGGTGTTGCGGCCAGCTCACAAGAAAACGAGTTGAAGAAAGGAGCTCAGGGGCACTGTAATTCACAAACCTGCAGAGTTATAAATGACAACTATCGTCCAAAAATATACTGAAGTAAGGCTGCCAAGAGGACTTGAAAGCGGGGCAGAATTGCAGGAAACCGATTTCAGGAGGTAGACTGGAATTGCATTGAAAGCATAGGAAAAGAGGCAGAACGTCCACAATGATGCACTTGGCCAAAAAGGGCGTATGCGTTTTTTCCTGAATATATTCAGGAAAAAACGCATACGCCCTTTTTGGCCAACCAAGCAAGCTTGCAAAGGAAATCTGCACTACAATGAAGTCTCACTTCCCCCCGGTCAAAAGGGCCATCTGAAAAAAGTGTAAAATCCAGAAAGGCAGGACAGGCCATGGAGAACTGGGAGCCTTGTTATGCTGATGGGCGGGATGTAAACTGCCAACAGACACTCGGGAGAAGTGTATGGTGTTTCCTGAAACATCTAAAAAACAAAGCAACAGAGCCTAGGGCACTTCCACTTATGGTCCTATAGCTTAGGGAAATTAAAATCAAAAAGACACAGCCACCCCAATGTTTGGGACGCCTCTGTTTACAAGAACCTCGTTTACCGTACAAGTTCAATATCACAGAAAGTGAAAAATGGATAAAGAACTTGTGGTACTTACGTACAATGCAGTATCACTCAGCAGTGAAATCTATGTCATCAGGCCCGTAGCAGCACAATGAGTGGATTCAGGTACGATGATTCTAACTGAGATAAGTCACACAGAAAAAGAAACATCATACGATATCAGTAATACACGGAATGTCAACTTGGCTACACAGGAACTGAATTACAGAACAGAACAGGGTCTCAAATTTAGAAAACCAACTTATGCTTGTTTAAGGGTAAAGGTGAGTTGGGGTGCTGCATAAAACCAGAGATTGAAATGAGCACAGATAAAGTTCCTTAAGCCAAATATGGAATAGACAAGAGCTACTCCTTGCTCAACGAAATGGACTCAACACCGCATATTAAACGCCTAAGAATGTACCTGACTCTTAAGTATCTTAAAACCTATGGATTGCTATGTCTCCGAAAGAGAATCAAGCATGTGTACAGGGACATAAACGCAGCAGTGATAGGATTGGAGAGGTTCGGTGAGCAAATGAAGACCCTTTGAAGTCATATTGCATGGTACCCATTCCACGGGTTTCAACTACCCAGGTTTAAGGTATTCTTCCTTCAGCTAAAACATGCATGTGGAACCTAGAGTATGATCAACCATGTGATCGGGAGACGTGTTCAAATATGTCTCAGTTTTCGTACCCTGGTACTCGGGTGCAACATTCCAGACGCTTTACTAACACTCTCCCGACTTGGAGAGTCAGTCCCTTTAACCTCCTGTTTGGCCCAGTTTGCAATTTCTGCGGAAGATGAACAGGAATAGCGAGAACCAATGAGAGACTAGCTGGAGGTGTCTGGACGGGCAAATTTAACTCTCATTTCCCACCAGGAAGAGGAAATAACCAAAGGCTCAGCGTGCCGTGCCGGAACCAGATTAGGGCCTGAAGCCATCCTGCGGTGTTGCGGCCAGCTCACAAGAAAACGAGTTGAAGAAAGGAGCTCAGGGGCACTGTAATTCACAAACCTGCAGAGTTATAAATGACAACTATCGTCCAAAAATATACTGAAGTAAGGCTGCCAAGAGGACTTGAAAGCGGGGCAGAATTGCAGGAAACCGATTTCAGGAGGTAGACTGGAATTGCATTGAAAGCATAGGAAAAGAGGCAGAACGTCCACAATGATGCACTTGGCCAAAAAGGGCGTATGCGTTTTTTCCTGAATATATTCAGGAAAAAACACATACGCCCTTTTTGGCCAACCAAGCAAGCTTGCAAAGGAAATCTGCACTACAATGAAGTCTCACTTCCCCCCGGTCAAAAGGGCCATCTGAAAAAAGTGTAAAATCCAGAAAGGCAGGACAGGCCATGGAGAACTGGGAGCCTTGTTATGCTGATGGGCGGGATGTAAATTGCCAACAGACACTCGGGAGAAGTGTATGGTGTTTCCTGAAACATCTAAAAAACAAAGCAACAGAGCCTAGGGCACTTCCACTTATGGTCCTATAGCTTAGGGAAATTAAAATCAAAAAGATACAGCCACCCCAATGTTTGGGACGCCTCTGTTTACAAGAACCTCGTTTACCGTACAAGTTCAATATCACAGAAAGTGAAAAATGGATAAAGAACTTGTGGTACTTACGTACAATGCAGTATCACTCAGCAGTGAAATCTATGCCATCAGGCCCGTAGCAGCACAATGAGTGGATTCAGGTACGATGATTCTAACTGAGATAAGTCACACAGAAAAAGAAACATCATACAATATCAGTAATACACGGAATATAAACTTGGCTACACAGGAAGTGAATTACAGAACAGAACAGGGTCTCAAATTTAGAAAACCAACTTATGCTTGTTTAAGGGTAAAGGTGAGTTGGGGTGCTGCATAAAACCAGAGATTGAAATGAGCACAGATAAAGTTCCTTAAGCCAAATATGGAATAGACAAGAGCTACTCCTTGCTCAACGAAATGGACTCAACACCGCATATTAAACGCCTAAGAATGTACCTGACTCTTAAGTATCTTAAAACCTATGGATTGCTATGTCTCCGAAAGAGAATCAAGCATGTGTACAGGGACATAAACGCAGCAGTGATAGGATTGGAGAGGTTCGGTGAGCAAATGAAGACCCTTTGAAGTCATATTGCATGGTACCCATTCCACGGGTTTCAACTACCCAGGTTTAAGGTATTCTTCCTTCAGCTAAAACATGCATGTGGAACCTAGAGTATGATCAACCATGTGATCGGGAGACGTGTTCAAATATGTCTCAGTTTTCGTACCCTGGTACTCGGGTGCAACATTCCAGACGCTTTACTAACACTCTCCCGACTTGGAGAGTCAGTCCCTTTAACCTCCTGTTTGGCCCAGTTTGCAATTTCTGCGGAAGATGAACAGGAATAGCGAGAACCAATGAGAGACTAGCTGGAGGTGTCTGGACGGGCAAATTTAACTCTCATTTCCCACCAGGAAGAGGAAATAACCAAAGGCTCAGCGTGCCGTGCCGGAACCAGATTAGGGCCTGAAGCCATCCTGCGGTGTTGCGGCCAGCTCACAAGAAAGCGAGTTGAAGAAAGGAGCTCAGGGGCACTGTAATTCACAAACCTGCAGAGTTATAAATGACAGCTATCGTCCAAAAATATACTGAAGTAAGGCTGCCAAGAGGACTTGAAAGCGGGGCAGAATTGCAGGAAACCGATTTCAGGAGGTAGACTGGAATTGCATTGAAAGCATAGGAAAAGAGGCAGAACGTCCACAATGATGCACTTGGCCAAAAAGGGCGTATGCGTTTTTTCCTGAATATATTCAGGAAAAAACGCATACGCCCTTTTTGGCCAACCAAGCAAGCTTGCAAAGGAAATCTGCACTACAATGAAGTCTCACTTCCCTCCGGTCAAAAGGGCCATCTGAAAAAAGTGTAAAATCCAGAAAGGCAGGACAGGCCATGGAGAACTGGGAGCCTTGTTATGCTGATGGGCGGGATGTAAATTGCCAACAGACACTCGGGAGAAGTGTATGGTGTTTCCTGAAACATCTAAAAAACAAAGCAACAGAGCCTAGGGCACATCCACTTATGGTCCTATAGCTTAGGGAAATTAAAATCAAAAAGATACAGCCACCCCAATGTTTGGGACGCCTCTGTTTACAAGAACCTCGTTTACCGTACAAGTTCAATATCACAGAAAGTGAAAAATGGATAAAGAACTTGTGGTACTTACGTACAATGCAGTATCACTCAGCAGTGAAATCTATGTCATCAGGCCCGTAGCAGCACAATGAGTGGATTCAGGTACGATGATTCTAACTGAAATAAGTCACACAGAAAAAGAAACATCATACGATATCAGTAATACACGGAATGTCAACTTGGCTACACCGGAACTGAATTACAGAACAGAACAGGGTCTCAAATTTAGAAAACCAACTTATGCTTGTTTAAGGGTAAAGGTGAGTTGGGGTGCTGCATAAAACCAGAGATTGAAATGAGCACAGATAAAGTTCCTTAAGCCAAATATGGAATAGACAAGAGCTACTCCTTGCTCAACGAAATGGACTCAACACCGCATATTAAACGCCTAAGAATGTACCTGACTCTTAAGTATCTTAAAACCTATGGATTGCTATGTCTCCGAAAGAGAATCAAGCATGTGTACAGGGACATAAACGCAGCAGTGATAGGATTGGAGAGGTTCGGTGAGCAAATGAAGACCCTTTGAAGTCATATTGCATGGTACCCATTCCACGGGTTTCAACTACCCAGGTTTAAGGTATTCTTCCTTCAGCTAAAACATGCATGTGGAACCTAGAGTATGATCAACCATGTGATCGGGAGACGTGTTCAATTATGTCTCAGTTTTCGTACCCTGGTACTCGGGTGCAACATTCCAGACGCTTTACTAACCCTCTCCCGACTTGGAGAGTCAGTCCCTTTAACCTCCTGTTTGGCCCAGTTTGCAATTTCTGCGGAAGATGAACAGGAATAGCGAGAACCAATGAGAGACTAGCTGGAGGTGTCTGGACGGGCAAATTTAACTCCCATTTCCCACCAGGAAGAGGAAAGAACCAAAGGCTCAGCGTGCCGTGCCGGAACCAGATTAGGGCCTGAAGCCATCCTGCGGTGTTGCGGCCAGCTCACAAGAAAACGAGTTGAAGAAAGGAGCTCAGGGGCACTGTAATTCACAAACCTGCAGAGTTATAAATGACAACTATCGTCCAAAAATATACTGAAGTAAGGCTGCCAAGAGGACTTGAAAGCGGGGCAGAATTGCAGGAAACCGATTTCAGGAGGTAGACTGGAATTGCATTGAAAGCATAGGAAAAGAGGCAGAACGTCCACAATGATGCACTTGGCCAAAAAGGGCGTATGCGTTTTTTCCTGAATATATTCAGGAAAAAACGCATACGCCCTTTTTGGCCAACCAAGCAAGCTTGCAAAGGAAATCTGCACTACAATGAAGTCTCACTTCCCCCCGGTCAAAAGGGCCATCTGAAAAAAGTGTAAAATCCAGAAAGGCAGGACAGGCCATGGAGAACTGGGAGCCTTGTTATGCTGATGGGCGGGATGTAAACTGCCAACAGACACTCGGGAGAAGTGTATGGTGTTTCCTGAAACATCTAAAAAACAAAGCAACAGAGCCTAGGCCACTTCCACTTATGGTCCTATAGCTTAGGGAAATTAAAATCAAAAAGACACAGCCACCCCAATGTTTGGGACGCCTCTGTTTACAAGAACCTCGTTTACCGTACAAGTTCAATATCACAGAAAGTGAAAAATGGATAAAGAACTTGTGGTACTTACGTACAATGCAGTATCACTCAGCAGTGAAATCTATGTCATCAGGCCCGTAGCAGCACAATGAGTGGATTCAGGTACGATGATTCTAACTGAGATAAGTCACACAGAAAAAGAAACATCATACGATATCAGTAATACACGGAATGTCAACTTGGCTACACCGGAACTGAATTACAGAACAGAACAGGGTCTCAAATTTAGAAAACCAACTTATGCTTGTTTAAGGGTAAAGGTGAGTTGGGGTGCTGCATAAAACCAGAGATTGAAATGAGCACAGATAAAGTTCCTTAAGCCAAATATGGAATAGACAAGAGCTACTCCTTGCTCAACGAAATGGACTCAACACCGCATATTAAACGCCTAAGAATGTACCTGACTCTTAAGTATCTTAAAACCTATGGATTGCTATGTCTCCGAAAGAGAATCAAGCATGTGTACAGGGACATAAACGCAGCAGTGATAGGATTGGAGAGGTTCGGTGAGCAAATGAAGACCCTTTGAAGTCATATTGCATGGTACCCATTCCACGGGTTTCAACTACCCAGGTTTAAGGTATTCTTCCTTCAGCTAAAACATGCATGTGGAACCTAGAGTATGATCAACCATGTGATCGGGAGACGTGTTCAATTATGTCTCAGTTTTCGTACCCTGGTACTCGGGTGCAACATTCCAGACGCTTTACTAACACTCTCCCGACTTGGAGAGTCAGTCCCTTTAACCTCCTGTTTGGCCCAGTTTGCAATTTCTGCGGAAGATGAACAGGAATAGCGAGAACCAATGAGAGACTAGCTGGAGGTGTCTGGACGGGCAAATTTAACTCCCAATTCCCACCAGGAAGAGGAAAGAACCAAAGGCTCAGCGTGCCGTGCCGGAACCAGATTAGGGCCTGAAGCCATCCTGCGGTGTTGCGGCCAGCTCACAAGAAAACGAGTTGAAGAAAGGAGCTCAGGGGCACTGTAATTCACAAACCTGCAGAGTTATAAATGACAACTATCGTCCAAAAATATACTGAAGTAAGGCTGCCAAGAGGACTTGAAAGCGGGGCAGAATTGCAGGAAACCGATTTCAGGAGGTAGACTGGAATTGCATTGAAAGCATAGGAAAAGAGGCAGAACGTCCACAATGATGCACTTGGCCAAAAAGGGCGTATGCGTTTTTTCCTGAATATATTCAGGAAAAAACGCATACGCCCTTTTTGGCCAACCAAGCAAGCTTGCAAAGGAAATCTGCACTACAATGAAGTCTCACTTCCCCCCGGTCAAAAGGGCCATCTGAAAAAAGTGTAAAATCCAGAAAGGCAGGACAGGCCATGGAGAACTGGGAGCCTTGTTATGCTGATGGGCGGGATGTAAACTGCCAACAGACACTCGGGAGAAGTGTATGGTGTTTCCTGAAACATCTACAAAACAAAGCAACAGAGCCTAGGGCACTTCCACTTATGGTCCTATAGCTTAGGGAAATTAAAATCAAAAAGACACAGCCACCCCAATGTTTGGGACGCCTCTGTTTACAAGAACCTCGTTTACCGTACAAGTTCAATATCACAGAAAGTGAAAAATGGATAAAGAACTTGTGGTACTTACGTACAATGCAGTATCACTCAGCAGTGAAATCTATGTCATCAGGCCCGTAGCAGCACAATGAGTGGATTCAGGTACGATGATTCTAACTGAGATAAGTCACACAGAAAAAGAAACATCATACGATATCATTAATACACGGAATGTCAACTTGGCTACACCGGAACTGAATTACAGAACAGAACAGGGTCTCAAATTTAGAAAACCAACTTATGCTTGTTTAAGGGTAAAGGTGAGTTGGGGTGCTGCATAAAACCAGAGATTGAAATGAGCACAGATAAAGTTCCTTAAGCCAAATATGGAATAGACAAGAGCTACTCCTTGCTCAACGAAATGGACTCAACACCGCATATTAAACGCCTAAGAATGTACCTGACTCTTAAGTATCTTAAAACCTATGGATTGCTATGTCTCCGAAAGAGAATCAAGCATGTGTACAGGGACATAAACGCAGCAGTGATAGGATTGGAGAGGTTCGGTGAGCAAATGAAGACCCTTTGAAGTCATATTGCATGGTACCCATTCCACGGGTTTCAACTACCCAGGTTTAAGGTATTCTTCCTTCAGCTAAAACATGCATGTGGAACCTAGAGTATGATCAACCATGTGATCGGGAGACGTGTTCAATTATGTCTCAGTTTTCGTACCCTGGTACTCGGGTGCAACATTCCAGACGCTTTACTAACACTCTCCCGACTTGGAGAGTCAGTCCCTTTAACCTCCTGTTTGGCCCAGTTTGCAATTTCTGCGGAAGATGAACAGGAATAGCGAGAACCAATGAGAGACTAGCTGGAGGTGTCTGGACGGGCAAATTTAACTCCCATTTCCCACCAGGAAGAGGAAAGAACCAAAGGCTCAGCGTGCCGTGCCGGAACCAGATTAGGGCCTGAAGCCATCCTGCGGTGTTGCGGCCAGCTCACAAGAAAACGAGTTGAAGAAAGGAGCTCAGGGGCACTGTAATTCACAAACCTGCAGAGTTATAAATGACAACTATCGTCCAAAAATATACTGAAGTAAGGCTGCCAAGAGGACTTGAAAGCGGGGCAGAATTGCAGGAAACCGATTTCAGGAGGTAGACTGGAATTGCATTGAAAGCATAGGAAAAGAGGCAGAACGTCCACAATGATGCACTTGGCCAAAAAGGGCGTATGCGTTTTTTCCTGAATATATTCAGGAAAAAACGCATACGCCCTTTTTGGCCAACCAAGCAAGCTTGCAAAGGAAATCTGCACTACAATGAAGTCTCACTTCCCCCCGGTCAAAAGGGCCATCTGAAAAAAGTGTAAAATCCAGAAAGGCAGGACAGGCCATGGAGAACTGGGAGCCTTGTTATGCTGATGGGCGGGATGTAAACTGCCAACAGACACTCGGGAGAAGTGTATGGTGTTTCCTGAAACATCTAAAAAACAAAGCAACAGAGCCTAGGGCACTTCCACTTATGGTCCTATAGCTTAGGGAAATTAAAATCAAAAAGACACAGCCACCCCAATGTTTGGGACGCCTCTGTTTACAAGAACCTCGTTTACCGTACAAGTTCAATATCACAGAAAGTGAAAAATGGATAAAGAACTTGTGGTACTTACGTACAATGCAGTATCACTCAGCAGTGAAATCTATGTCATCAGGCCCGTAGCAGCACAATGAGTGGATTCAGGTACGATGATTCTAACTGAGATAAGTCACACAGAAAAAGAAACATCATACGATATCAGTAATACACGGAATGTCAACTTGGCTACACAGGAACTGAATTACAGAACAGAACAGGGTCTCAAATTTAGAAAACCAACTTATGCTTGTTTAAGGGTAAAGGTGAGTTGGGGTGCTGCATAAAACCAGAGATTGAAATGAGCACAGATAAAGTTCCTTAAGCCAAATATGGAATAGACAAGAGCTACTCCTTGCTCAACGAAATGGACTCAACACCGCATATTAAACGCCTAAGAATGTACCTGACTCTTAAGTATCTTAAAACCTATGGATTGCTATGTCTCCGAAAGAGAATCAAGCATGTGTACAGGGACATAAACGCAGCAGTGATAGGATTGGAGAGGTTCGGTGAGCAAATGAAGACCCTTTGAAGTCATATTGCATGGTACCCATTCCACGGGTTTCAACTACCCAGGTTTAAGGTATTCTTCCTTCAGCTAAAACATGCATGTGGAACCTAGAGTATGATCAACCATGTGATCGGGAGACGTGTTCAAATATGTCTCAGTTTTCGTACCCTGGTACTCGGGTGCAACATTCCAGACGCTTTACTAACACTCTCCCGACTTGGAGAGTCAGTCCCTTTAACCTCCTGTTTGGCCCAGTTTGCAATTTCTGCGGAAGATGAACAGGAATAGCGAGAACCAATGAGAGACTAGCTGGAGGTGTCTGGACGGGCAAATTTAACTCTCATTTCCCACCAGGAAGAGGAAATAACCAAAGGCTCAGCGTGCCGTGCCGGAACCAGATTAGGGCCTGAAGCCATCCTGCGGTGTTGCGGCCAGCTCACAAGAAAACGAGTTGAAGAAAGGAGCTCAGGGGCACTGTAATTCACAAACCTGCAGAGTTATAAATGACAACTATCGTCCAAAAATATACTGAAGTAAGGCTGCCAAGAGGACTTGAAAGCGGGGCAGAATTGCAGGAAACCGATTGCAGGAGGTAGACTGGAATTGCATTGAAAGCATAGGAAAAGAGGCAGAACGTCCACAATGATGCACTTGGCCAAAAAGGGCGTATGCGTTTTTTCCTGAATATATTCAGGAAAAAACGCATACGCCCTTTTTGGCCAACCAAGCAAGCTTGCAAAGGAAATCTGCACTACAATGAAGTCTCACTTCCCCCCGGTCAAAAGGGCCATCTGAAAAAAGTGTAAAATCCAGAAAGGCAGGACAGGCCATGGAGAACTGGGAGCCTTGTTATGCTGATGGGCGGGATGTAAACTGCCAACAGACACTCGGGAGAAGTGTATGGTGTTTCCTGAAACAAATAAAAAACAAAGCAACAGAGCCTAGGGCACTTCCACTTATGGTCCTATAGCTTAGGGAAATTAAAATCAAAAAGACACAGCCACCCCAATGTTTGGGACGCCTCTGTTTACAAGAACCTCGTTTACCGTACAAGTTCAATATCACAGAAAGTGAAAAATGGATAAAGAACTTGTGGTACTTACGTACAATGCAGTATCACTCAGCAGTGAAATCTATGTCATCAGGCCCGTAGCAGCACAATGAGTGGATTCAGGTACGATGATTCTAACTGAGATAAGTCACACAGAAAAAGAAACATCATAAGATATCAGTAATACACGGAATGTAAACTTGGCTACACAGGAACTGAATTACAGAACAGAACAGGGTCTCAAATTTAGAAAACCAACTTATGCTTGTTTAAGGGTAAAGGTGAGTTGGGGTGCTGCATAAAACCAGAGATTGAAATGAGCACAGATAAAGTTCCTTAAGCCAAATATGGAATAGACAAGAGCTACTCCTTGCTCAACGAAATGGACTCAACACCGCATATTAAACGCCTAAGAATGTACCTGACTCTTAAGTATCTTAAAACCTATGGATAGCTATGTCTCCGAAAGAGAATCAAGCATGTGTACAGGGACATAAACGCAGCAGTGATAGGATTGGAGAGGTTCGGTGAGCAAATGAAGAGCCTTTGAAGTCATATTGCATGGTACCCATTCCACGGGTTTCAACTACCCAGGTTTAAGGTATTCTTCCTTCAGCTAAAACATGCATGTGGAACCTAGAGTATGATCAACCATGTGATCGGGAGACGTGTTCAAATATGTCTCAGTTTTCGTACCCTGGTACTCGGGTGCAACATTCCAGACGCTTTACTAACACTCTCCCGACTTGGAGAGTCAGTCCCTTTAACCTCCTGTTTGGCCCAGTTTGCAATTTCTGCGGAAGATGAACAGGAATAGCGAGAACCAATGAGAGACTAGCTGGAGGTGTCTGGACGGGCAAATTTAACTCTCATTTCCCACCAGGAAGAGGAAAGAACCAAAGGCTCAGCGTGCCGTGCCGGAACCAGATTAGGGCCTGAAGCCATCCTGCGGTGTTGCGGCCAGCTCACAAGAAAACGAGTTGAAGAAAGGAGCTCAGGGGCACTGTAATTCACAAACCTGCAGAGTTATAAATGACAACTATCGTCCAAAAATATACTGAAGTAAGGCTGCCAAGAGGACTTGAAAGCGGGGCAGAATTGCAGGAAACCGATTTCAGGAGGTAGACTGGAATTGCATTGAAAGCATAGGAAAAGAGGCAGAACGTCCACAATGATGCACTTGGCCAAAAAGGGCGTATGCGTTTTTTCCTGAATATATTCAGGAAAAAACGCATACGCCCTTTTTGGCCAACCAAGCAAACTTGCAAAGGAAATCTGCACTACAATGAAGTCTCACTTCCCCCCGGTCAAAAGGGCCATCTGAAAAAAGTGTAAAATCCAGAAAGGCAGGACAGGCCATGGAGAACTGGGAGCCTTGTTATGCTGATGGGCGGGATGTAAACTGCCAACAGACACTCGGGAGAAGTGTATGGTGTTTCCTGAAACATCTAAAAAACAAAGCAACAGAGCCTAGGGCACTTCCACTTATGGTCCTATAGCTTAGGGAAATTAAAATCAAAAAGACACAGCCACCCCAATGTTTGGGACGCCTCTGTTTACAAGAACCTCGTTTACCGTACAAGTTCAATATCACAGAAAGTGAAAAATGGATAAAGAACTTGTGGTACTTACGTACAATGCAGTATCACTCAGCAGTGAAATCTATGTCATCAGGCCCGTAGCAGCACAATGAGTGGATTCAGGTACGATGATTCTAACTGAAATAAGTCACACAGAAAAAGAAACATCATAAGATATCAGTAATACACGGAATGTCAACTTGGCTACACAGGAACTGAATTACAGAACAGAACAGGGTCTCAAATTTAGAAAACCAACTTATGCTTGTTTAAGGGTAAAGGTGAGTTGGGGTGCTGCATAAAACCAGAGATTGAAATGAGCACAGATAAAGTTCCTTAAGCCAAATATGGAATAGACAAGAGCTACTCCTTGCTCAACGAAATGGACTCAACACCGCATATTAAACGCCTAAGAATGTACCTGACTCTTAAGTATCTTAAAACCTATGGATTGCTATGTCTCCGAAAGAGAATCAAGCATGTGTACAGGGACATAAACGCAGCAGTGATAGGATTGGAGAGGTTCGGTGAGCAAATGAAGACCCTTTGAAGTCATATTGCATGGTACCCATTCCACGGGTTTCAACTACCCAGGTTTAAGGTATTCTTCCTTCAGCTAAAACATGCATGTGGAACCTAGAGTATGATCAACCATGTGATCGGGAGACGTGTTCAAATATGTCTCAGTTTTCGTACCCTGGTACTCGGGTGCAACATTCCAGACGCTTTACTAACACTCTCCCGACTTGGAGAGTCAGTCCCTTTAACCTCCTGTTTGGCCCAGTTTGCAATTTCTGCGGAAGATGAACAGGAATAGCGAGAACCAATGAGAGACTAGCTGGAGGTGTCTGGACGGGCAAATTTAACTCTCATTTCCCACCAGGAAGAGGAAATAACCAAAGGCTCAGCGTGCCGTGCCGGAACCAGATTAGGGCCTGAAGCCATCCTGCGGTGTTGCGGCCAGCTCACAAGAAAACGAGTTGAAGAAAGGAGCTCAGGGGCACTGTAATTCACAAACCTGCAGAGTTATAAATGACAACTATCGTCCAAAAATATACTGAAGTAAGGCTGCCAAGAGGACTTGAAAGCGGGGCAGAATTGCAGGAAACCGATTTCAGGAGGTAGACTGGAATTGCATTGAAAGCATAGGAAAAGAGGCAGAACGTCCACAATGATGCACTTGGCCAAAAAGGGCGTATGCGTTTTTTCCTGAATATATTCAGGAAAAAACGCATACGCCCTTTTTGGCCAACCAAGCAAGCTTGCAAAGGAAATCTGCACTACAATGAAGTCTCACTTCCCCCCGGTCAAAAGGGCCATCTGAAAAAAGTGTAAAATCCAGAAAGGCAGGACAGGCCATGGAGAACTGGGAGCCTTGTTATGCTGATGGGCGGGATGTAAACTGCCAACAGACACTCGGGAGAAGTGTATGGTGTTTCCTGAAACATCTAAAAAACAAAGCAACAGAGCCTAGGGCACTTCCACTTATGGTCCTATAGCTTAGGGAAATTAAAATCAAAAAGACACAGCCACCCCAATGTTTGGGACGCCTCTGTTTACAAGAACCTCGTTTACCGTACAAGTTCAATATCACAGAAAGTGAAAAATGGATAAAGAACTTGTGGTACTTACGTACAATGCAGTATCACTCAGCAGTGAAATCTATGTCATCAGGCCCGTAGCAGCACAATGAGTGGATTCAGGTACGATGATTCTAACTGAAATAAGTCACACAGAAAAAGAAACATCATACGATATCAGTAATACACGGAATGTCAACTTGGCTACACAGGAACTGAATTACAGAACAGAACAGGGTCTCAAATTTAGAAAACCAACTTATGCTTGTTTAAGGGTAAAGGTGAGTTGGGGTGCTGCATAAAACCAGAGATTGAAATGAGCACAGATAAAGTTCCTTAAGCCAAATATGGAATAGACAAGAGCTACTCCTTGCTCAACGAAATGGACTCAACACCGCATATTAAACGCCTAAGAATGTACCTGACTCTTAAGTATCTTAAAACCTATGGATTGCTATGTCTCCGAAAGAGAATCAAGCATGTGTACAGGGACATAAACGCAGCAGTGATAGGATTGGAGAGGTTCGGTGAGCAAATGAAGACCCTTTGAAGTCATATTGCATGGTACCCATTCCACGGGTTTCAACTACCCAGGTTTAAGGTATTCTTCCTTCAGCTAAAACATGCATGTGGAACCTAGAGTATGATCAACCATGTGATCGGGAGACGTGTTCAAATATGTCTCAGTTTTCGTACCCTGGTACTCGGGTGCAACATTCCAGACGCTTTACTAACACTCTCCCGACTTGGAGAGTCAGTCCCTTTAACCTCCTGTTTGGCCCAGTTTGCAATTTCTGCGGAAGATGAACAGGAATAGCGAGAACCAATGAGAGACTAGCTGGAGGTGTCTGGACGGGCAAATTTAACTCTCATTTCCCACCAGGAAGAGGAAATAACCAAAGGCTCAGCGTGCCGTGCCGGAACCAGATTAGGGCCTGAAGCCATCCTGCGGTGTTGCGGTCAGCTCACAAGAAAACGAGTTGAAGAAAGGAGCTCAGGGGCACTGTAATTCACAAACCTGCAGAGTTATAAATGACAACTATCGTCCAAAAATATACTGAAGTAAGGCTGCCAAGAGGACTTGAAAGCGGGGCAGAATTGCAGGAAACCGATTTCAGGAGGTAGACTGGAATTGCATTGAAAGCATAGGAAAAGAGGCAGAACGTCCACAATGATGCACTTGGCCAAAAAGGGCGTATGCGTTTTTTCCTGAATATATTCAGGAAAAAACGCATACGCCCTTTTTGGCCAACCAAGCAAGCTTGCAAAGGAAATCTGCACTACAATGAAGTCTCACTTCCCGCCGGTCAAAAGGGCCATCTGAAAAAAGTGTAAAATCCAGAAAGGCAGGACAGGCCATGGAGAACTGGGAGCCTTGTTATGCTGATGGGCGGGATGTAAACTGCCAACAGACACTCGGGAGAAGTGTATGGTGTTTCCTGAAACATCTAAAAAACAAAGCAACAGAGCCTAGGGCACTTCCACTTATGGTCCTATAGCTTAGGGAAATTAAAATCAAAAAGACACAGCCACCCCAATGTTTGGGACGCCTCTGTTTACAAGAACCTCGTTTACCGTACAAGTTCAATATCACAGAAAGTGAAAAATGGATAAAGAACTTGTGGTACTTACGTACAATGCAGTATCACTCAGCAGTGAAATCTATGTCATCAGGCCCGTAGCAGCACAATGAGTGGATTCAGGTACGATGATTCTAACTGAAATAAGTCACACAGAAAAAGAAACATCATAAGATATCAGTAATACACGGAATGTAAACTTGGCTACACAGGAACTGAATTACAGAACAGAACAGGGTCTCAAATTTAGAAAACCAACTTATGCTTGTTTAAGGGTAAAGGTGAGTTGGGGTGCTGCATAAAACCAGAGATTGAAATGAGCACAGATAAAGTTCCTTAAGCCAAATATGGAATAGACAAGAGCTACTCCTTGCTCAACGAAATGGACTCAACACCGCATATTAAACGCCTAAGAATGTACCTGACTCTTAAGTATCTTAAAACCTATGGATTGCTATGTCTCCGAAAGAGAATCAAGCATGTGTACAGGGACATAAACGCAGCAGTGATAGGATTGGAGAGGTTCGGTGAGCAAATGAAGACCCTTTGAAGTCATATTGCATGGTACCCATTCCACGGGTTTCAACTACCCAGGTTTAAGGTATTCTTCCTTCAGCTAAAACATGCATGTGGAACCTAGAGTATGATCAACCATGTGATCGGGAGACGTGTTCAAATATGTCTCAGTTTTCGTACCCTGGTACTCGGGTGCAACATTCCAGACGCTTTACTAACACTCTCCCGACTTGGAGAGTCAGTCCCTTTAACCTCCTGTTTGGCCCAGTTTGCAATTTCTGCGGAAGATGAACAGGAATAGCGAGAACCAATGAGAGACTAGCTGGAGGTGTCTGGACGGGCAAATTTAACTCTCATTTCCCACCAGGAAGAGGAAATAACCAAAGGCTCAGCGTGCCGTGCCGGAACCAGATTAGGGCCTGAAGCCATCCTGCGGTGTTGCGGTCAGCTCACAAGAAAACGAGTTGAAGAAAGGAGCTCAGGGGCACTGTAATTCACAAACCTGCAGAGTTATAAATGACAACTATCGTCCAAAAATATAGTGAAGTAAGGCTGCCAAGAGGACTTGAAAGCGGGGCAGAATTGCAGGAAACCGATTTCAGGAGGTAGACTGGAATTGCATTGAAAGCATAGGAAAAGAGGCAGAACGTCCACAATGATGCACTTGGCCAAAAAGGGCGTATGCGTTTTTTCCTGAATATATTCAGGAAAAAACGCATACGCCCTTTTTGGCCAACCAAGCAAGCTTGCAAAGGAAATCTGCACTACAATGAAGTCTCACTTCCCGCCGTTCAAAAGGGCCATCTGAAAAAAGTGTAAAATCCAGAAAGGCAGGACAGGCCATGGAGAACTGGGAGCCTTGTTATGCTGATGGGCGGGATGTAAACTGCCAACAGACACTCGGGAGAAGTGTATGGTGTTTCCTGAAACATCTAAAAAACAAAGCAACAGAGCCTAGGGCACTTCCACTTATGGTCCTATAGCTTAGGGAAATTAAAATCAAAAAGACACAGCCACCCCAATGTTTGGGACGCCTCTGTTTACAAGAACCTCGTTTACCGTACAAGTTCAATATCACAGAAAGTGAAAAATGGATAAAGAACTTGTGGTACTTACGTACAATGCAGTATCACTCAGCAGTGAAATCTATGCCATCAGGCCCGTAGCAGCACAATGAGTGGATTCAGGTACGATGATTCTAACTGAAATAAGTCACACAGAAAAAGAAACATCATAAGATATCAGTAATACACGGAATGTAAACTTGGCTACACAGGAACTGAATTACAGAACAGAACAGGGTCTCAAATTTAGAAAACCAACTTATGCTTGTTTAAGGGTAAAGGTGAGTTGGGGTGCTGCATAAAACCAGAGATTGAAATGAGCACAGATAAAGTTCCTTAAGCCAAATATGGAATAGACAAGAGCTACTCCTTGCTCAACGAAATGGACTCAACACCGCATATTAAACGCCTAAGAATGTACCTGACTCTTAAGTATCTTAAAACCTATGGATTGCTATGTCTCCGAAAGAGAATCAAGCATGTGTACAGGGACATAAACGCAGCAGTGATAGGATTGGAGAGGTTCGGTGAGCAAATGAAGACCCTTTGAAGTCATATTGCATGGTACCCATTCCACGGGTTTCAACTACCCAGGTTTAAGGTATTCTTCCTTCAGCTAAAACATGCATGTGGAACCTAGAGTATGATCAACCATGTGATCGGGAGACGTGTTCAAATATGTCTCAGTTTTCGTACCCTGGTACTCGGGTGCAACATTCCAGACGCTTTACTAACACTCTCCCGACTTGGAGAGTCAGTCCCTTTAACCTCCTGTTTGGCCCAGTTTGCAATTTCTGCGGAAGATGAACAGGAATAGTGAGAACCAATGAGAGACTAGCTGGAGGTGTCTGGACGGGCAAATTTAACTCTCATTTCCCACCAGGAAGAGGAAATAACCAAAGGCTCAGCGTGCCGTGCCGGAACCAGATTAGGGCCTGAAGCCATCCTGCGGTGTTGCGGCCAGCTCACAAGAAAACGAGTTGAAGAAAGGAGCTCAGGGGCACTGTAATTCACAAACCTGCAGAGTTATAAATGACAACTATCGTCCAAAAATATACTGAAGTAAGGCTGCCAAGAGGACTTGAAAGCGGGGCAGAATTGCAGGAAACCGATTTCAGGAGGTAGACTGGAATTGCATTGAAAGCATAGGAAAAGAGGCAGAACGTCCACAATGATGCACTTGGCCAAAAAGGGCGTATGCGTTTTTTCCTGAATATATTCAGGAAAAAACGCATACGCCCTTTTTGGCCAACCAAGCAAGCTTGCAAAGGAAATCTGCACTACAATGAAGTCTCACTTCCCCCCGGTCAAAAGGGCCATCTGAAAAAAGTGTAAAATCCAGAAAGGCAGGACAGGCCATGGAGAACTGGGAGCCTTGTTATGCTGATGGGCGGGATGTAAACTGCCAACAGACACTCGGGAGAAGTGTATGGTGTTTCCTGAAACATCTAAAAAACAAAGCAACAGAGCCTAGGGCACTTCCACTTATGGTCCTATAGCTTAGGGAAATTAAAATCAAAAAGACACAGCCACCCCAATGTTTGGGACGCCTCTGTTTACAAGAACCTCGTTTACCGTACAAGTTCAATATCACAGAAAGTGAAAAATGGTTAAAGAACTTGTGGTACTTACGTACAATGCAGTATCACTCAGCAGTGAAATCTATGTCATCAGGCCCGTAGCAGCACAATGAGTGGATTCAGGTACGATGATTCTAACTGAAATAAGTCACACAGAAAAAGAAACATCATAAGATATCAGTAATACACGGAATGTAAACTTGGCTACACAGGAACTGAATTACAGAACAGAACAGGGTCTCAAATTTAGAAAACCAACTTATGCTTGTTTAAGGGTAAAGGTGAGTTGGGGTGCTGCATAAAACCAGAGATTGAAATGAGCACAGATAAAGTTCCTTAAGCCAAATATGGAATAGACAAGAGCTACTCCTTGCTCAACGAAATGGACTCAACACCGCATATTAAACGCCTAAGAATGTACCTGACTCTTAAGTATCTTAAAACCTATGGATTGCTATGTCTCCGAAAGAGAATCAAGCATGTGTACAGGGACATAAACGCGCAGTGATAGGATTGGAGAGGTTCGGTGAGCAAATGAAGACCCTTTGAAGTCATATTGCATGGTACCCATTCCACGGGTTTCAACTACCCAGGTTTAAGGTATTCTTCCTTCAGCTAAAACATGCATGTGGAACCTAGAGTATGATCAACCATGTGATCGGGAGACGTGTTCAAATATGTCTCAGTTTTCGTACCCTGGTACTCGGGTGCAACATTCCAGACGCTTTACTAACACTCTCCCGACTTGGAGAGTCAGTCCCTTTAACCTCCTGTTTGGCCCAGTTTGCAATTTCTGCGGAAGATGAACAGGAATAGCGAGAACCAATGAGAGACTAGCTGGAGGTGTCTGGACGGGCAAATTTAACTCTCATTTCCCACCAGGAAGAGGAAATAACCAAAGGCTCAGCGTGCCGTGCCGGAACCAGATTAGGGCCTGAAGCCATCCTGCGGTGTTGCGGCCAGCTCACAAGAAAACGAGTTGAAGAAAGGAGCTCAGGGGCACTGTAATTCACAAACCTGCAGAGTTATAAATGACAACTATCGTCCAAAAATATACTGAAGTAAGGCTGCCAAGAGGACTTGAAAGCGGGGCAGAATTGCAGGAAACCGATTTCAGGAGGTAGACTGGAATTGCATTGAAAGCATAGGAAAAGAGGCAGAACGTCCACAATGATGCACTTGGCCAAAAAGGGCGTATGCGTTTTTTCCTGAATATATTCAGGAAAAAACGCATACGCCCTTTTTGGCCAACCAAGCAAGCTTGCAAAGGAAATCTGCACTACAATGAAGTCTCACTTCCCCCCGGTCAAAAGGGCCATCTGAAAAAAGTGTAAAATCCAGAAAGGCAGGACAGGCCATGGAGAACTGGGAGCCTTGTTATGCTGATGGGCGGGATGTAAACTGCCAACAGACACTCGGGAGAAGTGTATGGTGTTTCCTGAAACATCTAAAAAACAAAGCAACAGAGCCTAGGGCACTTCCACTTATGGTCCTATAGCTTAGGGAAATTAAAATCAAAAAGACACAGCCACCCCAATGTTTGGGACGCCTCTGTTTACAAGAACCTCGTTTACCGTACAAGTTCAATATCACAGAAAGTGAAAAATGGTTAAAGAACTTGTGGTACTTACGTACAATGCAGTATCACTCAGCAGTGAAATCTATGTCATCAGGCCCGTAGCAGCACAATGAGTGGATTCAGGTACGATGATTCTAACTGAAATAAGTCACACAGAAAAAGAAACATCATAAGATATCAGTAATACACGGAATGTAAACTTGGCTACACAGGAACTGAATTACAGAACAGAACAGGGTCTCAAATTTAGAAAACCAACTTATGCTTGTTTAAGGGTAAAGGTGAGTTGGGGTGCTGCATAAAACCAGAGATTGAAATGAGCACAGATAAAGTTCCTTAAGCCAAATATGGAATAGACAAGAGCTACTCCTTGCTCAACGAAATGGACTCAACACCGCATATTAAACGCCTAAGAATGTACCTGACTCTTAAGTATCTTAAAACCTATGGATTGCTATGTCTCCGAAAGAGAATCAAGCATGTGTACAGGGACATAAACGCAGCAGTGATAGGATTGGAGAGGTTCGGTGAGCAAATGAAGACCCTTTGAAGTCATATTGCATGGTACCCATTCCACGGGTTTCAACTACCCAGGTTTAAGGTATTCTTCCTTCAGCTAAAACATGCATGTGGAACCTAGAGTATGATCAACCATGTGATCGGGAGACGTGTTCAAATATGTCTCAGTTTTCGTACCCTGGTACTCGGGTGCAACATTCCAGACGCTTTACTAACACTCTCCCGACTTGGAGAGTCAGTCCCTTTAACCTCCTGTTTGGCCCAGTTTGCAATTTCTGCGGAAGATGAACAGGAATAGCGAGAACCAATGAGAGACTAGCTGGAGGTGTCTGGACGGGCAAATTTAACTCTCATTTCCCACCAGGAAGAGGAAATAACCAAAGGCTCAGCGTGCCGTGCCGGAACCAGATTAGGGCCTGAAGCCATCCTGCGGTGTTGCGGCCAGCTCACAAGAAAACGAGTTGAAGAAAGGAGCTCAGGGGCACTGTAATTCACAAACCTGCAGAGTTATAAATGACAACTATCGTCCAAAAATATACTGAAGTAAGGCTGCCAAGAGGACTTGAAAGCGGGGCAGAATTGCAGGAAACCGATTTCAGGAGGTAGACTGGAATTGCATTGAAAGCATAGGAAAAGAGGCAGAACGTCCACAATGATGCACTTGGCCAAAAAGGGCGTATGCGTTTTTTCCTGAATATATTCAGGAAAAAACGCATACGCCCTTTTTGGCCAACCAAGCAAGCTTGCAAAGGAAATCTGCACTACAATGAAGTCTCACTTCCCCCCGGTCAAAAGGGCCATCTGAAAAAAGTGTAAAATCCAGAAAGGCAGGACAGGCCATGGAGAACTGGGAGCCTTGTTATGCTGATGGGCGGGATGTAAACTGCCAACAGACACTCGGGAGAAGTGTATGGTGTTTCCTGAAACATCTAAAAAACAAAGCAACAGAGCCTAGGGCACTTCCACTTATGGTCCTATAGCTTAGGGAAATTAAAATCAAAAAGACACAGCCACCCCAATGTTTGGGACGCCTCTGTTTACAAGAACCTCGTTTACCGTACAAGTTCAATATCACAGAAAGTGAAAAATGGTTAAAGAACTTGTGGTACTTACGTACAATGCAGTATCACTCAGCAGTGAAATCTATGTCATCAGGCCCGTAGCAGCACAATGAGTGGATTCAGGTACGATGATTCTAACTGAAATAAGTCACACAGAAAAAGAAACATCATAAGATATCAGTAATACACGGAATGTAAACTTGGCTACACAGGAACTGAATTACAGAACAGAACAGGGTCTCAAATTTAGAAAACCAACTTATGCTTGTTTAAGGGTAAAGGTGAGTTGGGGTGCTGCATAAAACCAGAGATTGAAATGAGCACAGATAAAGTTCCTTAAGCCAAATATGGAATAGACAAGAGCTACTCCTTGCTCAACGAAATGGACTCAACACCGCATATTAAACGCCTAAGAATGTACCTGACTCTTAAGTATCTTAAAACCTATGGATTGCTATGTCTCCGAAAGAGAATCAAGCATGTGTACAGGGACATAAACGCAGCAGTGATAGGATTGGAGAGGTTCGGTGAGCAAATGAAGACCCTTTGAAGTCATATTGCATGGTACCCATTCCACGGGTTTCAACTACCCAGGTTTAAGGTATTCTTCCTTCAGCTAAAACATGCATGTGGAACCTAGAGTATGATCAACCATGTGATCGGGAGACGTGTTCAAATATGTCTCAGTTTTCGTACCCTGGTACTCGGGTGCAACATTCCAGACGCTTTACTAACACTCTCCCGACTTGGAGAGTCAGTCCCTTTAACCTCCTGTTTGGCCCAGTTTGCAATTTCTGCGGAAGATGAACAGGAATAGCGAGAACCAATGAGAGACTAGCTGGAGGTGTCTGGACGGGCAAATTTAACTCTCATTTCCCACCAGGAAGAGGAAATAACCAAAGGCTCAGCGTGCCGTGCCGGAACCAGATTAGGGCCTGAAGCCATCCTGCGGTGTTGCGGCCAGCTCACAAGAAAACGAGTTGAAGAAAGGAGCTCAGGGGCACTGTAATTCACAAACCTGCAGAGTTATAAATGACAACTATCGTCCAAAAATATACTGAAGTAAGGCTGCCAAGAGGACTTGAAAGCGGGGCAGAATTGCAGGAAACCGATTTCAGGAGGTAGACTGGAATTGCATTGAAAGCATAGGAAAAGAGGCAGAACGTCCACAATGATGCACTTGGCCAAAAAGGGCGTATGCGTTTTTTCCTGAATATATTCAGGAAAAAACGCATACGCCCTTTTTGGCCAACCAAGCAAGCTTGCAAAGGAAATCTGCACTACAATGAAGTCTCACTTCCCCCCGGTCAAAAGGGCCATCTGAAAAAAGTGTAAAATCCAGAAAGGCAGGACAGGCCATGGAGAACTGGGAGCCTTGTTATGCTGATGGGCGGGATGTAAACTGCCAACAGACACTCGGGAGAAGTGTATGGTGTTTCCTGAAACATCTAAAAAACAAAGCAACAGAGCCTAGGGCACTTCCACTTATGGTCCTATAGCTTAGGGAAATTAAAATCAAAAAGACACAGCCACCCCAATGTTTGGGACGCCTCTGTTTACAAGAACCTCGTTTACCGTACAAGTTCAATATCACAGAAAGTGAAAAATGGTTAAAGAACTTGTGGTACTTACGTACAATGCAGTATCACTCAGCAGTGAAATCTATGTCATCAGGCCCGTAGCAGCACAATGAGTGGATTCAGGTACGATGATTCTAACTGAAATAAGTCACACAGAAAAAGAAACATCATAAGATATCAGTAATACACGGAATGTAAACTTGGCTACACAGGAACTGAATTACAGAACAGAACAGGGTCTCAAATTTAGAAAACCAACTTATGCTTGTTTAAGGGTAAAGGTGAGTTGGGGTGCTGCATAAAACCAGAGATTGAAATGAGCACAGATAAAGTTCCTTAAGCCAAATATGGAATAGACAAGAGCTACTCCTTGCTCAACGAAATGGACTCAACACCGCATATTAAACGCCTAAGAATGTACCTGACTCTTAAGTATCTTAAAACCTATGGATTGCTATGTCTCCGAAAGAGAATCAAGCATGTGTACAGGGACATAAACGCAGCAGTGATAGGATTGGAGAGGTTCGGTGAGCAAATGAAGACCCTTTGAAGTCATATTGCATGGTACCCATTCCACGGGTTTCAACTACCCAGGTTTAAGGTATTCTTCCTTCAGCTAAAACATGCATGTGGAACCTAGAGTATGATCAACCATGTGATCGGGAGACGTGTTCAAATATGTCTCAGTTTTCGTACCCTGGTACTCGGGTGCAACATTCCAGACGCTTTACTAACACTCTCCCGACTTGGAGAGTCAGTCCCTTTAACCTCCTGTTTGGCCCAGTTTGCAATTTCTGCGGAAGATGAACAGGAATAGCGAGAACCAATGAGAGACTAGCTGGAGGTGTCTGGACGGGCAAATTTAACTCTCATTTCCCACCAGGAAGAGGAAATAACCAAAGGCTCAGCGTGCCGTGCCGGAACCAGATTAGGGCCTGAAGCCATCCTGCGGTGTTGCGGCCAGCTCACAAGAAAACGAGTTGAAGAAAGGAGCTCAGGGGCACTGTAATTCACAAACCTGCAGAGTTATAAATGACAACTATCGTCCAAAAATATACTGAAGTAAGGCTGCCAAGAGGACTTGAAAGCGGGGCAGAATTGCAGGAAACCGATTTCAGGAGGTAGACTGGAATTGCATTGAAAGCATAGGAAAAGAGGCAGAACGTCCACAATGATGCACTTGGCCAAAAAGGGCGTATGCGTTTTTTCCTGAATATATTCAGGAAAAAACGCATACGCCCTTTTTGGCCAACCAAGCAAGCTTGCAAAGGAAATCTGCACTACAATGAAGTCTCACTTCCCCCCGGTCAAAAGGGCCATCTGAAAAAAGTGTAAAATCCAGAAAGGCAGGACAGGCCATGGAGAACTGGGAGCCTTGTTATGCTGATGGGCGGGATGTAAACTGCCAACAGACACTCGGGAGAAGTGTATGGTGTTTCCTGAAACATCTAAAAAACAAAGCAACAGAGCCTAGGGCACTTCCACTTATGGTCCTATAGCTTAGGGAAATTAAAATCAAAAAGACACAGCCACCCCAATGTTTGGGACGCCTCTGTTTACAAGAACCTCGTTTACCGTACAAGTTCAATATCACAGAAAGTGAAAAATGGTTAAAGAACTTGTGGTACTTACGTACAATGCAGTATCACTCAGCAGTGAAATCTATGTCATCAGGCCCGTAGCAGCACAATGAGTGGATTCAGGTACGATGATTCTAACTGAAATAAGTCACACAGAAAAAGAAACATCATAAGATATCAGTAATACACGGAATGTAAACTTGGCTACACAGGAACTGAATTACAGAACAGAACAGGGTCTCAAATTTAGAAAACCAACTTATGCTTGTTTAAGGGTAAAGGTGAGTTGGGGTGCTGCATAAAACCAGAGATTGAAATGAGCACAGATAAAGTTCCTTAAGCCAAATATGGAATAGACAAGAGCTACTCCTTGCTCAACGAAATGGACTCAACACCGCATATTAAACGCCTAAGAATGTACCTGACTCTTAAGTATCTTAAAACCTATGGATTGCTATGTCTCCGAAAGAGAATCAAGCATGTGTACAGGGACATAAACGCAGCAGTGATAGGATTGGAGAGGTTCGGTGAGCAAATGAAGACCCTTTGAAGTCATATTGCATGGTACCCATTCCACGGGTTTCAACTACCCAGGTTTAAGGTATTCTTCCTTCAGCTAAAACATGCATGTGGAACCTAGAGTATGATCAACCATGTGATCGGGAGACGTGTTCAAATATGTCTCAGTTTTCGTACCCTGGTACTCGGGTGCAACATTCCAGACGCTTTACTAACACTCTCCCGACTTGGAGAGTCAGTCCCTTTAACCTCCTGTTTGGCCCAGTTTGCAATTTCTGCGGAAGATGAACAGGAATAGCGAGAACCAATGAGAGACTAGCTGGAGGTGTCTGGACGGGCAAATTTAACTCTCATTTCCCACCAGGAAGAGGAAATAACCAAAGGCTCAGCGTGCCGTGCCGGAACCAGATTAGGGCCTGAAGCCATCCTGCGGTGTTGCGGCCAGCTCACAAGAAAACGAGTTGAAGAAAGGAGCTCAGGGGCACTGTAATTCACAAACCTGCAGAGTTATAAATGACAACTATCGTCCAAAAATATACTGAAGTAAGGCTGCCAAGAGGACTTGAAAGCGGGGCAGAATTGCAGGAAACCGATTTCAGGAGGTAGACTGGAATTGCATTGAAAGCATAGGAAAAGAGGCAGAACGTCCACAATGATGCACTTGGCCAAAAAGGGCGTATGCGTTTTTTCCTGAATATATTCAGGAAAAAACGCATACGCCCTTTTTGGCCAACCAAGCAAGCTTGCAAAGGAAATCTGCACTACAATGAAGTCTCACTTCCCCCCGGTCAAAAGGGCCATCTGAAAAAAGTGTAAAATCCAGAAAGGCAGGACAGGCCATGGAGAACTGGGAGCCTTGTTATGCTGATGGGCGGGATGTAAACTGCCAACAGACACTCGGGAGAAGTGTATGGTGTTTCCTGAAACATCTAAAAAACAAAGCAACAGAGCCTAGGGCACTTCCACTTATGGTCCTATAGCTTAGGGAAATTAAAATCAAAAAGACACAGCCACCCCAATGTTTGGGACGCCTCTGTTTACAAGAACCTCGTTTACCGTACAAGTTCAATATCACAGAAAGTGAAAAATGGTTAAAGAACTTGTGGTACTTACGTACAATGCAGTATCACTCAGCAGTGAAATCTATGTCATCAGGCCCGTAGCAGCACAATGAGTGGATTCAGGTACGATGATTCTAACTGAAATAAGTCACACAGAAAAAGAAACATCATAAGATATCAGTAATACACGGAATGTAAACTTGGCTACACAGGAACTGAATTACAGAACAGAACAGGGTCTCAAATTTAGAAAACCAACTTATGCTTGTTTAAGGGTAAAGGTGAGTTGGGGTGCTGCATAAAACCAGAGATTGAAATGAGCACAGATAAAGTTCCTTAAGCCAAATATGGAATAGACAAGAGCTACTCCTTGCTCAACGAAATGGACTCAACACCGCATATTAAACGCCTAAGAATGTACCTGACTCTTAAGTATCTTAAAACCTATGGATTGCTATGTCTCCGAAAGAGAATCAAGCATGTGTACAGGGACATAAACGCAGCAGTGATAGGATTGGAGAGGTTCGGTGAGCAAATGAAGACCCTTTGAAGTCATATTGCATGGTACCCATTCCACGGGTTTCAACTACCCAGGTTTAAGGTATTCTTCCTTCAGCTAAAACATGCATGTGGAACCTAGAGTATGATCAACCATGTGATCGGGAGACGTGTTCAAATATGTCTCAGTTTTCGTACCCTGGTACTCGGGTGCAACATTCCAGACGCTTTACTAACACTCTCCCGACTTGGAGAGTCAGTCCCTTTAACCTCCTGTTTGGCCCAGTTTGCAATTTCTGCGGAAGATGAACAGGAATAGCGAGAACCAATGAGAGACTAGCTGGAGGTGTCTGGACGGGCAAATTTAACTCTCATTTCCCACCAGGAAGAGGAAATAACCAAAGGCTCAGCGTGCCGTGCCGGAACCAGATTAGGGCCTGAAGCCATCCTGCGGTGTTGCGGCCAGCTCACAAGAAAACGAGTTGAAGAAAGGAGCTCAGGGGCACTGTAATTCACAAACCTGCAGAGTTATAAATGACAGCTATCGTCCAAAAATATACTGAAGTAAGGCTGCCAAGAGGACTTGAAAGCGGGGCAGAATTGCAGGAAACCGATTTCAGGAGGTAGACTGGAATTGCATTGAAAGCATAGGAAAAGAGGCAGAACGTCCACAATGATGCACTTGGCCAAAAAGGGCGTATGCGTTTTTTCCTGAATATATTCAGGAAAAAACGCATACGCCCTTTTTGGCCAACCAAGCAAGCTTGCAAAGGAAATCTGCACTACAATGAAGTCTCACTTCCCCCCGGTCAAAAGGGCCATCTGAAAAAAGTGTAAAATCCAGAAAGGCAGGACAGGCCATGGAGAACTGGGAGCCTTGTTATGCTGATGGGCGGGATGTAAACTGCCAACAGACACTCGGGAGAAGTGTATGGTGTTTCCTGAAACATCTAAAAAACAAAGCAACAGAGCCTAGGGCACTTCCACTTATGGTCCTATAGCTTAGGGAAATTAAAATCAAAAAGACACAGCCACCCCAATGTTTGGGACGCCTCTGTTTACAAGAACCTCGTTTACCGTACAAGTTCAATATCACAGAAAGTGAAAAATGGTTAAAGAACTTGTGGTACTTACGTACAATGCAGTATCACTCAGCAGTGAAATCTATGTCATCAGGCCCGTAGCAGCACAATGAGTGGATTCAGGTACGATGATTCTAACTGAAATAAGTCACACAGAAAAAGAAACATCATAAGATATCAGTAATACACGGAATGTAAACTTGGCTACACAGGAACTGAATTACAGAACAGAACAGGGTCTCAAATTTAGAAAACCAACTTATGCTTGTTTAAGGGTAAAGGTGAGTTGGGGTGCTGCATAAAACCAGAGATTGAAATGAGCACAGATAAAGTTCCTTAAGCCAAATATGGAATAGACAAGAGCTACTCCTTGCTCAACGAAATGGACTCAACACCGCATATTAAACGCCTAAGAATGTACCTGACTCTTAAGTATCTTAAAACCTATGGATTGCTATGTCTCCGAAAGAGAATCAAGCATGTGTACAGGGACATAAACGCAGCAGTGATAGGATTGGAGAGGTTCGGTGAGCAAATGAAGACCCTTTGAAGTCATATTGCATGGTACCCATTCCACGGGTTTCAACTACCCAGGTTTAAGGTATTCTTCCTTCAGCTAAAACATGCATGTGGAACCTAGAGTATGATCAACCATGTGATCGGGAGACGTGTTCAAATATGTCTCAGTTTTCGTACCCTGGTACTCGGGTGCAACATTCCAGACGCTTTACTAACACTCTCCCGACTTGGAGAGTCAGTCCCTTTAACCTCCTGTTTGGCCCAGTTTGCAATTTCTGCGGAAGATGAACAGGAATAGCGAGAACCAATGAGAGACTAGCTGGAGGTGTCTGGACGGGCAAATTTAACTCTCATTTCCCACCAGGAAGAGGAAATAACCAAAGGCTCAGCGTGCCGTGCCGGAACCAGATTAGGGCCTGAAGCCATCCTGCGGTGTTGCGGCCAGCTCACAAGAAAACGAGTTGAAGAAAGGAGCTCAGGGGCACTGTAATTCACAAACCTGCAGAGTTATAAATGACAGCTATCGTCCAAAAATATACTGAAGTAAGGCTGCCAAGAGGACTTGAAAGCGGGGCAGAATTGCAGGAAACCGATTTCAGGAGGTAGACTGGAATTGCATTGAAAGCATAGGAAAAGAGGCAGAACGTCCACAATGATGCACTTGGCCAAAAAGGGCGTATGCGTTTTTTCCTGAATATATTCAGGAAAAAATGCATACGCCCTTTTTGGCCAACCAAGCAAGCTTGCAAAGGAAATCTGCACTACAATGAAGTCTCACTTCCCCCCGGTCAAAAGGGCCATCTGAAAAAAGTGTAAAATCCAGAAAGGCAGGACAGGCCATGGAGAACTGGGAGCCTTGTTATGCTGATGGGCGGGATGTAAACTGCCAACAGACACTCGGGAGAAGTGTATGGTGTTTCCTGAAACATCTAAAAAACAAAGCAACAGAGCCTAGGGCACTTCCACTTATGGTCCTATAGCTTAGGGAAATTAAAATCAAAAAGACACAGCCACCCCAATGTTTGGGACGCCTCTGTTTACAAGAACCTCGTTTACCGTACAAGTTCAATATCACAGAAAGTGAAAAATGGATAAAGAACTTGTGGTACTTACGTACAATGCAGTATCACTCAGCAGTGAAATCTATGTCATCAGGCCCGTAGCAGCACAATGAGTGGATTCAGGTACGATGATTCTAACTGAAATAAGTCACACAGAAAAAGAAACATCATAAGATATCAGTAATACACGGAATGTAAACTTGGCTACACAGGAACTGAATTACAGAACAGAACAGGGTCTCAAATTTAGAAAACCAACTTATGCTTGTTTAAGGGTAAAGGTGAGTTGGGGTGCTGCATAAAACCAGAGATTGAAATGAGCACAGATAAAGTTCCTTAAGCCAAATATGGAATAGACAAGAGCTACTCCTTGCTCAACGAAATGGACTCAACACCGCATATTAAACGCCTAAGAATGTACCTGACTCTTAAGTATCTTAAAACGTATGGATTGCTATGTCTCCGAAAGAGAATCAAGCATGTGTACAGGGACATAAACGCAGAAGTGATAGGATTGGAGAGGTTCGGTGAGCAAATGAAGACCCTTTGAAGTCATATTGCATGGTACCCATTCCACGGGTTTCAACTACCCAGGTTTAAGGTATTCTTCCTTCAGCTAAAACATGCATGTGGAACCTAGAGTATGATCAACCATGTGATCGGGAGACGTGTTCAAATATGTCTCAGTTTTCGTACCCTGGTACTCGGGTGCAACATTCCAGACGCTTTACTAACACTCTCCCGACTTGGAGAGTCAGTCCCTTTAACCTCCTGTTTGGCCCAGTTTGCAATTTCTGCGGAAGATGAACAGGAATAGCGAGAACCAATGAGAGACTAGCTGGAGGTGTCTGGACGGGCAAATTTAACTCTCATTTCCCACCAGGAAGAGGAAATAACCAAAGGCTCAGCGTGCCGTGCCGGAACCAGATTAGGGCCTGAAGCCATCCTGCGGTGTTGCGGCCAGCTCACAAGAAAGCGAGTTGAAGAAAGGAGCTCAGGGGCACTGTAATTCACAAACCTGCAGAGTTATAAATGACAGCTATCGTCCAAAAATATACTGAAGTAAGGCTGCCAAGAGGACTTGAAAGCGGGGCAGAATTGCAGGAAACCGATTTCAGGAGGTAGACTGGAATTGCATTGAAAGCATAGGAAAAGAGGCAGAACGTCCACAATGATGCACTTGGCCAAAAAGGGCGTATGTGTTTTTTCCTGAATAGATTCAGGAAAAAACGCATACGCCCTTTTTGGCCAACCAAGCAAGCTTGCAAAGGAAATCTGCACTACAATGAAGTCTCACTTCCCCCCGGTCAAAAGGGCCATCTGAAAAAAGTGTAAAATCCAGAAAGGCAGGACAGGCCATGGAGAACTGGGAGCCTTGTTATGCTGATGGGCGGGATGTAAATTGCCAACAGACACTCGGGAGAAGTGTATGGTGTTTCCTGAAACATCTAAAAAACAAAGCAACAGAGCCTAGGGCACTTCCACTTATGGTCCTATAGCTTAGGGAAATTAAAATCAAAAAGACACAGCCACCCCAATGTTTGGGACGCCTCTGTTTACAAGAACCTCGTTTACCGTACAAGTTCAATATCACAGAAAGTGAAAAATGGATAAAGAACTTGTGGTACTTACGTACAATGCAGTATCACTCAGCAGTGAAATCTATGTCATCAGGCCCGTAGCAGCACAATGAGTGGATTCAGGTACGATGATTCTAACTGAAATAAGTCACACAGAAAAAGAAACATCATAAGATATCAGTAATACACGGAATGTAAACTTGGCTACACAGGAACTGAATTACAGAACAGAACAGGGTCTCAAATTTAGAAAACCAACTTATGCTTGTTTAAGGGTAAAGGTGAGTTGGGGTGCTGCATAAAACCAGAGATTGAAATGAGCACAGATAAAGTTCCTTAAGCCAAATATGGAATAGACAAGAGCTACTCCTTGCTCAACGAAATGGACTCAACACCGCATATTAAACGCCTAAGAATGTACCTGACTCTTAAGTATCTTAAAACCTATGGATTGCTATGTCTCCGAAAGAGAATCAAGCATGTGTACAGGGACATAAACGCAGCAGTGATAGGATTGGAGAGGTTCGGTGAGCAAATGAAGACCCTTTGAAGTCATATTGCATGGTACCCATTCCACGGGTTTCAACTACCCAGGTTTAAGGTATTCTTCCTTCAGCTAAAACATGCATGTGGAACCTAGAGTATGATCAACCATGTGATCGGGAGACGTGTTCAAATATGTCTCAGTTTTCGTACCCTGGTACTCGGGTGCAACATTCCAGACGCTTTACTAACACTCTCCCGACTTGGAGAGTCAGTCCCTTTAACCTCCTGTTTGGCCCAGTTTGCAATTTCTGCGGAAGATGAACAGGAATAGCGAGAACCAATGAGAGACTAGCTGGAGGTGTCTGGACGGGCAAATTTAACTCTCATTTCCCACCAGGAAGAGGAAATAACCAAAGGCTCAGCGTGCCGTGCCGGAACCAGATTAGGGCCTGAAGCCATCCTGCGGTGTTGCGGCCAGCTCACAAGAAAACGAGTTGAAGAAAGGAGCTCAGGGGCACTGTAATTCACAAACCTGCAGAGTTATAAATGACAACTATCGTCCAAAAATATACTGAAGTAAGGCTGCCAAGAGGACTTGAAAGCGGGGCAGAATTGCAGGAAACCGATTTCAGGAGGTAGACTGGAATTGCATTGAAAGCATAGGAAAAGAGGCAGAACGTCCACAATGATGCACTTGGCCAAAAAGGGCGTATGCGTTTTTTCCTGAATATATTCAGGAAAAAATGCATACGCCCTTTTTGGCCAACCAAGCAAGCTTGCAAAGGAAATCTGCACTACAATGAAGTCTCACTTCCCCCCCGCCCCCGGTCAAAAGGGCCATCTGAAAAAAGTGTAAAATCCAGAAAGGCAGGACAGGCCATGGAGAACTGGGAGCCTTGTTATGCTGATGGGCGGGATGTAAATTGCCAACAGACACTCGGGAGAAGTGTATGGTGTTTCCTGAAACATCTAAAAAACAAAGCAACAGAGCCTAGGGCACTTCCACTTATGGTCCTATAGCTTACGGAAATTAAAATCAATAAGATACAGCCACCCCAATGTTTGGGACGCCTCTGTTTACAAGAACCTCGTTTACCGTACAAGTTCAATATCACAGAAAGTGAAAAATGGATAAAGAACTTGTGGTACTTACGTACAATGCAGTATCACTCAGCAGTGATATCTATGCCATCAGGCCCGTAGCAGCACAATGAGTGGATTCAGGTACGATGATTCTAACTGAAATAAGTCACACAGAAAAAGAAACATCATAAGATATCAGTAATACACGGAATGTAAACTTGGCTACACAGGAACTGAATTACAGAACAGAACAGGGTCTCAAATTTAGAAAACCAACTTATGCTTGTTTAAGGGTAAAGGTGAGTTGGGGTGCTGCATAAAATCAGAGATTGAAATGAGCACAGATAAAGTTCCTTAAGCCAAATATGGAATAGACAAGAGCTACTCCTTGCTCAACGAAATGGACTCAACACCGCATATTAAACGCCTAAGAATGTACCTGACTCTTAAGTATCTTAAAACCTATGGATTGCTATGTCTCCGAAAGAGAATCAAGCATGTGTACAGGGACATAAACGCAGCAGTGATAGGATTGGAGAGGTTCGGTGAGCAAATGAAGACCCTTTGAAGTCATATTGCATGGTACCCATTCCACGGGTTTCAACTACCCAGGTTTAAGGTATTCTTCCTTCAGCTAAAACATGCATGTGGAACCTAGAGTATGATCAACCATGTGATCGGGAGACGTGTTCAAATATGTCTCAGTTTTCGTACCCTGGTACTCGGGTGCAACATTCCAGACGCTTTACTAACACTCTCCCGACTTGGAGAGTCAGTCCCTTTAACCTCCTGTCTGGCCCAGTTTGCAATTTCTGCGGAAGATGAACAGGAATAGCGAGAACCAATGAGAGACTAGCTGGAGGTGTCTGGACGGGCAAATTTAACTCTCATTTCCCACCAGGAAGAGGAAATAACCAAAGGCTCAGCGTGCCGTGCCGGAACCAGATTAGGGCCTGAAGCCATCCTGCGGTGTTGCGGCCAGTTCACAAGAAAACGAGTTGAAGAAAGGAGCTCAGGGGCACTGTAATTCACAAACCTGCAGAGTTATAAATGACAACTATCGTCCAAAAATATACTGAAGTAAGGCTGCCAAGAGGACTTGAAAGCGGGGCAGAATTGCAGGAAACCGATTTCAGGAGGTAGACTGGAATTGCATTGAAAGCATAGGAAAAGAGGCAGAACGTCCACAATGATGCACTTGGCCAAAAAGGGCGTATGCGTGTTTTCCTGAATATATTCAGGAAAAAACGCATACGCCCTTTTTGGCCAACCAAGCAAGCTTGCAAAGGAAATCTGCACTACAATGAAGTCTCACTTCCCCCCCCCCCCGGTCAAAAGGGCCATCTGAAAAAAGTGTAAAATCCAGAAAGGCAGGACAGGCCATGGAGAACTGGGAGCCTTGTTATGCTGATGGGCGGGATGTAAACTGCCAACAGACACTCGGGAGAAGTGTATGGTGTTTCCTGAAACATCTAAAAAACAAAGCAACAGAGCCTAGGGCACTTCCACTTATGGTCCTATAGCTTAGGGAAATTAAAATCAAAAAGACACAGCCACCCCAATGTTTGGGACGCCTCTGTTTACAAGAACCTCGTTTACCGTACAAGTTCAATATCACAGAAAGTGAAAAATGGATAAAGAACTTGTGGTACTTACGTACAATGCAGTATCACTCAGCAGTGAAATCTATGTCATCAGGCCCGTAGCAGCACAATGAGTGGATTCAGGTACGATGATTCTAACTGAAATAAGTCACACAGAAAAAGAAACATCATAAGATATCAGTAATACACGGAATGTAAACTTGGCTACACAGGAACTGAATTACAGAACAGAACAGGGTCTCAAATTTAGAAAACCAACTTATGCTTGTTTAAGGGTAAAGGTGAGTTGGGGTGCTGCATAAAACCAGAGATTGAAATGAGCACAGATAAAGTTCCTTAAGCCAAATATGGAATAGACAAGAGCTACTCCTTGCTCAACGAAATGGACTCAACACCCCATATTAAACGCCTAAGAATGTACCTGACTCTTAAGTATCTTAAAACCTATGGATTGCTATGTCTCCGAAAGAGAATCAAGCATGTGTACAGGGACATAAACGCAGCAGTGATAGGATTGGAGAGGTTCGGTGAGCAAATGAAGACCCTTTGAAGTCATATTGCATGGTACCCATTCCACGGGTTTCAACTACCCAGGTTTAAGGTATTCTTCCTTCAGCTAAAACATGCATGTGGAACCTAGAGTATGATCAACCATGTGATCGGGAGACGTGTTCAAATATGTCTCAGTTTTCGTACCCTGGTACTCGGGTGCAACATTCCAGACGCTTTACTAACACTCTCCCGACTTGGAGAGTCAGTCCCTTTAACCTCCTGTTTGGCCCAGTTTGCAATTTCTGCGGAAGATGAACAGGAATAGCGAGAACCAATGAGAGACTAGCTGGAGGTGTCTGGACGGGCAAATTTAACTCTCATTTCCCACCAGGAAGAGGAAATAACCAAAGGCTCAGCGTGCCGTGCCGGAAACAGATTAGGGCCTGAAGCCATCCTGCGGTGTTGCGGCCAGCTCACAAGAAAACGAGTTGAAGAAAGGAGCTCAGGGGCACTGTAATTCACAAACCTGCAGAGTTATAAATGACAACTATCGTCCAAAAATATGCTGAAGTAAGGCTGCCAAGAGGACTTGAAAGCGGGGCAGAATTGCAGGAAACCGATTTCAGGAGGTAGACTGGAATTGCATTGAAAGCATAGGAAAAGAGGCAGAACGTCCACAATGATGCACTTGGCCAAAAAGGGCGTATGCGTTTTTTCCTGAATATATTCAGGAAAAAACGCATACGCCCTTTTTGGCCAACCAAGCAAGCTTGCAAAGGAAATCTGCACTACAATGAAGTCTCACTTCCCCCCGGTCAAAAGGGCCATCTGAAAAAAGTGTAAAATCCAGAAAGGCAGGACAGGCCATGGAGAACTGGGAGCCTTGTTATGCTGATGGGCGGGATGTAAATTGCCAACAGACACTCCGGAGAAGTGTATGGTGTTTCCTGAAACATCTAAAAAACAAAGCAACAGAGCCTAGGGCACTTCCACTTATGGTCCTATAGCTTAGGGAAATTAAAATCAAAAAGACACAGCCACCCCAATGTTTGGGACGCCTCTGTTTACAAGAACCTCGTTTACCGTACAAGTTCAATATCACAGAAAGTGAAAAATGGATAAAGAACTTGTGGTACTTACGTACAATGCAGTATCACTCAGCAGTGAAATCTATGTCATCAGGCCCGTAGCAGCACAATGAGTGGATTCAGGTACGATGATTCTAACTGAAATAAGTCACACAGAAAAAGAAACATCATAAGATATCAGTAATACACGGAATGTAAACTTGGCTACACAGGAACTGAATTACAGAACAGAACAGGGTCTCAAATTTAGAAAACCAACTTATGCTTGTTTAAGGGTAAAGGTGAGTTGGGGTGCTGCATAAAACCAGAGATTGAAATGAGCACAGATAAAGTTCCTTAAGCCAAATATGGAATAGACAAGAGCTACTCCTTGCTCAACGAAATGGACTCAACACCGCATATTAAACGCCTAAGAATGTACCTGACTCTTAAGTATCTTAAAACCTATGGATTGCTATGTCTCCGAAAGAGAATCAAGCATGTGTACAGGGACATAAACGCAGCAGTGATAGGATTGGAGAGGTTCGGTGAGCAAATGAAGACCCTTTGAAGTCATATTGCATGGTACCCATTCCACGGGTTTCAACTACCCAGGTTTAAGGTATTCTTCCTTCAGCTAAAACATGCATGTGGAACCTAGAGTATGATCAACCATGTGATCGGGAGACGTGTTCAAATATGTCTCAGTTTTCGTACCCTGGTACTCGGGTGCAACATTCCAGACGCTTTACTAACACTCTCCCGACTTGGAGAGTCAGTCCCTTTAACCTCCTGTTTGGCCCAGTTTGCAATTTCTGCGGAAGATGAACAGGAATAGCGAGAACCAATGAGAGACTAGCTGGAGGTGTCTGGACGGGCAAATTTAACTCTCATTTCCCACCAGGAAGAGGAAATAACCAAAGGCTCAGCGTGCCGTGCCGGAACCAGATTAGGGCCTGAAGCCATCCTGCGGTGTTGCGGCCAGCTCACAAGAAAACGAGTTGAAGAAAGGAGCTCAGGGGCACTGTAATTCACAAACCTGCAGAGTTATAAATGACAACTATCGTCCAAAAATATACTGAAGTAAGGCTGCCAAGAGGACTTGAAAGCGGGGCAGAATTGCAGGAAACCGATTTCAGGAGGTAGACTGGAATTGCATTGAAAGCATAGGAAAAGAGGCAGAACGTCCACAATGATGCACTTGGCCAAAAAGGGCGTATGCGTTTTTTCCTGAATATATTCAGGAAAAAATGCATACGCCCTTTTTGGCCAACCAAGCAAGCTTGCAAAGGAAATCTGCACTACAATGAAGTCTCACTTCCCCCCCGCCCCCGGTCAAAAGGGCCATCTGAAAAAAGTGTAAAATCCAGAAAGGCAGGACAGGCCATGGAGAACTGGGAGCCTTGTTATGCTGATGGGCGGGATGTAAATTGCCAACAGACACTCGGGAGAAGTGTATGGTGTTTCCTGAAACATCTAAAAAACAAAGCAACAGAGCCTAGGGCACTTCCACTTATGGTCCTATAGCTTACGGAAATTAAAATCAATAAGATACAGCCACCCCAATGTTTGGGACGCCTCTGTTTACAAGAACCTCGTTTACCGTACAAGTTCAATATCACAGAAAGTGAAAAATGGATAAAGAACTTGTGGTACTTACGTACAATGCAGTATCACTCAGCAGTGATATCTATGCCATCAGGCCCGTAGCAGCACAATGAGTGGATTCAGGTACGATGATTCTAACTGAAATAAGTCACACAGAAAAAGAAACATCATAAGATATCAGTAATACACGGAATGTAAACTTGGCTACACAGGAACTGAATTACAGAACAGAACAGGGTCTCAAATTTAGAAAACCAACTTATGCTTGTTTAAGGGTAAAGGTGAGTTGGGGTGCTGCATAAAATCAGAGATTGAAATGAGCACAGATAAAGTTCCTTAAGCCAAATATGGAATAGACAAGAGCTACTCCTTGCTCAACGAAATGGACTCAACACCGCATATTAAACGCCTAAGAATGTACCTGACTCTTAAGTATCTTAAAACCTATGGATTGCTATGTCTCCGAAAGAGAATCAAGCATGTGTACAGGGACATAAACGCAGCAGTGATAGGATTGGAGAGGTTCGGTGAGCAAATGAAGACCCTTTGAAGTCATATTGCATGGTACCCATTCCACGGGTTTCAACTACCCAGGTTTAAGGTATTCTTCCTTCAGCTAAAACATGCATGTGGAACCTAGAGTATGATCAACCATGTGATCGGGAGACGTGTTCAAATATGTCTCAGTTTTCGTACCCTGGTACTCGGGTGCAACATTCCAGACGCTTTACTAACACTCTCCCGACTTGGAGAGTCAGTCCCTTTAACCTCCTGTCTGGCCCAGTTTGCAATTTCTGCGGAAGATGAACAGGAATAGCGAGAACCAATGAGAGACTAGCTGGAGGTGTCTGGACGGGCAAATTTAACTCTCATTTCCCACCAGGAAGAGGAAATAACCAAAGGCTCAGCGTGCCGTGCCGGAACCAGATTAGGGCCTGAAGCCATCCTGCGGTGTTGCGGCCAGTTCACAAGAAAACGAGTTGAAGAAAGGAGCTCAGGGGCACTGTAATTCACAAACCTGCAGAGTTATAAATGACAACTATCGTCCAAAAATATACTGAAGTAAGGCTGCCAAGAGGACTTGAAAGCGGGGCAGAATTGCAGGAAACCGATTTCAGGAGGTAGACTGGAATTGCATTGAAAGCATAGGAAAAGAGGCAGAACGTCCACAATGATGCACTTGGCCAAAAAGGGCGTATGCGTTTTTTCCTGAATATATTCAGGAAAAAACGCATACGCCCTTTTTGGCCAACCAAGCAAGCTTGCAAAGGAAATCTGCACTACAATGAAGTCTCACTTCCCCCCCCCCCCGGTCAAAAGGGCCATCTGAAAAAAGTGTAAAATCCAGAAAGGCAGGACAGGCCATGGAGAACTGGGAGCCTTGTTATGCTGATGGGCGGGATGTAAACTGCCAACAGACACTCGGGAGAAGTGTATGGTGTTTCCTGAAACATCTAAAAAACAAAGCAACAGAGCCTAGGGCACTTCCACTTATGGTCCTATAGCTTAGGGAAATTAAAATCAAAAAGACACAGCCACCCCAATGTTTGGGACGCCTCTGTTTACAAGAACCTCGTTTACCGTACAAGTTCAATATCACAGAAAGTGAAAAATGGATAAAGAACTTGTGGTACTTACGTACAATGCAGTATCACTCAGCAGTGAAATCTATGTCATCAGGCCCGTAGCAGCACAATGAGTGGATTCAGGTACGATGATTCTAACTGAAATAAGTCACACAGAAAAAGAAACATCATAAGATATCAGTAATACACGGAATGTAAACTTGGCTACACAGGAACTGAATTACAGAACAGAACAGGGTCTCAAATTTAGAAAACCAACTTATGCTTGTTTAAGGGTAAAGGTGAGTTGGGGTGCTGCATAAAACCAGAGATTGAAATGAGCACAGATAAAGTTCCTTAAGCCAAATATGGAATAGACAAGAGCTACTCCTTGCTCAACGAAATGGACTCAACACCCCATATTAAACGCCTAAGAATGTACCTGACTCTTAAGTATCTTAAAACCTATGGATTGCTATGTCTCCGAAAGAGAATCAAGCATGTGTACAGGGACATAAACGCAGCAGTGATAGGATTGGAGAGGTTCGGTGAGCAAATGAAGACCCTTTGAAGTCATATTGCATGGTACCCATTCCACGGGTTTCAACTACCCAGGTTTAAGGTATTCTTCCTTCAGCTAAAACATGCATGTGGAACCTAGAGTATGATCAACCATGTGATCGGGAGACGTGTTCAAATATGTCTCAGTTTTCGTACCCTGGTACTCGGGTGCAACATTCCAGACGCTTTACTAACACTCTCCCGACTTGGAGAGTCAGTCCCTTTAACCTCCTGTTTGGCCCAGTTTGCAATTTCTGCGGAAGATGAACAGGAATAGCGAGAACCAATGAGAGACTAGCTGGAGGTGTCTGGACGGGCAAATTTAACTCTCATTTCCCACCAGGAAGAGGAAATAACCAAAGGCTCAGCGTGCCGTGCCGGAAACAGATTAGGGCCTGAAGCCATCCTGCGGTGTTGCGGCCAGCTCACAAGAAAACGAGTTGAAGAAAGGAGCTCAGGGGCACTGTAATTCACAAACCTGCAGAGTTATAAATGACAACTATCGTCCAAAAATATGCTGAAGTAAGGCTGCCAAGAGGACTTGAAAGCGGGGCAGAATTGCAGGAAACCGATTTCAGGAGGTAGACTGGAATTGCATTGAAAGCATAGGAAAAGAGGCAGAACGTCCACAATGATGCACTTGGCCAAAAAGGGCGTATGCGTTTTTTCCTGAATATATTCAGGAAAAAACGCATACGCCCTTTTTGGCCAACCAAGCAAGCTTGCAAAGGAAATCTGCACTACAATGAAGTCTCACTTCCCCCCGGTCAAAAGGGCCATCTGAAAAAAGTGTAAAATCCAGAAAGGCAGGACAGGCCATGGAGAACTGGGAGCCTTGTTATGCTGATGGGCGGGATGTAAATTGCCAACAGACACTCGGGAGAAGTGTATGGTGTTTCCTGAAACATCTAAAAAACAAAGCAACAGAGCCTAGGGCACTTCCACTTATGGTCCTATAGCTTAGGGAAATTAAAATCAAAAAGACACAGCCACCCCAATGTTTGGGACGCCTCTGTTTACAAGAACCTCGTTTACCGTACAAGTTCAATATCACAGAAAGTGAAAAATGGATAAAGAACTTGTGGTACTTACGTACAATGCAGTATCACTCAGCAGTGAAATCTATGTCATCAGGCCCGTAGCAGCACAATGAGTGGATTCAGGTACGATGATTGTAACTGAAATAAGTCACACAGAAAAAGAAACATCATAAGATATCAGTAATACACGGAATGTAAACTTGGCTACACAGGAACTGAATTACAGAACAGAACAGGGTCTCAAATTTAGAAAACCAACTTATGCTTGTTTAAGGGTAAAGGTGAGTTGGGGTGCTGCATAAAACCAGAGATTGAAATGAGCACAGATAAAGTTCCTTAAGCCAAATATGGAATAGACAAGAGCTACTCCTTGCTCAACGAAATGGACTCAACACCGCATATTAAACGCCTAAGAATGTACCTGACTCTTAAGTATCTTAAAACCTATGGATTGCTATGTCTCCGAAAGAGAATCAAGCATGTGTACAGGGACATAAACGCAGCAGTGATAGGATTGGAGAGGTTCGGTGAGCAAATGAAGACCCTTTGAAGTCATATTGCATGGTACCCATTCCACGGGTTTCAACTACCCAGGTTTAAGGTATTCTTCCTTCAGCTAAAACATGCATGTGGAACCTAGAGTATGATCAACCATGTGATCGGGAGACGTGTTCAAATATGTCTCAGTTTTCGTACCCTGGTACTCGGGTGCAACATTCCAGACGCTTTACTAACACTCTCCCGACTTGGAGAGTCAGTCCCTTTAACCTCCTGTTTGGCCCAGTTTGCAATTTCTGTGGAAGATGAACAGGAATAGCGAGAACCAATGAGAGACTAGCTGGAGGTGTCTGGACGGGCAAATTTAACTCTCATTTCCCACCAGGAAGAGGAAATAACCAAAGGCTCAGCGTGCCGTGCCGGAACCAGATTAGGGCCTGAAGCCATCCTGCGGTGTTGCGGCCAGCTCACAAGAAAGCGAGTTGAAGAAAGGAGCTCAGGGGCACTGTAATTCACAAACCTGCAGAGTTATAAATGACAGCTATCGTCCAAAAATATACTGAAGTAAGGCTGCCAAGAGGACTTGAAAGCGGGGCAGAATTGCAGGAAACCGATTTCAGGAGGTAGACTGGAATTGCATTGAAAGCATAGGAAAAGAGGCAGAACGTCCACAATGATGCACTTGGCCAAAAAGGGCGTATGCGTTTTTTCCTGAATAGATTCAGGAAAAAACGCATACGCCCTTTTTGGCCAACCAAGCAAGCTTGCAAAGGAAATCTGCACTACAATGAAGTCTCACTTCCCCCCGGTCAAAAGGGCCATCTGAAAAAAGTGTAAAATCCAGAAAGGCAGGACAGGCCATGGAGAACTGGGAGCCTTGTTATGCTGATGGGCGGGATGTAAATTGCCAACAGACACTCGGGAGAAGTGTATGGTGTTTCCTGAAACATCTAAAAAACAAAGCAACAGAGCCTAGGGCACTTCCACTTATGGTCCTATAGCTTAGGGAAATTAAAATCAAAAAGACACAGCCACCCCAATGTTTGGGACGCCTCTGTTTACAAGAACCTCGTTTACCGTACAAGTTCAATATCACAGAAAGTGAAAAATGGATAAAGAACTTGTGGTACTTACGTACAATGCAGTATCACTCAGCAGTGAAATCTATGTCATCAGGCCCGTAGCAGCACAATGAGTGGATTCAGGTACGATGATTCTAACTGAAATAAGTCACACAGAAAAAGAAACATCATAAGATATCAGTAATACACGGAATGTAAACTTGGCTACACAGGAACTGAATTACAGAACAGAACAGGGTCTCAAATTTAGAAAACCAACTTATGCTTGTTTAAGGGTAAAGGTGAGTTGGGGTGCTGCATAAAACCAGAGATTGAAATGAGCACAGATAAAGTTCCTTAAGCCAAATATGGAATAGACAAGAGCTACTCCTTGCTCAACGAAATGGACTCAACACCGCATATTAAACGCCTAAGAATGTACCTGACTCTTAAGTATCTTAAAACCTATGGATTGCTATGTCTCCGAAAGAGAATCAAGCATGTGTACAGGGACATAAACGCAGCAGTGATAGGATTGGAGAGGTTCGGTGAGCAAATGAAGACCCTTTGAAGTCATATTGCATGGTACCCATTCCACGGGTTTCAACTACCCAGGTTTAAGGTATTCTTCCTTCAGCTAAAACATGCATGTGGAACCTAGAGTATGATCAACCATGTGATCGGGAGACGTGTTCAAATATGTCTCAGTTTTCGTACCCTGGTACTCGGGTGCAACATTCCAGACGCTTTACTAACACTCTCCCGACTTGGAGAGTCAGTCCCTTTAACCTCCTGTTTGGCCCAGTTTGCAATTTCTGCGGAAGATGAACAGGAATAGCGAGAACCAATGAGAGACTAGCTGGGGGTGTCTGGACGGGCAAATTTAACTCTCATTTCCCACCAGGAAGAGGAAATAACCAAAGGCTCAGCGTGCCGTGCCGGAACCAGATTAGGGCCTGAAGCCATCCTGCGGTGTTGCGGCCAGCTCACAAGAAAGCGAGTTGAAGAAAGGAGCTCAGGGGCACTGTAATTCACAAACCTGCAGAGTTATAAATGACAGCTATCGTCCAAAAATATACTGAAGTAAGGCTGCCAAGAGGACTTGAAAGCGGGGCAGAATTGCAGGAAACCGATTTCAGGAGGTAGACTGGAATTGCATTGAAAGCATAGGAAAAGAGGCAGAACGTCCACAATGATGCACTTGGCCAAAAAGGGCGTATGCGTTTTTTCCTGAATAGATTCAGGAAAAAACGCATACGCCCTTTTTGGCCAACCAAGCAAGCTTGCAAAGGAAATCTGCACTACAATGAAGTCTCACTTCCCCCCGGTCAAAAGGGCCATCTGAAAAAAGTGTAAAATCCAGAAAGGCAGGACAGGCCATGGAGAACTGGGAGCCTTGTTATGCTGATGGGCGGGATGTAAATTGCCAACAGACACTCGGGAGAAGTGTATGGTGTTTCCTGAAACATCTAAAAAACAAAGCAACAGAGCCTAGGGCACTTCCACTTATGGTCCTATAGCTTAGGGAAATTAAAATCAAAAAGACACAGCCACCCCAATGTTTGGGACGCCTCTGTTTACAAGAACCTCGTTTACCGTACAAGTTCAATATCACAGAAAGTGAAAAATGGATAAAGAACTTGTGGTACTTACGTACAATGCAGTATCACTCAGCAGTGAAATCTATGTCATCAGGCCCGTAGCAGCACAATGAGTGGATTCAGGTACGATGATTGTAACTGAAATAAGTCACACAGAAAAAGAAACATCATAAGATATCAGTAATACACGGAATGTAAACTTGGCTACACAGGAACTGAATTACAGAACAGAACAGGGTCTCAAATTTAGAAAACCAACTTATGCTTGTTTAAGGGTAAAGGTGAGTTGGGGTGCTGCATAAAACCAGAGATTGAAATGAGCACAGATAAAGTTCCTTAAGCCAAATATGGAATAGACAAGAGCTACTCCTTGCTCAACGAAATGGACTCAACACCGCATATTAAACGCCTAAGAATGTACCTGACTCTTAAGTATCTTAAAACCTATGGATTGCTATGTCTCCGAAAGAGAATCAAGCATGTGTACAGGGACATAAACGCAGCAGTGATAGGATTGGAGAGGTTCGGTGAGCAAATGAAGACCCTTTGAAGTCATATTGCATGGTACCCATTCCACGGGTTTCAACTACCCAGGTTTAAGGTATTCTTCCTTCAGCTAAAACATGCATGTGGAACCTAGAGTATGATCAACCATGTGATCGGGAGACGTGTTCAAATATGTCTCAGTTTTCATACCCTGGTACTCGGGTGCAACATTCCAGACGCTTTACTAACACTCTCCCGACTTGGAGAGTCAGTCCCTTTAACCTCCTGTTTGGCCCAGTTTGCAATTTCTGTGGAAGATGAACAGGAATAGCGAGAACCAATGAGAGACTAGCTGGAGGTGTCTGGACGGGCAAATTTAACTCTCATTTCCCACCAGGAAGAGGAAATAACCAAAGGCTCAGCGTGCCGTGCCGGAACCAGATTAGGGCCTGAAGCCATCCTGCGGTGTTGCGGCCAGCTCACAAGAAAGCGAGTTGAAGAAAGGAGCTCAGGGGCACTGTAATTCACAAACCTGCAGAGTTATAAATGACAGCTATCGTCCAAAAATATACTGAAGTAAGGCTGCCAAGAGGACTTGAAAGCGGGGCAGAATTGCAGGAAACCGATTTCAGGAGGTAGACTGGAATTGCATTGAAAGCATAGGAAAAGAGGCAGAACGTCCACAATGATGCACTTGGCCAAAAAGGGCGTATGCGATTTTTCCTGAATAGATTCAGGAAAAAACGCATACGCCCTTTTTGGCCAACCAAGCAAGCTTGCAAAGGAAATCTGCACTACAATGAAGTCTCACTTCCCCCCGGTCAAAAGGGCCATCTGAAAAAAGTGTAAAATCCAGAAAGGCAGGACAGGCCATGGAGAACTGGGAGCCTTGTTATGCTGATGGGCGGGATGTAAATTGCCAACAGACACTCGGGAGAAGTGTATGGTGTTTCCTGAAACATCTAAAAAACAAAGCAACAGAGCCTAGGGCACTTCCACTTATGGTCCTATAGCTTAGGGAAATTAAAATCAAAAAGACACAGCCACCCCAATGTTTGGGACGCCTCTGTTTACAAGAACCTCGTTTACCGTACAAGTTCAATATCACAGAAAGTGAAAAATGGATAAAGAACTTGTGGTACTTACGTACAATGCAGTATCACTCAGCAGTGAAATCTATGTCATCAGGCCCGTAGCAGCACAATGAGTGGATTCAGGTACGATGATTCTAACTGAAATAAGTCACACAGAAAAAGAAACATCATAAGATATCAGTAATACACGGAATGTAAACTTGGCTACACAGGAACTGAATTACAGAACAGAACAGGGTCTCAAATTTAGAAAACCAACTTATGCTTGTTTAAGGGTAAAGGTGAGTTGGGGTGCTGCATAAAACCAGAGATTGAAATGAGCACAGATAAAGTTCCTTAAGCCAAATATGGAATAGACAAGAGCTACTCCTTGCTCAACGAAATGGACTCAACACCGCATATTAAACGCCTAAGAATGTACCTGACTCTTAAGTATCTTAAAACCTATGGATTGCTATGTCTCCGAAAGAGAATCAAGCATGTGTACAGGGACATAAACGCAGCAGTGATAGGATTGGAGAGGTTCGGTGAGCAAATGAAGACCCTTTGAAGTCATATTGCATGGTACCCATTCCACGGGTTTCAACTACCCAGGTTTAAGGTATTCTTCCTTCAGCTAAAACATGCATGTGGAACCTAGAGTATGATCAACCATGTGATCGGGAGACGTGTTCAAATATGTCTCAGTTTTCGTACCCTGGTACTCGGGTGCAACATTCCAGACGCTTTACTAACACTCTCCCGACTTGGAGAGTCAGTCCCTTTAACCTCCTGTTTGGCCCAGTTTGCAATTTCTGTGGAAGATGAACAGGAATAGCGAGAACCAATGAGAGACTAGCTGGAGGTGTCTGGACGGGCAAATTTAACTCTCATTTCCCACCAGGAAGAGGAAATAACCAAAGGCTCAGCGTGCCGTGCCGGAACCAGATTAGGGCCTGAAGCCATCCTGCGGTGTTGCGGCCAGCTCACAAGAAAGCGAGTTGAAGAAAGGAGCTCAGGGGCACTGTAATTCACAAACCTGCAGAGTTATAAATGACAGCTATCGTCCAAAAATATACTGAAGTAAGGCTGCCAAGAGGACTTGAAAGCGGGGCAGAATTGCAGGAAACCGATTTCAGGAGGTAGACTGGAATTGCATTGAAAGCATAGGAAAAGAGGCAGAACGTCCACAATGATGCACTTGGCCAAAAAGGGCGTATGTGTTTTTTCCTGAATAGATTCAGGAAAAAACGCATACGCCCTTTTTGGCCAACCAAGCAAGCTTGCAAAGGAAATCTGCACTACAATGAAGTCTCACTTCCCCCCGGTCAAAAGGGCCATCTGAAAAAAGTGTAAAATCCAGAAAGGCAGGACAGGCCATGGAGAACTGGGAGCCTTGTTATGCTGATGGGCGGGATGTAAATTGCCAACAGACACTCGGGAGAAGTGTATGGTGTTTCCTGAAACATCTAAAAAACAAAGCAACAGAGCCTAGGGCACTTCCACTTATGGTCCTATAGCTTAGGGAAATTAAAATCAAAAAGACACAGCCACCCCAATGTTTGGGACGCCTCTGTTTACAAGAACCTCGTTTACCGTACAAGTTCAATATCACAGAAAGTGAAAAATGGATAAAGAACTTGTGGTACTTACGTACAATGCAGTATCACTCAGCAGTGAAATCTATGTCATCAGGCCCGTAGCAGCACAATGAGTGGATTCAGGTACGATGATTCTAACTGAAATAAGTCACACAGAAAAAGAAACATCATAAGATATCAGTAATACACGGAATGTAAACTTGGCTACACAGGAACTGAATTACAGAACAGAACAGGGTCTCAAATTTAGAAAACCAACTTATGCTTGTTTAAGGGTAAAGGTGAGTTGGGGTGCTGCATAAAACCAGAGATTGAAATGAGCACAGATAAAGTTCCTTAAGCCAAATATGGAATAGACAAGAGCTACTCCTTGCTCAACGAAATGGACTCAACACCGCATATTAAACGCCTAAGAATGTACCTGACTCTTAAGTATCTTAAAACCTATGGATTGCTATGTCTCCGAAAGAGAATCAAGCATGTGTACAGGGACATAAACGCAGCAGTGATAGGATTGGAGAGGTTCGGTGAGCAAATGAAGACCCTTTGAAGTCATATTGCATGGTACCCATTCCACGGGTTTCAACTACCCAGGTTTAAGGTATTCTTCCTTCAGCTAAAACATGCATGTGGAACCTAGAGTATGATCAACCATGTGATCGGGAGACGTGTTCAAATATGTCTCAGTTTTCGTACCCTGGTACTCGGGTGCAACATTCCAGACGCTTTACTAACACTCTCCCGACTTGGAGAGTCAGTCCCTTTAACCTCCTGTTTGGCCCAGTTTGCAATTTCTGCGGAAGATGAACAGGAATAGCGAGAACCAATGAGAGACTAGCTGGAGGTGTCTGGACGGGCAAATTTAACTCTCATTTCCCACCAGGAAGAGGAAATAACCAAAGGCTCAGCGTGCCGTGCCGGAAGCAGATTAGGGCCTGAAGCCATCCTGCGGTGTTGCGGCCAGCTCACAAGAAAACGAGTTGAAGAAAGGAGCTCAGGGGCAGTGTAATTCACAAACCTGCAGAGTTATAAATGACAACTATCGTCCAAAAATATACTGAAGTAAGGCTGCCAAGAGGACTTGAAAGCGGGGCAGAATTGCAGGAAACCGATTTCAGGAGGTAGACTGGAATTGCATTGAAAGCATAGGAAAAGAGGCAGAACGTCCACAATGATGCACTTGGCCAAAAAGGGCGTATGCGTTTTTTCCTGAATAGATTCAGGAAAAAACGCATACGCCCTTTTTGGCCAACCAAGCAAGCTTGCAAAGGAAATCTGCACTACAATGAAGTCTCACTTCCCCCCGGTCAAAAGGGCCATCTGAAAAAAGTGTAAAATCCAGAAAGGCAGGACAGGCCATGGAGAACTGGGAGCCTTGTTATGCTGATGGGCGGGATGTAAATTGCCAACAGACACTCGGGAGAAGTGTATGGTGTTTCCTGAAACATCTAAAAAACAAAGCAACAGAGCCTAGGGCACTTCCACTTATGGTCCTATAGCTTAGGGAAATTAAAATCAAAAAGACACAGCCACCCCAATGTTTGGGACGCCTCTGTTTACAAGAACCTCGTTTACCGTACAAGTTCAATATCACAGAAAGTGAAAAATGGATAAAGAACTTGTGGTACTTACGTACAATGCAGTATCACTCAGCAGTGAAATCTATGTCATCAGGCCCGTAGCAGCACAATGAGTGGATTCAGGTACGATGATTCTAACTGAAATAAGTCACACAGAAAAAGAAACATCATAAGATATCAGTAATACACGGAATGTAAACTTGGCTACACAGGAACTGAATTACAGAACAGAACAGGGTCTCAAATTTAGAAAACCAACTTATGCTTGTTTAAGGGTAAAGGTGAGTTGGGGTGCTGCATAAAACCAGAGATTGAAATGAGCACAGATAAAGTTCCTTAAGCCAAATATGGAATAGACAAGAGCTACTCCTTGCTCAACGAAATGGACTCAACACCGCATATTAAACGCCTAAGAATGTACCTGACTCTTAAGTATCTTAAAACCTATGGATTGCTATGTCTCCGAAAGAGAATCAAGCATGTGTACAGGGACATAAACGCAGCAGTGATAGGATTGGAGAGGTTCGGTGAGCAAATGAAGACCCTTTGAAGTCATATTGCATGGTACCCATTCCACGGGTTTCAACTACCCAGGTTTAAGGTATTCTTCCTTCAGTTAAAACATGCATGTGGAACCTAGAGTATGATCAACCATGTGATCGGGAGACGTGTTCAAATATGTCTCAGTTTTCATACCCTGGTACTCGGGTGCAACATTCCAGACGCTTTACTAACACTCTCCCGACTTGGAGAGTCAGTCCCTTTAACCTCCTGTTTGGCCCAGTTTGCAATTTCTGCGGAAGATGAACAGGAATAGCGAGAACCAATGAGAGACTAGCTGGAGGTGTCTGGACGGGCAAATTTAACTCTCATTTCCCACCAGGAAGAGGAAATAACCAAAGGCTCAGCGTGCCGTGCCGGAAGCAGATTAGGGCCTGAAGCCATCCTGCGGTGTTGCGGCCAGCTCACAAGAAAGCGAGTTGAAGAAAGGAGCTCAGGGGCACTGTAATTCACAAACCTGCAGAGTTATAAATGACAGCTATCGTCCAAAAATATACTGAAGTAAGGCTGCCAAGAGGACTTGAAAGCGGGGCAGAATTGCAGGAAACCGATTTCAGGAGGTAGACTGGAATTGCATTGAAAGCATAGGAAAAGAGGCAGAACGTCCACAATGATGCACTTGGCCAAAAAGGGCGTATGCGTTTTTTCCTGAATAGATTCAGGAAAAAACGCATACGCCCTTTTTGGCCAACCAAGCAAGCTTGCAAAGGAAATCTGCACTACAATGAAGTCTCACTTCCCCCCGGTCAAAAGGGCCATCTGAAAAAAGTGTAAAATCCAGAAAGGCAGGACAGGCCATGGAGAACTGGGAGCCTTGTTATGCTGATGGGCGGGATGTAAATTGCCAACAGACACTCGGGAGAAGTGTATGGTGTTTCCTGAAACATCTAAAAAACAAAGCAACAGAGCCTAGGGCACTTCCACTTATGGTCCTATAGCTTAGGGAAATTAAAATCAAAAAGACACAGCCACCCCAATGTTTGGGACGCCTCTGTTTACAAGAACCTCGTTTACCGTACAAGTTCAATATCACAGAAAGTGAAAAATGGATAAAGAACTTGTGGTACTTACGTACAATGCAGTATCACTCAGCAGTGAAATCTATGTCATCAGGCCCGTAGCAGCACAATGAGTGGATTCAGGTACGATGATTCTAACTGAAATAAGTCACACAGAAAAAGAAACATCATAAGATATCAGTAATACACGGAATGTAAACTTGGCTACACAGGAACTGAATTACAGAACAGAACAGGGTCTCAAATTTAGAAAACCAACTTATGCTTGTTTAAGGGTAAAGGTGAGTTGGGGTGCTGCATAAAACCAGAGATTGAAATGAGCACAGATAAAGTTCCTTAAGCCAAATATGGAATAGACAAGAGCTACTCCTTGCTCAACGAAATGGACTCAACACCGCATATTAAACGCCTAAGAATGTACCTGACTCTTAAGTATCTTAAAACCTATGGATTGCTATGTCTCCGAAAGAGAATCAAGCATGTGTACAGGGACATAAACGCAGCAGTGATAGGATTGGAGAGGTTCGGTGAGCAAATGAAGACCCTTTGAAGTCATATTGCATGGTACCCATTCCACGGGTTTCAACTACCCAGGTTTAAGGTATTCTTCCTTCAGCTAAAACATGCATGTGGAACCTAGAGTATGATCAACCATGTGATCGGGAGACGTGTTCAAATATGTCTCAGTTTTCATACCCTGGTACTCAGGTGCAACATTCCAGACGCTTTACTAACACTCTCCCGACTTGGAGAGTCAGTCCCTTTAACCTCCTGTTTGGCCCAGTTTGCAATTTCTGCGGAAGATGAACAGGAATAGCGAGAACCAATGAGAGACTAGCTGGAGGTGTCTGGACGGGCAAATTTAACTCTCATTTCCCACCAGGAAGAGGAAATAACCAAAGGCTCAGCGTGCCGTGCCGGAAGCAGATTAGGGCCTGAAGCCATCCTGCGGTGTTGCGGCCAGCTCACAAGAAAGCGAGTTGAAGAAAGGAGCTCAGGGGCACTGTAATTCACAAACCTGCAGAGTTATAAATGACAGCTATCGTCCAAAAATATACTGAAGTAAGGCTGCCAAGAGGACTTGAAAGCGGGGCAGAATTGCAGGAAACCGATTTCAGGAGGTAGACTGGAATTGCATTGAAAGCATAGGAAAAGAGGCAGAACGTCCACAATGATGCACTTGGCCAAAAAGGGCGTATGCGTTTTTTCCTGAATATATTCAGGAAAAAACGCATACGCCCTTTTTGGCCAACCAAGCAAGCTTGCAAAGGAAATCTGCACTACAATGAAGTCTCACTTCCCCCCGGTCAAAAGGGCCATCTGAAAAAAGTGTAAAATCCAGAAAGGCAGGACAGGCCATGGAGAACTGGGAGCCTTGTTATGCTGATGGGCGGGATGTAAATTGCCAACAGACACTCGGGAGAAGTGTATGGTGTTTCCTGAAACATCTAAAAAACAAAGCAACAGAGCCTAGGGCACTTCCACTTATGGTCCTATAGCTTAGGGAAATTAAAATCAAAAAGACACAGCCACCCCAATGTTTGGGACGCCTCTGTTTACAAGAACCTCGTTTACCGTACAAGTTCAATATCACAGAAAGTGAAAAATGGATAAAGAACTTGTGGTACTTACGTACAATGCAGTATCACTCAGCAGTGAAATCTATGTCATCAGGCCCGTAGCAGCACAATGAGTGGATTCAGGTACGATGATTCTAACTGAAATAAGTCACACAGAAAAAGAAACATCATAAGATATCAGTAATACACGGAATGTAAACTTGGCTACACAGGAACTGAATTACAGAACAGAACAGGGTCTCAAATTTAGAAAACCAACTTATGCTTGTTTAAGGGTAAAGGTGAGTTGGGGTGCTGCATAAAACCAGAGATTGAAATGAGCACAGATAAAGTTCCTTAAGCCAAATATGGAATAGACAAGAGCTACTCCTTGCTCAACGAAATGGACTCAACACCGCATATTAAACGCCTAAGAATGTACCTGACTCTTAAGTATCTTAAAACCTATGGATTGCTATGTCTCCGAAAGAGAATCAAGCATGTGTACAGGGACATAAACGCAGCAGTGATAGGATTGGAGAGGTTCGGAGAGCAAATGAAGACCCTTTGAAGTCATATTGCATGGTACCCATTCCACGGGTTTCAACTACCCAGGTTTAAGGTATTCTTCCTTCAGCTAAAACATGCATGTGGAACCTAGAGTATGATCAACCATGTGATCGGGAGACGTGTTCAAATATGTCTCAGTTTTCGTACCCTGGTACTCGGGTGCAACATTCCAGACGCTTTACTAACACTCTCCCGACTTGGAGAGTCAGTCCCTTTAACCTCCTGTTTGGCCCAGTTTGGAATTTCTGCGGAAGATGAACAGGAATAGCGAGAACCAATGAGAGACTAGCTGGGGGTGTCTGGACGGGCAAATTTAACTCTCATTTCCCACCAGGAAGAGGAAATAACCAAAGGCTCAGCGTGCCGTGCCGGAACCAGATTAGGGCCTGAAGCCATCCTGCGGTGTTGCGGCCAGCTCACAAGAAAACGAGTTGAAGAAAGGAGCTCAGGGACACTGTAATTCACAAACCTGCAGAGTTATAAATGACAACTATCGTCCAAAAATATACTGAAGTAAGGCTGCCAAGAGGACTTGAAAGCGGGGCAGAATTGCAGGAAACCGATTTCAGGAGGTAGACTGGAATTGCATTGAAAGCATAGGAAAAGAGGCAGAACGTCCACAATGATGCACTTGGCCAAAAAGGGCGTATGCGTTTTTTCCTGAATAGATTCAGGAAAAAACGCATACGCACTTTTTGGCCAACCAAGCAAGCTTGCAAAGGAAATCTGCACTACAATGAAGTCTCACTTCCCCCCGGTCAAAAGGGCCATCTGAAAAAAGTGTAAAATCCAGAAAGGCAGGACAGGCCATGGAGAACTGGGAGCCTTGTTATGCTGATGGGCGGGATGTAAATTGCCAACAGACACTCGGGAGAAGTGTATGGTGTTTCCTGAAACATCTAAAAAACAAAGCAACAGAGCCTAGGGCACTTCCACTTATGGTCCTATAGCTTAGGGAAATTAAAATCAAAAAGACACAGCCACCCCAATGTTTGGGACGCCTCTGTTTACAAGAACCTCGTTTACCGTACAAGTTCAATATCACAGAAAGTGAAAAATGGATAAAGAACTTGTGGTACTTACGTACAATGCAGTATCACTCAGCAGTGAAATCTATGTCATCAGGCCCGTAGCAGCACAATGAGTGGATTCAGGTACGATGATTGTAACTGAAATAAGTCACACAGAAAAAGAAACATCATAAGATATCAGTAATACACGGAATGTAAACTTGGCTACACAGGAACTGAATTACAGAACAGAACAGGGTCTCAAATTTAGAAAACCAACTTATGCTTGTTTAAGGGTAAAGGTGAGTTGGGGTGCTGCATAAAACCAGAGATTGAAATGAGCACAGATAAAGTTCCTTAAGCCAAATATGGAATAGACAAGAGCTACTCCTTGCTCAACGAAATGGACTCAACACCGCATATTAAACGCCTAAGAATGTACCTGACTCTTAAGTATCTTAAAACCTATGGATTGCTATGTCTCCGAAAGAGAATCAAGCATGTGTACAGGGACATAAACGCAGCAGTGATAGGATTGGAGAGGTTCGGTGAGCAAATGAAGACCCTTTGAAGTCATATTGCATGGTACCCATTCCACGGGTTTCAACTACCCAGGTTTAAGGTATTCTTCCTTCAGCTAAAACATGCATGTGGAACCTAGAGTATGATCAACCATGTGATCGGGAGACGTGTTCAAATATGTCTCAGTTTTCATACCCTGGTACTCGGGTGCAACATTCCAGACGCTTTACTAACACTCTCCCGACTTGGAGAGTCAGTCCCTTTAACCTCCTGTTTGGCCCAGTTTGCAATTTCTGCGGAAGATGAACAGGAATAGCGAGAACCAATGAGAGACTAGCTGGAGGTGTCTGGACGGGCAAATTTAACTCTCATTTCCCACCAGGAAGAGGAAATAACCAAAGGCTCAGCGTGCCGTGCCGGAAGCAGATTAGGGCCTGAATCCATCCTGCGGTGTTGCGGCCAGCTCACAAGAAAGCGAGTTGAAGAAAGGAGCTCAGGGTCACTGTAATTCACAAACCTGCAGAGTTATAAATGACAGCTATCGTCCAAAAATATACTGAAGTAAGGCTGCCAAGAGGACTTGAAAGCGGGGCAGAATTGCAGGAAACCGATTTCAGGAGGTAGACTGGAATTGCATTGAAAGCATAGGAAAAGAGGCAGAACGTCCACAATGATGCACTTGGCCAAAAAGGGCGTATGCGTTTTTTCCTGAATATATTCAGGAAAAAACGCATACGCCCTTTTTGGCCAACCAAGCAAGCTTGCAAAGGAAATCTGCACTACAATGAAGTCTCACTTCCCCCCGGTCAAAAGGGCCATCTGAAAAAAGTGTAAAATCCAGAAAGGCAGGACAGGCCATGGAGAACTGGGAGCCTTGTTATGCTGATGGGCGGGATGTAAATTGCCAACAGACACTCGGGAGAAGTGTATGGTGTTTCCTGAAACATCTAAAAAACAAAGCAACAGAGCCTAGGGCACTTCCACTTATGGTCCTATAGCTTAGGGAAATTAAAATCAAAAAGACACAGCCACCCCAATGTTTGGGACGCCTCTGTTTACAAGAACCTCGTTTACCGTACAAGTTCAATATCACAGAAAGTGAAAAATGGATAAAGAACTTGTGGTACTTACGTACAATGCAGTATCACTCAGCAGTGAAATCTATGTCATCAGGCCCGTAGCAGCACAATGAGTGGATTCAGGTACGATGATTGTAACTGAAATAAGTCACACAGAAAAAGAAACATCATAAGATATCAGTAATACACGGAATGTAAACTTGGCTACACAGGAACTGAATTACAGAACAGAACAGGGTCTCAAATTTAGAAAACCAACTTATGCTTGTTTAAGGGTAAAGGTGAGTTGGGGTGCTGCATAAAACCAGAGATTGAAATGAGCACAGATAAAGTTCCTTAAGCCAAATATGGAATAGACAAGAGCTACTCCTTGCTCAACGAAATGGACTCAACACCGCATATTAAACGCCTAAGAATGTACCTGACTCTTAAGTATCTTAAAACCTATGGATTGCTATGTCTCCGAAAGAGAATCAAGCATGTGTACAGGGACATAAACGCAGCAGTGATAGGATTGGAGAGGTTCGGTGAGCAAATGAAGACCCTTTGAAGTCATATTGCATGGTACCCATTCCACGGGTTTCAACTACCCAGGTTTAAGGTATTCTTCCTTCAGCTAAAACATGCATGTGGAACCTAGAGTATGATCAACCATGTGATCGGGAGACGTGTTCAAATATGTCTCAGTTTTCGTACCCTGGTACTCGGGTGCAACATTCCAGACGCTTTACTAACACTCTCCCGACTTGGAGAGTCAGTCCCTTTAACCTCCTGTTTGGCCCAGTTTGCAATTTCTGCGGAAGATGAACAGGAATAGCGAGAACCAATGAGAGACTAGCTGGGGGTGTCTGGACGGGCAAATTTAACTCTCATTTCCCACCAGGAAGAGGAAATAACCAAAGGCTCAGCGTGCCGTGCCGGAACCAGATTAGGGCCTGAAGCCATCCTGCGGTGTTGCGGCCAGCTCACAAGAAAACGAGTTGAAGAAAGGAGCTCAGGGGCACTGTAATTCACAAACCTGCAGAGTTATAAATGACAACTATCGTCCAAAAATATACTGAAGTAAGGCTGCCAAGAGGACTTGAAAGCGGGGCAGAATTGCAGGAAACCGATTTCAGGAGGTAGACTGGAATTGCATTGAAAGCATAGGAAAAGAGGCAGAACGTCCACAATGATGCACTTGGCCAAAAAGGGCGTATGCGTTTTTTCCTGAATATATTCAGGAAAAAACGCATACGCCCTTTTTGGCCAACCAAGCAAGCTTGCAAAGGAAATCTGCACTACAATGAAGTCTCACTTCCCCCCGGTCAAAAGGGCCATCTGAAAAAAGTGTAAAATCCAGAAAGGCAGGACAGGCCATGGAGAACTGGGAGCCTTGTTATGCTGATGGGCGGGATGTAAATTGCCAACAGACACTCGGGAGAAGTGTATGGTGTTTCCTGAAACATCTAAAAAACAAAGCAACAGAGCCTAGGGCACTTCCACTTATGGTCCTATAGCTTAGGGAAATTAAAATCAAAAAGACACAGCCACCCCAATGTTTGGGACGCCTCTGTTTACAAGAACCTCGTTTACCGTACAAGTTCAATATCACAGAAAGTGAAAAATGGATAAAGAACTTGTGGTACTTACGTACAATGCAGTATCACTCAGCAGTGAAATCTATGTCATCAGGCCCGTAGCAGCACAATGAGTGGATTCAGGTACGATGATTGTAACTGAAATAAGTCACACAGAAAAAGAAACATCATAAGATATCAGTAATACACGGAATGTAAACTTGGCTACACAGGAACTGAATTACAGAACAGAACAGGGTCTCAAATTTAGAAAACCAACTTATGCTTGTTTAAGGGTAAAGGTGAGTTGGGGTGCTGCATAAAACCAGAGATTGAAATGAACACAGATAAAGTTCCTTAAGCCAAATATGGAATAGACAAGAGCTACTCCTTGCTCAACGAAATGGACTCAACACCGCATATTAAACGCCTAAGAATGTACCTGACTCTTAAGTATCTTAAAACCTATGGATTGCTATGTCTCCGAAAGAGAATCAAGCATGTGTACAGGGACATAAACGCAGCAGTGATAGGATTGGAGAGGTTCGGTGAGCAAATGAAGACCCTTTGAAGTCATATTGCATGGTACCCATTCCACGGGTTTCAACTACCCAGGTTTAAGGTATTCTTCCTTCAGCTAAAACATGCATGTGGAACCTAGAGTATGATCAACCATGTGATCGGGAGACGTGTTCAAATATGTCTCAGTTTTCGTACCCTGGTACTCGGGTGCAACATTCCAGACGCTTTACTAACACTCTCCCGACTTGGAGAGTCAGTCCCTTTAACCTCCTGTTTGGCCCAGTTTGCAATTTCTGCGGAAGATGAACAGGAATAGCGAGAACCAATGAGAGACTAGCTGGAGGTGTCTGGACGGGCAAATTTAACTCTCATTTCCCACCAGGAAGAGGAAATAACCAAAGGCTCAGCGTGCCGTGCCGGAACCAGATTAGGGCCTGAAGCCATCCTGCGGTGTTGCGGCCAGCTCACAAGAAAGCGAGTTGAAGAAAGGAGCTCAGGGGCACTGTAATTCACAAACCTGCAGAGTTATAAATGACAGCTATCGTCCAAAAATATACTGAAGTAAGGCTGCCAAGAGGACTTGAAAGCGGGGCAGAATTGCAGGAAACCGATTTCAGGAGGTAGACTGGAATTGCATTGAAAGCATAGGAAAAGAGGCAGAACGTCCACAATGATGCACTTGGCCAAAAAGGGCGTATGCGTTTTTTCCTGAATATATTCAGGAAAAAACGCATACGCCCTTTTTGGCCAACCAAGCAAGCTTGCAAAGGAAATCTGCACTACAATGAAGTCTCACTTCCCGCCGGTCAAAAGGGCCATCTGAAAAAAGTGTAAAATCCAGAAAGGCAGGACAGGCCATGGAGAACTGGGAGCCTTGTTATGCTGATGGGCGGGATGTAAATTGCCAACAGACACTCGGGAGAAGTGTATGGTGTTTCCTGAAACATCTAAAAAACAAAGCAACAGAGCCTAGGGCACTTCCACTTATGGTCCTATAGCTTAGGGAAATTAAAATCAAAAAGACACAGCCACCCCAATGTTTGGGACGCCTCTGTTTACAAGAACCTCGTTTACCGTACAAGTTCAATATCACAGAAAGTGAAAAATGGATAAAGAACTTGTGGTACTTACGTACAATGCAGTATCACTCAGCAGTGAAATCTATGTCATCAGGCCCGTAGCAGCACAATGAGTGGATTCAGGTACGATGATTCTAACTGAAATAAGTCACACAGAAAAAGAAACATCATAAGATATCAGTAATACACGGAATGTAAACTTGGCTACACAGGAACTGAATTACAGAACAGAACAGGGTCTCAAATTTAGAAAACCAACTTATGCTTGTTTAAGGGTAAAGGTGAGTTGGGGTGCTGCATAAAACCAGAGATTGAAATGAGCACAGATAAAGTTCCTTAAGCCAAATATGGAATAGACAAGAGCTACTCCTTGCTCAACGAAATGGACTCAACACCGTATATTAAACGCCTAAGAATGTACCTGACTCTTAAGTATCTTAAAACCTATGGATTGCTATGTCTCCGAAAGAGAATCAAGCATGTGTACAGGGACATAAACGCAGCAGTGATAGGATTGGAGAGGTTCGGTGAGCAAATGAAGACCCTTTGAAGTCATATTGCATGGTACCCATTCCACGGGTTTCAACTACCCAGGTTTAAGGTATTCTTCCTTCAGCTAAAACATGCATGTGGAACCTAGAGTATGATCAACCATGTGATCGGGAGACGTGTTCAAATATGTCTCAGTTTTCGTACCCTGGTACTCGGGTGCAACATTCCAGACGCTTTACTAACACTCTCCCGACTTGGAGAGTCAGTCCCTTTAACCTCCTGTTTGGCCCAGTTTGCAATTTCTGCGGAAGATGAACAGGAATAGCGAGAACCAATGAGAGACTAGCTGGAGGTGTCTGGACGGGCAAATTTAACTCTCATTTCCCACCAGGAAGAGGAAATAACCAAAGGCTCAGCGTGCCGTGCCGGAACCAGATTAGGGCCTGAAGCCATCCTGCGGTGTTGCGGCCAGCTCACAAGAAAGCGAGTTGAAGAAAGGAGCTCAGGGGCACTGTAATTCACAAACCTGCAGAGTTATAAATGACAGCTATCGTCCAAAAATATACTGAAGTAAGGCTGCCAAGAGGACTTGAAAGCGGGGCAGAATTGCAGGAAACCGATTTCAGGAGGTAGACTGGAATTGCATTGAAAGCATAGGAAAAGAGGCAGAACGTCCACAATGATGCACTTGGCCAAAAAGGGCGTATGCGTTTTTTCCTGAATATATTCAGGAAAAAACGCATACGCCCTTTTTGGCCAACCAAGCAAGCTTGCAAAGGAAATCTGCACTACAATGAAGTCTCACTTCCCCCCGGTCAAAAGGGCCATCTGAAAAAAGTGTAAAATCCAGAAAGGCAGGACAGGCCATGGAGAACTGGGAGCCTTGTTATGCTGATGGGCGGGATGTAAATTGCCAACAGACACTCGGGAGAAGTGTATGGTGTTTCCTGAAACATCTAAAAAACAAAGCAACAGAGCCTAGGGCACTTCCACTTATGGTCCTATAGCTTAGGGAAATTAAAATCAAAAAGACACAGCCACCCCAATGTTTGGGACGCCTCTGTTTACAAGAACCTCGTTTACCGTACAAGTTCAATATCACAGAAAGTGAAAAATGGATAAAGAACTTGTGGTACTTACGTACAATGCAGTATCACTCAGCAGTGAAATCTATGTCATCAGGCCCGTAGCAGCACAATGAGTGGATTCAGGTACGATGATTCTAACTGAAATAAGTCACACAGAAAAAGAAACATCATAAGATATCAGTAATACACGGAATGTAAACTTGGCTACACAGGAACTGAATTACAGAACAGAACAGGGTCTCAAATTTAGAAAAACAACTTATGCTTGTTTAAGGGTAAAGGTGAGTTGGGGTGCTGCATAAAACCAGAGATTGAAATGAGCACAGATAAAGTTCCTTAAGCCAAATATGGAATAGACAAGAGCTACTCCTTGCTCAACGAAATGGACTCAACACCGCATATTAAACGCCTAAGAATGTACCTGACTCTTAAGTATCTTAAAACCTATGGATTGCTATGTCTCCGAAAGAGAATCAAGCATGTGTACAGGGACATAAACGCAGCAGTGATAGGATTGGAGAGGTTCGGTGAGCAAATGAAGACCCTTTGAAGTCATATTGCATGGTACCCATTCCACGGGTTTCAACTACCCAGGTTTAAGGTATTCTTCCTTCAGCTAAAACATGCATGTGGAACCTAGAGTATGATCAACCATGTGATCGGGAGACGTGTTCAAATATGTCTCAGTTTTCGTACCCTGGTACTCGGGTGCAACATTCCAGACGCTTTACTAACACTCTCCCGACTTGGAGAGTCAGTCCCTTTAACCTCCTGTTTGGCCCAGTTTGCAATTTCTGCGGAAGATGAACAGGAATAGCGAGAACCAATGAGAGACTAGCTGGGGGTGTCTGGACGGGCAAATTTAACTCTCATTTCCCACCAGGAAGAGGAAATAACCAAAGGCTCAGCGTGCCGTGCCGGAAGCAGATTAGGGCCTGAAGCCATCCTGCGGTGTTGCGGCCAGCTCACAAGAAAGCGAGTTGAAGAAAGGAGCTCAGGGGCACTGTAATTCACAAACCTGCAGAGTTATAAATGACAGCTATCGTCCAAAAATATACTGAAGTAAGGCTGCCAAGAGGACTTGAAAGCGGGGAAGAATTGCAGGAAACCGATTTCAGGAGGTAGACTGGAATTGCATTGAAAGCATAGGAAAAGAGGCAGAACGTCCACAATGATGCACTTGGCCAAAAAGGGCGTATGCGTTTTTTCCTGAATATATTCAGGAAAAAACGCATACGCCCTTTTTGGCCAACCAAGCAAGCTTGCAAAGGAAATCTGCACTACAATGAAGTCTCACTTCCCGCCGGTCAAAAGGGCCATCTGAAAAAAGTGTAAAATCCAGAAAGGCAGGACAGGCCATGGAGAACTGGGAGCCTTGTTATGCTGATGGGCGGGATGTAAATTGCCAACAGACACTCGGGAGAAGTGTATGGTGTTTCCTGAAACATCTAAAAAACAAAGCAACAGAGCCTAGGGCACTTCCACTTATGGTCCTATAGCTTAGGGAAATTAAAATCAAAAAGATACAGCCACCCCAATGTTTGGGACGCCTCTGTTTACAAGAACCTCGTTTACCGTACAAGTTCAATATCACAGAAAGTGAAAAATGGATAAAGAACTTGTGGTACTTACGTACAATGCAGTATCACTCAGCAGTGAAATCTATGTCATCAGGCCCGTAGCAGCACAATGAGTGGATTCAGGTACGATGATTCTAACTGAAATAAGTCACACAGAAAAAGAAACATCATAAGATATCAGTAATACACGGAATGTAAACTTGGCTACACAGGAACTGAATTACAGAACAGAACAGGGTCTCAAATTTAGAAAACCAACTTATGCTTGTTTAAGGGTAAAGGTGAGTTGGGGTGCTGCATAAAACCAGAGATTGAAATGAGCACAGATAAAGTTCCTTAAGCCAAATATGGAATAGACAAGAGCTACTCCTTGCTCAACGAAATGGACTCAACACCGCATATTAAACGCCTAAGAATGTACCTGACTCTTAAGTATCTTAAAACCGATGGATTGCTATGTCTCCGAAAGAGAATCAAGCATGTGTACAGGGACATAAACGCAGCAGTGATAGGATTGGAGAGGTTCGGTGAGCAAATGAAGACCCTTTGAAGTCATATTGCATGGTACCCATTCCACGGGTTTCAACTACCCAGGTTTAAGGTATTCTTCCTTCAGCTAAAACATGCATGTGGAACCTAGAGTATGATCAACCATGTGATCGGGAGACGTGTTCAAATATGTCTCAGTTTTCGTACCCTGGTACTCGGGTGCAACATTCCAGACGCTTTACTAACACTCTCCCGACTTGGAGAGTCAGTCCCTTTAACCTCCTGTTTGGCCCAGTTTGCAATTTCTGCGGAAGATGAACAGGAATAGCGAGAACCAATGAGAGACTAGCTGGAGGTGTCTGGACGGGCAAATTTAACTCTCATTTCCCACCAGGAAGAGGAAATAACCAAAGGCTCAGCGTGCCGTGCCGGAACCAGATTAGGGCCTGAAGCCATCCTGCGGTGTTGCGGCCAGCTCACAAGAAAGCGAGTTGAAGAAAGGAGCTCAGGGGCACTGTAATTCACAAACCTGCAGAGTTATAAATGACAGCTATCGTCCAAAAATATACTGAAGTAAGGCTGCCAAGAGGACTTGAAAGCGGGGCAGAATTGCAGGAAACCGATTTCAGGAGGTAGACTGGAATTGCATTGAAAGCATAGGAAAAGAGGCAGAACGTCCACAATGATGCACTTGGCCAAAAAGGGCGTATGCGTTTTTTCCTGAATAGATTCAGGAAAAAACGCATACGCCCTTTTTGGCCAACCAAGCAAGCTTGCAAAGGAAATCTGCACTACAATGAAGTCTCACTTCCCCCCGGTCAAAAGGGCCATCTGAAAAAAGTGTAAAATCCAGAAAGGCAGGACAGGCCATGGAGAACTGGGAGCCTTGTTATGCTGATGGGCGGGATGTCAATTGCCAACAGACACTCGGGAGAAGTGTATGGTGTTTCCTGAAACATCTAAAAAACAAAGCAACAGAGCCTAGGGCACTTCCACTTATGGTCCTATAGCTTAGGGAAATTAAAATCAAAAAGACACAGCCACCCCAATGTTTGGGACGCCTCTGTTTACAAGAACCTCGTTTACCGTACAAGTTCAATATCACAGAAAGTGAAAAATGGATAAAGAACTTGTGGTACTTACGTACAATGCAGTATCACTCAGCAGTGAAATCTATGTCATCAGGCCCGTAGCAGCACAATGAGTGGATTCAGGTACGATGATTCTAACTGAAATAAGTCACACAGAAAAAGAAACATCATAAGATATCAGTAATACACGGAATGTAAACTTGGCTACACAGGAACTGAATTACAGAACAGAACAGGGTCTCAAATTTAGAAAACCAACTTATGCTTGTTTAAGGGTAAAGGTGAGTTGGGGTGCTGCATAAAACCAGAGATTGAAATGAGCACAGATAAAGTTCCTTAAGCCAAATATGGAATAGACAAGAGCTACTCCTTGCTCAACGAAATGGACTCAACACCGTATATTAAACGCCTAAGAATGTACCTGACTCTTAAGTATCTTAAAACCTATGGATTGCTATGTCTCCGAAAGAGAATCAAGCATGTGTACAGGGACATAAACGCAGCAGTGATAGGATTGGAGAGGTTCGGTGAGCAAATGAAGACCCTTTGAAGTCATATTGCATGGTACCCATTCCACGGGTTTCAACTACCCAGGTTTAAGGTATTCTTCCTTCAGCTAAAACATGCATGTGGAACCTAGAGTATGATCAACCATGTGATCGGGAGACGTGTTCAAATATGTCTCAGTTTTCGTACCCTGGTACTCGGGTGCAACATTCCAGACGCTTTACTAACACTCTCCCCACTTGGAGAGTCAGTCCCTTTAACCTCCTGTTTGGCCCAGTTTGCAATTTCTGCGGAAGATGAACAGGAATAGCGAGAACCAATGAGAGACTAGCTGGAGGTGTCTGGACGGGCAAATTTAACTCTCATTTCCCACCAGGAAGAGGAAATAACCAAAGGCTCAGCGTGCCGTGCCGGAACCAGATTAGGGCCTGAAGCCATCCTGCGGTGTTGCGGCCAGCTCACAAGAAAGCGAGTTGAAGAAAGGAGCTCAGGGGCACTGTAATTCACAAACCTGCAGAGTTATAAATGACAGCTATCGTCCAAAAATATACTGAAGTAAGGCTGCCAAGAGGACTTGAAAGCGGGGCAGAATTGCAGGAAACCGATTTCAGGAGGTAGACTGGAATTGCATTGAAAGCATAGGAAAAGAGGCAGAACGTCCACAATGATGCACTTGGCCAAAAAGGGCGTATGCGTTTTTTCCTGAATATATTCAGGAAAAAACGCATACGCCCTTTTTGGCCAACCAAGCAAGCTTGCAAAGGAAATCTGCACTACAATGAAGTCTCACTTCCCCCCGGTCAAAAGGGCCATCTGAAAAAAGTGTAAAATCCAGAAAGGCAGGACAGGCCATGGAGAACTGGGAGCCTTGTTATGCTGATGGGCGGGATGTAAACTGCCAACAGACACTCGGGAGAAGTGTATGGTGTTTCCTGAAACATCTAAAAAACAAAGCAACAGAGCCTAGGGCACTTCCACTTATGGTCCTATAGCTTAGGGAAATTAAAATCAAAAAGACACAGCCACCCCAATGTTTGGGACGCCTCTGTTTACAAGAACCTCGTTTACCGTACAAGTTCAATATCACAGAAAGTGAAAAATGGATAAAGAACTTGTGGTACTTACGTACAATGCAGTATCACTCAGCAGTGAAATCTATGTCATCAGGCCCGTAGCAGCACAATGAGTGGATTCAGGTACGATGATTGTAACTGAAATAAGTCACACAGAAAAAGAAACATCATAAGATATCAGTAATACACGGAATGTAAACTTGGCTACACAGGAACTGAATTACAGAACAGAACAGGGTCTCAAATTTAGAAAAACAACTTATGCTTGTTTAAGGGTAAAGGTGAGTTGGGGTGCTGCATAAAACCAGAGATTGAAATGAGCACAGATAAAGTTCCTTAAGCCAAATATGGAATAGACAAGAGCTACTCCTTGCTCAACGAAATGGACTCAACACCGCATATTAAACGCCTAAGAATGTACCTGACTCTTAAGTATCTTAAAACCTATGGATTGCTATGTCTCCGAAAGAGAATCAAGCATGTGTACAGGGACATAAACGCAGCAGTGATAGGATTGGAGAGGTTCGGTGAGCAAATGAAGACCCTTTGAAGTCATATTGCATGGTACCCATTCCACGGGTTTCAACTACCCAGGTTTAAGGTATTCTTCCTTCAGCTAAAACATGCATGTGGAACCTAGAGTATGATCAACCATGTGATCGGGAGACGTGTTCAAATATGTCTCAGTTTTCGTACCCTGGTACTCGGGTGCAACATTCCAGACGCTTTACTAACACTCTCCCGACTTGGAGAGTCAGTCCCTTTAACCTCCTGTTTGGCCCAGTTTGCAATTTCTGCGGAAGATGAACAGGAATAGCGAGAACCAATGAGAGACTAGCTGGAGGTGTCTGGACGGGCAAATTTAACTCTCATTTCCCACCAGGAAGAGGAAATAACCAAAGGCTCAGCGTGCCGTGCCGGAACCAGATTAGGGCCTGAAGCCATCCTGCGGTGTTGCGGCCAGCTCACAAGAAAGCGAGTTGAAGAAAGGAGCTCAGGGGCACTGTAATTCACAAACCTGCAGAGTTATAAATGACAGCTATCGTCCAAAAATATACTGAAGTAAGGCTGCCAAGAGGACTTGAAAGCGGGGCAGAATTGCAGGAAACCGATTTCAGGAGGTAGACTGGAATTGCATTGAAAGCATAGGAAAAGAGGCAGAACGTCCACAATGATGCACTTGGCCAAAAAGGGCGTATGCGTTTTTTCCTGAATATATTCAGGAAAAAACGCATACGCCCTTTTTGGCCAACCAAGCAAGCTTGCAAAGGAAATCTGCACTACAATGAAGTCTCACTTCCCCCCGGTCAAAAGGGCCATCTGAAAAAAGTGTAAAATCCAGAAAGGCAGGACAGGCCATGGAGAACTGGGAGCCTTGTTATGCTGATGGGCGGGATGTAAACTGCCAACAGACACTCGGGAGAAGTGTATGGTGTTTCCTGAAACATCTAAAAAACAAAGCAACAGAGCCTAGGGCACTTCCACTTATGGTCCTATAGCTTAGGGAAATTAAAATCAAAAAGACACAGCCACCCCAATGTTTGGGACGCCTCTGTTTACAAGAACCTCGTTTACCGTACAAGTTCAATATCACAGAAAGTGAAAAATGGATAAAGAACTTGTGGTACTTACGTACAATGCAGTATCACTCAGCAGTGAAATCTATGTCATCAGGCCCGTAGCAGCACAATGAGTGGATTCAGGTACGATGATTCTAACTGAAATAAGTCACACAGAAAAAGAAACATCATAAGATATCAGTAATACACGGAATGTAAACTTGGCTACACAGGAACTGAATTACAGAACAGAACAGGGTCTCAAATTTAGAAAACCAACTTATGCTTGTTTAAGGGTAAAGGTGAGTTGGGGTGCTGCATAAAACCAGAGATTGAAATGAGCACAGATAAAGTTCCTTAAGCCAAATATGGAATAGACAAGAGCTACTCCTTGCTCAACGAAATGGACTCAACACCGTATATTAAACGCCTAAGAATGTACCTGACTCTTAAGTATCTTAAAACCTATGGATTGCTATGTCTCCGAAAGAGAATCAAGCATGTGTACAGGGACATAAACGCAGCAGTGATAGGATTGGAGAGGTTCGGTGAGCAAATGAAGACCCTTTGAAGTCATATTGCATGGTACCCATTCCACGGGTTTCAACTACCCAGGTTTAAGGTATTCTTCCTTCAGCTAAAACATGCATGTGGAACCTAGAGTATGATCAACCATGTGATCGGGAGATGTGTTCAAATATGTCTCAGTTTTCGTACCCTGGTACTCGGGTGCAACATTCCAGACGCTTTACTAACACTCTCCCCACTTGGAGAGTCAGTCCCTTTAACCTCCTGTTTGGCCCAGTTTGCAATTTCTGCGGAAGATGAACAGGAATAGCGAGAACCAATGAGAGACTAGCTGGAGGTGTCTGGACGGGCAAATTTAACTCTCATTTCCCACCAGGAAGAGGAAATAACCAAAGGCTCAGCGTGCCGTGCCGGAACCAGATTAGGGCCTGAAGCCATCCTGCGGTGTTGCGGCCAGCTCACAAGAAAGCGAGTTGAAGAAAGGAGCTCAGGGGCACTGTAATTCACAAACCTGCAGAGTTATAAATGACAGCTATCGTCCAAAAATATACTGAAGTAAGGCTGCCAAGAGGACTTGAAAGCGGGGCAGAATTGCAGGAAACCGATTTCAGGAGGTAGACTGGAATTGCATTGAAAGCATAGGAAAAGAGGCAGAACGTCCACAATGATGCACTTGGCCAAAAAGGGCGTATGCGTTTTTTCCTGAATATATTCAGGAAAAAACGCATACGCCCTTTTTGGCCAACCAAGCAAGCTTGCAAAGGAAATCTGCACTACAATGAAGTCTCACTTCCCCCCGGTCAAAAGGGCCATCTGAAAAAAGTGTAAAATCCAGAAAGGCAGGACAGGCCATGGAGAACTGGGAGCCTTGTTATGCTGATGGGCGGGATGTAAACTGCCAACAGACACTCGGGAGAAGTGTATGGTGTTTCCTGAAACATCTAAAAAACAAAGCAACAGAGCCTAGGGCACTTCCACTTATGGTCCTATAGCTTAGGGAAATTAAAATCAAAAAGACACAGCCACCCCAATGTTTGGGACGCCTCTGTTTACAAGAACCTCGTTTACCGTACAAGTTCAATATCACAGAAAGTGAAAAATGGATAAAGAACTTGTGGTACTTACGTACAATGCAGTATCACTCAGCAGTGAAATCTATGTCATCAGGCCCGTAGCAGCACAATGAGTGGATTCAGGTACGATGATTGTAACTGAAATAAGTCACACAGAAAAAGAAACATCATAAGATATCAGTAATACACGGAATGTAAACTTGGCTACACAGGAACTGAATTACAGAACAGAACAGGGTCTCAAATTTAGAAAAACAACTTATGCTTGTTTAAGGGTAAAGGTGAGTTGGGGTGCTGCATAAAACCAGAGATTGAAATGAGCACAGATAAAGTTCCTTAAGCCAAATATGGAATAGACAAGAGCTACTCCTTGCTCAACGAAATGGACTCAACACCGCATATTAAACGCCTAAGAATGTACCTGACTCTTAAGTATCTTAAAACCTATGGATTGCTATGTCTCCGAAAGAGAATCAAGCATGTGTACAGGGACATAAACGCAGCAGTGATAGGATTGGAGAGGTTCGGTGAGCAAATGAAGACCCTTTGAAGTCATATTGCATGGTACCCATTCCACGGGTTTCAACTACCCAGGTTTAAGGTATTCTTCCTTCAGCTAAAACATGCATGTGGAACCTAGAGTATGATCAACCATGTGATCGGGAGACGTGTTCAAATATGTCTCAGTTTTCGTACCCTGGTACTCGGGTGCAACATTCCAGACGCTTTACTAACACTCTCCCGACTTGGAGAGTCAGTCCCTTTAACCTCCTGTTTGGCCCAGTTTGCAATTTCTGCGGAAGATGAACAGGAATAGCGAGAACCAATGAGAGACTAGCTGGAGGTGTCTGGACGGGCAAATTTAACTCTCATTTCCCACCAGGAAGAGGAAATAACCAAAGGCTCAGCGTGCCGTGCCGGAACCAGATTAGGGCCTGAAGCCATCCTGCGGTGTTGCGGCCAGCTCACAAGAAAGCGAGTTGAAGAAAGGAGCTCAGGGGCACTGTAATTCACAAACCTGCAGAGTTATAAATGACAGCTATCGTCCAAAAATATACTGAAGTAAGGCTGCCAAGAGGACTTGAAAGCGGGGCAGAATTGCAGGAAACCGATTTCAGGAGGTAGACTGGAATTGCATTGAAAGCATAGGAAAAGAGGCAGAACGTCCACAATGATGCACTTGGCCAAAAAGGGCGTATGCGTTTTTTCCTGAATATATTCAGGAAAAAACGCATACGCCCTTTTTGGCCAACCAAGCAAGCTTGCAAAGGAAATCTGCACTACAATGAAGTCTCACTTCCCCCCGGTCAAAAGGGCCATCTGAAAAAAGTGTAAAATCCAGAAAGGCAGGACAGGCCATGGAGAACTGGGAGCCTTGTTATGCTGATGGGCGGGATGTAAACTGCCAACAGACACTCGGGAGAAGTGTATGGTGTTTCCTGAAACATCTAAAAAACAAAGCAACAGAGCCTAGGGCACTTCCACTTATGGTCCTATAGCTTAGGGAAATTAAAATCAAAAAGACACAGCCACCCCAATGTTTGGGACGCCTCTGTTTACAAGAACCTCGTTTACCGTACAAGTTCAATATCACAGAAAGTGAAAAATGGATAAAGAACTTGTGGTACTTACGTACAATGCAGTATCACTCAGCAGTGAAATCTATGTCATCAGGCCCGTAGCAGCACAATGAGTGGATTCAGGTACGATGATTCTAACTGAAATAAGTCACACAGAAAAAGAAACATCATAAGATATCAGTAATACACGGAATGTAAACTTGGCTACACAGGAACTGAATTACAGAACAGAACAGGGTCTCAAATTTAGAAAACCAACTTATGCTTGTTTAAGGGTAAAGGTGAGTTGGGGTGCTGCATAAAACCAGAGATTGAAATGAGCACAGATAAAGTTCCTTAAGCCAAATATGGAATAGACAAGAGCTACTCCTTGCTCAACGAAATGGACTCAACACCGTATATTAAACGCCTAAGAATGTACCTGACTCTTAAGTATCTTAAAACCTATGGATTGCTATGTCTCCGAAAGAGAATCAAGCATGTGTACAGGGACATAAACGCAGCAGTGATAGGATTGGAGAGGTTCGGTGAGCAAATGAAGACCCTTTGAAGTCATATTGCATGGTACCCATTCCACGGGTTTCAACTACCCAGGTTTAAGGTATTCTTCCTTCAGCTAAAACATGCATGTGGAACCTAGAGTATGATCAACCATGTGATCGGGAGACGTGTTCAAATATGTCTCAGTTTTCGTACCCTGGTACTCGGGTGCAACATTCCAGACGCTTTACTAACACTCTCCCGACTTGGAGAGTCAGTCCCTTTAACCTCCTGTTTGGCCCAGTTTGCAATTTCTGCGGAAGATGAACAGGAATAGCGAGAACCAATGAGAGACTAGCTGGAGGTGTCTGGACGGGCAAATTTAACTCTCATTTCCCACCAGGAAGAGGAAATAACCAAAGGCTCAGCGTGCCGTGCCGGAACCAGATTAGGGCCTGAAGCCATCCTGCGGTGTTGCGGCCAGCTCACAAGAAAGCGAGTTGAAGAAAGGAGCTCAGGGGCACTGTAATTCACAAACCTGCAGAGTTATAAATGACAGCTATCGTCCAAAAATATACTGAAGTAAGGCTGCCAAGAGGACTTGAAAGCGGGGCAGAATTGCAGGAAACCGATTTCAGGAGGTAGACTGGAATTGCATTGAAAGCATAGGAAAAGAGGCAGAACGTCCACAATGATGCACTTGGCCAAAAAGGGCGTATGCGTTTTTTCCTGAATATATTCAGGAAAAAACGCATACGCCCTTTTTGGCCAACCAAGCAAGCTTGCAAAGGAAATCTGCACTACAATGAAGTCTCACTTCCCCCCGGTCAAAAGGGCCATCTGAAAAAAGTGTAAAATCCAGAAAGGCAGGACAGGCCATGGAGAACTGGGAGCCTTGTTATGCTGATGGGCGGGATGTAAATTGCCAACAGACACTCGGGAGAAGTGTATGGTGTTTCCTGAAACATCTAAAAAACAAAGCAACAGAGCCTAGGGCACTTCCACTTATGGTCCTATAGCTTAGGGAAATTAAAATCAAAAAGACACAGCCACCCCAATGTTTGGGACGCCTCTGTTTACAAGAACCTCGTTTACCGTACAAGTTCAATATCACAGAAAGTGAAAAATGGATAAAGAACTTGTGGTACTTACGTACAATGCAGTATCACTCAGCAGTGAAATCTATGTCATCAGGCCCGTAGCAGCACAATGAGTGGATTCAGGTACGATGATTCTAACTGAAATAAGTCACACAGAAAAAGAAACATCATAAGATATCAGTAATACACGGAATGTAAACTTGGCTACACAGGAACTGAATTACAGAACAGAACAGGGTCTCAAATTTAGAAAAACAACTTATGCTTGTTTAAGGGTAAAGGTGAGTTGGGGTGCTGCATAAAACCAGAGATTGAAATGAGCACAGATAAAGTTCCTTAAGCCAAATATGGAATAGACAAGAGCTACTCCTTGCTCAACGAAATGGACTCAACACCGCATATTAAACGCCTAAGAATGTACCTGACTCTTAAGTATCTTAAAACCTATGGATTGCTATGTCTCCGAAAGAGAATCAAGCATGTGTACAGGGACATAAACGCAGCAGTGATAGGATTGGAGAGGTTCGGTGAGCAAATGAAGACCCTTTGAAGTCATATTGCATGGTACCCATTCCACGGGTTTCAACTACCCAGGTTTAAGGTATTCTTCCTTCAGCTAAAACATGCATGTGGAACCTAGAGTATGATCAACCATGTGATCGGGAGACGTGTTCAAATATGTCTCAGTTTTCGTACCCTGGTACTCGGGTGCAACATTCCAGACGCTTTACTAACACTCTCCCGACTTGGAGAGTCAGTCCCTTTAACCTCCTGTTTGGCCCAGTTTGCAATTTCTGCAGAAGATGAACAGGAATAGCGAGAACCAATGAGAGACTAGCTGGGGGTGTCTGGACGGGCAAATTTAACTCTCATTTCCCACCAGGAAGAGGAAATAACCAAAGGCTCAGCGTGCCGTGCCGGAACCAGATTAGGGCCTGAAGCCATCCTGCGGTGTTGCGGCCAGCTCACAAGAAAGCGAGTTGAAGAAAGGAGCTCAGGGGCACTGTAATTCACAAACCTGCAGAGTTATAAATGACAGCTATCGTCCAAAAATATACTGAAGTAAGGCTGCCAAGAGGACTTGAAAGCGGGGAAGAATTGCAGGAAACCGATTTCAGGAGGTAGACTGGAATTGCATTGAAAGCATAGGAAAAGAGGCAGAACGTCCACAATGATGCACTTGGCCAAAAAGGGCGTATGCGTTTTTTCCTGAATATATTCAGGAAAAAACGCATACGCCCTTTTTGGCCAACCAAGCAAGCTTGCAAAGGAAATCTGCACTACAATGAAGTCTCACTTCCCGCCGGTCAAAAGGGCCATCTGAAAAAAGTGTAAAATCCAGAAAGGCAGGACAGGCCATGGAGAACTGGGAGCCTTGTTATGCTGATGGGCGGGATGTAAATTGCCAACAGACACTCGGGAGAAGTGTATGGTGTTTCCTGAAACATCTAAAAAACAAAGCAACAGAGCCTAGGGCACTTCCACTTATGGTCCTATAGCTTAGGGAAATTAAAATCAAAAAGATACAGCCACCCCAATGTTTGGGACGCCTCTGTTTATAAGAACCTCGTTTACCGTACAAGTTCAATATCACAGAAAGTGAAAAATGGATAAAGAACTTGTGGTACTTACGTACAATGCAGTATCACTCAGCAGTGAAATCTATGTCATCAGGCCCGTAGCAGCACAATGAGTGGATTCAGGTACGATGATTCTAACTGAAATAAGTCACACAGAAAAAGAAACATCATAAGATATCAGTAATACACGGAATGTAAACTTGGCTACACAGGAACTGAATTACAGAACAGAACAGGGTCTCAAATTTAGAAAACCAACTTATGCTTGTTTAAGGGTAAAGGTGAGTTGGGGTGCTGCATAAAACCAGAGATTGAAATGAGCACAGATAAAGTTCCTTAAGCCAAATATGGAATAGACAAGAGCTACTCCTTGCTCAACGAAATGGACTCAACACCGCATATTAAACGCCTAAGAATGTACCTGACTCTTAAGTATCTTAAAACCGATGGATTGCTATGTCTCCGAAAGAGAATCAAGCATGTGTACAGGGACATAAACGCAGCAGTGATAGGATTGGAGAGGTTCGGTGAGCAAATGAAGACCCTTTGAAGTCATATTGCATGGTACCCATTCCACGGGTTTCAACTACCCAGGTTTAAGGTATTCTTCCTTCAGCTAAAACATGCATGTGGAACCTAGAGTATGATCAACCATGTGATCGGGAGACGTGTTCAAATATGTCTCAGTTTTCGTACCCTGGTACTCGGGTGCAACATTCCAGACGCTTTACTAACACTCTCCCGACTTGGAGAGTCAGTCCCTTTAACCTCCTGTTTGGCCCAGTTTGCAATTTCTGCGGAAGATGAACAGGAATAGCGAGAACCAATGAGAGACTAGCTGGAGGTGTCTGGACGGGCAAATTTAACTCTCATTTCCCACCAGGAAGAGGAAATAACCAAAGGCTCAGCGTGCCGTGCCGGAACCAGATTAGGGCCTGAAGCCATCCTGCGGTGTTGCGGCCAGCTCACAAGAAAACGAGTTGAAGAAAGGAGCTCAGGGGCACTGTAATTCACAAACCTGCAGAGTTATAAATGACAGCTATCGTCCAAAAATATACTGAAGTAAGGCTGCCAAGAGGACTTGAAAGCGGGGCAGAATTGCAGGAAACCGATTTCAGGAGGTAGACTGGAATTGCATTGAAAGCATAGGAAAAGAGGCAGAACGTCCACAATGATGCACTTGGCCAAAAAGGGCGTATGCGTTTTTTCCTGAATATATTCAGGAAAAAACGCATACGCCCTTTTTGGCCAACCAAGCAAGCTTGCAAAGGAAATCTGCACTACAATGAAGTCTCACTTCCCCCCGGTCAAAAGGGCCATCTGAAAAAAGTGTAAAATCCAGAAAGGCAGGACAGGCCATGGAGAACTGGGAGCCTTGTTATGCTGATGGGCGGGATGTAAATTGCCAACAGACACTCGGGAGAAGTGTATGGTGTTTCCTGAAACATCTAAAAAACAAAGCAACAGAGCCTAGGGCACTTCCACTTATGGTCCTATAGCTTAGGGAAACTAAAATCAAAAAGACACAGCCACCCCAATGTTTGGGACGCCTCTGTTTACAAGAACCTCGTTTACCGTACAAGTTCAATATCACAGAAAGTGAAAAATGGATAAAGAACTTGTGGTACTTACGTACAATGCAGTATCACTCAGCAGTGAAATCTATGTCATCAGGCCCGTAGCAGCACAATGAGTGGATTCAGGTACGATGATTCTAACTGAAATAAGTCACACAGAAAAAGAAACATCATAAGATATCAGTAATACACGGAATGTAAACTTGGCTACACAGGAACTGAATTACAGAACAGAACAGGGTCTCAAATTTAGAAAACCAACTTATGCTTGTTTAAGGGTAAAGGTGAGTTGGGGTGCTGCATAAAACCAGAGATTGAAATGAGCACAGATAAAGTTCCTTAAGCCAAATATGGAATAGACAAGAGCTACTCCTTGCTCAACGAAATGGACTCAACACCGCATATTAAACGCCTAAGAATGTACCTGACTCTTAAGTATCTTAAAACCGATGGATTGCTATGTCTCCGAAAGAGAATCAAGCATGTGTACAGGGACATAAACGTAGCAGTGATAGGATTGGAGAGGTTCGGTGAGCAAATGAAGACCCTTTGAAGTCATATTGCATGGTACCCATTCCACGGGTTTCATCTACCCAGGTTTAAGGTATTCTTCCTTCAGCTAAAACATGCATGTGGAACCTAGAGTATGATCAACCATGTGATCGGGAGACGTGTTCAAATATGTCTCAGTTTTCGTACCCTGGTACTCGGGTGCAACATTCCAGACGCTTTACTAACACTCTCCCGACTTGGAGAGTCAGTCCCTTTAACCTCCTGTTTGGCCCAGTTTGCAATTTCTGCGGAAGATGAACAGGAATAGCGAGAACCAATGAGAGACTAGCTGGAGGTGTCTGGACGGGCAAATTTAACTCTCATTTCCCACCAGGAAGAGGAAATAACCAAAGGCTCAGCGTGCCGTGCCGGAACCAGATTAGGGCCTGAAGCCATCCTGCGGTGTTGCGGCCAGCTCACAAGAAAGCGAGTTGAAGAAAGGAGCTCAGGGGCACTGTAATTCACAAACCTGCAGAGTTATAAATGACAGCTATCGTCCAAAAATATACTGAAGTAAGGCTGCCAAGAGGACTTGAAAGCGGGGCAGAATTGCAGGAAACCGATTTCAGGAGGTAGACTGGAATTGCATTGAAAGCATAGGAAAAGAGGCAGAACGTCCACAATGATGCACTTGGCCAAAAAGGGCGTATGCGTTTTTTCCTGAATATATTCAGGAAAAAACGCATACGCCCTTTTTGGCCAACCAAGCAAGCTTGCAAAGGAAATCTGCACTACAATGAAGTCTCACTTCCCCCCGGTCAAAAGGGCCATCTGAAAAAAGTGTAAAATCCAGAAAGGCAGGACAGGCCATGGAGAACTGGGAGCCTTGTTATGCTGATGGGCGGGATGTAAACTGCCAACAGACACTCGGGAGAAGTGTATGGTGTTTCCTGAAACATCTAAAAAACAAAGCAACAGAGCCTAGGGCACTTCCACTTATGGTCCTATAGCTTAGGGAAATTAAAATCAAAAAGACACAGCCACCCCAATGTTTGGGACGCCTCTGTTTACAAGAACCTCGTTTACCGTACAAGTTCAATATCACAGAAAGTGAAAAATGGATAAAGAACTTGTGGTACTTACGTACAATGCAGTATCACTCAGCAGTGAAATCTATGTCATCAGGCCCGTAGCAGCACAATGAGTGGATTCAGGTACGATGATTCTAACTGAAATAAGTCACACAGAAAAAGAAACATCATAAGATATCAGTAATACACGGAATGTAAACTTGGCTACACAGGAACTGAATTACAGAACAGAACAGGGTCTCAAATTTAGAAAACCAACTTATGCTTGTTTAAGGGTAAAGGTGAGTTGGGGTGCTGCATAAAACCAGAGATTGAAATGAGCACAGATAAAGTTCCTTAAGCCAAATATGGAATAGACAAGAGCTACTCCTTGCTCAACGAAATGGACTCAACACCGCATATTAAACGCCTAAGAATGTACCTGACTCTTAAGTATCTTAAAACCGATGGATTGCTATGTCTCCGAAAGAGAATCAAGCATGTGTACAGGGACATAAACGCAGCAGTGATAGGATTGGAGAGGTTCGGTGAGCAAATGAAGACCCTTTGAAGTCATATTGCATGGTACCCATTCCACGGGTTTCAACTACCCAGGTTTAAGGTATTCTTCCTTCAGCTAAAACATGCATGTGGAACCTAGAGTATGATCAACCATGTGATCGGGAGACGTGTTCAAATATGTCTCAGTTTTCGTACCCTGGTACTCGGGTGCAACATTCCAGACGCTTTACTAACACTCTCCCGACTTGGAGAGTCAGTCCCTTTAACCTCCTGTTTGGCCCAGTTTGCAATTTCTGCGGAAGATGAACAGGAATAGCGAGAACCAATGAGAGACTAGCTGGAGGTGTCTGGACGGGCAAATTTAACTCTCATTTCCCACCAGGAAGAGGAAATAACCAAAGGCTCAGCGTGCCGTGCCGGAACCAGATTAGGGCCTGAAGCCATCCTGCGGTGTTGCGGCCAGCTCACAAGAAAACGAGTTGAAGAAAGGAGCTCAGGGGCACTGTAATTCACAAACCTGCAGAGTTATAAATGACAGCTATCGTCCAAAAATATACTGAAGTAAGGCTGCCAAGAGGACTTGAAAGCGGGGCAGAATTGCAGGAAACCGATTTCAGGAGGTAGACTGGAATTGCATTGAAAGCATAGGAAAAGAGGCAGAACGTCCACAATGATGCACTTGGCCAAAAAGGGCGTATGCGTTTTTTCCTGAATATATTCAGGAAAAAACGCATACGCCCTTTTTGGCCAACCAAGCAAGCTTGCAAAGGAAATCTGCACTACAATGAAGTCTCACTTCCCCCCGGTCAAAAGGGCCATCTGAAAAAAGTGTAAAATCCAGAAAGGCAGGACAGGCCATGGAGAACTGGGAGCCTTGTTATGCTGATGGGCGGGATGTAAACTGCCAACAGACACTCGGGAGAAGTGTATGGTGTTTCCTGAAACATCTAAAAAACAAAGCAACAGAGCCTAGGGCACTTCCACTTATGGTCCTATAGCTTAGGGAAACTAAAATCAAAAAGACACAGCCACCCCAATGTTTGGGACGCCTCTGTTTACAAGAACCTCGTTTACCGTACAAGTTCAATATCACAGAAAGTGAAAAATGGATAAAGAACTTGTGGTACTTACGTACAATGCAGTATCACTCAGCAGTGAAATCTATGTCATCAGGCCCGTAGCAGCACAATGAGTGGATTCAGGTACGATGATTCTAACTGAAATAAGTCACACAGAAAAAGAAACATCATAAGATATCAGTAATACACGGAATGTAAACTTGGCTACACAGGAACTGAATTACAGAACAGAACAGGGTCTCAAATTTAGAAAACCAACTTATGCTTGTTTAAGGGTAAAGGTGAGTTGGGGTGCTGCATAAAACCAGAGATTGAAATGAGCACAGATAATGTTCCTTAAGCCAAATATGGAATAGACAAGAGCTACTCCTTGCTCAACGAAATGGACTCAACACCGCATATTAAACGCCTAAGAATGTACCTGACTCTTAAGTATCTTAAAACCGATGGATTGCTATGTCTCCGAAAGAGAATCAAGCATGTGTACAGGGACATAAACGCAGCAGTGATAGGATTGGAGAGGTTCGGTGAGCAAATGAAGACCCTTTGAAGTCATATTGCATGGTACCCATTCCACGGGTTTCAACTACCCAGGTTTAAGGTATTCTTCCTTCAGCTAAAACATGCATGTGGAACCTAGAGTATGATCAACCATGTGATCGGGAGACGTGTTCAAATATGTCTCAGTTTTCGTACCCTGGTACTCGGGTGCAACATTCCAGACGCTTTACTAACACTCTCCCGACTTGGAGAGTCAGTCCCTTTAACCTCCTGTTTGGCCCAGTTTGCAATTTCTGCGGAAGATGAACAGGAATAGCGAGAACCAATGAGAGACTAGCTGGAGGTGTCTGGACGGGCAAATTTAACTCTCATTTCCCACCAGGAAGAGGAAATAACCAAAGGCTCAGCGTGCCGTGCCGGAACCAGATTAGGGCCTGAAGCCATCCTGCGGTGTTGCGGCCAGCTCACAAGAAAGCGAGTTGAAGAAAGGAGCTCAGGGGCACTGTAATTCACAAACCTGCAGAGTTATAAATGACAGCTATCGTCCAAAAATATACTGAAGTAAGGCTGCCAAGAGGACTTGAAAGCGGGGCAGAATTGCAGGAAACCGATTTCAGGAGGTAGACTGGAATTGCATTGAAAGCATAGGAAAAGAGGCAGAACGTCCACAATGATGCACTTGGCCAAAAAGGGCGTATGCGTTTTTTCCTGAATATATTCAGGAAAAAACGCATACGCCCTTTTTGGCCAACCAAGCAAGCTTGCAAAGGAAATCTGCACTACAATGAAGTCTCACTTCCCCCCGGTCAAAAGGGCCATCTGAAAAAAGTGTAAAATCCAGAAAGGCAGGACAGGCCATGGAGAACTGGGAGCCTTGTTATGCTGATGGGCGGGATGTAAACTGCCAACAGACACTCGGGAGAAGTGTATGGTGTTTCCTGAAACATCTAAAAAACAAAGCAACAGAGCCTAGGGCACTTCCACTTATGGTCCTATAGCTTAGGGAAATTAAAATCAAAAAGACACAGCCACCCCAATGTTTGGGACGCCTCTGTTTACAAGAACCTCGTTTACCGTACAAGTTCAATATCACAGAAAGTGAAAAATGGATAAAGAACTTGTGGTACTTACGTACAATGCAGTATCACTCAGCAGTGAAATCTATGCCATCAGGCCCGTAGCAGCACAATGAGTGGATTCAGGTACGATGATTCTAACTGAAATAAGTCACACAGAAAAAGAAACATCATAAGATATCAGTAATACACGGAATGTAAACTTGGCTACACAGGAACTGAATTACAGAACAGAACAGGGTCTCAAATTTAGAAAACCAACTTATGCTTGTTTAAGGGTAAAGGTGAGTTGGGGTGCTGCATAAAACCAGAGATTGAAATGAGCACAGATAAAGTTCCTTAAGCCAAATATGGAATAGACAAGAGCTACTCCTTGCTCAACGAAATGGACTCAACACCGCATATTAAACGCCTAAGAATGTACCTGACTCTTAAGTATCTTAAAACCGATGGATTGCTATGTCTCCGAAAGAGAATCAAGCATGTGTACAGGGACATAAACGCAGCAGTGATAGGATTGGAGAGGTTCGGTGAGCAAATGAAGACCCTTTGAAGTCATATTGCATGGTACCCATTCCACGGGTTTCAACTACCCAGGTTTAAGGTATTCTTCCTTCAGCTAAAACATGCATGTGGAACCTAGAGTATGATCAACCATGTGATCGGGAGACGTGTTCAAATATGTCTCAGTTTTCGTACCCTGGTACTCGGGTGCAACATTCCAGACGCTTTACTAACACTCTCCCGACTTGGAGAGTCAGTCCCTTTAACCTCCTGTTTGGCCCAGTTTGCAATTTCTGCGGAAGATGAACAGGAATAGCGAGAACCAATGAGAGACTAGCTGGAGGTGTCTGGACGGGCAAATTTAACTCTCATTTCCCACCAGGAAGAGGAAATAACCAAAGGCTCAGCGTGCCGTGCCGGAACCAGATTAGGGCCTGAAGCCATCCTGCGGTGTTGCGGCCAGCTCACAAGAAAACGAGTTGAAGAAAGGAGCTCAGGGGCACTGTAATTCACAAACCTGCAGAGTTATAAATGACAACTATCGTCCAAAAATATACTGAAGTAAGGCTGCCAAGAGGACTTGAAAGCGGGGCAGAATTGCAGGAAACCGATTTCAGGAGGTAGACTGGAATTGCATTGAAAGCATAGGAAAAGAGGCAGAACGTCCACAATGATGCACTTGGCCAAAAAGGGCGTATGCGTTTTTTCCTGAATATATTCAGGAAAAAACGCATACGCACTTTTTGGCCAACCAAGCAAGCTTGCAAAGGAAATCTGCACTACAATGAAGTCTCACTTCCCCCCGGTCAAAAGGGCCATCTGAAAAAAGTGTAAAATCCAGAAAGGCAGGACAGGCCATGGAGAACTGGGAGCCTTGTTATGCTGATGGGCGGGATGTAAACTGCCAACAGACACTCGGGAGAAGTGTATGGTGTTTCCTGAAACATCTAAAAAACAAAGCAACAGAGCCTAGGGCACTTCCACTTATGGTCCTATAGCTTAGGGAAACTAAAATCAAAAAGACACAGCCACCCCAATGTTTGGGACGCCTCTGTTTACAAGAACCTGGTTTACCGTACAAGTTCAATATCACAGAAAGTGAAAAATGGATAAAGAACTTGTGGTACTTACGTACAATGCAGTATCACTCAGCAGTGAAATCTATGTCATCAGGCCCGTAGCAGCACAATGAGTGGATTCAGGTACGATGATTCTAACTGAAATAAGTCACACAGAAAAAGAAACATCATAAGATATCAGTAATACACGGAATGTAAACTTGGCTACACAGGAACTGAATTACAGAACAGAACAGGGTCTCAAATTTAGAAAACCAACTTATGCTTGTTTAAGGGTAAAGGTGAGTTGGGGTGCTGCATAAAACCAGAGATTGAAATGAGCACAGATAAAGTTCCTTAAGCCAAATATGGAATAGACAAGAGCTACTCCTTGCTCAACGAAATGGACTCAACACCGCATATTAAACGCCTAAGAATGTACCTGACTCTTAAGTATCTTAAAACCTATGGATTGCTATGTCTCCGAAAGAGAATCAAGCATGTGTACAGGGACATAAACGCAGCAGTGATAGGATTGGAGAGGTTCGGTGAGCAAATGAAGACCCTTTGAAGTCATATTGCATGGTACCCATTCCACGGGTTTCAACTACCCAGGTTTAAGGTATTCTTCCTTCAGCTAAAACATGCATGTGGAACCTAGAGTATGATCAACCATGTGATCGGGAGACGTGTTCAAATATGTCTCAGTTTTCGTACCCTGGTACTCGGGTGCAACATTCCAGACGCTTTACTAACACTCTCCCGACTTGGAGAGTCAGTCCCTTTAACCTCCTGTTTGGCCCAGTTTGCAATTTCTGCGGAAGATGAACAGGAATAGCGAGAACCAATGAGAGACTAGCTGGAGGTGTCTGGACGGGCAAATTTAACTCTCATTTCCCACCAGGAAGAGGAAATAACCAAAGGCTCAGCGTGCCGTGCCGGAACCAGATTAGGGCCTGAAGCCATCCTGCGGTGTTGCGGCCAGCTCACAAGAAAGCGAGTTGAAGAAAGGAGCTCAGGGGCACTGTAATTCACAAACCTGCAGAGTTATAAATGACAGCTATCGTCCAAAAATATACTGAAGTAAGGCTGCCAAGAGGACTTGAAAGCGGGGCAGAATTGCAGGAAACCGATTTCAGGAGGTAGACTGGAATTGCATTGAAAGCATAGGAAAAGAGGCAGAACGTCCACAATGATGCACTTGGCCAAAAAGGGCGTATGCGTTTTTTCCTGAATATATTCAGGAAAAAACGCATACGCCCTTTTTGGCCAACCAAGCAAGCTTGCAAAGGAAATCTGCACTACAATGAAGTCTCACTTCCCCCCGGTCAAAAGGGCCATCTGAAAAAAGTGTAAAATCCAGAAAGGCAGGACAGGCCATGGAGAACTGGGAGCCTTGTTATGCTGATGGGCGGGATGTCAATTGCCAACAGACACTCGGGAGAAGTGTATGGTGTTTCCTGAAACATCTAAAAAACAAAGCAACAGAGCCTAGGGCACTTCCACTTATGGTCCTATAGCTTAGGGAAATTAAAATCAAAAAGACACAGCCACCCCAATGTTTGGGACGCCTCTGTTTACAAGAACCTCGTTTACCGTACAAGTTCAATATCACAGAAAGTGAAAAATGGATAAAGAACTTGTGGTACTTACGTACAATGCAGTATCACTCAGCAGTGAAATCTATGTCATCAGGCCCGTAGCAGCACAATGAGTGGATTCAGGTACGATGATTCTAACTGAAATAAGTCACACAGAAAAAGAAACATCATAAGATATCAGTAATACACGGAATGTAAACTTGGCTACACAGGAACTGAATTACAGAACAGAACAGGGTCTCAAATTTAGAAAACCAACTTATGCTTGTTTAAGGGTAAAGGTGAGTTGGGGTGCTGCATAAAACCAGAGATTGAAATGAGCACAGATAAAGTTCCTTAAGCCAAATATGGAATAGACAAGAGCTACTCCTTGCTCAATGAAATGGACTCAACACCGCATATTAAACGCCTAAGAATGTACCTGACTCTTAAGTATCTTAAAACCTATGGATTGCTATGTCTCCGAAAGAGAATCAAGCATGTGTACAGGGACATAAACGCAGCAGTGATAGGATTGGAGAGGTTCGGTGAGCAAATGAAGACCCTTTGAAGTCATATTGCATGGTACCCATTCCACGGGTTTCAACTACCCAGGTTTAAGGTATTCTTCCTTCAGCTAAAACATGCATGTGGAACCTAGAGTATGATCAACCATGTGATCGGGAGACGTGTTCAAATATGTCTCAGTTTTCGTACCCTGGTACTCGGGTGCAACATTCCAGACGCTTTACTAACACTCTCCCGACTTGGAGAGTCAGTCCCTTTAACCTCCTGTTTGGCCCAGTTTGCAATTTCTGCGGAAGATGAACAGGAATAGCGAGAACCAATGAGAGACTAGCTGGAGGTGTCTGGACGGGCAAATTTAACTCTCATTTCCCACCAGGAAGAGGAAATAACCAAAGGCTCAGCGTGCCGTGCCGGAACCAGATTAGGGCCTGAAGCCATCCTGCGGTGTTGCGGCCAGCTCACAAGAAAACGAGTTGAAGAAAGGAGCTCAGGGGCACTGTAATTCACTAACCTGCAGAGTTATAAATGACAACTATCGTCCAAAAATATACTGAAGTAAGGCTGCCAAGAGGACTTGAAAGCGGGGCAGAATTGCAGGAAACCGATTTCAGGAGGTAGACTGGAATTGCATTGAAAGCATAGGAAAAGAGGCAGAACGTCCACAATGATGCACTTGGCCAAAAAGGGCGTATGCGTTTTTTCCTGAATATATTCAGGAAAAAACGCATACGCCCTTTTTGGCCAACCAAGCAAGCTTGCAAAGGAAATCTGCACTACAATGAAGTCTCACTTCCCCCCGGTCAAAAGGGCCATCTGAAAAAAGTGTAAAATCCAGAAAGGCAGGACAGGCCATGGAGAACTGGGAGCCTTGTTATGCTGATGGGCGGGATGTAAACTGCCAACAGACACTCGGGAGAAGTGTATGGTGTTTCCTGAAACATCTAAAAAACAAAGCAACAGAGCCTAGGGCACTTCCACTTATGGTCCTATAGCTTAGGGAAACTAAAATCAAAAAGACACAGCCACCCCAATGTTTGGGACGCCTCTGTTTACAAGAACCTCGTTTACCGTACAAGTTCAATATCACAGAAAGTGAAAAATGGATAAAGAACTTGTGGTACTTACGTACAATGCAGTATCACTCAGCAGTGAAATCTATGTCATCAGGCCCGTAGCAGCACAATGAGTGGATTCAGGTACGATGATTCTAACTGAAATAAGTCACACAGAAAAAGAAACATCATAAGATATCAGTAATACACGGAATGTAAACTTGGCTACACAGGAACTGAATTACAGAACAGAACAGGGTCTCAAATTTAGAAAACCAACTTATGCTTGTTTAAGGGTAAAGGTGAGTTGGGGTGCTGCATAAAACCAGAGATTGAAATGAGCACAGATAAAGTTCCTTAAGCCAAATATGGAATAGACAAGAGCTACTCCTTGCTCAACGAAATGGACTCAACACCGCATATTAAACGCCTAAGAATGTACCTGACTCTTAAGTATCTTAAAACCTATGGATTGCTATGTCTCCGAAAGAGAATCAAGCATGTGTACAGGGACATAAACGCAGCAGTGATAGGATTGGAGAGGTTCGGTGAGCAAATGAAGACCCTTTGAAGTCATATTGCATGGTACCCATTCCACGGGTTTCAACTACCCAGGTTTAAGGTATTCTTCCTTCAGCTAAAACATGCATGTGGAACCTAGAGTATGATCAACCATGTGATCGGGAGACGTGTTCAAATATGTCTCAGTTTTCGTACCCTGGTACTCGGGTGCAACATTCCAGACGCTTTACTAACACTCTCCCGACTTGGAGAGTCAGTCCCTTTAACCTCCTGTTTGGCCCAGTTTGCAATTTCTGCGGAAGATGAACAGGAATAGCGAGAACCAATGAGAGACTAGCTGGAGGTGTCTGGACGGGCAAATTTAACTCTCATTTCCCACCAGGAAGAGGAAATAACCAAAGGCTCAGCGTGCCGTGCCGGAACCAGATTAGGGCCTGAAGCCATCCTGCGGTGTTGCGGCCAGCTCACAAGAAAGCGAGTTGAAGAAAGGAGCTCAGGGGCACTGTAATTCACAAACCTGCAGAGTTATAAATGACAGCTATCGTCCAAAAATATACTGAAGTAAGGCTGCCAAGAGGACTTGAAAGCGGGGCAGAATTGCAGGAAACCGATTTCAGGAGGTAGACTGGAATTGCATTGAAAGCATAGGAAAAGAGGCAGAACGTCCACAATGATGCACTTGGCCAAAAAGGGCGTATGCGTTTTTTCCTGAATATATTCAGGAAAAAACGCATACGCCCTTTTTGGCCAACCAAGCAAGCTTGCAAAGGAAATCTGCACTACAATGAAGTCTCACTTCCCCCCGGTCAAAAGGGCCATCTGAAAAAAGTGTAAAATCCAGAAAGGCAGGACAGGCCATGGAGAACTGGGAGCCTTGTTATGCTGATGGGCGGGATGTAAACTGCCAACAGACACTCGGGAGAAGTGTATGGTGTTTCCTGAAACATCTAAAAAACAAAGCAACAGAGCCTAGGGCACTTCCACTTATGGTCCTATAGCTTAGGGAAATTAAAATCAAAAAGACACAGCCACCCCAATGTTTGGGACGCCTCTGTTTACAAGAACCTCGTTTACCGTACAAGTTCAATATCACAGAAAGTGAAAAATGGATAAAGAACTTGTGGTACTTACGTACAATGCAGTATCACTCAGCAGTGAAATCTATGTCATCAGGCCCGTAGCAGCACAATGAGTGGATTCAGGTACGATGATTCTAACTGAAATAAGTCACACAGAAAAAGAAACATCATAAGATATCAGTAATACACGGAATGTAAACTTGGCTACACAGGAACTGAATTACAGAACAGAACAGGGTCTCAAATTTAGAAAACCAACTTATGCTTGTTTAAGGGTAAAGGTGAGTTGGGGTGCTGCATAAAACCAGAGATTGAAATGAGCACAGATAAAGTTCCTTAAGCCAAATATGGAATAGACAAGAGCTACTCCTTGCTCAACGAAATGGACTCAACACCGCATATTAAACGCCTAAGAATGTACCTGACTCTTAAGTATCTTAAAACCTATGGATTGCTATGTCTCCGAAAGAGAATCAAGCATGTGTACAGGGACATAAACGCAGCAGTGATAGGATTGGAGAGGTTCGGTGAGCAAATGAAGACCCTTTGAAGTCATATTGCATGGTACCCATTCCACGGGTTTCAACTACCCAGGTTTAAGGTATTCTTCCTTCAGCTAAAACATGCATGTGGAACCTAGAGTATGATCAACCATGTGATCGGGAGACGTGTTCAAATATGTCTCAGTTTTCGTACCCTGGTACTCGGGTGCAACATTCCAGACGCTTTACTAACACTCTCCCGACTTGGAGAGTCAGTCCCTTTAACCTCCTGTTTGGCCCAGTTTGCAATTTCTGCGGAAGATGAACAGGAATAGCGAGAACCAATGAGAGACTAGCTGGAGGTGTCTGGACGGGCAAATTTAACTCTCATTTCCCACCAGGAAGAGGAAATAACCAAAGGCTCAGCGTGCCGTGCCGGAACCAGATTAGGGCCTGAAGCCATCCTGCGGTGTTGCGGCCAGCTCACAAGAAAACGAGTTGAAGAAAGGAGCTCAGGGGCACTGTAATTCACAAACCTGCAGAGTTATAAATGACAGCTATCGTCCAAAAATATACTGAAGTAAGGCTGCCAAGAGGACTTGAAAGCGGGGCAGAATTGCAGGAAACCGATTTCAGGAGGTAGACTGGAATTGCATTGAAAGCATAGGAAAAGAGGCAGAACGTCCACAATGATGCACTTGGCCAAAAAGGGCGTATGCGTTTTTTCCTGAATATATTCAGGAAAAAACGCATACGCCCTTTTTGGCCAACCAAGCAAGCTTGCAAAGGAAATCTGCACTACAATGAAGTCTCACTTCCCCCCGGTCAAAAGGGCCATCTGAAAAAAGTGTAAAATCCAGAAAGGCAGGACAGGCCATGGAGAACTGGGAGCCTTGTTATGCTGATGGGCGGGATGTAAACTGCCAACAGACACTCGGGAGAAGTGTATGGTGTTTCCTGAAACATCTAAAAAACAAAGCAACAGAGCCTAGGGCACTTCCACTTATGGTCCTATAGCTTAGGGAAATTAAAATCAAAAAGACACAGCCACCCCAATGTTTGGGACGCCTCTGTTTACAAGAACCTCGTTTACCGTACAAGTTCAATATCACAGAAAGTGAAAAATGGATAAAGAACTTGTGGTACTTACGTACAATGCAGTATCACTCAGCAGTGAAATCTATGTCATCAGGCCCGTAGCAGCACAATGAGTGGATTCAGGTACGATGATTCTAACTGAAATAAGTCACACAGAAAAAGAAACATCATAAGATATCAGTAATACACGGAATGTAAACTTGGCTACACAGGAACTGAATTACAGAACAGAACAGGGTCTCAAATTTAGAAAACCAACTTATGCTTGTTTAAGGGTAAAGGTGAGTTGGGGTGCTGCATAAAACCAGAGATTGAAATGAGCACAGATAAAGTTCCTTAAGCCAAATATGGAATAGACAAGAGCTACTCCTTGCTCAACGAAATGGACTCAACACCGCATATTAAACGCCTAAGAATGTACCTGACTCTTAAGTATCTTAAAACGTATGGATTGCTATGTCTCCGAAAGAGAATCAAGCATGTGTACAGGGACATAAACGCAGAAGTGATAGGATTGGAGAGGTTCTGTGAGCAAATGAAGACCCTTTGAAGTCATATTGCATGGTACCCATTCCACGGGTTTCAACTACCCAGGTTTAAGGTATTCTTCCTTCAGCTAAAACATGCATGTGGAACGTAGAGTATGATCAACCATGTGATCGGGAGACGTGTTCAAATATGTCTCAGTTTTCGTACCCTGGTACTCGGGTGCAACATTCCAGACGCTTTACTAACACTCTCCCGACTTGGAGAGTCAGTCCCTTTAACCTCCTGTTTGGCCCAGTTTGCAATTTCTGCGGAAGATGAACAGGAATAGCGAGAACCAATGAGAGACTAGCTGGAGGTGTCTGGACGGGCAAATTTAACTCTCATTTCCCACCAGGAAGAGGAAATAACCAAAGGCTCAGCGTGCCGTGCCGGAACCAGATTAGGGCCTGAAGCCATCCTGCGGTGTTGCGGCCAGCTCACAAGAAAACGAGTTGAAGAAAGGAGCTCAGGGGCACTGTAATTCACAAACCTGCAGAGTTATAAATGACAGCTATCGTCCAAGAATATACTGAAGTAAGGCTGCCAAGAGGACTTGAAAGCGGGGCAGAATTGCAGGAAACCGATTTCAGAAGGTAGACTGGAATTGCATTGAAAGCATAGGAAAAGAGGCAGAACGTCCACAATGATGCACTTGGCCAAAAAGGGCGTATGCGTTTTTTCCTGAATATATTCAGGAAAAAACGCATACGCCCTTTTTGGCCAACCAAGCAAGCTTGCAAAGGAAATCTGCACTACAATGAAGTCTCACTTCCCCCCGGTCAAAAGGGCCATCTGAAAAAAGTGTAAAATCCAGAAAGGCAGGACAGGCCATGGAGAACTGGGAGCCTTGTTATGCTGATGGGCGGGATGTAAACTGCCAACAGACACTCGGGAGAAGTGTATGGTGTTTCCTGAAACATCTAAAAAACAAAGCAACAGAGCCTAGGGCACTTCCACTTATGGTCCTATAGCTTAGGGAAATTAAAATCAAAAAGACACAGCCACCCCAATGTTTGGGACGCCTCTGTTTACAAGAACCTCGTTTACCGTACAAGTTCAATATCACAGAAAGTGAAAAATGGATAAAGAACTTGTGGTACTTACGTACAATGCAGTATCACTCAGCAGTGAAATCTATGTCATCAGGCCCGTAGCAGCACAATGAGTGGATTCAGGTACGATGATTCTAACTGAAATAAGTCACACAGAAAAAGAAACATCATAAGATATCAGTAATACACCGAATGTAAACTTGGCTACACAGGAACTGAATTACAGAACAGAACAGGGTCTCAAATTTAGAAAACCAACTTATGCTTGTTTAAGGGTAAAGGTGAGTTGGGGTGCTGCATAAAACCAGAGATTGAAATGAGCACAGATAAAGTTCCTTAAGCCAAATATGGAATAGACAAGAGCTACTCCTTGCTCAACGAAATGGACTCAACACCACATATTAAACGCCTAAGAATGTACCTGACTCTTAAGTATCTTAAAACCTATGGATTGCTATGTCTCCGAAAGAGAATCAAGCATGTGTACAGGGACATAAACGCAGCAGTGATAGGATTGGAGAGGTTCGGTGAGCAAATGAAGACCCTTTGAAGTCATATTGCATGGTACCCATTCCACGGGTTTCAACTACCCAGGTTTAAGGTATTCTTCCTTCAGCTAAAACATGCATGTGGAACCTAGAGTATGATCAACCATGTGATCGGGAGACGTGTTCAAATATGTCTCAGTTTTCGTACCCTGGTACTCGGGTGCAACATTCCAGACGCTTTACTAACACTCTCCCGACTTGGAGAGTCAGTCCCTTTAACCTCCTGTTTGGCCCAGTTTGCAATTTCTGCGGAAGATGAACAGGAATAGCGAGAACCAATGAGAGACTAGCTGGAGGTGTCTGGACGGGCAAATTTAACTCTCATTTCCCACCAGGAAGAGGAAATAACCAAAGGCTCAGCGTGCCGTGCCGGAACCAGATTAGGGCCTGAAGCCATCCTGCGGTGTTGCGGCCAGCTCACAAGAAAACGAGTTGAAGAAAGGAGCTCAGGGGCACTGTAATTCACAAACCTGCAGAGTTATAAATGACAACTATGGTCCAAAAATATACTGAAGTAAGGCTGCCAAGAGGACTTGAAAGCGGGGCAGAATTGCAGGAAACCGATTTCAGGAGGTAGACTGGAATTGCATTGAAAGCATAGGAAAAGAGGCAGAACGTCCACAATGATGCACTTGGCCAAAAAGGGCGTATGCGTTTTTTCCTGAATATATTCAGGAAAAAACGCATACGCCCTTTTTGGCCAACCAAGCAAGCTTGCAAAGGAAATCTGCACTACAATGAAGTCTCACTTCCCCCCGGTCAAAAGGGCCATCTGAAAAAAGTGTAAAATCCAGAAAGGCAGGACAGGCCATGGAGAACTGGGAGCCTTGTTATGCTGATGGGCGGGATGTAAACTGCCAACAGACACTCGGGAGAAGTGTATGGTGTTTCCTGAAACATCTAAAAAACAAAGCAACAGAGCCTAGGGCACTTCCACTTATGGTCCTATAGCTTAGGGAAATTAAAATCAAAAAGACACAGCCACCCCAATGTTTGGGACGCCTCTGTTTACAAGAACCTCGTTTACCGTACAAGTTCAATATCACAGAAAGTGAAAAATGGATAAAGAACTTGTGGTACTTACGTACAATGCAGTATCACTCAGCAGTGAAATCTATGTCATCAGGCCCGTAGCAGCACAATGAGTGGATTCAGGTACGATGATTCTAACTGAAATAAGTCACACAGAAAAAGAAACATCATAAGATATCAGTAATACACGGAATGTAAACTTGGCTACACAGGAACTGAATTACAGAACAGAACAGGGTCTCAAATTTAGAAAACCAACTTATGCTTGTTTAAGGGTAAAGGTGAGTTGGGGTGCTGCATAAAACCAGAGATTGAAATGAGCACAGATAAAGTTCCTTAAGCCAAATATGGAATAGACAAGAGCTACTCCTTGCTCAACGAAATGGACTCAACACCGCATATTAAACGCCTAAGAATGTACCTGACTCTTAAGTATCTTAAAACCTATGGATTGCTATGTCTCCGAAAGAGAATCAAGCATGTGTACAGGGACATAAACGCAGCAGTGATAGGATTGGAGAGGTTCGGTGAGCAAATGAAGACCCTTTGAAGTCATATTGCATGGTACCCATTCCACGGGTTTCAACTACCCAGGTTTAAGGTATTCTTCCTTCAGCTAAAACATGCATGTGGAACCTAGAGTATGATCAACCATGTGATCGGGAGACGTGTTCAAATATGTCTCAGTTTTCGTACCCTGGTACTTGGGTGCAACATTCCAGACGCTTTACTAACACTCTCCCGACTTGGAGAGTCAGTCCCTTTAACCTCCTGTTTGGCCCAGTTTGCAATTTCTGCGGAAGATGAACAGGAATAGCGAGAACCAATGAGAGACTAGCTGGAGGTGTCTGGACGGGCAAATTTAACTCTCATTTCCCACCAGGAAGAGGAAATAACCAAAGGCTCAGCGTGCCGTGCCGGAACCAGATTAGGGCCTGAAGCCATCCTGCGGTGTTGCGGCCAGCTCACAAGAAAACGAGTTGAAGAAAGGAGCTCAGGGGCACTGTAATTCACAAACCTGCAGAGTTATAAATGACAGCTATCGTCCAAAAATATACTGAAGTAAGGCTGCCAAGAGGACTTGAAAGCGGGGCAGAATTGCAGGAAACCGATTTCAGGAGGTAGACTGGAATTGCATTGAAAGCATAGGAAAAGAGGCAGAACGTCCACAATGATGCACTTGGCCAAAAAGGGCGTATGCGTTTTTTCCTGAATATATTCAGGAAAAAACGCATACGCCCTTTTTGGCCAACCAAGCAAGCTTGCAAAGGAAATCTGCACTACAATGAAGTCTCACTTCCACCCGGTCAAAAGGGCCATCTGAAAAAAGTGTAAAATCCAGAAAGGCAGGACAGGCCATGGAGAACTGGGAGCCTTGTTATGCTGATGGGCGGGATGTAAACTGCCAACAGACACTCGGGAGAAGTGTATGGTGTTTCCTGAAACATCTAAAAAACAAAGCAACAGAGCCTAGGGCACTTCCACTTATGGTCCTATAGCTTAGGGAAATTAAAATCAAAAAGACACAGCCACCCCAATGTTTGGGACGCCTCTGTTTACAAGAACCTCGTTTACCGTACAAGTTCAATATCACAGAAAGTGAAAAATGGATAAAGAACTTGTGGTACTTACGTACAATGCAGTATCACTCAGCAGTGAAATCTATGTCATCAGGCCCGTAGCAGCACAATGAGTGGATTCAGGTACGATGATTCTAACTGAAATAAGTCACACAGAAAAAGAAACATCATAAGATATCAGTAATACACGGAATGTAAACTTGGCTACACAGGAACTGAATTACAGAACAGAACAGGGTCTCAAATTTAGAAAACCAACTTATGCTTGTTTAAGGGTAAAGGTGAGTTGGGGTGCTGCATAAAACCAGAGATTGAAATGAGCACAGATAAAGTTCCTTAAGCCAAATATGGAATAGACAAGAGCTACTCCTTGCTCAACGAAATGGACTCAACACCGCATATTAAACGTCTAAGAATGTACCTGACTCTTAAGTATCTTAAAACCTATGGATTGCTATGTCTCCGAAAGAGAATCAAGCATGTGTACAGGGACATAAACGCAGCAGTGATAGGATTGGAGAGGTTCGGTGAGCAAATGAAGACCCTTTGAAGTCATATTGCATGGTACCCATTCCACGGGTTTCAACTACCCAGGTTTAAGGTATTCTTCCTTCAGCTAAAACATGCATGTGGAACCTAGAGTATGATCAACCATGTGATCGGGAGACGTGTTCAAATATGTCTCAGTTTTCGTACCCTGGTACTCGGGTGCAACATTCCAGACGCTTTACTAACACTCTCCCGACTTGGAGAGTCAGTCCCTTTAACCTCCTGTTTGGCCCAGTTTGCAATTTCTGCGGAAGATGAACAGGAATAGCGAGAACCAATGAGAGACTAGCTGGAGGTGTCTGGACGGGCAAATTTAACTCTCATTTCCCACCAGGAAGAGGAAATAACCAAAGGCTCAGCGTGCCGTGCCGGAACCAGATTAGGGCCTGAAGCCATCCTGCGGTGTTGCGGCCAGCTCACAAGAAAACGAGTTGAAGAAAGGAGCTCAGGGGCACTGTAATTCACAAACCTGCAGAGTTATAAATGACAACTATGGTCCAAAAATATACTGAAGTAAGGCTGCCAAGAGGACTTGAAAGCGGGGCAGAATTGCAGGAAACCGATTTCAGGAGGTAGACTGGAATTGCATTGAAAGCATAGGAAAAGAGGCAGAACGTCCACAATGATGCACTTGGCCAAAAAGGGCGTATGCGTTTTTTCCTGAATATATTCAGGAAAAAACGCATACGCCCTTTTTGGCCAACCAAGCAAGCTTGCAAAGGAAATCTGCACTACAATGAAGTCTCACTTCCCCCCGGTCAAAAGGGCCATCTGAAAAAAGTGTAAAATCCAGAAAGGCAGGACAGGCCATGGAGAACTGGGAGCCTTGTTATGCTGATGGGCGGGATGTAAACTGCCAACAGACACTCGGGAGAAGTGTATGGTGTTTCCTGAAACATCTAAAAAACAAAGCAACAGAGCCTAGGGCACTTCCACTTATGGTCCTATAGCTTAGGGAAATTAAAATCAAAAAGACACAGCCACCCCAATGTTTGGGACGCCTCTGTTTACAAGAACCTCGTTTACCGTACAAGTTCAATATCACAGAAAGTGAAAAATGGATAAAGAACTTGTGGTACTTACGTACAATGCAGTATCACTCAGCAGTGAAATCTATGTCATCAGGCCCGTAGCAGCACAATGAGTGGATTCAGGTACGATGATTCTAACTGAAATAAGTCACACAGAAAAAGAAACATCATAAGATATCAGTAATACACGGAATGTAAACTTGGCTACACAGGAACTGAATTACAGAACAGAACAGGGTCTCAAATTTAGAAAACCAACTTATGCTTGTTTAAGGGTAAAGGTGAGTTGGGGTGCTGCATAAAACCAGAGATTGAAATGAGCACAGATAAAGTTCCTTAAGCCAAATATGGAATAGACAAGAGCTACTCCTTGCTCAACGAAATGGACTCAACACCGCATATTAAACGCCTAAGAATGTACCTGACTCTTAAGTATCTTAAAACCTATGGATTGCTATGTCTCCGAAAGAGAATCAAGCATGTGTACAGGGACATAAACGCAGCAGTGATAGGATTGGAGAGGTTCGGTGAGCAAATGAAGACCCTTTGAAGTCATATTGCATGGTACCCATTCCACGGGTTTCAACTACCCAGGTTTAAGGTATTCTTCCTTCAGCTAAAACATGCATGTGGAACCTAGAGTATGATCAACCATGTGATCGGGAGACGTGTTCAAATATGTCTCAGTTTTCGTACCCTGGTACTCGGGTGCAACATTCCAGACGCTTTACTAACACTCTCCCGACTTGGAGAGTCAGTCCCTTTAACCTCCTGTTTGGCCCAGTTTGCAATTTCTGCGGAAGATGAACAGGAATAGCGAGAACCAATGAGAGACTAGCTGGAGGTGTCTGGACGGGCAAATTTAACTCTCATTTCCCACCAGGAAGAGGAAATAACCAAAGGCTCAGCGTGCCGTGCCGGAACCAGATTAGGGCCTGAAGCCATCCTGCGGTGTTGCGGCCAGCTCACAAGAAAACGAGTTGAAGAAAGGAGCTCAGGGGCACTGTAATTCACAAACCTGCAGAGTTATAAATGACAGCTATCGTCCAAAAATATACTGAAGTAAGGCTGCCAAGAGGACTTGAAAGCGGGGCAGAATTGCAGGAAACCGATTTCAGGAGGTAGACTGGAATTGCATTGAAAGCATAGGAAAAGAGGCAGAACGTCCACAATGATGCACTTGGCCAAAAAGGGCGTATGCGTTTTTTCCTGAATATATTCAGGAAAAAACGCATACGCCCTTTTTGGCCAACCAAGCAAGCTTGCAAAGGAAATCTGCACTACAATGAAGTCTCACTTCCCCCCGGTCAAAAGGGCCATCTGAAAAAAGTGTAAAATCCAGAAAGGCAGGACAGGCCATGGAGAACTGGGAGCCTTGTTATGCTGATGGGCGGGATGTAAACTGCCAACAGACACTCGGGAGAAGTGTATGGTGTTTCCTGAAACATCTAAAAAACAAAGCAACAGAGCCTAGGGCACTTCCACTTATGGTCCTATAGCTTAGGGAAATTAAAATCAAAAAGACACAGCCACCCCAATGTTTGGGACGCCTCTGTTTACAAGAACCTCGTTTACCGTACAAGTTCAATATCACAGAAAGTGAAAAATGGATAAAGAACTTGTGGTACTTACGTACAATGCAGTATCACTCAGCAGTGAAATCTATGTCATCAGGCCCGTAGCAGCACAATGAGTGGATTCAGGTACGATGGTTCTAACTGAAATAAGTCACACAGAAAAAGAAACATCATAAGATATCAGTAATACACGGAATGTAAACTTGGCTACACAGGAACTGAATTACAGAACAGAACAGGGTCTCAAATTTAGAAAACCAACTTATGCTTGTTTAAGGGTAAAGGTGAGTTGGGGTGCTGCATAAAACCAGAGATTGAAATGAGCACAGATAAAGTTCCTTAAGCCAAATATGGAATAGACAAGAGCTACTCCTTGCTCAACGAAATGGACTCAACACCGCATATTAAACGCCTAAGAATGTACCTGACTCTTAAGTATCTTAAAACCTATGGATTGCTATGTCTCCGAAAGAGAATCAAGCATGTGTACAGGGACATAAACGCAGCAGTGATAGGATTGGAGAGGTTCGGTGAGCAAATGAAGACCCTTTGAAGTCATATTGCATGGTACCCATTCCACGGGTTTCAACTACCCAGGTTTAAGGTATTCTTCCTTCAGCTAAAACATGCATGTGGAACCTAGAGTATGATCAACCATGTGATCGGGAGACGTGTTCAAATATGTCTCAGTTTTCGTACCCTGGTACTCGGGTGCAACATTCCAGACGCTTTACTAACACTCTCCCGACTTGGAGAGTCAGTCCCTTTAACCTCCTGTTTGGCCCAGTTTGCAATTTCTGCGGAAGATGAACAGGAATAGCGAGAACCAATGAGAGACTAGCTGGAGGTGTCTGGACGGGCAAATTTAACTCTCATTTCCCACCAGGAAGAGGAAATAACCAAAGGCTCAGCGTGCCATGCCGGAACCAGATTAGGGCCTGAAGCCATCCTGCGGTGTTGCGGCCAGCTCACAAGAAAACGAGTTGAAGAAAGGAGCTCAGGGGCACTGTAATTCACAAACCTGCAGAGTTATAAATGACAACTATCGTCCAAAAATATACTGAAGTAAGGCTGCCAAGAGGACTTGAAAGCGGGGCAGAATTGCAGGAAACCGATTTCAGGAGGTAGACTGGAATTGCATTGAAAGCATAGGAAAAGAGGCAGAACGTCCACAATGATGCACTTGGCCAAAAAGGGCGTATGCGTTTTTTCCTGAATATATTCAGGAAAAAACGCATACGCCCTTTTTGGCCAACCAAGCAAGCTTGCAAAGGAAATCTGCACTACAATGAAGTCTCACTTCCCCCCGGTCAAAAGGGCCATCTGAAAAAAGTGTAAAATCCAGAAAGGCAGGACAGGCCATGGAGAACTGGGAGCCTTGTTATGCTGATGGGCGGGATGTAAACTGCCAACAGACACTCGGGAGAAGTGTATGGTGTTTCCTGAAACATCTAAAAAACAAAGCAACAGAGCCTAGGGCACTTCCACTTATGGTCCTATAGCTTAGGGAAATTAAAATCAAAAAGACACAGCCACCCCAATGTTTGGGACGCCTCTGTTTACAAGAACCTCGTTTACCGTACAAGTTCAATATCACAGAAAGTGAAAAATGGATAAAGAACTTGTGGTACTTACATACAATGCAGTATCACTCAGCAGTGAAATCTATGTCATCAGGCCCGTAGCAGCACAATGAGTGGATTCAGGTACGATGATTCTAACTGAAATAAGTCACACAGAAAAAGAAACATCATAAGATATCAGTAATACACGGAATGTAAACTTGGCTACACAGGAACTGAATTACAGAACAGAACAGGGTCTCAAATTTAGAAAACCAACTTATGCTTGTTTAAGGGTAAAGGTGAGTTGGGGTGCTGCATAAAACCAGAGATTGAAATGAGCACAGATAAAGTTCCTTAAGCCAAATATGGAATAGACAAGAGCTACTCCTTGCTCAACGAAATGGACTCAACACCGCATATTAAACGCCTAAGAATGTACCTGACTCTTAAGTATCTTAAAACCTATGGATTGCTATGTCTCCGAAAGAGAATCAAGCATGTGTACAGGGACATAAACGCAGCAGTGATAGGATTGGAGAGGTTCGGTGAGCAAATGAAGACCCTTTGAAGTCATATTGCATGGTACCCATTCCACGGGTTTCAACTACCCAGGTTTAAGGTATTCTTCCTTCAGCTAAAACATGCATGTGGAACCTAGAGTATGATCAACCATGTGATCGGGAGACGTGTTCAAATATGTCTCAGTTTTCGTACCCTGGTACTCGGGTGCAACATTCCAGACGCTTTACTAACACTCTCCCGACTTGGAGAGTCAGTCCCTTTAACCTCCTGTTTGGCCCAGTTTGCAATTTCTGCGGAAGATGAACAGGAATAGCGAGAACCAATGAGAGACTAGCTGGAGGTGTCTGGACGGGCAAATTTAACTCTCATTTCCCACCAGGAAGAGGAAATAACCAAAGGCTCAGCATGCCGTGCCGGAACCAGATTAGGGCCTGAAGCCATCCTGCGGTGTTGCGGCCAGCTCACAAGAAAACGAGTTGAAGAAAGGAGCTCAGGGGCACTGTAATTCACAAACCTGCAGAGTTATAAATGACAGCTATCGTCCAAAAATATACTGAAGTAAGGCTGCCAAGAGGACTTGAAAGCGGGGCAGAATTGCAGGAAACCGATTTCAGGAGGTAGACTGGAATTGCATTGAAAGCATAGGAAAAGAGGCAGAACGTCCACAATGATGCACTTGGCCAAAAAGGGCGTATGCGTTTTTTCCTGAATATATTCAGGAAAAAACGCATACGCCCTTTTTGGCCAACCAAGCAAGCTTGCAAAGAAATCTGCACTACAATGAAGTCTCACTTCCCCCCGGTCAAAAGGGCCATCTGAAAAAAGTGTAAAATCCAGAAAGGCAGGACAGGCCATGGAGAACTGGGAGCCTTGTTATGCTGATGGGCGGGATGTAAACTGCCAACAGACACTCGGGAGAAGTGTATGGTGTTTCCTGAAACATCTAAAAAACAAAGCAACAGAGCCTAGGGCACTTCCACTTATGGTCCTATAGCTTAGGGAAATTAAAATCAAAAAGACACAGCCACCCCAATGTTTGGGACGCCTCTGTTTACAAGAACCTCGTTTACCGTACAAGTTCAATATCACAGAAAGTGAAAAATGGATAAAGAACTTGTGGTACTTACGTACAATGCAGTATCACTCAGCAGTGAAATCTATGTCATCAGGCCCGTAGCAGCACAATGAGTGGATTCAGGTACGATGATTCTAACTGAAATAAGTCACACAGAAAAAGAAACATCATAAGATATCAGTAATACACCGAATGTAAACTTGGCTACACAGGAACTGAATTACAGAACAGAACAGGGTCTCAAATTTAGAAAACCAACTTATGCTTGTTTAAGGGTAAAGGTGAGTTGGGGTGCTGCATAAAACCAGAGATTGAAATGAGCACAGATAAAGTTCCTTAAGCCAAATATGGAATAGACAAGAGCTACTCCTTGCTCAACGAAATGGACTCAACACCGCATATTAAACGCCTAAGAATGTACCTGACTCTTAAGTATCTTAAAACCTATGGATTGCTATGTCTCCGAAAGAGAATCAAGCATGTGTACAGGGACATAAACGCAGCAGTGATAGGATTGGAGAGGTTCGGTGAGCAAATGAAGACCCTTTGAAGTCATATTGCATGGTACCCATTCCACGGGTTTCAACTACCCAGGTTTAAGGTATTCTTCCTTCAGCTAAAACATGCATGTGGAACCTAGAGTATGATCAACCATGTGACCGGGAGACGTGTTCAAATATGTCTCAGTTTTCGTACCCTGGTACTCGGGTGCAACATTCCAGACGCTTTACTAACACTCTCCCGACTTGGAGAGTCTGTCCCTTTAACCTCCTGTTTGGCCCAGTTTGCAATTTCTGCAGAAGATGAACAGGAATAGCGAGAACCAATGAGAGACTAGCTGGAGGTGTCTGGACGGGCAAATTTAACTCTCATTTCCCACCAGGAAGAGGAAATAACCAAAGGCTCAGCGTGCCGTGCCGGAACCAGATTAGGGCCTGAAGCCATCCTGCGGTGTTGCGGCCAGCTCACAAGAAAACGAGTTGAAGAAAGGAGCTCAGGGGCACTGTAATTCACAAACCTGCAGAGTTATAAATGACAGCTATCGTCCAAAAATATACTGAAGTAAGGCTGCCAAGAGGACTTGAAAGCGGGGCAGAATTGCAGGAAACCGATTTCAGGAGGTAGACTGGAATTGCATTGAAAGCATAGGAAAAGAGGCAGAACGTCCACAATGATGCACTTGGCCAAAAAGGGCGTATGCGTTTTTTCCTGAATATATTCAGGAAAAAACGCATACGCCCTTTTTGGCCAACCAAGCAAGCTTGCAAAGGAAATCTGCACTACAATGAAGTCTCACTTCCCCCCGGTCAAAAGGGCCATCTGAAAAAAGTGTAAAATCCAGAAAGGCAGGACAGGCCATGGAGAACTGGGAGCCTTGTTATGCTGATGGGCGGGATGTAAACTGCCAACAGACACTCGGGAGAAGTGTATGGTGTTTCCTGAAACATCTAAAAAACAAAGCAACAGAGCCTAGGGCACTTCCACTTATGGTCCTATAGCTTAGGGAAATTAAAATCAAAAAGACACAGCCACCCCAATGTTTGGGACGCCTCTGTTTACAAGAACCTCGTTTACCGTACAAGTTCAATATCACAGAAAGTGAAAAATGGATAAAGAACTTGTGGTACTTACGTACAATGCAGTATCACTCAGCAGTGAAATCTATGTCATCAGGCCCGTAGCAGCACAATGAGTGGATTCAGGTACGATGATTCTAACTGAAATAAGTCACACAGAAAAAGAAACATCATAAGATATCAGTAATACACGGAATGTAAACTTGGCTACACAGGAACTGAATTACAGAACAGAACAGGGTCTCAAATTTAGAAAACCAACTTATGCTTGTTTAAGGGTAAAGGTGAGTTGGGGTGCTGCATAAAACCAGAGATTGAAATGAGCACAGATAAAGTTCCTTAAGCCAAATATGGAATAGACAAGAGCTACTCCTTGCTCAACGAAATGGACTCAACACCGCATATTAAACGCCTAAGAATGTACCTGACTCTTAAGTATCTTAAAACCTATGGATTGCTATGTCTCCGAAAGAGAATCAAGCATGTGTACAGGGACATAAACGCAGCAGTGATAGGATTGGAGAGGTTCGGTGAGCAAATGAAGACCCTTTGAAGTCATATTGCATGGTACCCATTCCACGGGTTTCAACTACCCAGGTTTAAGGTATTCTTCCTTCAGCTAAAACATGCATGTGGAACCTAGAGTATGATCAACCATGTGATCGGGAGACGTGTTCAAATATGTCTCAGTTTTCGTACCCTGGTACTCGGGTGCAACATTCCAGACGCTTTACTAACACTCTCCCGACTTGGAGAGTCAGTCCCTTTAACCTCCTGTTTGGCCCAGTTTGCAATTTCTGCGGAAGATGAACAGGAATAGCGAGAACCAATGAGAGACTAGCTGGAGGTGTCTGGACGGGCAAATTTAACTCTCATTTCCCACCAGGAAGAGGAAATAACCAAAGGCTCAGCGTGCCGTGCCGGAACCAGATTAGGGCCTGAAGCCATCCTGCGGTGTTGCGGCCAGCTCACAAGAAAACGAGTTGAAGAAAGGAGCTCAGGGGCACTGTAATTCACAAACCTGCAGAGTTATAAATGACAGCTATCGTCCAAAAATATACTGAAGTAAGGCTGCCAAGAGGACTTGAAAGCGGGGCAGAGTTGCAGGAAACCGATTTCAGGAGGTAGACTGGAATTGCATTGAAAGCATAGGAAAAGAGGCAGAACGTCCACAATGATGCACTTGGCCAAAAAGGGCGTATGCGTTTTTTCCTGAATATATTCAGGAAAAAACGCATACGCCCTTTTTGGCCAACCAAGCAAGCTTGCAAAGGAAATCTGCACTACAATGAAGTCTCACTTCCCCCCGGTCAAAAGGGCCATCTGAAAAAAGTGTAAAATCCAGAAAGGCAGGACAGGCCATGGAGAACTGGGAGCCTTGTTATGCTGATGGGCGGGATGTAAATTGCCAACAGACACTCGGGAGAAGTGTATGGTGTTTCCTGAAACATCTAAAAAACAAAGCAACAGAGCCTAGGGCACTTCCACTTATGGTCCTATAGCTTAGGGAAATTAAAATCAAAAAGACACAGCCACCCCAATGTTTGGGACGCCTCTGTTTACAAGAACCTCGTTTACCGTACAAGTTCAATATCACAGAAAGTGAAAAATGGATAAAGAACTTGTGGTACTTACGTACAATGCAGTATCGCTCAGCAGTGAAATCTATGTCATCAGGCCCGTAGCAGCACAATGAGTGGATTCAGGTACGATGATTCTAACTGAAATAAGTCACACAGAAAAAGAAACATCATAAGATATCAGTAATACACGGAATGTAAACTTGGCTACACAGGAACTGAATTACAGAACAGAACAGGGTCTCAAATTTAGAAAACCAACTTATGCTTGTTTAAGGGTAAAGGTGAGTTGGGGTGCTGCATAAAACCAGAGATTGAAATGAGCACAGATAAAGTTCCTTAAGCCAAATATGGAATAGACAAGAGCTACTCCTTGCTCAATGAAATGGACTCAACACCGCATATTAAACGCCTAAGAATGTACCTGACTCTTAAGTATCTTAAAACCTATGGATTGCTATGTCTCCGAAAGAGAATCAAGCATGTGTACAGGGACATAAACGCAGCAGTGATAGGATTGGAGAGGTTCGGTGAGCAAATGAAGACCCTTTGAAGTCATATTGCATGGTACCCATTCCACGGGTTTCAACTACCCAGGTTTAAGGTATTCTTCCTTCAGCTAAAACATGCATGTGGAACGTAGAGTATGATCAACCATGTGATCGGGAGACGTGTTCAAATATGTCTCAGTTTTCGTACCCTGGTACTCGGGTGCAACATTCCAGACGCTTTACTAACACTCTCCCGACTTGGAGAGTCAGTCCCTTTAACCTCCTGTTTGGCCCAGTTTGCAATTTCTGCGGAAGATGAACAGGAATAGCGAGAACCAATGAGAGACTAGCTGGAGGTGTCTGGACGGGCAAATTTAACTCTCATTTCCCACCAGGAAGAGGAAATAACCAAAGGCTCAGCGTGCCGTGCCGGAACCAGATTAGGGCCTGAAGCCATCCTGCGGTGTTGCGGCCAGCTCACAAGAAAACGAGTTGAAGAAAGGAGCTCAGGGGCACTGTAATTCACAAATCTGCAGAGTTATAAATGACAGCTATCGTCCAAAAATATACTGAAGTAAGGCTGCCAAGAGGACTTGAAAGCGGGGCAGAATTGCAGGAAACCGATTTCAGGAGGTAGACTGGAATTGCATTGAAAGCATAGGAAAAGAGGCAGAACGTCCACAATGATGCACTTGGCCAAAAAGGGCGTATGCGTTTTTTCCTGAATATATTCAGGAAAGAACGCATACGCCCTTTTTGGCCAACCAAGCAAGCTTGCAAAGGAAATCTGCACTACAATGAAGTCTCACTTCCCCCCGGTCAAAAGGGCCATCTGAAAAAAGTGTAAAATCCAGAAAGGCAGGACAGGCCATGGAGAACTGGGAGCCTTGTTATGCTGATGGGCGGGATGTAAACTGCCAACAGACACTCGGGAGAAGTGTATGGTGTTTCCTGAAACATCTAAAAAACAAAGCAACAGAGCCTAGGGCACTTCCACTTATGGTCCTATAGCTTAGGGAAATTAAAATCAAAAAGACACAGCCACCCCAATGTTTGGGACGCCTCTGTTTACAAGAACCTCGTTTACCGTACAAGTTCAATATCACAGAAAGTGAAAAATGGATAAAGAACTTGTGGTACTTACGTACAATGCAGTATCGCTCAGCAGTGAAATCTATGTCATCAGGCCCGTAGCAGCACAATGAGTGGATTCAGGTACGATGATTCTAACTGAAATAAGTCACACAGAAAAAGAAACATCATAAGATATCAGTAATACACGGAATGTAAACTTGGCTACACAGGAACTGAATTACAGAACAGAACAGGGTCTCAAATTTAGAAAACCAACTTATGCTTGTTTAAGGGTAAAGGTGAGTTAGGGTGCTGCATAAAACCAGAGATTGAAATGAGCACAGATAAAGTTCCTTAAGCCAAATATGGAATAGACAAGAGCTACTCCTTGCTCAACGAAATGGACTCAACACCGCATATTAAACGCCTAAGAATGTACCTGACTCTTAAGTATCTTAAAACCTATGGATTGCTATGTCTCCGAAAGAGAATCAAGCATGTGTACAGGGACATAAACGCAGCAGTGATAGGATTGGAGAGGTTCGGTGAGCAAATGAAGACCCTTTGAAGTCATATTGCATGGTACCCATTCCACGGGTTTCAACTACCCAGGTTTAAGGTATTCTTCCTTCAGCTAAAACATGCATGTGGAACCTAGAGTATGATCAACCATGTGATCGGGAGACGTGTTCAAATATGTCTCAGTTTTCGTACCCTGGTACTCGGGTGCAACATTCCAGACGCTTTACTAACACTCTCCCGACTTGGAGAGTCAGTCCCTTTAACCTCCTGTTTGGCCCAGTTTGCAATTTCTGCGGAAGATGAACAGGAATAGCGAGAACCAATGAGAGACTAGCTGGAGGTGTCTGGACGGGCAAATTTAACTCTCATTTCCCACCAGGAAGAGGAAATAACCAAAGGCTCAGCGTGCCGTGCCGGAACCAGATTAGGGCCTGAAGCCATCCTGCGGTGTTGCGGCCAGCTCACAAGAAAACGAGTTGAAGAAAGGAGCTCAGGGGCACTGTAATTCACAAACCTGCAGAGTTATAAATGACAGCTATCGTCCAAAAATATACTGAAGTAAGGCTGCCAAGAGGACTTGAAAGCGGGGCAGAGTTGCAGGAAACCGATTTCAGGAGGTAGACTGGAATTGCATTGAAAGCATAGGAAAAGAGGCAGAACGTCCACAATGATGCACTTGGCCAAAAAGGGCGTATGCGTTTTTTCCTGAATATATTCAGGAAAAAACGCATACGCCCTTTTTGGCCAACCAAGCAAGCTTGCAAAGGAAATCTGCACTACAATGAAGTCTCACTTCCCCCCGGTCAAAAGGGCCATCTGAAAAAAGTGTAAAATCCAGAAAGGCAGGACAGGCCATGGAGAACTGGGAGCCTTGTTATGCTGATGGGCGGGATGTAAATTGCCAACAGACACTCGGGAGAAGTGTATGGTGTTTCCTGAAACATCTAAAAAACAAAGCAACAGAGCCTAGGGCACTTCCACTTATGGTCCTATAGCTTAGGGAAATTAAAATCAAAAAGACACAGCCACCCCAATGTTTGGGACGCCTCTGTTTACAAGAACCTCGTTTACCGTACAAGTTCAATATCACAGAAAGTGAAAAATGGATAAAGAACTTGTGGTACTTACGTACAATGCAGTATCGCTCAGCAGTGAAATCTATGTCATCAGGCCCGTAGCAGCACAATGAGTGGATTCAGGTACGATGATTCTAACTGAAATAAGTCACACAGAAAAAGAAACATCATAAGATATCAGTAATACACGGAATGTAAACTTGGCTACACAGGAACTGAATTACAGAACAGAACAGGGTCTCAAATTTAGAAAACCAACTTATGCTTGTTTAAGGGTAAAGGTGAGTTGGGGTGCTGCATAAAACCAGAGATTGAAATGAGCACAGATAAAGTTCCTTAAGCCAAATATGGAATAGACAAGAGCTACTCCTTGCTCAACGAAATGGACTCAACACCGCATATTAAACGCCTAAGAATGTACCTGACTCTTAAGTATCTTAAAACCTATGGATTGCTATGTCTCCGAAAGAGAATCAAGCATGTGTACAGGGACATAAACGCAGCAGTGATAGGATTGGAGAGGTTCGGTGAGCAAATGAAGACCCTTTGAAGTCATATTGCATGGTACCCATTCCACGGGTTTCAACTACCCAGGTTTAAGGTATTCTTCCTTCAGCTAAAACATGCATGTGGAACCTAGAGTATGATCAACCATGTGATCGGGAGACGTGTTCAAATATGTCTCAGTTTTCGTACCCTGGTACTCGGGTGCAACATTCCAGACGCTTTACTAACACTCTCCCGACTTGGAGAGTCAGTCCCTTTAACCTCCTGTTTGGCCCAGTTTGCAATTTCTGCGGAAGATGAACAGGAATAGCGAGAACCAATGAGAGACTAGCTGGAGGTGTCTGGACGGGCAAATTTAACTCTCATTTCCCACCAGGAAGAGGAAATAACCAAAGGCTCAGCGTGCCGTGCCGGAACCAGATTAGGGCCTGAAGCCATCCTGCGGTGTTGCGGCCAGCTCACAAGAAAACGAGTTGAAGAAAGGAGCTCAGGGGCACTGTAATTCACAAACCTGCAGAGTTATAAATGACAACTATCGTCCAAAAATATAGTGAAGTAAGGCTGCCAAGAGGACTTGAAAGCGGGGCAGAATTGCAGGAAACCGATTTCAGGAGGTAGACTGGAATTGCATTGAAAGCATAGGAAAAGAGGCAGAACGTCCACAATGATGCACTTGGCCAAAAAGGGCGTATGCGTTTTTTCCTGAATATATTCAGGAAAAAACGCATACGCCCTTTTTGGCCAATCAAGCAAGCTTGCAAAGGAAATCTGCACTACAATGAAGTCTCACTTCCCCCCGGTCAAAAGGGCCATCTGAAAAAAGTGTAAAATCCAGAAAGGCAGGACAGGCCATGGAGAACTGGGAGCCTTGTTATGCTGATGGGCGGGATGTAAATTGCCAACAGACACTCGGGAGAAGTGTATGGTGTTTCCTGAAACATCTAAAAAACAAAGCAACAGAGCCTAGGGCACTTCCACTTATGGTCCTATAGCTTAGGGAAATTAAAATCAAAAAGACACAGCCACCCCAATGTTTGGGACGCCTCTGTTTACAAGAACCTCGTTTACCGTACAAGTTCAATATCACAGAAAGTGAAAAATGGATAAAGAACTTGTGGTACTTACGTACAATGCAGTATCGCTCAGCAGTGAAATCTATGTCATCAGGCCCGTAGCAGCACAATGAGTGGATTCAGGTACGATGATTCTAACTGAAATAAGTCACACAGAAAAAGAAACATCATAAGATATCAGTAATACACGGAATGTAAACTTGGCTACACAGGAACTGAATTACAGAACAGAACAGGGTCTCAAATTTAGAAAACCAACTTATGCTTGTTTAAGGGTAAAGGTGAGTTGGGGTGCTGCATAAAACCAGAGATTGAAATGAGCACAGATAAAGTTCCTTAAGCCAAATATGGAATAGACAAGAGCTACTCCTTGCTCAACGAAATGGACTCAACACCGCATATTAAACGCCTAAGAATGTACCTGACTCTTAAGTATCTTAAAACCTATGGATTGCTATGTCTCCGAAAGAGAATCAAGCATGTGTACAGGGACATAAACGCAGCAGTGATAGGATTGGAGAGGTTCGGTGAGCAAATGAAGACCCTTTGAAGTCATATTGCATGGTACCCATTCCACGGGTTTCAACTACCCAGGTTTAAGGTATTCTTCCTTCAGCTAAAACATGCATGTGGAACCTAGAGTATGATCAACCATGTGATCGGGAGACGTGTTCAAATATGTCTCAGTTTTCGTACCCTGGTACTCGGGTGCAACATTCCAGACGCTTTACTAACACTCTCCCGACTTGGAGAGTCAGTCCCTTTAACCTCCTGTTTGGCCCAGTTTGCAATTTCTGCGGAAGATGAACAGGAATAGCGAGAACCAATGAGAGACTAGCTGGAGGTGTCTGGACGGGCAAATTTAACTCTCATTTCCCACCAGGAAGAGGAAATAACCAAAGGCTCAGCGTGCCGTGCCGGAACCAGATTAGGGCCTGAAGCCATCCTGCGGTGTTGCGGCCAGCTCACAAGAAAACGAGTTGAAGAAAGGAGCTCAGGGGCACTGTAATTCACAAACCTGCAGAGTTATAAATGACAGCTATCGTCCAAAAATATACTGAAGTAAGGCTGCCAAGAGGACTTGAAAGCGGGGCAGAATTGCAGGAAACCGATTTCAGGAGGTAGACTGGAATTGCATTGAAAGCATAGGAAAAGAGGCAGAACGTCCACAATGATGCACTTGGCCAAAAAGGGCGTATGCGTTTTTTCCTGAATATATTCAGGAAAAAACGCATACGCCCTTTTTGGCCAACCAAGCAAGCTTGCAAAGGAAATCTGCACTACAATGAAGTCTCACTTCCCCCCGGTCAAAAGGGCCATCTGAAAAAAGTGTAAAATCCAGAAAGGCAGGACAGGCCATGGAGAACTGGGAGCCTTGTTATGCTGATGGGCGGGATGTAAACTGCCAACAGACACTCGGGAGAAGTGTATGGTGTTTCCTGAAACATCTAAAAAACAAAGCAACAGAGCCTAGGGCACTTCCACTTATGGTCCTATAGCTTAGGGAAATTAAAATCAAAAAGACACAGCCACCCCAATGTTTGGGACGCCTCTGTTTACAAGAACCTCGTTTACCGTACAAGTTCAATATCACAGAAAGTGAAAAATGGATAAAGAACTTGTGGTACTTACGTACAATGCAGTATCGCTCAGCAGTGAAATCTATGTCATCAGGCCCGTAGCAGCACAATGAGTGGATTCAGGTACGATGATTCTAACTGAAATAAGTCACACAGAAAAAGAAACATCATAAGATATCAGTAATACACGGAATGTAAACTTGGCTACACAGGAACTGAATTACAGAACAGAACAGGGTCTCAAATTTAGAAAACCAACTTATGCTTGTTTAAGGGTAAAGGTGAGTTGGGGTGCTGCATAAAACCAGAGATTGAAATGAGCACAGATAAAGTTCCTTAAGCCAAATATGGAATAGACAAGAGCTACTCCTTGCTCAACGAAATGGACTCAACACCGCATATTAAACGCCTAAGAATGTACCTGACTCTTAAGTATCTTAAAACGTATGGATTGCTATGTTTCCGAAAGAGAATCAAGCATGTGTACAGGGACATAAACGCAGCAGTGATAGGATTGGAGAGGTTCGGTGAGCAAATGAAGACCCTTTGAAGTCATATTGCATGGTACCCATTCCACGGGTTTCAACTACCCAGGTTTAAGGTATTCTTCCTTCAGCTAAAACATGCATGTGGAACCTAGAGTATGATCAACCATGTGATCGGGAGACGTGTTCAAATATGTCTCAGTTTTCGTACCCTGGTACTCGGGTGCAACATTCCAGACGCTTTACTAACACTCTCCCGACTTGGAGAGTCAGTCCCTTTAACCTCCTGTTTGGCCCAGTTTGCAATTTCTGCGGAAGATGAACAGGAATAGCGAGAACCAATGAGAGACTAGCTGGAGGTGTCTGGACGGGCAAATTTAACTCTCATTTCCCACCAGGAAGAGGAAATAACCAAAGGCTCAGCGTGCCGTGCCGGAACCAGATTAGGGCCTGAAGCCATCCTGCGGTGTTGCGGCCAGCTCACAAGAAAACGAGTTGAAGAAAGGAGCTCAGGGGCACTGTAATTCACAAACCTGCAGAGTTATAAATGACAACTATGGTCCAAAAATATACTGAAGTAAGGCTGCCAAGAGGACTTGAAAGCGGGGCAGAATTGCAGGAAACCGATTTCAGGAGGTAGACTGGAATTGCATTGAAAGCATAGGAAAAGAGGCAGAACGTCCACAATGATGCACTTGGCCAAAAAGGGCGTATGCGTTTTTTCCTGAATATATTCAGGAAAAAACGCATACGCCCTTTTTGGCCAACCAAGCAAGCTTGCAAAGGAAATCTGCACTACAATGAAGTCTCACTTCCCCCCGGTCAAAAGGGCCATCTGAAAAAAGTGTAAAATCCAGAAAGGCAGGACAGGCCATGGAGAACTGGGAGCCTTGTTATGCTGATGGGCGGGATGTAAACTGCCAACAGACACTCGGGAGAAGTGTATGGTGTTTCCTGAAACATCTAAAAAACAAAGCAACAGAGCCTAGGGCACTTCCACTTATGGTCCTATAGCTTAGGGAAATTAAAATCAAAAAGACACAGCCACCCCAATGTTTGGGACGCCTCTGTTTACAAGAACCTCGTTTACCGTACAAGTTCAATATCACAGAAAGTGAAAAATGGATAAAGAACTTGTGGTACTTACGTACAATGCAGTATCGCTCAGCAGTGAAATCTATGTCATCAGGCCCGTAGCAGCACAATGAGTGGATTCAGGTACGATGATTCTAACTGAAATAAGTCACACAGAAAAAGAAACATCATAAGATATCAGTAATACACGGAATGTAAACTTGGCTACACAGGAACTGAATTACAGAACAGAACAGGGTCTCAAATTTAGAAAACCAACTTATGCTTGTTTAAGGGTAAAGGTGAGTTGGGGTGCTGCATAAAACCAGAGATTGAAATGAGCACAGATAAAGTTCCTTAAGCCAAATATGGAATAGACAAGAGCTACTCCTTGTTCAACGAAATGGACTCAACACCGCATATTAAACGCCTAAGAATGTACCTGACTCTTAAGTATCTTAAAACCTATGGATTGCTATGTCTCCGAAAGAGAATCAAGCATGTGTACAGGGACATAAACGCAGCAGTGATAGGATTGGAGAGGTTCGGTGAGCAAATGAAGACCCTTTGAAGTCATATTGCATGGTACCCATTCCACGGGTTTCAACTACCCAGGTTTAAGGTATTCTTCCTTCAGCTAAAACATGCATGTGGAACCTAGAGTATGATCAACCATGTGATCGGGAGACGTGTTCAAATATGTCTCAGTTTTCGTACCCTGGTACTCGGGTGCAACATTCCAGACGCTTTACTAACACTCTCCCGACTTGGAGAGTCAGTCCCTTTAACCTCCTGTTTGGCCCAGTTTGCAATTTCTGCGGAAGATGAACAGGAATAGCGAGAACCAATGAGAGACTAGCTGGAGGTGTCTGGACGGGCAAATTTAACTCTCATTTCCCACCAGGAAGAGGAAATAACCAAAGGCTCAGCGTGCCGTGCCGGAACCAGATTAGGGCCTGAAGCCATCCTGCGGTGTTGCGGCCAGCTCACAAGAAAACGAGTTGAAGAAAGGAGCTCAGGGGCACTGTAATTCACAAACCTGCAGAGTTATAAATGACAACTATCGTCCAAAAATATAGTGAAGTAAGGCTGCCAAGAGGACTTGAAAGCGGGGCAGAATTGCAGGAAACCGATTTCAGGAGGTAGACTGGAATTGCATTGAAAGCATAGGAAAAGAGGCAGAACGTCCACAATGATGCACTTGGCCAAAAAGGGCGTATGCGTTTTTTCCTGAATATATTCAGGAAAAAACGCATACGCCCTTTTTGGCCAATCAAGCAAGCTTGCAAAGGAAATCTGCACTACAATGAAGTCTCACTTCCCCCCGGTCAAAAGGGCCATCTGAAAAAAGTGTAAAATCCAGAAAGGCAGGACAGGCCATGGAGAACTGGGAGCCTTGTTATGCTGATGGGCGGGATGTAAACTGCCAACAGACACTCGGGAGAAGTGTATGGTGTTTCCTGAAACATCTAAAAAACAAAGCAACAGAGCCTAGGGCACTTCCACTTATGGTCCTATAGCTTAGGGAAATTAAAATCAAAAAGACACAGCCACCCCAATGTTTGGGACGCCTCTGTTTACAAGAACCTCGTTTACCGTACAAGTTCAATATCACAGAAAGTGAAAAATGGATAAAGAACTTGTGGTACTTACGTACAATGCAGTATCGCTCAGCAGTGAAATCTATGTCATCAGGCCCGTAGCAGCACAATGAGTGGATTCAGGTACGATGATTCTAACTGAAATAAGTCACACAGAAAAAGAAACATCATAAGATATCAGTAATACACGGAATGTAAACTTGGCTACACAGGAACTGAATTACAGAACAGAACAGGGTCTCAAATTTAGAAAACCAACTTATGCTTGTTTAAGGGTAAAGGTGAGTTGGGGTGCTGCATAAAACCAGAGATTGAAATGAGCACAGATAAAGTTCCTTAAGCCAAATATGGAATAGACAAGAGCTACTCCTTGCTCAACGAAATGGACTCAACACCGCATATTAAACGCCTAAGAATGTACCTGACTCTTAAGTATCTTAAAACCTATGGATTGCTATGTCTCCGAAAGAGAATCAAGCATGTGTACAGGGACATAAACGCAGCAGTGATAGGATTGGAGAGGTTCGGTGAGCAAATGAAGACCCTTTGAAGTCATATTGCATGGTACCCATTCCACGGGTTTCAACTACCCAGGTTTAAGGTATTCTTCCTTCAGCTAAAACATGCATGTGGAACCTAGAGTATGATCAACCATGTGATCGGGAGACGTGTTCAAATATGTCTCAGTTTTCGTACCCTGGTACTCGGGTGCAACATTCCAGACGCTTTACTAACACTCTCCCGACTTGGAGAGTCAGTCCCTTTAACCTCCTGTTTGGCCCAGTTTGCAATTTCTGCGGAAGATGAACAGGAATAGCGAGAACCAATGAGAGACTAGCTGGAGGTGTCTGGACGGGCAAATTTAACTCTCATTTCCCACCAGGAAGAGGAAATAACCAAAGGCTCAGCGTGCCGTGCCGGAACCAGATTAGGGCCTGAAGCCATCCTGCGGTGTTGCGGCCAGCTCACAAGAAAACGAGTTGAAGAAAGGAGCTCAGGGGCACTGTAATTCACAAACCTGCAGAGTTATAAATGACAGCTATGGTCCAAAAATATACTGAAGTAAGGCTGCCAAGAGGACTTGAAAGCGGGGCAGAATTGCAGGAAACCGATTTCAGGAGGTAGACTGGAATTGCATTGAAAGCATAGGAAAAGAGGCAGAACGTCCACAATGATGCACTTGGCCAAAAAGGGCGTATGCGTTTTTTCCTGAATATATTCAGGAAAAAACGCATACGCCCTTTTTGGCCAACCAAGCAAGCTTGCAAAGGAAATCTGCACTACAATGAAGTCTCACTTCCCCCCGGTCAAAAGGGCCATCTGAAAAAAGTGTAAAATCCAGAAAGGCAGGACAGGCCATGGAGAACTGGGAGCCTTGTTATGCTGATGGGCGGGATGTAAACTGCCAACAGACACTCGGGAGAAGTGTATGGTGTTTCCTGAAACATCTAAAAAACAAAGCAACAGAGCCTAGGGCACTTCCACTTATGGTCCTATAGCTTAGGGAAATTAAAATCAAAAAGACACAGCCACCCCAATGTTTGGGACGCCTCTGTTTACAAGAACCTCGTTTACCGTACAAGTTCAATATCACAGAAAGTGAAAAATGGATAAAGAACTTGTGGTACTTACGTACAATGCAGTATCGCTCAGCAGTGAAATCTATGTCATCAGGCCCGTAGCAGCACAATGAGTGGATTCAGGTACGATGATTCTAACTGAAATAAGTCACACAGAAAAAGAAACATCATAAGATATCAGTAATACACGGAATGTAAACTTGGCTACACAGGAACTGAATTACAGAACAGAACAGGGTCTCAAATTTAGAAAACCAACTTATGCTTGTTTAAGGGTAAAGGTGAGTTGGGGTGCTGCATAAAACCAGAGATTGAAATGAGCACAGATAAAGTTCCTTAAGCCAAATATGGAATAGACAAGAGCTACTCCTTGCTCAACGAAATGGACTCAACACCGCATATTAAACGCCTAAGAATGTACCTGACTCTTAAGTATCTTAAAACGTATGGATTGCTATGTCTCCGAAAGAGAATCAAGCATGTGTACAGGGACATAAACGCAGCAGTGATAGGATTGGAGAGGTTCGGTGAGCAAATGAAGACCCTTTGAAGTCATATTGCATGGTACCCATTCCACGGGTTTCAACTACCCAGGTTTAAGGTATTCTTCCTTCAGCTAAAACATGCATGTGGAACCTAGAGTATGATCAACCATGTGATCGGGAGACGTGTTCAAATATGTCTCAGTTTTCGTACCCTGGTACTCGGGTGCAACATTCCAGACGCTTTACTAACACTCTCCCGACTTGGAGAGTCAGTCCCTTTAACCTCCTGTTTGGCCCAGTTTGCAATTTCTGCGGAAGATGAACAGGAATAGCGAGAACCAATGAGAGACTAGCTGGAGGTGTCTGGACGGGCAAATTTAACTCTCATTTCCCACCAGGAAGAGGAAATAACCAAAGGCTCAGCGTGCCGTGCCGGAACCAGATTAGGGCCTGAAGCCATCCTGCGGTGTTGCGGCCAGCTCACAAGAAAACGAGTTGAAGAAAGGAGCTCAGGGGCACTGTAATTCACAAACCTGCAGAGTTATAAATGACAACTATGGTCCAAAAATATACTGAAGTAAGGCTGCCAAGAGGACTTGAAAGCGGGGCAGAATTGCAGGAAACCGATTTCAGGAGGTAGACTGGAATTGCATTGAAAGCATAGGAAAAGAGGCAGAACGTCCACAATGATGCACTTGGCCAAAAAGGGCGTATGCGTTTTTTCCTGAATATATTCAGGAAAAAACGCATACGCCCTTTTTGGCCAACCAAGCAAGCTTGCAAAGGAAATCTGCACTACAATGAAGTCTCACTTCCCCCCGGTCAAAAGGGCCATCTGAAAAAAGTGTAAAATCCAGAAAGGCAGGACAGGCCATGGAGAACTGGGAGCCTTGTTATGCTGATGGGCGGGATGTAAACTGCCAACAGACACTCGGGAGAAGTGTATGGTGTTTCCTGAAACATCTAAAAAACAAAGCAACAGAGCCTAGGGCACTTCCACTTATGGTCCTATAGCTTAGGGAAATTAAAATCAAAAAGACACAGCCACCCCAATGTTTGGGACGCCTCTGTTTACAAGAACCTCGTTTACCGTACAAGTTCAATATCACAGAAAGTGAAAAATGGATAAAGAACTTGTGGTACTTACGTACAATGCAGTATCGCTCAGCAGTGAAATCTATGTCATCAGGCCCGTAGCAGCACAATGAGTGGATTCAGGTACGATGATTCTAACTGAAATAAGTCACACAGAAAAAGAAACATCATAAGATATCAGTAATACACGGAATGTAAACTTGGCTACACAGGAACTGAATTACAGAACAGAACAGGGTCTCAAATTTAGAAAACCAACTTATGCTTGTTTAAGGGTAAAGGTGAGTTGGGGTGCTGCATAAAACCAGAGATTGAAATGAGCACAGATAAAGTTCCTTAAGCCAAATATGGAATAGACAAGAGCTACTCCTTGTTCAACGAAATGGACTCAACACCGCATATTAAACGCCTAAGAATGTACCTGACTCTTAAGTATCTTAAAACCTATGGATTGCTATGTCTCCGAAAGAGAATCAAGCATGTGTACAGGGACATAAACGCAGCAGTGATAGGATTGGAGAGGTTCGGTGAGCAAATGAAGACCCTTTGAAGTCATATTGCATGGTACCCATTCCACGGGTTTCAACTACCCAGGTTTAAGGTATTCTTCCTTCAGCTAAAACATGCATGTGGAACCTAGAGTATGATCAACCATGTGATCGGGAGACGTGTTCAAATATGTCTCAGTTTTCGTACCCTGGTACTCGGGTGCAACATTCCAGACGCTTTACTAACACTCTCCCGACTTGGAGAGTCAGTCCCTTTAACCTGCTGTTTGGCCCAGTTTGCAATTTCTGCGGAAGATGAACAGGAATAGCGAGAACCAATGAGAGACTAGCTGGAGGTGTCTGGACGGGCAAATTTAACTCTCATTTCCCACCAGGAAGAGGAAATAACCAAAGGCTCAGCGTGCCGTGCCGGAACCAGATTAGGGCCTGAAGCCATCCTGCGGTGTTGCGGCCAGCTCACAAGAAAACGAGTTGAAGAAAGGAGCTCAGGGGCACTGTAATTCACAAACCTGCAGAGTTATAAATGACAGCTATCGTCCAAAAATATACTGAAGTAAGGCTGCCAAGAGGACTTGAAAGCGGGGCAGAATTGCAGGAAACCGATTTCAGGAGGTAGACTGGAATTGCATTGAAAGCATAGGAAAAGAGGCAGAACGTCCACAATGATGCACTTGGCCAAAAAGGGCGTATGCGTTTTTTCCTGAATATATTCAGGAAAAAACGCATACGCCCTTTTTGGCCAACCAAGCAAGCTTGCAAAGGAAATCTGCACTACAATGAAGTCTCACTTCCCCCCGGTCAAAAGGGCCATCTGAAAAAAGTGTAAAATCCAGAAAGGCAGGACAGGCCATGGAGAACTGGGAGCCTTGTTATGCTGATGGGCGGGATGTAAACTGCCAACAGACACTCGGGAGAAGTGTATGGTGTTTCCTGAAACATCTAAAAAACAAAGCAACAGAGCCTAGGGCACTTCCACTTATGGTCCTATAGCTTAGGGAAATTAAAATCAAAAAGACACAGCCACCCCAATGTTTGGGACGCCTCTGTTTACAAGAACCTCGTTTACCGTACAAGTTCAATATCACAGAAAGTGAAAAATGGATAAAGAACTTGTGGTACTTACGTACAATGCAGTATCGCTCAGCAGTGAAATCTATGTCAACAGGCCCGTAGCAGCACAATGAGTGGATTCAGGTACGATGATTCTAACTGAAATAAGTCACACAGAAAAAGAAACATCATAAGATATCAGTAATACACGGAATGTAAACTTGGCTACACAGGAACTGAATTACAGAACAGAACAGGGTCTCAAATTTAGAAAACCAACTTATGCTTGTTTAAGGGTAAAGGTGAGTTGGGGTGCTGCATAAAACCAGAGATTGAAATGAGCACAGATAAAGTTCCTTAAGCCAAATATGGAATAGACAAGAGCTACTCCTTGTTCAACGAAATGGACTCAACACCGCATATTAAACGCCTAAGAATGTACCTGACTCTTAAGTATCTTAAAACCTATGGATTGCTATGTCTCCGAAAGAGAATCAAGCATGTGTACAGGGACATAAACGCAGCAGTGATAGGATTGGAGAGGTTCGGTGAGCAAATGAAGACCCTTTGAAGTCATATTGCATGGTACCCATTCCACGGGTTTCAACTACCCAGGTTTAAGGTATTCTTCCTTCAGCTAAAACATGCATGTGGAACCTAGAGTATGATCAACCATGTGACCGGGAGACGTGTTCAAATATCTCTCAGTTTTCGTACCCTGGTACTCGGGTGCAACATTCCAGACGCTTTACTAACACTCTCCCGACTTGGAGAGTCAGTCCCTTTAACCTCCTGTTTGGCCCAGTTTGCAATTTCTGCGGAAGATGAACAGGAATAGCGAGAACCAATGAGAGACTAGCTGGGGGTGTCTGGACGGGCAAATTTAACTCTCATTTCCCACCAGGAAGAGGAAATAACCAAAGGCTCAGCGTGCCGTGCCGGAACCAGATTAGGGCCTGAAGCCATCCTGCGGTGTTGCGGCCAGCTCACAAGAAAACGAGTTGAAGAAAGGAGCTCAGGGGCACTGTAATTCACAAAACTGCAGAGTTATAAATGACAGCTATCGTCCAAAAATATACTGAAGTAAGGCTGCCAAGAGGACTTGAAAGTGGGGCAGAATTGCAGGAAACCGATTTCAGGAGGTAGACTGGAATTGCATTGAAAGCATAGGAAAAGAGGCAGAACGTCCACAATGATGCACTTGGCCAAAAAGGGCGTATGCGTTTTTTCCTGAATATATTCAGGAAAAAACGCATACGCCCTTTTTGGCCAACCAAGCAAGCTTGCAAAGGAAATCTGCACTACAATGAAGTCTCACTTCCCCCCGGTCAAAAGGGCCATCTGAAAAAAGTGTAAAATCCAGAAAGGCAGGACAGGCCATGGAGAACTGGGAGCCTTGTTATGCTGATGGGCGGGATGTAAACTGCCAACAGACACTCGGGAGAAGTGTATGGTGTTTCCTGAAACATCTAAAAAACAAAGCAACAGAGCCTAGGGCACTTCCACTTATGGTCCTATAGCTTAGGGAAATTAAAATCAAAAAGACACAGCCACCCCAATGTTTGGGACGCCTCTGTTTACAAGAACCTCGTTTACCGTACAAGTTCAATATCACAGAAAGTGAAAAATGGATAAAGAACTTGTGGTACTTACGTACAATGCAGTATCGCTCAGCAGTGAAATCTATGTCAACAGGCCCGTAGCAGCACAATGAGTGGATTCAGGTACGATGATTCTAACTGAAATAAGTCACACAGAAAAAGAAACATCATAAGATATCAGTAATACACGGAATGTAAACTTGGCTACACAGGAACTGAATTACAGAACAGAACAGGGTCTCAAATTTAGAAAACCAACTTATGCTTGTTTAAGGGTAAAGGTGAGTTGGGGTGCTGCATAAAACCAGAGATTGAAATGAGCACAGATAAAGTTCCTTAAGCCAAATATGGAATAGACAAGAGCTACTCCTTGTTCAACGAAATGGACTCAACACCGCATATTAAACGCCTAAGAATGTACCTGACTCTTAAGTATCTTAAAACCTATGGATTGCTATGTCTCCGAAAGAGAATCAAGCATGTGTACAGGGACATAAACGCAGCAGTGATAGGATTGGAGAGGTTCGGTGAGCAAATGAAGACCCTTTGAAGTCATATTGCATGGTACCCATTCCACGGGTTTCAACTACCCAGGTTTAAGGTATTCTTCCTTCAGCTAAAACATGCATGTGGAACCTAGAGTATGATCAACCATGTGACCGGGAGACGTGTTCAAATATCTCTCAGTTTTCGTACCCTGGTACTCGGGTGCAACATTCCAGACGCTTTACTAACACTCTCCCGACTTGGAGAGTCAGTCCCTTTAACCTCCTGTTTGGCCCAGTTTGCAATTTCTGCGGAAGATGAACAGGAATAGCGAGAACCAATGAGAGACTAGCTGGGGGTGTCTGGACGGGCAAATTTAACTCTCATTTCCCACCAGGAAGAGGAAATAACCAAAGGCTCAGCGTGCCGTGCCGGAACCAGATTAGGGCCTGAAGCCATCCTGCGGTGTTGCGGCCAGCTCACAAGAAAACGAGTTGAAGAAAGGAGCTCAGGGGCACTGTAATTCACAAACCTGCAGAGTTATAAATGACAGCTATCGTCCAAAAATATACTGAAGTAAGGCTGCCAAGAGGACTTGAAAGCGGGGCAGAATTGCAGGAAACCGATTTCAGGAGGTAGACTGGAATTGCATTGAAAGCATAGGAAAAGAGGCAGAACGTCCACAATGATGCACTTGGCCAAAAAGGGCGTATGCGTTTTTTCCTGAATATATTCAGGAAAAAACGCATACGCCCTTTTTGGCCAACCAAGCAAGCTTGCAAAGGAAATCTGCACTACAATGAAGTCTCACTTCCCCCCGGTCAAAAGGGCCATCTGAAAAAAGTGTAAAATCCAGAAAGGCAGGACAGGCCATGGAGAACTGGGAGCCTTGTTATGCTGATGGGCGGGATGTAAACTGCCAACAGACACTCGGGAGAAGTGTATGGTGTTTCCTGAAACATCTAAAAAACAAAGCAACAGAGCCTAGGGCACTTCCACTTATGGTCCTATAGCTTAGGGAAATTAAAATCAAAAAGACACAGCCACCCCAATGTTTGGGACGCCTCTGTTTACAAGAACCTCGTTTACCGTACAAGTTCAATATCACAGAAAGTGAAAAATGGATAAAGAACTTGTGGTACTTACGTACAATGCAGTATCGCTCAGCAGTGAAATCTATGTCATCAGGCCCGTAGCAGCACAATGAGTGGATTCAGGTACGATGATTCTAACTGAAATAAGTCACACAGAAAAAGAAACATCATAAGATATCAGTAATACACGGAATGTAAACTTGGCTACACAGGAACTGAATTACAGAACAGAACAGGGTCTCAAATTTAGAAAACCAACTTATGCTTGTTTAAGGGTAAAGGTGAGTTGGGGTGCTGCATAAAACCAGAGATTGAAATGAGCACAGATAAAGTTCCTTAAGCCAAATATGGAATAGACAAGAGCTACTCCTTGCTCAACGAAATGGACTCAACACCGCATATTAAACGCCTAAGAATGTACCTGACTCTTAAGTATCTTAAAACGTATGGATTGCTATGTTTCCGAAAGAGAATCAAGCATGTGTACAGGGACATAAACGCAGCAGTGATAGGATTGGAGAGGTTCGGTGAGCAAATGAAGACCCTTTGAAGTCATATTGCATGGTACCCATTCCACGGGTTTCAACTACCCAGGTTTAAGGTATTCTTCCTTCAGCTAAAACATGCATGTGGAACCTAGAGTATGATCAACCATGTGATCGGGAGACGTGTTCAAATATGTCTCAGTTTTCGTACCCTGGTACTCGGGTGCAACATTCCAGACGCTTTACTAACACTCTCCCGACTTGGAGAGTCAGTCCCTTTAACCTCCTGTTTGGCCCAGTTTGCAATTTCTGCGGAAGATGAACAGGAATAGCGAGAACCAATGAGAGACTAGCTGGAGGTGTCTGGACGGGCAAATTTAACTCTCATTTCCCACCAGGAAGAGGAAATAACCAAAGGCTCAGCGTGCCGTGCCGGAACCAGATTAGGGCCTGAAGCCATCCTGCGGTGTTGCGGCCAGCTCACAAGAAAACGAGTTGAAGAAAGGAGCTCAGGGGCACTGTAATTCACAAACCTGCAGAGTTATAAATGACAACTATGGTCCAAAAATATACTGAAGTAAGGCTGCCAAGAGGACTTGAAAGCGGGGCAGAATTGCAGGAAACCGATTTCAGGAGGTAGACTGGAATTGCATTGAAAGCATAGGAAAAGAGGCAGAACGTCCACAATGATGCACTTGGCCAAAAAGGGCGTATGCGTTTTTTCCTGAATATATTCAGGAAAAAACGCATACGCCCTTTTTGGCCAACCAAGCAAGCTTGCAAAGGAAATCTGCACTACAATGAAGTCTCACTTCCCCCCGGTCAAAAGGGCCATCTGAAAAAAGTGTAAAATCCAGAAAGGCAGGACAGGCCATGGAGAACTGGGAGCCTTGTTATGCTGATGGGCGGGATGTAAACTGCCAACAGACACTCGGGAGAAGTGTATGGTGTTTCCTGAAACATCTAAAAAACAAAGCAACAGAGCCTAGGGCACTTCCACTTATGGTCCTATAGCTTAGGGAAATTAAAATCAAAAAGACACAGCCACCCCAATGTTTGGGACGCCTCTGTTTACAAGAACCTCGTTTACCGTACAAGTTCAATATCACAGAAAGTGAAAAATGGATAAAGAACTTGTGGTACTTACGTACAATGCAGTATCGCTCAGCAGTGAAATCTATGTCATCAGGCCCGTAGCAGCACAATGAGTGGATTCAGGTACGATGATTCTAACTGAAATAAGTCACACAGAAAAAGAAACATCATAAGATATCAGTAATACACGGAATGTAAACTTGGCTACACAGGAACTGAATTACAGAACAGAACAGGGTCTCAAATTTAGAAAACCAACTTATGCTTGTTTAAGGGTAAAGGTGAGTTGGGGTGCTGCATAAAACCAGAGATTGAAATGAGCACAGATAAAGTTCCTTAAGCCAAATATGGAATAGACAAGAGCTACTCCTTGTTCAACGAAATGGACTCAACACCGCATATTAAACGCCTAAGAATGTACCTGACTCTTAAGTATCTTAAAACCTATGGATTGCTATGTCTCCGAAAGAGAATCAAGCATGTGTACAGGGACATAAACGCAGCAGTGATAGGATTGGAGAGGTTCGGTGAGCAAATGAAGACCCTTTGAAGTCATATTGCATGGTACCCATTCCACGGGTTTCAACTACCCAGGTTTAAGGTATTCTTCCTTCAGCTAAAACATGCATGTGGAACCTAGAGTATGATCAACCATGTGATCGGGAGACGTGTTCAAATATGTCTCAGTTTTCGTACCCTGGTACTCGGGTGCAACATTCCAGACGCTTTACTAACACTCTCCCGACTTGGAGAGTCAGTCCCTTTAACCTGCTGTTTGGCCCAGTTTGCAATTTCTGCGGAAGATGAACAGGAATAGCGAGAACCAATGAGAGACTAGCTGGAGGTGTCTGGACGGGCAAATTTAACTCTCATTTCCCACCAGGAAGAGGAAATAACCAAAGGCTCAGCGTGCCGTGCCGGAACCAGATTAGGGCCTGAAGCCATCCTGCGGTGTTGCGGCCAGCTCACAAGAAAACGAGTTGAAGAAAGGAGCTCAGGGGCACTGTAATTCACAAACCTGCAGAGTTATAAATGACAGCTATCGTCCAAAAATATACTGAAGTAAGGCTGCCAAGAGGACTTGAAAGCGGGGCAGAATTGCAGGAAACCGATTTCAGGAGGTAGACTGGAATTGCATTGAAAGCATAGGAAAAGAGGCAGAACGTCCACAATGATGCACTTGGCCAAAAAGGGCGTATGCGTTTTTTCCTGAATATATTCAGGAAAAAACGCATACGCCCTTTTTGGCCAACCAAGCAAGCTTGCAAAGGAAATCTGCACTACAATGAAGTCTCACTTCCCCCCGGTCAAAAGGGCCATCTGAAAAAAGTGTAAAATCCAGAAAGGCAGGACAGGCCATGGAGAACTGGGAGCCTTGTTATGCTGATGGGCGGGATGTAAACTGCCAACAGACACTCGGGAGAAGTGTATGGTGTTTCCTGAAACATCTAAAAAACAAAGCAACAGAGCCTAGGGCACTTCCACTTATGGTCCTATAGCTTAGGGAAATTAAAATAAAAAAGACACAGCCACCCCAATGTTTGGGACGCCTCTGTTTACAAGAACCTCGTTTACCGTACAAGTTCAATATCACAGAAAGTGAAAAATGGATAAAGAACTTGTGGTACTTACGTACAATGCAGTATCGCTCAGCAGTGAAATCTATGTCAACAGGCCCGTAGCAGCACAATGAGTGGATTCAGGTACGATGATTCTAACTGAAATAAGTCACACAGAAAAAGAAACATCATAAGATATCAGTAATACACGGAATGTAAACTTGGCTACACAGGAACTGAATTACAGAACAGAACAGGGTCTCAAATTTAGAAAACCAACTTATGCTTGTTTAAGGGTAAAGGTGAGTTGGGGTGCTGCATAAAACCAGAGATTGAAATGAGCACAGATAAAGTTCCTTAAGCCAAATATGGAATAGACAAGAGCTACTCCTTGCTCAACGAAATGGACTCAACACCGCATATTAAACGCCTAAGAATGTACCTGACTCTTAAGTATCTTAAAACCTATGGATTGCTATGTCTCCGAAAGAGAATCAAGCATGTGTACAGGGACATAAACGCAGCAGTGATAGGATTGGAGAGGTTCGGTGAGCAAATGAAGACCCTTTGAAGTCATATTGCATGGTACCCATTCCACGGGTTTCAACTACCCAGGTTTAAGGTATTCTTCCTTCAGCTAAAACATGCATGTGGAACGTAGAGTATGATCAACCATGTGATCGGGAGGCGTGTTCAAATATCTCTCAGTTTTCGTACCCTGGTACTCGGGTGCAACATTCCAGACGCTTTACTAACACTCTCCCGACTTGGAGAGTCAGTCCCTTTAACCTCCTGTTTGGCCCAGTTTGCAATTTCTGCGGAAGATGAACAGGAATAGCGAGAACCAATGAGAGACTAGCTGGGGGTGTCTGGACGGGCAAATTTAACTCTCATTTCCCACCAGGAAGAGGAAATAACCAAAGGCTCAGCGTGCCGTGCCGGAACCAGATTAGGGCCTGAAGCCATCCTGCGGTGTTGCGGCCAGCTCACAAGAAAACGAGTTGAAGAAAGGAGCTCAGGGGCACTGTAATTCACAAAACTGCAGAGTTATAAATGACAGCTATCGTCCAAAAATATACTGAAGTAAGGCTGCCAAGAGGACTTGAAAGTGGGGCAGAATTGCAGGAAACCGATTTCAGGAGGTAGACTGGAATTGCATTGAAAGCATAGGAAAAGAGGCAGAACGTCCACAATGATGCACTTGGCCAAAAAGGGCGTATGCGTTTTTTCCTGAATATATTCAGGAAAAAACGCATACGCCCTTTTTGGCCAACCAAGCAAGCTTGCAAAGGAAATCTGCACTACAATGAAGTCTCACTTCCCCCCGGTCAAAAGGGCCATCTGAAAAAAGTGTAAAATCCAGAAAGGCAGGACAGGCCATGGAGAACTGGGAGCCTTGTTATGCTGATGGGCGGGATGTAAACTGCCAACAGACACTCGGGAGAAGTGTATGGTGTTTCCTGAAACATCTAAAAAACAAAGCAACAGAGCCTAGGGCACTTCCACTTATGGTCCTATAGCTTAGGGAAATTAAAATCAAAAAGACACAGCCACCCCAATGTTTGGGACGCCTCTGTTTACAAGAACCTCGTTTACCGTACAAGTTCAATATCACAGAAAGTGAAAAATGGATAAAGAACTTGTGGTACTTACGTACAATGCAGTATCGCTCAGCAGTGAAATCTATGTCAACAGGCCCGTAGCAGCACAATGAGTGGATTCAGGTACGATGATTCTAACTGAAATAAGTCACACAGAAAAAGAAACATCATAAGATATCAGTAATACACGGAATGTAAACTTGGCTACACAGGAACTGAATTACAGAACAGAACAGGGTCTCAAATTTAGAAAACCAACTTATGCTTGTTTAAGGGTAAAGGTGAGTTGGGGTGCTGCATAAAACCAGAGATTGAAATGAGCACAGATAAAGTTCCTTAAGCCAAATATGGAATAGACAAGAGCTACTCCTTGTTCAACGAAATGGACTCAACACCGCATATTAAACGCCTAAGAATGTACCTGACTCTTAAGTATCTTAAAACCTATGGATTGCTATGTCTCCGAAAGAGAATCAAGCATGTGTACAGGGACATAAACGCAGCAGTGATAGGATTGGAGAGGTTCGGTGAGCAAATGAAGACCCTTTGAAGTCATATTGCATGGTACCCATTCCACGGGTTTCAACTACCCAGGTTTAAGGTATTCTTCCTTCAGCTAAAACATGCATGTGGAACCTAGAGTATGATCAACCATGTGACCGGGAGACGTGTTCAAATATCTCTCAGTTTTCGTACCCTGGTACTCGGGTGCAACATTCCAGACGCTTTACTAACACTCTCCCGACTTGGAGAGTCAGTCCCTTTAACCTCCTGTTTGGCCCAGTTTGCAATTTCTGCGGAAGATGAACAGGAATAGCGAGAACCAATGAGAGACTAGCTGGGGGTGTCTGGACGGGCAAATTTAACTCTCATTTCCCACCAGGAAGAGGAAATAACCAAAGGCTCAGCGTGCCGTGCCGGAACCAGATTAGGGCCTGAAGCCATCCTGCGGTGTTGCGGCCAGCTCACAAGAAAACGAGTTGAAGAAAGGAGCTCAGGGGCACTGTAATTCACAAAACTGCAGAGTTATAAATGACAGCTATCGTCCAAAAATATACTGAAGTAAGGCTGCCAAGAGGACTTGAAAGTGGGGCAGAATTGCAGGAAACCGATTTCAGGAGGTAGACTGGAATTGCATTGAAAGCATAGGAAAAGAGGCAGAACGTCCACAATGATGCACTTGGCCAAAAAGGGCGTATGCGTTTTTTCCTGAATATATTCAGGAAAAAACGCATACGCCCTTTTTGGCCAACCAAGCAAGCTTGCAAAGGAAATCTGCACTACAATGAAGTCTCACTTCCCCCCGGTCAAAAGGGCCATCTGAAAAAAGTGTAAAATCCAGAAAGGCAGGACAGGCCATGGAGAACTGGGAGCCTTGTTATGCTGATGGGCGGGATGTAAACTGCCAACAGACACTCGGGAGAAGTGTATGGTGTTTCCTGAAACATCTAAAAAACAAAGCAACAGAGCCTAGGGCACTTCCACTTATGGTCCTATAGCTTAGGGAAATTAAAATCAAAAAGACACAGCCACCCCAATGTTTGGGACGCCTCTGTTTACAAGAACCTCGTTTACCGTACAAGTTCAATATCACAGAAAGTGAAAAATGGATAAAGAACTTGTGGTACTTACGTACAATGCAGTATCGCTCAGCAGTGAAATCTATGTCAACAGGCCCGTAGCAGCACAATGAGTGGATTCAGGTACGATGATTCTAACTGAAATAAGTCACACAGAAAAAGAAACATCATAAGATATCAGTAATACACGGAATGTAAACTTGGCTACACAGGAACTGAATTACAGAACAGAACAGGGTCTCAAATTTAGAAAACCAACTTATGCTTGTTTAAGGGTAAAGGTGAGTTGGGGTGCTGCATAAAACCAGAGATTGAAATGAGCACAGATAAAGTTCCTTAAGCCAAATATGGAATAGACAAGAGCTACTCCTTGCTCAACGAAATGGACTCAACACCGCATATTAAACGCCTAAGAATGTACCTGACTCTTAAGTATCTTAAAACCTATGGATTGCTATGTCTCCGAAAGAGAATCAAGCATGTGTACAGGGACATAAACGCAGCAGTGATAGGATTGGAGAGGTTCGGTGAGCAAATGAAGACCCTTTGAAGTCATATTGCATGGTACCCATTCCACGGGTTTCAACTACCCAGGTTTAAGGTATTCTTCCTTCAGCTAAAACATGCATGTGGAACCTAGAGTATGATCAACCATGTGATCGGGAGACGTGTTCAAATATGTCTCAGTTTTCGTACCCTGGTACTCGGGTGCAACATTCCAGACGCTTTACTAACACTCTCCCGACTTGGAGAGTCAGTCCCTTTAACCTCCTGTTTGGCCCAGTTTGCAATTTCTGCGGAAGATGAACAGGAATAGCGAGAACCAATGAGAGACTAGCTGGAGGTGTCTGGACGGGCAAATTTAACTCTCATTTCCCACCAGGAAGAGGAAATAACCAAAGGCTCAGCGTGCCGTGCCGGAACCAGATTAGGGCCTGAAGCCATCCTGCGGCGTTGCGGCCAGCTCACAAGAAAACGAGTTGAAGAAAGGAGCTCAGGGGCACTGTAATTCACAAACCTGCAGAGTTATAAATGACAACTATCGTCCAAAAATATACTGAAGTAAGGCTGCCAAGAGGACTTGAAAGCGGGGCAGAATTGCAGGAAACCGATTTCAGGAGGTAGACTGGAATTGCATTGAAAGCATAGGAAAAGAGGCAGAACGTCCACAATGATGCACTTGGCCAAAAAGGGCGTATGCGTTTTTTCCTGAATATATTCAGGAAAAAACGCATACGCCGTTTTTGGCCAACCAAGCAAGCTTGCAAAGGAAATCTGCACTACAATGAAGTCTCACTTCCCCCCGGTCAAAAGGGCCATCTGAAAAAAGTGTAAAATCCAGAAAGGCAGGACAGGCCATGGAGAACTGGGAGCCTTGTTATGCTGATGGGCGGGATGTAAACTGCCAACAGACACTCGGGAGAAGTGTATGGTGTTTCCTGAAACATCTAAAAAACAAAGCAACAGAGCCTAGGGCACTTCCACTTATGGTCCTATAGCTTAGGGAAATTAAAATCAAAAAGACACAGCCACCCCAATGTTTGGGACACCTCTGTTTACAAGAACCTCGTTTACCGTACAAGTTCAATATCACAGAAAGTGAAAAATGGATAAAGAACTTGTGGTACTTACGTACAATGCAGTATCACTCAGCAGTGAAATCTATGCCATCAGGCCCGTAGCAGCACAATGAGTGGATTCAGGTACGATGATTCTAACTGAAATAAGTCACACAGAAAAAGAAACATCATAAGATATCAGTAATACACGGAATGTAAACTTGGCTACACAGGAACTGAATTACAGAACAGAACAGGGTCTCAAATTTAGAAAACCAACTTATGCTTGTTTAAGGGTAAAGGTGAGTTGGGGTGCTGCATAAAACCAGAGATTGAAATGAGCACAGATAAAGTTCCTTAAGCTAAATATGGAATAGACAAGAGCTACTCCTTGCTCAACGAAATGGACTCAACACCGCATATTAAACGCCTAAGAATGTACCTGACTCTTAAGTATCTTAAAACCTATGGATTGCTATGTCTCCGAAAGAGAATCAAGCATGTGTACAGGGACATAAACGCAGCAGTGATAGGATTGGAGAGGTTCGGTGAGCAAATGAAGACACTTTGAAGTCATATTGCATGGTACCCATTCCACGGGTTTCAACTACCCAGGTTTAAGGTATTCTTCCTTCAGCTAAAACATGCATGTGGAACCTAGAGTATGATCAACCATGTGATCGGGAGACGTGTTCAAATATGTCTCAGTTTTCGAACCCTGGTACTCGGGTGCAACATTCCAGACGCTTTACTAACACTCTCCCGACTTGGAGAGTCAGTCCCTTTAACCTCCTGTTTGGCCCAGTTTGCAATTTCTGCGGAAGATGAACAGGAATAGCGAGAACCAATGAGAGACTAGCTGGAAGTGTCTGGACGGGCAAATTTAACTCTCATTTCCCACCAGGAAGAGGAAATAACCAAAGGCTCAGCGTGCCGTGCCGGAACCAGATTAGGGCCTGAAGCCATCCTGCGGTGTTGCGGCCAGCTCACAAGAAAACGAGTTGAAGAAAGGAGCTCAGGGGCACTGTAATTCACAAACCTGCAGAGTTATAAATGACAACTATCGTCCAAAAATATACTGAAGTAAGGCTGCCAAGAGGACTTGAAAGCGGGGCAGAATTGCAGGAAACCGATTTCAGGAGGTAGACTGGAATTGCATTGAAAGCATAGGAAAAGAGGCAGAACGTCCACAATGATGCACTTGGCCAAAAAGGGCGTATGCGTTTTTTCCTGAATATATTCAGGAAAAAACGCATACGCCCTTTTTGGCCAAACAAGCAAGCTTGCAAAGGAAATCTGCACTACAATGAAGTCTCACTTCCCCCCGGTCAAAAGGGCCATCTGAAAAAAGTGTAAAATCCAGAAAGGCAGGACAGGCCATGGAGAACTGGGAGCCTTGTTATGCTGATGGGCGGGATGTAAACTGCCAACAGACACTCGGGAGAAGTGTATGGTGTTTCCTGAAACATCTAAAAAACAAAGCAACAGAGCCTAGGGCACTTCCACTTATGGTCCTATAGCTTAGGGAAATTAAAATCAAAAAGACACAGCCACCCCAAAGTTTGGGACGCCTCTGTTTACAAGAACCTCGTTTACCGTACAAGTTCAATATCACAGAAAGTGAAAAATGGATAAAGAACTTGTGGTACTTACGTACAATGCAGTATCACTCAGCAGTGAAATCTATGTCATCAGGCCCGTAGCAGCACAATGAGTGGATTCAGGTACGATGATTCTAACTGAAATAAGTCACACAGAAAAAGAAACATCATAAGATATCAGTAATACACGGAATGTAAACTTGGCTACACAGGAACTGAATTACAGAACAGAACAGGGTCTCAAATTTAGAAAACCAACTTATGCTTGTTTAAGGGTAAAGGTGAGTTGGGGTGCTGCATAAAACCAGAGATTGAAATGAGCACAGATAAAGTTCCTTAAGCCAAATATGGAATAGACAAGAGCTACTCCTTGCTCAACGAAATGGACTCAACACCGCATATTAAACGCCTAAGAATGTACCTGACTCTTAAGTATCTTAAAACCTATGGATTGCTATGTCTCCGAAAGAGAATCAAGCATGTGTACAGGGACATAAACGCAGCAGTGATAGGATTGGAGAGGTTCGGTGAGCAAATGAAGACCCTTTGAAGTCATATTGCATGGTACCCATTCCACGGGTTTCAACTACCCAGGTTTAAGGTATTCTTCCTTCAGCTAAAACATGCATGTGGAACCTAGAGTATGATCAACCATGTGATCGGGAGACGTGTTCAAATATGTCTCAGTTTTCGTACCCTGGTACTCGGGTGCAACATTCCAGACGCTTTACTAACACTCTCCCGACTTGGAGAGTCAGTCCCTTTAACCTCCTGTCTGGCCCAGTTTGCAATTTCTGCGGAAGATGAACAGGAATAGCGAGAACCAATGAGAGACTAGCTGGAGGTGTCTGGACGGGCAAATTTAACTCTCATTTCCCACCAGGAAGAGGAAATAACCAAAGGCTCAGCGTGCCGTGCCGGAACCAGATTAGGGCCTGAAGCCATCCTGCGGTGTTGCGGCCAGCTCACAAGAAAACGAGTTGAAGAAAGGAGCTCAGGGGCACTGTAATTCACAAAACTGCAGAGTTATAAATGACAGCTATCGTCCAAAAATATACTGAAGTAAGGCTGCCAAGAGGACTTGAAAGTGGGGCAGAATTGCAGGAAACCGATTTCAGGAGGTAGACTGGAATTGCATTGAAAGCATAGGAAAAGAGGCAGAACGTCCACAATGATGCACTTGGCCAAAAAGGGCGTATGCGTTTTTTCCTGAATATATTCAGGAAAAAACGCATACGCCCTTTTTGGCCAACCAAGCAAGCTTGCAAAGGAAATCTGCACTACAATGAAGTCTCACTTCCCCCCGGTCAAAAGGGCCATCTGAAAAAAGTGTAAAATCCAGAAAGGCAGGACAGGCCATGGAGAACTGGGAGCCTTGTTATGCTGATGGGCGGGATGTAAACTGCCAACAGACACTCGGGAGAAGTGTATGGTGTTTCCTGAAACATCTAAAAAACAAAGCAACAGAGCCTAGGGCACTTCCACTTATGGTCCTATAGCTTAGGGAAATTAAAATCAAAAAGACACAGCCACCCCAATGTTTGGGACGCCTCTGTTTACAAGAACCTCGTTTACCGTACAAGTTCAATATCACAGAAAGTGAAAAATGGATAAAGAACTTGTGGTACTTACGTACAATGCAGTATCGCTCAGCAGTGAAATCTATGTCAACAGGCCCGTAGCAGCACAATGAGTGGATTCAGGTACGATGATTCTAACTGAAATAAGTCACACAGAAAAAGAAACATCATAAGATATCAGTAATACACGGAATGTAAACTTGGCTACACAGGAACTGAATTACAGAACAGAACAGGGTCTCAAATTTAGAAAACCAACTTATGCTTGTTTAAGGGTAAAGGTGAGTTGGGGTGCTGCATAAAACCAGAGATTGAAATGAGCACAGATAAAGTTCCTTAAGCCAAATATGGAATAGACAAGAGCTACTCCTTGTTCAACGAAATGGACTCAACACCGCATATTAAACGCCTAAGAATGTACCTGACTCTTAAGTATCTTAAAACCTATGGATTGCTATGTCTCCGAAAGAGAATCAAGCATGTGTACAGGGACATAAACGCAGCAGTGATAGGATTGGAGAGGTTCGGTGAGCAAATGAAGACCCTTTGAAGTCATATTGCATGGTACCCATTCCACGGGTTTCAACTACCCAGGTTTAAGGTATTCTTCCTTCAGCTAAAACATGCATGTGGAACCTAGAGTATGATCAACCATGTGACCGGGAGACGTGTTCAAATATCTCTCAGTTTTCGTACCCTGGTACTCGGGTGCAACATTCCAGACGCTTTACTAACACTCTCCCGACTTGGAGAGTCAGTCCCTTTAACCTCCTGTTTGGCCCAGTTTGCAATTTCTGCGGAAGATGAACAGGAATAGCGAGAACCAATGAGAGACTAGCTGGGGGTGTCTGGACGGGCAAATTTAACTCTCATTTCCCACCAGGAAGAGGAAATAACCAAAGGCTCAGCGTGCCGTGCCGGAACCAGATTAGGGCCTGAAGCCATCCTGCGGTGTTGCGGCCAGCTCACAAGAAAACGAGTTGAAGAAAGGAGCTCAGGGGCACTGTAATTCACAAACCTGCAGAGTTATAAATGACAACTATCGTCCAAAAATATACTGAAGTAAGGCTGCCAAGAGGACTTGAAAGCGGGGCAGAATTGCAGGAAACCGATTTCAGGAGGTAGACTGGAATTGCATTGAAAGCATAGGAAAAGAGGCAGAACGTCCACAATGATGCACTTGGCCAAAAAGGGCGTATGCGTTTTTTCCTGAATATATTCAGGAAAAAACGCATACGCCCTTTTTGGCCAACCAAGCAAGCTTGCAAAGGAAATCTGCACTACAATGAAGTCTCACTTCCCCCCGGTCAAAAGGGCCATCTGAAAAAAGTGTAAAATCCAGAAAGGCAGGACAGGCCATGGAGAACTGGGAGCCTTGTTATGCTGATGGGCGGGATGTAAATTGCCAACAGACACTCCGGAGAAGTGTATGGTGTTTCCTGAAACATCTAAAAAACAAAGCAACAGAGCCTAGGGCACTTCCACTTATGGTCCTATAGCTTAGGGAAATTAAAATCAAAAAGACACAGCCACCCCAATGTTTGGGACGCCTCTGTTTACAAGAACCTCGTTTACCGTACAAGTTCAATATCACAGAAAGTGAAAAATGGATAAAGAACTTGTGGTACTTACGTACAATGCAGTATCGCTCAGCAGTGAAATCTATGTCATCAGGCCCGTAGCAGCACAATGAGTGGATTCAGGTACGATGATTCTAACTGAAATAAGTCACACAGAAAAAGAAACATCATAAGATATCAGTAATACACGGAATGTAAACTTGGCTACACAGGAACTGAATTACAGAACAGAACAGGGTCTCAAATTTAGAAAACCAACTTATGCTTGTTTAAGGGTAAAGGTGAGTTGGGGTGCTGCATAAAACCAGAGATTGAAATGAGCACAGATAAAGTTCCTTAAGCCAAATATGGAATAGACAAGAGCTACTCCTTGCTCAACGAAATGGACTCAACACCGCATATTAAACGCCTAAGAATGTACCTGACTCTTAAGTATCTTAAAACCTATGGATTGCTATGTCTCCGAAAGAGAATCAAGCATGTGTACAGGGACATAAACGCAGCAGTGATAGGATTGGAGAGGTTCGGTGAGCAAATGAAGACCCTTTGAAGTCATATTGCATGGTACCCATTCCACGGGTTTCAACTACCCAGGTTTAAGGTATTCTTCCTTCAGCTAAAACATGCATGTGGAACCTAGAGTATGATCAACCATGTGATCGGGAGACGTGTTCAAATATGTCTCAGTTTTCGTACCCTGGTACTCGGGTGCAACATTCCAGACGCTTTACTAACACTCTCCCGACTTGGAGAGTCAGTCCCTTTAACCTCCTGTTTGGCCCAGTTTGCAATTTCTGCGGAAGATGAACAGGAATAGCGAGAACCAATGAGAGACTAGCTGGAGGTGTCTGGACGGGCAAATTTAACTCTCATTTCCCACCAGGAAGAGGAAATAACCAAAGGCTCAGCGTGCCGTGCCGGAACCAGATTAGGGCCTGAAGCCATCCTGCGGCGTTGCGGCCAGCTCACAAGAAAACGAGTTGAAGAAAGGAGCTCAGGGGCACTGTAATTCACAAACCTGCAGAGTTATAAATGACAACTATCGTCCAAAAATATACTGAAGTAAGGCTGCCAAGAGGACTTGAAAGCGGGGCAGAATTGCAGGAAACCGATTTCAGGAGGTAGACTGGAATTGCATTGAAAGCATAGGAAAAGAGGCAGAACGTCCACAATGATGCACTTGGCCAAAAAGGGCGTATGCGTTTTTTCCTGAATATATTCAGGAAAAAACGCATACGCCGTTTTTGGCCAACCAAGCAAGCTTGCAAAGGAAATCTGCACTACAATGAAGTCTCACTTCCCCCCGGTCAAAAGGGCCATCTGAAAAAAGTGTAAAATCCAGAAAGGCAGGACAGGCCATGGAGAACTGGGAGCCTTGTTATGCTGATGGGCGGGATGTAAACTGCCAACAGACACTCGGGAGAAGTGTATGGTGTTTCCTGAAACATCTAAAAAACAAAGCAACAGAGCCTAGGGCACTTCCACTTATGGTCCTATAGCTTAGGGAAATTAAAATCAAAAAGACACAGCCACCCCAATGTTTGGGACACCTCTGTTTACAAGAACCTCGTTTACCGTACAAGTTCAATATCACAGAAAGTGAAAAATGGATAAAGAACTTGTGGTACTTACGTACAATGCAGTATCACTCAGCAGTGAAATCTATGCCATCAGGCCCGTAGCAGCACAATGAGTGGATTCAGGTACGATGATTCTAACTGAAATAAGTCACACAGAAAAAGAAACATCATAAGATATCAGTAATACACGGAATGTAAACTTGGCTACACAGGAACTGAATTACAGAACAGAACAGGGTCTCAAATTTAGAAAACCAACTTATGCTTGTTTAAGGGTAAAGGTGAGTTGGGGTGCTGCATAAAACCAGAGATTGAAATGAGCACAGATAAAGTTCCTTAAGCTAAATATGGAATAGACAAGAGCTACTCCTTGCTCAACGAAATGGACTCAACACCGCATATTAAACGCCTAAGAATGTACCTGACTCTTAAGTATCTTAAAACCTATGGATTGCTATGTCTCCGAAAGAGAATCAAGCATGTGTACAGGGACATAAACGCAGCAGTGATAGGATTGGAGAGGTTCGGTGAGCAAATGAAGACACTTTGAAGTCATATTGCATGGTACCCATTCCACGGGTTTCAACTACCCAGGTTTAAGGTATTCTTCCTTCAGCTAAAACATGCATGTGGAACCTAGAGTATGATCAACCATGTGATCGGGAGACGTGTTCAAATATGTCTCAGTTTTCGAACCCTGGTACTCGGGTGCAACATTCCAGACGCTTTACTAACACTCTCCCGACTTGGAGAGTCAGTCCCTTTAACCTCCTGTTTGGCCCAGTTTGCAATTTCTGCGGAAGATGAACAGGAATAGCGAGAACCAATGAGAGACTAGCTGGAAGTGTCTGGACGGGCAAATTTAACTCTCATTTCCCACCAGGAAGAGGAAATAACCAAAGGCTCAGCGTGCCGTGCCGGAACCAGATTAGGGCCTGAAGCCATCCTGCGGTGTTGCGGCCAGCTCACAAGAAAACGAGTTGAAGAAAGGAGCTCAGGGGCACTGTAATTCACAAACCTGCAGAGTTATAAATGACAACTATCGTCCAAAAATATACTGAAGTAAGGCTGCCAAGAGGACTTGAAAGCGGGGCAGAATTGCAGGAAACCGATTTCAGGAGGTAGACTGGAATTGCATTGAAAGCATAGGAAAAGAGGCAGAACGTCCACAATGATGCACTTGGCCAAAAAGGGCGTATGCGTTTTTTCCTGAATATATTCAGGAAAAAACGCATACGCCCTTTTTGGCCAAACAAGCAAGCTTGCAAAGGAAATCTGCACTACAATGAAGTCTCACTTCCCCCCGGTCAAAAGGGCCATCTGAAAAAAGTGTAAAATCCAGAAAGGCAGGACAGGCCATGGAGAACTGGGAGCCTTGTTATGCTGATGGGCGGGATGTAAACTGCCAACAGACACTCGGGAGAAGTGTATGGTGTTTCCTGAAACATCTAAAAAACAAAGCAACAGAGCCTAGGGCACTTCCACTTATGGTCCTATAGCTTAGGGAAATTAAAATCAAAAAGACACAGCCACCCCAAAGTTTGGGACGCCTCTGTTTACAAGAACCTCGTTTACCGTACAAGTTCAATATCACAGAAAGTGAAAAATGGATAAAGAACTTGTGGTACTTACGTACAATGCAGTATCACTCAGCAGTGAAATCTATGTCATCAGGCCCGTAGCAGCACAATGAGTGGATTCAGGTACGATGATTCTAACTGAAATAAGTCACACAGAAAAAGAAACATCATAAGATATCAGTAATACACGGAATGTAAACTTGGCTACACAGGAACTGAATTACAGAACAGAACAGGGTCTCAAATTTAGAAAACCAACTTATGCTTGTTTAAGGGTAAAGGTGAGTTGGGGTGCTGCATAAAACCAGAGATTGAAATGAGCACAGATAAAGTTCCTTAAGCCAAATATGGAATAGACAAGAGCTACTCCTTGCTCAACGAAATGGACTCAACACCGCATATTAAACGCCTAAGAATGTACCTGACTCTTAAGTATCTTAAAACCTATGGATTGCTATGTCTCCGAAAGAGAATCAAGCATGTGTACAGGGACATAAACGCAGCAGTGATAGGATTGGAGAGGTTCGGTGAGCAAATGAAGACCCTTTGAAGTCATATTGCATGGTACCCATTCCACGGGTTTCAACTACCCAGGTTTAAGGTATTCTTCCTTCAGCTAAAACATGCATGTGGAACCTAGAGTATGATCAACCATGTGATCGGGAGACGTGTTCAAATATGTCTCAGTTTTCGTACCCTGGTACTCGGGTGCAACATTCCAGACGCTTTACTAACACTCTCCCGACTTGGAGAGTCAGTCCCTTTAACCTCCTGTCTGGCCCAGTTTGCAATTTCTGCGGAAGATGAACAGGAATAGCGAGAACCAATGAGAGACTAGCTGGAGGTGTCTGGACGGGCAAATTTAACTCTCATTTCCCACCAGGAAGAGGAAATAACCAAAGGCTCAGCGTGCCGTGCCGGAACCAGATTAGGGCCTGAAGCCATCCTGCGGTGTTGCGGCCAGCTCACAAGAAAACGAGTTGAAGAAAGGAGCTCAGGGGCACTGTAATTCACAAACCTGCAGAGTTATAAATGACAACTATCGTCCAAAAATATACTGAAGTAAGGCTGCCAAGAGGACTTGAAAGCGGGGCAGAATTGCAGGAAACCGATTTCAGGAGGTAGACTGGAATTGCATTGAAAGCATAGGAAAAGAGGCAGAACGTCCACAATGATGCACTTGGCCAAAAAGGGCGTATGCGTTTTTTCCTGAATATATTCAGGAAAGAACGCATACGCCCTTTTTGGCCAACCAAGCAAGCTTGCAAAGGAAATCTGCACTACAATGAAGTCTCACTTCCCCCCGGTCAAAAGGGCCATCTGAAAAAAGTGTAAAATCCAGAAAGACAGGACAGGCCATTGAGAACTGGGAGCCTTGTTATGATGATGGGCGGGATGTAAACTGCCAACAGACACTCGGGAGAAGTGTATGGTGTTTCCTGAAACATCTAAAAAACAAAGCAACAGAGCCTAGGGCACTTCCACTTATGGTCCTATAGCTTAGGGAAATTAAAATCAAAAAGACACAGCCACCCCAATGTTTGGGACGCCTCTGTTTACAAGAACCTCGTTTACCGTACAAGTTCAATATCACAGAAAGTGAAAAATGGATAAAGAACTTGTGGTACTTACGTACAATGCAGTATCACTCAGCAGTGAAATCTATGCCATCAGGCCCGTAGCAGCACAATGAGTGGATTCAGGTACGATGATTCTAACTGAAATAAGTCACACAGAAAAAGAAACATCATAAGATATCAGTAATAAACGGAATGTAAACTTGGCTACACAGGAACTGAATTACAGAACAGAACAGGGTCTCAAATTTAGAAAACCAACTTATGCTTGCTTAAGGGGAAAGGTGAGTTGGGGTGCTGCATAAAACCAGAGATTGAAATGAGCACAGATAAAGTTCCTTAAGCCAAATATGGAATAGACAAGAGCTACTCCTTGCTCAACGAAATGGACTCAACACCGCATATTAAACGCCTAAGAATGTACCTGACTCTTAAGTATCTTAAAACCTATGGATTGCTATGTCTCCAAAAGAGAATCAAGCATGTGTACAGGGACATAAACGCAGCAGTGATAGGATTGGAGAGGTTCGGTGAGCAAATGAAGACCCTTTGAAGTCATATTGCATGGTACCCATTCCACGGGTTTCAACTACCCAGGTTTAAGGTATTCTTCCTTCAGCTAAAACATGCATGTGGAACCTAGAGTATGATCAACCATGTGATCGGGAGACGTGTTCAAATATGTCTCAGTTTTCGTACCCTGGTACTCGGGTGCAACATTCCAGACGCTTTACTAACACTCTCCCGACTTGGAGAGTCAGTCCCTTTAACCTCCTGTTTGGCCCAGTTTGCAATTTCTGCGGAAGATGAACAGGAATAGCGAGAACCAATGAGAGACTAGCTGGAGGTGTCTGGACGGGCAAATTTAACTCTCATTTCCCACCAGGAAGAGGAAATAACCAAAGGCTCAGCGTGCCGTGCCGGAACCAGATTAGGGCCTGAAGCCATCCTGCGGTGTTGCGGCCAGCTCACAAGAAAACGAGTTGAAGAAAGGAGCTCAGGGGCACTGTAATTCACAAACCTGCAGAGTTATAAATGACAACTATCGTCCAAAAATATACTGAAGTAAGGCTGCCAAGTGGACTTGAAAGCGGGGCAGAATTGCAGGAAACCGATTTCAGGAGGTAGACTGGAATTGCATTGAAAGCATAGGAAAAGAGGGAGAACGTCCACAATGATGCACTTGGCCAAAAAGGGCGTATGCGTTTTTTCCTGAATATATTCAGGAAAAAACGCATACGCCCTTTTTGGCCAACCAAGCAAGCTTGCAAAGGAAATCTGCACTACAATGAAGTCTCACTTCCCCCCGGTCAAAAGGGCCATCTGAAAAAAGTGTAAAATCCAGAAAGGCAGGACAGGCCATGGAGAACTGGGAGCCTTGTTATGCTGATGGGCGGGATGTAAACTGCCAACAGACACTCGGGAGAAGTGTATGGTGTTTCCTGAAACATCTAAAAAACAAAGCAACAGAGCCTAGGCCACTTCCACTTATGGTCCTATAGCTTAGGGAAATTAAAATCAAAAAGACACAGCCACCCCAAAGTTTGGGACGCCTCTGTTTACAAGAACCTCGTTTACCGTACAAGTTCAATATCACAGAAAGTGAAAAATGGATAAAGAACTTGTGGTACTTACGTACAATGCAGTATCACTCAGCAGTGAAATCTATGTCATCAGGCCCGTAGCAGCACAATGAGTGGATTCAGGTACGATGATTCTAACTGAAATAAGTCACACAGAAAAAGAAACATCATAAGATATCAGTAATACACGGAATGTAAACTTGGCTACACAGGAACTGAATTACAGAACAGAACAGGGTCTCAAATTTAGAAAACCAACTTATGCTTGTTTAAGGGTAAAGGTGAGTTGGGGTGCTGCATAAAACCAGAGATTGAAATGAGCACAGATAAAGTTCCTTAAGCCAAATATGGAATAGACAAGAGCTACTCCTTGCTCAACGAAATGGACTCAACACCGCATATTAAACGCCTAAGAATGTACCTGACTCTTAAGTATCTTAAAACCTATGGATTGCTATGTCTCCGAAAGAGAATCAAGCATGTGTACAGGGACATAAACGCAGCAGTGATAGGATTGGAGAGGTTCGGTGAGCAAATGAAGACCCTTTGAAGTCATATTGCATGGTACCCATTCCACGGGTTTCAACTACCCAGGTTTAAGGTATTCTTCCTTCAGCTAAAACATGCATGTGGAACCTAGAGTATGATCAACCATGTGATCGGGAGACGTGTTCAAATATGTCTCAGTTTTCGTACCCTGGTACTCGGGTGCAACATTCCAGACGCTTTACTAACACTCTCCCGACTTGGAGAGTCAGTCCCTTTAACCTCCTGTCTGGCCCAGTTTGCAATTTCTGCGGAAGATGAACAGGAATAGCGAGAACCAATGAGAGACTAGCTGGAGGTGTCTGGACGGGCAAATTTAACTCTCATTTCCCACCAGGAAGAGGAAATAACCAAAGGCTCAGCGTGCCGTGCCGGAACCAGATTAGGGCCTGAAGCCATCCTGCGGTGTTGCGGCCAGCTCACAAGAAAACGAGTTGAAGAAAGGAGCTCAGGGGCACTGTAATTCACAAACCTGCAGAGTTATAAATGACAACTATCGTCCAAAAATATACTGAAGTAAGGCTGCCAAGAGGACTTGAAAGCGGGGCAGAATTGCAGGAAACCGATTTCAGGAGGTAGACTGGAATTGCATTGAAAGCATAGGAAAAGAGGCAGAACGTCCACAATGATGCACTTGGCCAAAAAGGGCGTATGCGTTTTTTCCTGAATATATTCAGGAAAAAACGCATACGCCCTTTTTGGCCAACCAAGCAAGCTTGCAAAGGAAATCTGCACTACAATGAAGTCTCACTTCCCGCCGGTCAAAAGGGCCATCTGAAAAAAGTGTAAAATCCAGAAAGGCAGGACAGGCCATGGAGAACTGGGAGCCTTGTTATGCTGATGGGCGGGATGTAAACTGCCAACAGACACTCGGGAGAAGTGTATGGTGTTTCCTGAAACATCTAAAAAACAAAGCAACAGAGCCTAGGACACTTCCACTTATGGTCCTATAGCTTAGGGAAATTAAAATCAAAAAGACACAGCCACCCCAATGTTTGGGACGCCTCTGTTTACAAGAACCTCGTTTACCGTACAAGTTCAATATCACAGAAAGTGAAAAATGGATAAAGAACTTGTGGTACTTACGTACAATGCAGTATCACTCAGCAGTGAAATCTATGCCATCAGGCCCGTAGCAGCACAATGAGTGGATTCAGGTACGATGATTCTAACTGAAATAAGTCACACAGAAAAAGAAACATCATAAGATATCAGTAATACACGGAATGTAAACTTGGCTACACAGGAACTGAATTACAGAACAGAACAGGGTCTCAAATTTAGAAAACCAACTTATGCTTGTTTAAGGGTAAAGGTGAGTTGGGGTGCTGCATAAAACCAGAGATTGAAATGAGCACAGATAAAGTTCCTTAAGCCAAATATGGAATAGACAAGAGCTACTCCTTGCTCAACGAAATGGACTCAACACCGCATATTAAACGCCTAAGAATGTACCTGACTCTTAAGTATCTTAAAACGTATGGATTGCTATGTCTCCGAAAGAGAATCAAGCATGTGTACAGGGACATAAACGCAGCAGTGATAGGATTGGAGAGGTTCGGTGAGCAAATGAAGACCCTTTGAAGTCATATTGCATGGTACCCATTCCACGGGTTTCAACTACCCAGGTTTAAGGTATTCTTCCTTCAGCTAAAACATGCATGTGGAACCTAGAGTATGATCAACCATGTGATCTGGAGACGTGTTCAAATATGTCTCAGTTTTCGTACCCTGGTACTCGGGTGCAACATTCCAGACGCTTTACTAACACTCTCCCGACTTGGAGAGTCAGTCCCTTTAACCTCCTGTCTGGCCCAGTTTGCAATTTCTGCGGAAGATGAACAGGAATAGCGAGAACCAATGAGAGACTAGCTGGAGGTGTCTGGACGGGCAAATTTAACTCTCATTTCCCACCAGGAAGAGGAAATAACCAAAGGCTCAGCGTGCCGTGCCGGAACCAGATTAGGGCCTGAAGCCATCCTGCGGTGTTGCGGCCAGCTCACAAGAAAACGAGTTGAAGAAAGGAGCTCAGGGGCACTGTAATTCACAAACCTGCAGAGTTATAAATGACAACTATCGTCCAAAAATATACTGAAGTAAGGCTGCCAAGAGGACTTGAAAGCGGGGCAGAATTGCAGGAAACCGATTTCAGGAGGTAGACTGGAATTGCATTGAAAGCATAGGAAAAGAGGCAGAACGTCCACAATGATGCACTTGGCCAAAAAGGGCGTATGCGTTTTTTCCTGAATATATTCAGGAAAGAACGCATACGCCCTTTTTGGCCAACCAAGCAAGCTTGCAAAGGAAATCTGCACTACAATGAAGTCTCACTTCCCCCCGGTCAAAAGGGCCATCTGAAAAAAGTGTAAAATCCAGAAAGGCAGGACAGGCCATGGAGAACTGGGAGCCTTGTTATGCTGATGGGCGGGATGTAAACTGCCAACAGACACTCGGGAGAAGTGTATGGTGTTTCCTGAAACATCTAAAAAACAAAGCAACAGAGCCTAGGCCACTTCCACTTATGGTCCTATAGCTTAGGGAAATTAAAATCAAAAAGACACAGCCACCCCAATGTTTGGGACGCCTCTGTTTACAAGAACCTCGTTTACTGTACAAGTTCAATATCACAGAAAGTGAAAAATGGATAAAGAACTTGTGGTACTTACGTACAATGCAGTATCACTCAGCAGTGAAATCTATGTCATCAGGCCCGTAGCAGCACAATGAGTGGATTCAGGTACGATGATTCTAACTGAAATAAGTCACACAGAAAAAGAAACATCATAAGATATCAGTAATACACGGAATGTAAACTTGGCTACACAGGAACTGAATTACAGAACAGAACAGGGTCTCAAATTTAGAAAACCAACTTATGCTTGTTTAAGGGTAAAGGTGAGTTGGGGTGCTGCATAAAACCAGAGATTGAAATGAGCACAGATAAAGTTCCTTAAGCCAAATATGGAATAGACAAGAGCTACTCCTTGCTCAACGAAATGGACTCAACACCGCATATTAAACGCCTAAGAATGTACCTGACTCTTAAGTATCTTAAAACCTATGGATTGCTATGTCTCCGAAAGAGAATCAAGCATGTGTACAGGGACATAAACGCAGCAGTGATAGGATTGGAGAGGTTCGGTGAGCAAATGAAGACCCTTTGAAGTCATATTGCATGGTACCCATTCCACGGGTTTCAACTACCCAGGTTTAAGGTATTCTTCCTTCAGCTAAAACATGCATGTGGAACGTAGAGTATGATCAACCATGTGATCGGGAGACGTGTTCAAATATGTCTCAGTTTTCGTACCCTGGTACTCGGGTGCAACATTCCAGACGCTTTACTAACACTCTCCCGACTTGGAGAGTCAGTCCCTTTAACCTCCTGTTTGGCCCAGTTTGCAATTTCTGCGGAAGATGAACAGGAATAGCGAGAACCAATGAGAGACTAGCTGGAGGTGTCTGGACGGGCAAATTTAACTCTCATTTCCCACCAGGAAGAGGAAATAACCAAAGGCTCAGCGTGCCGTGCCGGAACCAGATTAGGGCCTGAAGCCATCCTGCGGTGTTGCGGCCAGCTCACAAGAAAACGAGTTGAAGAAAGGAGCTCAGGGGCACTGTAATTCACAAATCTGCAGAGTTATAAATGACAGCTATCGTCCAAAAATATACTGAAGTAAGGCTGCCAAGAGGACTTGAAAGCGGGGCAGAATTGCAGGAAACCGATTTCAGGAGGTAGACTGGAATTGCATTGAAAGCATAGGAAAAGAGGCAGAACGTCCACAATGATGCACTTGGCCAAAAAGGGCGTATGCGTTTTTTCCTGAATATATTCAGGAAAGAACGCATACGCCCTTTTTGGCCAACCAAGCAAGCTTGCAAAGGAAATCTGCACTACAATGAAGTCTCACTTCCCCCCGGTCAAAAGGGCCATCTGAAAAAAGTGTAAAATCCAGAAAGGCAGGACAGGCCATGGAGAACTGGGAGCCTTGTTATGCTGATGGGCGGGATGTAAACTGCCAACAGACACTCGGGAGAAGTGTATGGTGTTTCCTGAAACATCTAAAAAACAAAGCAACAGAGCCTAGGGCACTTCCACTTATGGTCCTATAGCTTAGGGAAATTAAAATCAAAAAGACACAGCCACCCCAATGTTTGGGACGCCTCTGTTTACAAGAACCTCGTTTACCGTACAAGTTCAATATCACAGAAAGTGAAAAATGGATAAAGAACTTGTGGTACTTACGTACAATGCAGTATCGCTCAGCAGTGAAATCTATGTCATCAGGCCCGTAGCAGCACAATGAGTGGATTCAGGTACGATGATTCTAACTGAAATAAGTCACACAGAAAAAGAAACATCATAAGATATCAGTAATACACGGAATGTAAACTTGGCTACACAGGAACTGAATTACAGAACAGAACAGGGTCTCAAATTTAGAAAACCAACTTATGCTTGTTTAAGGGTAAAGGTGAGTTGGGGTGCTGCATAAAACCAGAGATTGAAATGAGCACAGATAAAGTTCCTTAAGCCAAATATGGAATAGACAAGAGCTACTCCTTGCTCAACGAAATGGACTCAACACCGCATATTAAACGCCTAAGAATGTACCTGACTCTTAAGTATCTTAAAACCTATGGATTGCTATGTCTCCGAAAGAGAATCAAGCATGTGTACAGGGACATAAACGCAGCAGTGATAGGATTGGAGAGGTTCGGTGAGCAAATGAAGACCCTTTGAAGTCATATTGCATGGTACCCATTCCACGGGTTTCAACTACCCAGGTTTAAGGTATTCTTCCTTCAGCTAAAACATGCATGTGGAACGTAGAGTATGATCAACCATGTGATCGGGAGACGTGTTCAAATATGTCTCAGTTTTCGTACCCTGGTACTCGGGTGCAACATTCCAGACGCTTTACTAACACTCTCCCGACTTGGAGAGTCAGTCCCTTTAACCTCCTGTTTGGCCCAGTTTGCAATTTCTGCGGAAGATGAACAGGAATAGCGAGAACCAATGAGAGACTAGCTGGAGGTGTCTGGACGGGCAAATTTAACTCTCATTTCCCACCAGGAAGAGGAAATAACCAAAGGCTCAGCGTGCCGTGCCGGAACCAGATTAGGGCCTGAAGCCATCCTGCGGTGTTGCGGCCAGCTCACAAGAAAACGAGTTGAAGAAAGGAGCTCAGGGGCACTGTAATTCACAAACCTGCAGAGTTATAAATGACAGCTATCGTCCAAAAATATACTGAAGTAAGGCTGCCAAGAGGACTTGAAAGCGGGGCAGAATTGCAGGAAACCGATTTCAGGAGGTAGACTGGAATTGCATTGAAAGCATAGGAAAAGAGGCAGAACGTCCACAATGATGCACTTGGCCAAAAAGGGCGTATGCGTTTTTTCCTGAATATATTCAGGAAAGAACGCATACGCCCTTTTTGGCCAACCAAGCAAGCTTGCAAAGGAAATCTGCACTACAATGAAGTCTCACTTCCCCCCGGTCAAAAGGGCCATCTGAAAAAAGTGTAAAATCCAGAAAGGCAGGACAGGCCATGGAGAACTGGGAGCCTTGTTATGCTGATGGGCGGGATGTAAACTGCCAACAGACACTCGGGAGAAGTGTATGGTGTTTCCTGAAACATCTAAAAAACAAAGCAACAGAGCCTAGGGCACTTCCACTTATGGTCCTATAGCTTAGGGAAATTAAAATCAAAAAGACACAGCCACCCCAATGTTTGGGACGCCTCTGTTTACAAGAACCTCGTTTACCGTACAAGTTCAATATCACAGAAAGTGAAAAATGGATAAAGAACTTGTGGTACTTACGTACAATGCAGTATCGCTCAGCAGTGAAATCTATGTCATCAGGCCCGTAGCAGCACAATGAGTGGATTCAGGTACGATGATTCTAACTGAAATAAGTCACACAGAAAAAGAAACATCATAAGATATCAGTAATACACGGAATGTAAACTTGGCTACACAGGAACTGAATTACAGAACAGAACAGGGTCTCAAATTTAGAAAACCAACTTATGCTTGTTTAAGGGTAAAGGTGAGTTAGGGTGCTGCATAAAACCAGAGATTGAAATGAGCACAGATAAAGTTCCTTAAGCCAAATATGGAATAGACAAGAGCTACTCCTTGCTCAACGAAATGGACTCAACACCGCATATTAAACGCCTAAGAATGTACCTGACTCTTAAGTATCTTAAAACCTATGGATTGCTATGTCTCCGAAAGAGAATCAAGCATGTGTACAGGGACATAAACGCAGCAGTGATAGGATTGGAGAGGTTCGGTGAGCAAATGAAGACCCTTTGAAGTCATATTGCATGGTACCCATTCCACGGGTTTCAACTACCCAGGTTTAAGGTATTCTTCCTTCAGCTAAAACATGCATGTGGAACCTAGAGTATGATCAACCATGTGATCGGGAGACGTGTTCAAATATGTCTCAGTTTTCGTACCCTGGTACTCGGGTGCAACATTCCAGACGCTTTACTAACACTCTCCCGACTTGGAGAGTCAGTCCCTTTAACCTCCTGTTTGGCCCAGTTTGCAATTTCTGCGGAAGATGAACAGGAATAGCGAGAACCAATGAGAGACTAGCTGGAGGTGTCTGGACGGGCAAATTTAACTCTCATTTCCCACCAGGAAGAGGAAATAACCAAAGGCTCAGCGTGCCGTGCCGGAACCAGATTAGGGCCTGAAGCCATCCTGCGGTGTTGCGGCCAGCTCACAAGAAAACGAGTTGAAGAAAGGAGCTCAGGGGCACTGTAATTCACAAACCTGCAGAGTTATAAATGACAGCTATCGTCCAAAAATATAGTGAAGTAAGGCTGCCAAGAGGACTTGAAAGCGGGGCAGAGTTGCAGGAAACCGATTTCAGGAGGTAGACTGGAATTGCATTGAAAGCATAGGAAAAGAGGCAGAACGTCCACAATGATGCACTTGGCCAAAAAGGGCGTATGCGTTTTTTCCTGAATATATTCAGGAAAAAACGCATACGCCCTTTTTGGCCAACCAAGCAAGCTTGCAAAGGAAATCTGCACTACAATGAAGTCTCACTTCCCCCCGGTCAAAAGGGCCATCTGAAAAAAGTGTAAAATCCAGAAAGGCAGGACAGGCCATGGAGAACTGGGAGCCTTGTTATGCTGATGGGCGGGATGTAAACTGCCAACAGACACTCGGGAGAAGTGTATGGTGTTTCCTGAAACATCTAAAAAACAAAGCAACAGAGCCTAGGGCACTTCCACTTATGGTCCTATAGCTTAGGGAAATTAAAATCAAAAAGACACAGCCACCCCAATGTTTGGGACGCCTCTGTTTACAAGAACCTCGTTTACCGTACAAGTTCAATATCACAGAAAGTGAAAAATGGATAAAGAACTTGTGGTACTTACGTACAATGCAGTATCGCTCAGCAGTGAAATCTATGTCATCAGGCCCGTAGCAGCACAATGAGTGGATTCAGGTACGATGATTCTAACTGAAATAAGTCACACAGAAAAAGAAACATCATAAGATATCAGTAATACACGGAATGTAAACTTGGCTACACAGGAACTGAATTACAGAACAGAACAGGGTCTCAAATTTAGAAAACCAACTTATGCTTGTTTAAGGGTAAAGGTGAGTTGGGGTGCTGCATAAAACCAGAGATTGAAATGAGCACAGATAAAGTTCCTTAAGCCAAATATGGAATAGACAAGAGCTACTCCTTGTTCAACGAAATGGACTCAACACCGCATATTAAACGCCTAAGAATGTACCTGACTCTTAAGTATCTTAAAACCTATGGATTGCTATGTCTCCGAAAGAGAATCAAGCATGTGTACAGGGACATAAACGCAGCAGTGATAGGATTGGAGAGGTTTGGTGAGCAAATGAAGACCCTTTGAAGTCATATTGCATGGTACCCATTCCACGGGTTTCAACTACCCAGGTTTAAGGTATTCTTCCTTCAGCTAAAACATGCATGTGGAACCTAGAGTATGATCAACCATGTGATCGGGAGACGTGTTCAAATATGTCTCAGTTTTCGTACCCTGGTACTCGGGTGCAACATTCCAGACGCTTTACTAACACTCTCCCGACTTGGAGAGTCAGTCCCTTTAACCTGCTGTTTGGCCCAGTTTGCAATTTCTGCGGAAGATGAACAGGAATAGCGAGAACCAATGAGAGACTAGCTGGAGGTGTCTGGACGGGCAAATTTAACTCTCATTTCCCACCAGGAAGAGGAAATAACCAAAGGCTCAGCGTGCCGTGCCGGAACCAGATTAGGGCCTGAAGCCATCCTGCGGTGTTGCGGCCAGCTCACAAGAAAACGAGTTGAAGAAAGGAGCTCAGGGGCACTGTAATTCACAAACCTGCAGAGTTATAAATGACAGCTATCGTCCAAAAATATACTGAAGTAAGGCTGCCAAGAGGACTTGAAAGCGGGGCAGAATTGCAGGAAACCGATTTCAGGAGGTAGACTGGAATTGCATTGAAAGCATAGGAAAAGAGGCAGAACGTCCACAATGATGCACTTGGCCAAAAAGGGCGTATGCGTTTTTTCCTGAATATATTCAGGAAAAAACGCATACGCCCTTTTTGGCCAACCAAGCAAGCTTGCAAAGGAAATCTGCACTACAATGAAGTCTCACTTCCCCCCGGTCAAAAGGGCCATCTGAAAAAAGTGTAAAATCCAGAAAGGCAGGACAGGCCATGGAGAACTGGGAGCCTTGTTATGCTGATGGGCGGGATGTAAACTGCCAACAGACACTCGGGAGAAGTGTATGGTGTTTCCTGAAACATCTAAAAAACAAAGCAACAGAGCCTAGGGCACTTCCACTTATGGTCCTATAGCTTAGGGAAATTAAAATCAAAAAGACACAGCCACCCCAATGTTTGGGACGCCTCTGTTTACAAGAACCTCGTTTACCGTACAAGTTCAATATCACAGAAAGTGAAAAATGGATAAAGAACTTGTGGTACTTATGTACAATGCAGTATCGCTCAGCAGTGAAATCTATGTCAACAGGCCCGTAGCAGCACAATGAGTGGATTCAGGTACGATGATTCTAACTGAAATAAGTCACACAGAAAAAGAAACATCATAAGATATCAGTAATACACGGAATGTAAACTTGGCTACACAGGAACTGAATTACAGAACAGAACAGGGTCTCAAATTTAGAAAACCAACTTATGCTTGTTTAAGGGTAAAGGTGAGTTGGGGTGCTGCATAAAACCAGAGATTGAAATGAGCACAGATAAAGTTCCTTAAGCCAAATATGGAATAGACAAGAGCTACTCCTTGCTCAACGAAATGGACTCAACACCGCATATTAAACGCCTAAGAATGTACCTGACTCTTAAGTATCTTAAAACCTATGGATTGCTATGTCTCCGAAAGAGAATCAAGCATGTGTACAGGGACATAAACGCAGCAGTGATAGGATTGGAGAGGTTCGGTGAGCAAATGAAGACCCTTTGAAGTCATATTGCATGGTACCCATTCCACGGGTTTCAACTACCCAGGTTTAAGGTATTCTTCCTTCAGCTAAAACATGCATGTGGAACCTAGAGTATGATCAACCATGTGATCGGGAGACGTGTTCAAATATCTCTCAGTTTTCGTACCCTGGTACTCGGGTGCAACATTCCAGACGCTTTACTAACACTCTCCCGACTTGGAGAGTCAGTCCCTTTAACCTCCTGTTTGGCCCAGTTTGCAATTTCTGCGGAAGATGAACAGGAATAGCGAGAACCAATGAGAGACTAGCTGGGGGTGTCTGGACGGGCAAATTTAACTCTCATTTCCCACCAGGAAGAGGAAATAACCAAAGGCTCAGCGTGCCGTGCCGGAACCAGATTAGGGCCTGAAGCCATCCTGCGGTGTTGCGGCCAGCTCACAAGAAAACGAGTTGAAGAAAGGAGCTCAGGGGCACTGTAATTCACAAAACTGCAGAGTTATAAATGACAGCTATCGTCCAAAAATATACTGAAGTAAGGCTGCCAAGAGGACTTGAAAGTGGGGCAGAATTGCAGGAAACCGATTTCAGGAGGTAGACTGGAATTGCATTGAAAGCATAGGAAAAGAGGCAGAACGTCCACAATGATGCACTTGGCCAAAAAGGGCGTATGCGTTTTTTCCTGAATATATTCAGGAAAAAACGCATACGCCCTTTTTGGCCAACCAAGCAAGCTTGCAAAGGAAATCTGCACTACAATGAAGTCTCACTTCCCCCCGGTCAAAAGGGCCATCTGAAAAAAGTGTAAAATCCAGAAAGGCAGGACAGGCCATGGAGAACTGGGAGCCTTGTTATGCTGATGGGCGGGATGTAAACTGCCAACAGACACTCGGGAGAAGTGTATGGTGTTTCCTGAAACATCTAAAAAACAAAGCAACAGAGCCTAGGGCACTTCCACTTATGGTCCTATAGCTTAGGGAAATTAAAATCAAAAAGACACAGCCACCCCAATGTTTGGGACGCCTCTGTTTACAAGAACCTCGTTTACCGTACAAGTTCAATATCACAGAAAGTGAAAAATGGATAAAGAACTTGTGGTACTTACGTACAATGCAGTATCGCTCAGCAGTGAAATCTATGTCATCAGGCCCGTAGCAGCACAATGAGTGGATTCAGGTACGATGATTCTAACTGAAATAAGTCACACAGAAAAAGAAACATCATAAGATATCAGTAATACACGGAATGTAAACTTGGCTACACAGGAACTGAATTACAGAACAGAACAGGGTCTCAAATTTAGAAAACCAACTTATGCTTGTTTAAGGGTAAAGGTGAGTTGGGGTGCTGCATAAAACCAGAGATTGAAATGAGCACAGATAAAGTTCCTTAAGCCAAATATGGAATAGACAAGAGCTACTCCTTGTTCAACGAAATGGACTCAACACCGCATATTAAACGCCTAAGAATGTACCTGACTCTTAAGTATCTTAAAACCTATGGATTGCTATGTCTCCGAAAGAGAATCAAGCATGTGTACAGGGACATAAACGCAGCAGTGATAGGATTGGAGAGGTTCGGTGAGCAAATGAAGACCCTTTGAAGTCATATTGCATGGTACCCATTCCACGGGTTTCAACTACCCAGGTTTAAGGTATTCTTCCTTCAGCTAAAACATGCATGTGGAACCTAGAGTATGATCAACCATGTGACCGGGAGACGTGTTCAAATATCTCTCAGTTTTCGTACCCTGGTACTCGGGTGCAACATTCCAGACGCTTTACTAACACTCTCCCGACTTGGAGAGTCAGTCCCTTTAACCTCCTGTTTGGCCCAGTTTGCAATTTCTGCGGAAGATGAACAGGAATAGCGAGAACCAATGAGAGACTAGCTGGGGGTGTCTGGACGGGCAAATTTAACTCTCATTTCCCACCAGGAAGAGGAAATAACCAAAGGCTCAGCGTGCCGTGCCGGAACCAGATTAGGGCCTGAAGCCATCCTGCGGTGTTGCGGCCAGCTCACAAGAAAACGAGTTGAAGAAAGGAGCTCAGGGGCACTGTAATTCACAAAACTGCAGAGTTATAAATGACAGCTATCGTCCAAAAATATACTGAAGTAAGGCTGCCAAGAGGACTTGAAAGTGGGGCAGAATTGCAGGAAACCGATTTCAGGAGGTAGACTGGAATTGCATTGAAAGCATAGGAAAAGAGGCAGAACGTCCACAATGATGCACTTGGCCAAAAAGGGCGTATGCGTTTTTTCCTGAATATATTCAGGAAAAAACGCATACGCCCTTTTTGGCCAACCAAGCAAGCTTGCAAAGGAAATCTGCACTACAATGAAGTCTCACTTCCCCCCGGTCAAAAGGGCCATCTGAAAAAAGTGTAAAATCCAGAAAGGCAGGACAGGCCATGGAGAACTGGGAGCCTTGTTATGCTGATGGGCGGGATGTAAACTGCCAACAGACACTCGGGAGAAGTGTATGGTGTTTCCTGAAACATCTAAAAAACAAAGCAACAGAGCCTAGGGCACTTCCACTTATGGTCCTATAGCTTAGGGAAATTAAAATCAAAAAGACACAGCCACCCCAATGTTTGGGACGCCTCTGTTTACAAGAACCTCGTTTACCGTACAAGTTCAATATCACAGAAAGTGAAAAATGGATAAAGAACTTGTGGTACTTACGTACAATGCAGTATCGCTCAGCAGTGAAATCTATGTCAACAGGCCCGTAGCAGCACAATGAGTGGATTCAGGTACGATGATTCTAACTGAAATAAGTCACACAGAAAAAGAAACATCATAAGATATCAGTAATACACGGAATGTAAACTTGGCTACACAGGAACTGAATTACAGAACAGAACAGGGTCTCAAATTTAGAAAACCAACTTATGCTTGTTTAAGGGTAAAGGTGAGTTGGGGTGCTGCATAAAACCAGAGATTGAAATGAGCACAGATAAAGTTCCTTAAGCCAAATATGGAATAGACAAGAGCTACTCCTTGTTCAACGAAATGGACTCAACACCGCATATTAAACGCCTAAGAATGTACCTGACTCTTAAGTATCTTAAAACCTATGGATTGCTATGTCTCCGAAAGAGAATCAAGCATGTGTACAGGGACATAAACGCAGCAGTGATAGGATTGGAGAGGTTCGGTGAGCAAATGAAGACCCTTTGAAGTCATATTGCATGGTACCCATTCCACGGGTTTCAACTACCCAGGTTTAAGGTATTCTTCCTTCAGCTAAAACATGCATGTGGAACCTAGAGTATGATCAACCATGTGACCGGGAGACGTGTTCAAATATCTCTCAGTTTTCGTACCCTGGTACTCGGGTGCAACATTCCAGACGCTTTACTAACACTCTCCCGACTTGGAGAGTCAGTCCCTTTAACCTCCTGTTTGGCCCAGTTTGCAATTTCTGCGGAAGATGAACAGGAATAGCGAGAACCAATGAGAGACTAGCTGGGGGTGTCTGGACGGGCAAATTTAACTCTCATTTCCCACCAGGAAGAGGAAATAACCAAAGGCTCAGCGTGCCGTGCCGGAACCAGATTAGGGCCTGAAGCCATCCTGCGGTGTTGCGGCCAGCTCACAAGAAAACGAGTTGAAGAAAGGAGCTCAGGGGCACTGTAATTCACAAACCTGCAGAGTTATAAATGACAGCTATCGTCCAAAAATATACTGAAGTAAGGCTGCCAAGAGGACTTGAAAGCGGGGCAGAATTGCAGGAAACCGATTTCAGGAGGTAGACTGGAATTGCATTGAAAGCATAGGAAAAGAGGCAGAACGTCCACAATGATGCACTTGGCCAAAAAGGGCGTATGCGTTTTTTCCTGAATATATTCAGGAAAAAACGCATACGCCCTTTTTGGCCAACCAAGCAAGCTTGCAAAGGAAATCTGCACTACAATGAAGTCTCACTTCCCCCCGGTCAAAAGGGCCATCTGAAAAAAGTGTAAAATCCAGAAAGGCAGGACAGGCCATGGAGAACTGGGAGCCTTGTTATGCTGATGGGCGGGATGTAAACTGCCAACAGACACTCGGGAGAAGTGTATGGTGTTTCCTGAAACATCTAAAAAACAAAGCAACAGAGCCTAGGGCACTTCCACTTATGGTCCTATAGCTTAGGGAAATTAAAATCAAAAAGACACAGCCACCCCAATGTTTGGGACGCCTCTGTTTACAAGAACCTCGTTTACCGTACAAGTTCAATATCACAGAAAGTGAAAAATGGATAAAGAACTTGTGGTACTTACGTACAATGCAGTATCGCTCAGCAGTGAAATCTATGTCAACAGGCCCGTAGCAGCACAATGAGTGGATTCAGGTACGATGATTCTAACTGAAATAAGTCACACAGAAAAAGAAACATCATAAGATATCAGTAATACACGGAATGTAAACTTGGCTACACAGGAACTGAATTACAGAACAGAACAGGGTCTCAAATTTAGAAAACCAACTTATGCTTGTTTAAGGGTAAAGGTGAGTTGGGGTGCTGCATAAAACCAGAGATTGAAATGAGCACAGATAAAGTTCCTTAAGCCAAATATGGAATAGACAAGAGCTACTCCTTGTTCAACGAAATGGACTCAACACCGCATATTAAACGCCTAAGAATGTACCTGACTCTTAAGTATCTTAAAACCTATGGATTGCTATGTCTCCGAAAGAGAATCAAGCATGTGTACAGGGACATAAACGCAGCAGTGATAGGATTGGAGAGGTTCGGTGAGCAAATGAAGACCCTTTGAAGTCATATTGCATGGTACCCATTCCACGGGTTTCAACTACCCAGGTTTAAGGTATTCTTCCTTCAGCTAAAACATGCATGTGGAACCTAGAGTATGATCAACCATGTGACCGGGAGACGTGTTCAAATATCTCTCAGTTTTCGTACCCTGGTACTCGGGTGCAACATTCCAGACGCTTTACTAACACTCTCCCGACTTGGAGAGTCAGTCCCTTTAACCTCCTGTTTGGCCCAGTTTGCAATTTCTGCGGAAGATGAACAGGAATAGCGAGAACCAATGAGAGACTAGCTGGGGGTGTCTGGACGGGCAAATTTAACTCTCATTTCCCACCAGGAAGAGGAAATAACCAAAGGCTCAGCGTGCCGTGCCGGAACCAGATTAGGGCCTGAAGCCATCCTGCGGTGTTGCGGCCAGCTCACAAGAAAACGAGTTGAAGAAAGGAGCTCAGGGGCACTGTAATTCACAAACCTGCAGAGTTATAAATGACAGCTATCGTCCAAAAATATACTGAAGTAAGGCTGCCAAGAGGACTTGAAAGCGGGGCAGAATTGCAGGAAACCGATTTCAGGAGGTAGACTGGAATTGCATTGAAAGCATAGGAAAAGAGGCAGAACGTCCACAATGATGCACTTGGCCAAAAAGGGCGTATGCGTTTTTTCCTGAATATATTCAGGAAAAAACGCATACGCCCTTTTTGGCCAACCAAGCAAGCTTGCAAAGGAAATCTGCACTACAATGAAGTCTCACTTCCCCCCGGTCAAAAGGGCCATCTGAAAAAAGTGTAAAATCCAGAAAGGCAGGACAGGCCATGGAGAACTGGGAGCCTTGTTATGCTGATGGGCGGGATGTAAACTGCCAACAGACACTCGGGAGAAGTGTATGGTGTTTCCTGAAACATCTAAAAAACAAAGCAACAGAGCCTAGGGCACTTCCACTTATGGTCCTATAGCTTAGGGAAATTAAAATCAAAAAGACACAGCCACCCCAATGTTTGGGACGCCTCTGTTTACAAGAACCTCGTTTACCGTACAAGTTCAATATCACAGAAAGTGAAAAATGGATAAAGAACTTGTGGTACTTACGTACAATGCAGTATCGCTCAGCAGTGAAATCTATGTCATCAGGCCCGTAGCAGCACAATGAGTGGATTCAGGTACGATGATTCTAACTGAAATAAGTCACACAGAAAAAGAAACATCATAAGATATCAGTAATACACGGAATGTAAACTTGGCTACACAGGAACTGAATTACAGAACAGAACAGGGTCTCAAATTTAGAAAACCAACTTATGCTTGTTTAAGGGTAAAGGTGAGTTGGGGTGCTGCATAAAACCAGAGATTGAAATGAGCACAGATAAAGTTCCTTAAGCCAAATATGGAATAGACAAGAGCTACTCCTTGCTCAACGAAATGGACTCAACACCGCATATTAAACGCCTAAGAATGTACCTGACTCTTAAGTATCTTAAAACGTATGGATTGCTATGTTTCCGAAAGAGAATCAAGCATGTGTACAGGGACATAAACGCAGCAGTGATAGGATTGGAGAGGTTCGGTGAGCAAATGAAGACCCTTTGAAGTCATATTGCATGGTACCCATTCCACGGGTTTCAACTACCCAGGTTTAAGGTATTCTTCCTTCAGCTAAAACATGCATGTGGAACCTAGAGTATGATCAACCATGTGATCGGGAGACGTGTTCAAATATGTCTCAGTTTTCGTACCCTGGTACTCGGGTGCAACATTCCAGATGCTTTACTAACACTCTCCCGACTTGGAGAGTCAGTCCCTTTAACCTCCTGTTTGGCCCAGTTTGCAATTTCTGCGGAAGATGAACAGGAATAGCGAGAACCAATGAGAGACTAGCTGGGGGTGTCTGGACGGGCAAATTTAACTCTCATTTCCCACCAGGAAGAGGAAATAACCAAAGGCTCAGCGTGCCGTGCCGGAACCAGATTAGGGCCTGAAGCCATCCTGCGGTGTTGCGGCCAGCTCACAAGAAAACGAGTTGAAGAAAGGAGCTCAGGGGCACTGTAATTCACAAACCTGCAGAGTTATAAATGACAACTATGGTCCAAAAATATACTGAAGTAAGGCTGCCAAGAGGACTTGAAAGCGGGGCAGAATTGCAGGAAACCGATTTCAGGAGGTAGACTGGAATTGCATTGAAAGCATAGGAAAAGAGGCAGAACGTCCACAATGATGCACTTGGCCAAAAAGGGCGTATGCGTTTTTTCCTGAATATATTCAGGAAAAAACGCATACGCCCTTTTTGGCCAACCAAGCAAGCTTGCAAAGGAAATCTGCACTACAATGAAGTCTCACTTCCCCCCGGTCAAAAGGGCCATCTGAAAAAAGTGTAAAATCCAGAAAGGCAGGACAGGCCATGGAGAACTGGGAGCCTTGTTATGCTGATGGGCGGGATGTAAACTGCCAACAGACACTCGGGAGAAGTGTATGGTGTTTCCTGAAACATCTAAAAAACAAAGCAACAGAGCCTAGGGCACTTCCACTTATGGTCCTATAGCTTAGGGAAATTAAAATCAAAAAGACACAGCCACCCCAATGTTTGGGACGCCTCTGTTTACAAGAACCTCGTTTACCGTACAAGTTCAATATCACAGAAAGTGAAAAATGGATAAAGAACTTGTGGTACTTACGTACAATGCAGTATCGCTCAGCAGTGAAATCTATGTCATCAGGCCCGTAGCAGCACAATGAGTGGATTCAGGTACGATGATTCTAACTGAAATAAGTCACACAGAAAAAGAAACATCATAAGATATCAGTAATACACGGAATGTAAACTTGGCTACACAGGAACTGAATTACAGAACAGAACAGGGTCTCAAATTTAGAAAACCAACTTATGCTTGTTTAAGGGTAAAGGTGAGTTGGGGTGCTGCATAAAACCAGAGATTGAAATGAGCACAGATAAAGTTCCTTAAGCCAAATATGGAATAGACAAGAGCTACTCCTTGTTCAACGAAATGGACTCAACACCGCATATTAAACGCCTAAGAATGTACCTGACTCTTAAGTATCTTAAAACCTATGGATTGCTATGTCTCCGAAAGAGAATCAAGCATGTGTACAGGGACATAAACGCAGCAGTGATAGGATTGGAGAGGTTCGGTGAGCAAATGAAGACCCTTTGAAGTCATATTGCATGGTACCCATTCCACGGGTTTCAACTACCCAGGTTTAAGGTATTCTTCCTTCAGCTAAAACATGCATGTGGAACCTAGAGTATGATCAACCATGTGATCGGGAGACGTGTTCAAATATGTCTCAGTTTTCGTACCCTGGTACTCGGGTGCAACATTCCAGACGCTTTACTAACACTCTCCCGACTTGGAGAGTCAGTCCCTTTAACCTGCTGTTTGGCCCAGTTTGCAATTTCTGCGGAAGATGAACAGGAATAGCGAGAACCAATGAGAGACTAGCTGGAGGTGTCTGGACGGGCAAATTTAACTCTCATTTCCCACCAGGAAGAGGAAATAACCAAAGGCTCAGCGTGCCGTGCCGGAACCAGATTAGGGCCTGAAGCCATCCTGCGGTGTTGCGGCCAGCTCACAAGAAAACGAGTTGAAGAAAGGAGCTCAGGGGCACTGTAATTCACAAACCTGCAGAGTTATAAATGACAGCAATCGTCCAAAAATATACTGAAGTAAGGCTGCCAAGAGGACTTGAAAGCGGGGCAGAATTGCAGGAAACCGATTTCAGGAGGTAGACTGGAATTGCATTGAAAGCATAGGAAAAGAGGCAGAACGTCCACAATGATGCACTTGGCCAAAAAGGGCGTATGCGTTTTTTCCTGAATATATTCAGGAAAAAACGCATACGCCCTTTTTGGCCAACCAAGCAAGCTTGCAAAGGAAATCTGCACTACAATGAAGTCTCACTTCCCCCCGGTCAAAAGGGCCATCTGAAAAAAGTGTAAAATCCAGAAAGGCAGGACAGGCCATGGAGAACTGGGAGCCTTGTTATGCTGATGGGCGGGATGTAAACTGCCAACAGACACTCGGGAGAAGTGTATGGTGTTTCCTGAAACATCTAAAAAACAAAGCAACAGAGCCTAGGGCACTTCCACTTATGGTCCTATAGCTTAGGGAAATTAAAATCAAAAAGACACAGCCACCCCAATGTTTGGGACGCCTCTGTTTACAAGAACCTCGTTTACCGTACAAGTTCAATATCACAGAAAGTGAAAAATGGATAAAGAACTTGTGGTACTTACGTACAATGCAGTATCGCTCAGCAGTGAAATCTATGTCAACAGGCCCGTAGCAGCACAATGAGTGGATTCAGGTACGATGATTCTAACTGAAATAAGTCACACAGAAAAAGAAACATCATAAGATATCAGTAATACACGGAATGTAAACTTGGCTACACAGGAACTGAATTACAGAACAGAACAGGGTCTCAAATTTAGAAAACCAACTTATGCTTGTTTAAGGGTAAAGGTGAGTTGGGGTGCTGCATAAAACCAGAGATTGAAATGAGCACAGATAAAGTTCCTTAAGCCAAATATGGAATAGACAAGAGCTACTCCTTGTTCAACGAAATGGACTCAACACCGCATATTAAACGCCTAAGAATGTACCTGACTCTTAAGTATCTTAAAACCTATGGATTGCTATGTCTCCGAAAGAGAATCAAGCATGTGTACAGGGACATAAACGCAGCAGTGATAGGATTGGAGAGGTTCGGTGAGCAAATGAAGACCCTTTGAAGTCATATTGCATGGTACCCATTCCACGGGTTTCAACTACCCAGGTTTAAGGTATTCTTCCTTCAGCTAAAACATGCATGTGGAACCTAGAGTATGATCAACCATGTGATCGGGAGACGTGTTCAAATATGTCTCAGTTTTCGTACCCTGGTACTCGGGTGCAACATTCCAGACGCTTTACTAACACTCTCCCGACTTGGAGAGTCAGTCCCTTTAACCTGCTGTTTGGCCCAGTTTGCAATTTCTGCGGAAGATGAACAGGAATAGCGAGAACCAATGAGAGACTAGCTGGGGGTGTCTGGACGGGCAAATTTAACTCTCATTTCCCACCAGGAAGAGGAAATAACCAAAGGCTCAGCATGCCGTGCCGGAACCAGATTAGGGCCTGAAGCCATCCTGCGGTGTTGCGGCCAGCTCACAAGAAAACGAGTTGAAGAAAGGAGCTCAGGGGCACTGTAATTCACAAACCTGCAGAGTTATAAATGACAGCAATCGTCCAAAAATATACTGAAGTAAGGCTGCCAAGAGGACTTGAAAGCGGGGCAGAATTGCAGGAAACCGATTTCAGGAGGTAGACTGGAATTGCATTGAAAGCATAGGAAAAGAGGCAGAACGTCCACAATGATGCACTTGGCCAAAAAGGGCGTATGCGTTTTTTCCTGAATATATTCAGGAAAAAACGCATACGCCCTTTTTGGCCAACCAAGCAAGCTTGCAAAGGAAATCTGCACTACAATGAAGTCTCACTTCCCCCCGGTCAAAAGGGCCATCTGAAAAAAGTGTAAAATCCAGAAAGGCAGGACAGGCCATGGAGAACTGGGAGCCTTGTTATGCTGATGGGCGGGATGTAAACTGCCAACAGACACTCGGGAGAAGTGTATGGTGTTTCCTGAAACATCTAAAAAACAAAGCAACAGAGCCTAGGGCACTTCCACTTATGGTCCTATAGCTTAGGGAAATTAAAATCAAAAAGACACAGCCACCCCAATGTTTGGGACGCCTCTGTTTACAAGAACCTCGTTTACCGTACAAGTTCAATATCACAGAAAGTGAAAAATGGATAAAGAACTTGTGGTACTTACGTACAATGCAGTATCGCTCAGCAGTGAAATCTATGTCAACAGGCCCGTAGCAGCACAATGAGTGGATTCAGGTACGATGATTCTAACTGAAATAAGTCACACAGAAAAAGAAACATCATAAGATATCAGTAATACACGGAATGTAAACTTGGCTACACAGGAACTGAATTACAGAACAGAACAGGGTCTCAAATTTAGAAAACCAACTTATGCTTGTTTAAGGGTAAAGGTGAGTTGGGGTGCTGCATAAAACCAGAGATTGAAATGAGCACAGATAAAGTTCCTTAAGCCAAATATGGAATAGACAAGAGCTACTCCTTGCTCAACGAAATGGACTCAACACCGCATATTAAACGCCTAAGAATGTACCTGACTCTTAAGTATCTTAAAACCTATGGATTGCTATGTCTCCGAAAGAGAATCAAGCATGTGTACAGGGACATAAACGCAGCAGTGATAGGATTGGAGAGGTTCGGTGAGCAAATGAAGACCCTTTGAAGTCATATTGCATGGTACCCATTCCACGGGTTTCAACTACCCAGGTTTAAGGTATTCTTCCTTCAGCTAAAACATGCATGTGGAACGTAGAGTATGATCAACCATGTGATCGGGAGACGTGTTCAAATATCTCTCAGTTTTCGTACCCTGGTACTCGGGTGCAACATTCCAGACGCTTTACTAACACTCTCCCGACTTGGAGAGTCAGTCCCTTTAACCTCCTGTTTGGCCCAGTTTGCAATTTCTGCGGAAGATGAACAGGAATAGCGAGAACCAATGAGAGACTAGCTGGGGGTGTCTGGACGGGCAAATTTAACTCTCATTTCCCACCAGGAAGAGGAAATAACCAAAGGCTCAGCGTGCCGTGCCGGAACCAGATTAGGGCCTGAAGCCATCCTGCGGTGTTGCGGCCAGCTCACAAGAAAACGAGTTGAAGAAAGGAGCTCAGGGGCACTGTAATTCACAAAACTGCAGAGTTATAAATGACAGCTATCGTCCAAAAATATACTGAAGTAAGGCTGCCAAGAGGACTTGAAAGTGGGGCAGAATTGCAGGAAACCGATTTCAGGAGGTAGACTGGAATTGCATTGAAAGCATAGGAAAAGAGGCAGAACGTCCACAATGATGCACTTGGCCAAAAAGGGCGTATGCGTTTTTTCCTGAATATATTCAGGAAAAAACGCATACGCCCTTTTTGGCCAACCAAGCAAGCTTGCAAAGGAAATCTGCACTACAATGAAGTCTCACTTCCCCCCGGTCAAAAGGGCCATCTGAAAAAAGTGTAAAATCCAGAAAGGCAGGACAGGCCATGGAGAACTGGGAGCCTTGTTATGCTGATGGGCGGGATGTAAACTGCCAACAGACACTCGGGAGAAGTGTATGGTGTTTCCTGAAACATCTAAAAAACAAAGCAACAGAGCCTAGGGCACTTCCACTTATGGTCCTATAGCTTAGGGAAATTAAAATCAAAAAGACACAGCCACCCCAATGTTTGGGACGCCTCTGTTTACAAGAACCTCGTTTACCGTACAAGTTCAATATCACAGAAAGTGAAAAATGGATAAAGAACTTGTGGTACTTACGTACAATGCAGTATCGCTCAGCAGTGAAATCTATGTCAACAGGCCCGTAGCAGCACAATGAGTGGATTCAGGTACGATGATTCTAACTGAAATAAGTCACACAGAAAAAGAAACATCATAAGATATCAGTAATACACGGAATGTAAACTTGGCTACACAGGAACTGAATTACAGAACAGAACAGGGTCTCAAATTTAGAAAACCAACTTATGCTTGTTTAAGGGTAAAGGTGAGTTGGGGTGCTGCATAAAACCAGAGATTGAAATGAGCACAGATAAAGTTCCTTAAGCCAAATATGGAATAGACAAGAGCTACTCCTTGTTCAACGAAATGGACTCAACACCGCATATTAAACGCCTAAGAATGTACCTGACTCTTAAGTATCTTAAAACCTATGGATTGCTATGTCTCCGAAAGAGAATCAAGCATGTGTACAGGGACATAAACGCAGCAGTGATAGGATTGGAGAGGTTCGGTGAGCAAATGAAGACCCTTTGAAGTCATATTGCATGGTACCCATTCCACGGGTTTCAACTACCCAGGTTTAAGGTATTCTTCCTTCAGCTAAAACATGCATGTGGAACCTAGAGTATGATCAACCATGTGACCGGGAGACGTGTTCAAATATCTCTCAGTTTTCGTACCCTGGTACTCGGGTGCAACATTCCAGACGCTTTACTAACACTCTCCCGACTTGGAGAGTCAGTCCCTTTAACCTCCTGTTTGGCCCAGTTTGCAATTTCTGCGGAAGATGAACAGGAATAGCGAGAACCAATGAGAGACTAGCTGGGGGTGTCTGGACGGGCAAATTTAACTCTCATTTCCCACCAGGAAGAGGAAATAACCAAAGGCTCAGCGTGCCGTGCCGGAACCAGATTAGGGCCTGAAGCCATCCTGCGGTGTTGCGGCCAGCTCACAAGAAAACGAGTTGAAGAAAGGAGCTCAGGGGCACTGTAATTCACAAAACTGCAGAGTTATAAATGACAGCTATCGTCCAAAAATATACTGAAGTAAGGCTGCCAAGAGGACTTGAAAGTGGGGCAGAATTGCAGGAAACCGATTTCAGGAGGTAGACTGGAATTGCATTGAAAGCATAGGAAAAGAGGCAGAACGTCCACAATGATGCACTTGGCCAAAAAGGGCGTATGCGTTTTTTCCTGAATATATTCAGGAAAAAACGCATACGCCCTTTTTGGCCAACCAAGCAAGCTTGCAAAGGAAATCTGCACTACAATGAAGTCTCACTTCCCCCCGGTCAAAAGGGCCATCTGAAAAAAGTGTAAAATCCAGAAAGGCAGGACAGGCCATGGAGAACTGGGAGCCTTGTTATGCTGATGGGCGGGATGTAAACTGCCAACAGACACTCGGGAGAAGTGTATGGTGTTTCCTGAAACATCTAAAAAACAAAGCAACAGAGCCTAGGCCACTTCCACTTATGGTCCTATAGCTTAGGGAAATTAAAATCAAAAAGACACAGCCACCCCAATGTTTGGGACGCCTCTGTTTACAAGAACCTCGTTTACCGTACAAGTTCAATATCACAGAAAGTGAAAAATGGATAAAGAACTTGTGGTACTTACGTACAATGCAGTATCGCTCAGCAGTGAAATCTATGTCAACAGGCCCGTAGCAGCACAATGAGTGGATTCAGGTACGATGATTCTAACTGAAATAAGTCACACAGAAAAAGAAACATCATAAGATATCAGTAATACACGGAATGTAAACTTGGCTACACAGGAACTGAATTACAGAACAGAACAGGGTCTCAAATTTAGAAAACCAACTTATGCTTGTTTAAGGGTAAAGGTGAGTTGGGGTGCTGCATAAAACCAGAGATTGAAATGAGCACAGATAAAGTTCCTTAAGCCAAATATGGAATAGACAAGAGCTACTCCTTGTTCAACGAAATGGACTCAACACCGCATATTAAACGCCTAAGAATGTACCTGACTCTTAAGTATCTTAAAACCTATGGATTGCTATGTCTCCGAAAGAGAATCAAGCATGTGTACAGGGACATAAACGCAGCAGTGATAGGATTGGAGAGGTTCGGTGAGCAAATGAAGACCCTTTGAAGTCATATTGCATGGTACCCATTCCACGGGTTTCAACTACCCAGGTTTAAGGTATTCTTCCTTCAGCTAAAACATGCATGTGGAACCTAGAGTATGATCAACCATGTGACCGGGAGACGTGTTCAAATATCTCTCAGTTTTCGTACCCTGGTACTCGGGTGCAACATTCCAGACGCTTTACTAACACTCTCCCGACTTGGAGAGTCAGTCCCTTTAACCTCCTGTTTGGCCCAGTTTGCAATTTCTGCGGAAGATGAACAGGAATAGCGAGAACCAATGAGAGACTAGCTGGGGGTGTCTGGACGGGCAAATTTAACTCTCATTTCCCACCAGGAAGAGGAAATAACCAAAGGCTCAGCGTGCCGTGCCGGAACCAGATTAGGGCCTGAAGCCATCCTGCGGTGTTGCGGCCAGCTCACAAGAAAACGAGTTGAAGAAAGGAGCTCAGGGGCACTGTAATTCACAAACCTGCAGAGTTATAAATGACAACTATCGTCCAAAAATATACTGAAGTAAGGCTGCCAAGAGGACTTGAAAGCGGGGCAGAATTGCAGGAAACCGATTTCAGGAGGTAGACTGGAATTGCATTGAAAGCATAGGAAAAGAGGCAGAACGTCCACAATGATGCACTTGGCCAAAAAGGGCGTATGCGTTTTTTCCTGAATATATTCAGGAAAAAACGCATACGCCCTTTTTGGCCAACCAAGCAAGCTTGCAAAGGAAATCTGCACTACAATGAAGTCTCACTTCCCCCCGGTCAAAAGGGCCATCTGAAAAAAGTGTAAAATCCAGAAAGGCAGGACAGGCCATGGAGAACTGGGAGCCTTGTTATGCTGATGGGCGGGATGTAAATTGCCAACAGACACTCCGGAGAAGTGTATGGTGTTTCCTGAAACATCTAAAAAACAAAGCAACAGAGCCTAGGGCACTTCCACTTATGGTCCTATAGCTTAGGGAAATTAAAATCAAAAAGACACAGCCACCCCAATGTTTGGGACGCCTCTGTTTACAAGAACCTCGTTTACCGTACAAGTTCAATATCACAGAAAGTGAAAAATGGATAAAGAACTTGTGGTACTTACGTACAATGCAGTATCGCTCAGCAGTGAAATCTATGTCATCAGGCCCGTAGCAGCACAATGAGTGGATTCAGGTACGATGATTCTAACTGAAATAAGTCACACAGAAAAAGAAACATCATAAGATATCAGTAATACACGGAATGTCAACTTGGCTACACAGGAACTGAATTACAGAACAGAACAGGGTCTCAAATTTAGAAAACCAACTTATGCTTGTTTAAGGGTAAAGGTGAGTTGGGGTGCTGCATAAAACCAGAGATTGAAATGAGCACAGATAAAGTTCCTTAAGCCAAATATGGAATAGACAAGAGCTACTCCTTGCTCAACGAAATGGACTCAACACCGCATATTAAACGCCTAAGAATGTACCTGACTCTTAAGTATCTTAAAACCTATGGATTGCTATGTCTCCGAAAGAGAATCAAGCATGTGTACAGGGACATAAACGCAGCAGTGATAGGATTGGAGAGGTTCGGTGAGCAAATGAAGACCCTTTGAAGTCATATTGCATGGTACCCATTCCACGGGTTTCAACTACCCAGGTTTAAGGTATTCTTCCTTCAGCTAAAACATGCATGTGGAACCTAGAGTATGATCAACCATGTGATCGGGAGACGTGTTCAAATATGTCTCAGTTTTCGTACCCTGGTACTCGGGTGCAACATTCCAGACGCTTTACTAACACTCTCCCGACTTGGAGAGTCAGTCCCTTTAACCTCCTGTTTGGCCCAGTTTGCAATTTCTGCGGAAGATGAACAGGAATAGCGAGAACCAATGAGAGACTAGCTGGAGGTGTCTGGACGGGCAAATTTAACTCTCATTTCCCACCAGGAAGAGGAAATAACCAAAGGCTCAGCGTGCCGTGCCGGAACCAGATTAGGGCCTGAAGCCATCCTGCGGTGTTGCGGCCAGCTCACAAGAAAACGAGTTGAAGAAAGGAGCTCAGGGGCACTGTAATTCACAAACCTGCAGAGTTATAAATGACAGCTATCGTCCAAAAATATAGTGAAGTAAGGCTGCCAAGAGGACTTGAAAGCGGGGCAGAATTGCAGGAAACCGATTTCAGGAGGTAGACTGGAATTGCATTGAAAGCATAGGAAAAGAGGCAGAACGTCCACAATGATGCACTTGGCCAAAAAGGGCGTATGCGTTCTTTCCTGAATATATTCAGGAAAGAACGCATACGCCCTTTTTGGCCAACCAAGCAAGCTTGCAAAGGAAATCTGCACTACAATGAAGTCTCACTTCCCCCCGGTCAAAAGGGCCATCTGAAAAAAGTGTAAAATCCAGAAAGGCAGGACAGGCCATGGAGAACTGGGAGCCTTGTTATGCTGATGGGCGGGATGTAAACTGCCAACAGACACTCGGGAGAAGTGTATGGTGTTTCCTGAAACATCTAAAAAACAAAGCAACAGAGCCTAGGCCACTTCCACTTATGGTCCTATAGCTTAGGGATATTAAAATCAAAAAGACACAGCCACCCCAATGTTTGGGACGCCTCTGTTTACAAGAACCTCGTTTACCGTACAAGTTCAATATCACAGAAAGTGAAAAATGGATAAAGAACTTGTGGTACTTACGTACAATGCAGTATCACTCAGCAGTGAAATCTATGCCATCAGGCCCATAGCAGCACAATGAGTGGATTCAGGTACGATGATTCTAACTGAAATAAGTCACACAGAAAAAGAAACATCATAAGATATCAGTAATACACGGAATGTCAACTTGGCTACACAGGAACTGACTTACAGAACAGAACAGGGTCTCAAATTTAGAAAACCAACTTATGCTTGTTTAAGGGTAAAGGTGAGTTGGGGTGCTGCATAAAACCAGAGATTGAAATGAGCACAGATAAAGTTCCTTAAGCCAAATATGGAATAGACAAGAGCTACTCCTTGCTCAACGAAATGGACTCAACACCGCATATTAAACGCCTAAGAATGTACCTGACTCTTAAGTACCTTAAAACCTATGGATTGCTATGTCTCCGAAAGAGAATCAAGCATGTGTACAGGGACATAAACGCAGCAGTGATAGGATTGGAGAGGTTCGGTGAGCAAATGAAGACCCTTTGAAGTCATATTGCATGGTACCCATTCCACGGGTTTCAACTACCCAGGTTTAAGGTATTCTTCCTTCAGCTAAAACATGCATGTGGAACCTAGAGTATGATCAACCATGTGATCGGGAGACGTGTTCAAATATGTCTCAGTTTTCGTACCCTGGTACTCGGGTGCAACATTCCAGACGCTTTACTAACACTCTCCCGACTTGGAGAGTCAGTCCCTTTAACCTCCTGTTTGGCCCAGTTTGCAATTTCTGCGGAAGATGAACAGGAATAGCGAGAACCAATGAGAGACTAGCTGGGGGTGTCTGGACGGGCAAATTTAACTCTCATTTCCCACCAGGAAGAGGAAAGAACCAAAGGCTCAGCGTGCCGTGCCGGAACCAGATTAGGGCCTGAAGCCATCCTGCGGTGTTGCGGCCAGCTCACAAGAAAACGAGTTGAAGAAAGGAGCTCAGGGGCACTGTAATTCACAAACCTGCAGAGTTATAAATGACAACTATCGTCCAAAAATATACTGAAGTAAGGCTGCCAAGAGGACTTGAAAGCGGGGCAGAATTGCAGGAAACCGATTTCAGGAGGTAGACTGGAATTGCATTGAAAGCATAGGAAAAGAGGCAGAACGTCCACAATGATGCACTTGGCCAAAAAGGGCGTATGCGTTTTTTCCTGAATATATTCAGGAAAAAACGCATACGCCCTTTTTGGCCAACCAAGCAAGCTTGCAAAGGAAATCTGCACTACAATGAAGTCTCACTTCCCCCCGGTCAAAAGGGCCATCTGAAAAAAGTGTAAAATCCAGAAAGGCAGGACAGGCCATGGAGAACTGGGAGCCTTGTTATGCTGATGGGCGGGATGTAAACTGCCAACAGACACTCGGGAGAAGTGTATGGTGTTTCCTGAAACATCTAAAAAACAAAGCAACAGAGCCTAGGCCACTTCCACTTATGGTCCTATAGCTTAGGGAAATTAAAATCAAAAAGACACAGCCACCCCAAAGTTTGGGACGCCTCTGTTTACAAGAACCTCGTTTACCGTACAAGTTCAATATCACAGAAAGTGAAAAATGGATAAAGAACTTGTGGTACTTACGTACAATGCAGTATCACTCAGCAGTGAAATCTATGCCATCAGGCCCGTAGCAGCACAATGAGTGGATTCAGGTACGATGATTCTAACTGAAATAAGTCACACAGAAAAAGAAACATCATACGATATCAGTAATACACGGAATGTCAACTTGGCTACACAGGAACTGAATTACAGAACAGAACAGGGTCTCAAATTTAGAAAACCAACTTATGCTTGTTTAAGGGTAAAGGTGAGTTGGGGTGCTGCATAAAACCAGAGATTGAAATGAGCACAGATAAAGTTCCTTAAGCCAAATATGGAATAGACAAGAGCTACTCCTTGCTCAACGAAATGGACTCAACACCGCATATTAAACGCCTAAGAATGTACCTGACTCTTAAGTATCTTAAAACCTATGGATTGCTATGTCTCCGAAAGAGAATCAAGCATGTGTACAGGGACATAAACGCAGCAGTGATAGGATTGGAGAGGTTCGGTGAGCAAATGAAGACCCTTTGAAGTCATATTGCATGGTACCCATTCCACGGGTTTCAACTACCCAGGTTTAAGGTATTCTTCCTTCAGCTAAAACATGCATGTGGAACCTAGAGTATGATCAACCATGTGATCGGGAGACGTGTTCAAATATGTCTCAGTTTTCGTACCCTGGTACTCGGGTGCAACATTCCAGACGCTTTACTAACACTCTCCCGACTTGGAGAGTCAGTCCCTTTAACCTCCTGTTTGGCCCAGTTTGCAATTTCTGCGGAAGATGAACAGGAATAGCGAGAACCAATGAGAGACTAGCTGGAGGTGTCTGGACGGGCAAATTTAACTCTCATTTCCCACCAGGAAGAGGAAATAACCAAAGGCTCAGCGTGCCGTGCCGGAACCAGATTAGGGCCTGAAGCCATCCTGCGGTGTTGCGGCCAGCTCACAAGAAAACGAGTTGAAGAAAGGAGCTCAGGGGCACTGTAATTCACAAACCTGCAGAGTTATAAATGACAACTATCGTCCAAAAATATACTGAAGTAAGGCTGCCAAGAGGACTTGAAAGCGGGGCAGAATTGCAGGAAACCGATTTCAGGAGGTAGACTGGAATTGCATTGAAAGCATAGGAAAAGAGGCAGAACGTCCACAATGATGCACTTGGCCAAAAAGGGCGTATGCGTTTTTTCCTGAATATATTCAGGAAAAAACGCATACGCCCTTTTTGGCCAACCAAGCAAGCTTGCAAAGGAAATCTGCACTACAATGAAGTCTCACTTCCCCCCGGTCAAAAGGGCCATCTGAAAAAAGTGTAAAATCCAGAAAGGCAGGACAGGCCATGGAGAACTGGGAGCCTTGTTATGCTGATGGGCGGGATGTAAACTGCCAACAGACACTCGGGAGAAGTGTATGGTGTTTCCTGAAACATCTAAAAAACAAAGCAACAGAGCCTAGGCCACTTCCACTTATGGTCCTATAGCTTAGGGAAATTAAAATCAAAAAGACACAGCCACCCCAATGTTTGGGACGCCTCTGTTTACAAGAACCTCGTTTACCGTACAAGTTCAATATCACAGAAAGTGAAAAATGGATAAAGAACTTGTGGTACTTACGTACAATGCAGTATCGCTCAGCAGTGAAATCTATGTCATCAGGCCCGTAGCAGCACAATGAGTGGATTCAGGTACGATGATTCTAACTGAAATAAGTCACACAGAAAAAGAAACATCATAAGATATCAGTAATACACGGAATGTCAACTTGGCTACACAGGAACTGAATTACAGAACAGAACAGGGTCTCAAATTTAGAAAACCAACTTATGCTTGTTTAAGGGTAAAGGTGAGTTGGGGTGCTGCATAAAACCAGAGATTGAAATGAGCACAGATAAAGTTCCTTAAGCCAAATATGGAATAGACAAGAGCTACTCCTTGCTCAACGAAATGGACTCAACACCGCATATTAAACGCCTAAGAATGTACCTGACTCTTAAGTATCTTAAAACCTATGGATTGCTATGTCTCCGAAAGAGAATCAAGCATGTGTACAGGGACATAAACGCAGCAGTGATAGGATTGGAGAGGTTCGGTGAGCAAATGAAGACCCTTTGAAGTCATATTGCATGGTACCCATTCCACGGGTTTCAACTACCCAGGTTTAAGGTATTCTTCCTTCAGCTAAAACATGCATGTGGAACCTAGAGTATGATCAACCATGTGATCGGGAGACGTGTTCAAATATGTCTCAGTTTTCGTACCCTGGTACTCGGGTGCAACATTCCAGACGCTTTACTAACACTCTCCCGACTTGGAGAGTCAGTCCCTTTAACCTCCTGTTTGGCCCAGTTTGCAATTTCTGCGGAAGATGAACAGGAATAGCGAGAACCAATGAGAGACTAGCTGGAGGTGTCTGGACGGGCAAATTTAACTCTCATTTCCCACCAGGAAGAGGAAATAACCAAAGGCTCAGCGTGCCGTGCCGGAACCAGATTAGGGCCTGAAGCCATCCTGCGGTGTTGCGGCCAGCTCACAAGAAAACGAGTTGAAGAAAGGAGCTCAGGGGCACTGTAATTCACAAACCTGCAGAGTTATAAATGACAACTATCGTCCAAAAATATACTGAAGTAAGGCTGCCAAGAGGACTTGAAAGCGGGGCAGAATTGCAGGAAACCGATTTCAGGAGGTAGACTGGAATTGCATTGAAAGCATAGGAAAAGAGGCAGAACGTCCACAATGATGCACTTGGCCAAAAAGGGCGTATGCGTTTTTTCCTGAATATATTCAGGAAAGAACGCATACGCCCTTTTTGGCCAACCAAGCAAGCTTGCAAAGGAAATCTGCACTACAATGAAGTCTCACTTCCCCCCGGTCAAAAGGGCCATCTGAAAAAAGTGTAAAATCCAGAAAGGCAGGACAGGCCATGGAGAACTGGGAGCCTTGTTATGCTGATGGGCGGGATGTAAACTGCCAACAGACACTCGGGAGAAGTGTATGGTGTTTCCTGAAACATCTAAAAAACAAAGCAACAGAGCCTAGGCCACTTCCACTTATGGTCCTATAGCTTAGGGAAATTAAAATCAAAAAGACACAGCCACCCCAAAGTTTGGGACGCCTCTGTTTACAAGAACCTCGTTTACCGTACAAGTTCAATATCACAGAAAGTGAAAAATGGATAAAGAACTTGTGGTACTTACGTACAATGCAGTATCACTCAGCAGTGAAATCTATGCCATCAGGCCCGTAGCAGCACAATGAGTGGATTCAGGTACGATGATTCTAACTGAAATAAGTCACACAGAAAAAGAAACATCATACGATATCAGTAATACACGGAATGTCAACTTGGCTACACAGGAACTGAATTACAGAACAGAACAGGGTCTCAAATTTAGAAAACCAACTTATGCTTGTTTAAGGGTAAAGGTGAGTTGGGGTGCTGCATAAAACCAGAGATTGAAATGAGCACAGATAAAGTTCCTTAAGCCAAATATGGAATAGACAAGAGCTACTCCTTGCTCAACGAAATGGACTCAACACCGCATATTAAACGCCTAAGAATGTACCTGACTCTTAAGTATCTTAAAACCTATGGATTGCTATGTCTCCGAAAGAGAATCAAGCATGTGTACAGGGACATAAACGCAGCAGTGATAGGATTGGAGAGGTTCGGTGAGCAAATGAAGACCCTTTGAAGTCATATTGCATGGTACCCATTCCACGGGTTTCAACTACCCAGGTTTAAGGTATTCTTCCTTCAGCTAAAACATGCATGTGGAACCTAGAGTATGATCAACCATGTGATCGGGAGACGTGTTCAAATATGTCTCAGTTTTCGTACCCTGGTACTCGGGTGCAACATTCCAGACGCTTTACTAACACTCTCCCGACTTGGAGAGTCAGTCCCTTTAACCTGCTGTTTGGCCCAGTTTGCAATTTCTGCGGAAGATGAACAGGAATAGCGAGAACCAATGAGAGACTAGCTGGAGGTGTCTGGACGGGCAAATTTAACTCTCATTTCCCACCAGGAAGAGGAAATAACCAAAGGCTCAGCGTGCCGTGCCGGAACCAGATTAGGGCCTGAAGCCATCCTGCGGTGTTGCGGCCAGCTCACAAGAAAACGAGTTGAAGAAAGGAGCTCAGGGGCACTGTAATTCACAAACCTGCAGAGTTATAAATGACAGCAATCGTCCAAAAATATACTGAAGTAAGGCTGCCAAGAGGACTTGAAAGCGGGGCAGAATTGCAGGAAACCGATTTCAGGAGGTAGACTGGAATTGCATTGAAAGCATAGGAAAAGAGGCAGAACGTCCACAATGATGCACTTGGCCAAAAAGGGCGTATGCGTTTTTTCCTGAATATATTCAGGAAAAAACGCATACGCCCTTTTTGGCCAACCAAGCAAGCTTGCAAAGGAAATCTGCACTACAATGAAGTCTCACTTCCCCCCGGTCAAAAGGGCCATCTGAAAAAAGTGTAAAATCCAGAAAGGCAGGACAGGCCATGGAGAACTGGGAGCCTTGTTATGCTGATGGGCGGGATGTAAACTGCCAACAGACACTCGGGAGAAGTGTATGGTGTTTCCTGAAACATCTAAAAAACAAAGCAACAGAGCCTAGGGCACTTCCACTTATGGTCCTATAGCTTAGGGAAATTAAAATCAAAAAGACACAGCCACCCCAATGTTTGGGACGCCTCTGTTTACAAGAACCTCGTTTACCGTACAAGTTCAATATCACAGAAAGTGAAAAATGGATAAAGAACTTGTGGTACTTACGTACAATGCAGTATCGCTCAGCAGTGAAATCTATGTCAACAGGCCCGTAGCAGCACAATGAGTGGATTCAGGTACGATGATTCTAACTGAAATAAGTCACACAGAAAAAGAAACATCATAAGATATCAGTAATACACGGAATGTAAACTTGGCTACACAGGAACTGAATTACAGAACAGAACAGGGTCTCAAATTTAGAAAACCAACTTATGCTTGTTTAAGGGTAAAGGTGAGTTGGGGTGCTGCATAAAACCAGAGATTGAAATGAGCACAGATAAAGTTCCTTAAGCCAAATATGGAATAGACAAGAGCTACTCCTTGCTCAACGAAATGGACTCAACACCGCATATTAAACGCCTAAGAATGTACCTGACTCTTAAGTATCTTAAAACCTATGGATTGCTATGTCTCCGAAAGAGAATCAAGCATGTGTACAGGGACATAAACGCAGCAGTGATAGGATTGGAGAGGTTCGGTGAGCAAATGAAGACCCTTTGAAGTCATATTGCATGGTACCCATTCCACGGGTTTCAACTACCCAGGTTTAAGGTATTCTTCCTTCAGCTAAAACATGCATGTGGAACGTAGAGTATGATCAACCATGTGATCGGGAGACGTGTTCAAATATCTCTCAGTTTTCGTACCCTGGTACTCGGGTGCAACATTCCAGACGCTTTACTAACACTCTCCCGACTTGGAGAGTCAGTCCCTTTAACCTCCTGTTTGGCCCAGTTTGCAATTTCTGCGGAAGATGAACAGGAATAGCGAGAACCAATGAGAGACTAGCTGGGGGTGTCTGGACGGGCAAATTTAACTCTCATTTCCCACCAGGAAGAGGAAATAACCAAAGGCTCAGCGTGCCGTGCCGGAACCAGATTAGGGCCTGAAGCCATCCTGCGGTGTTGCGGCCAGCTCACAAGAAAACGAGTTGAAGAAAGGAGCTCAGGGGCACTGTAATTCACAAAACTGCAGAGTTATAAATGACAGCTATCGTCCAAAAATATACTGAAGTAAGGCTGCCAAGAGGACTTGAAAGTGGGGCAGAATTGCAGGAAACCGATTTCAGGAGGTAGACTGGAATTGCATTGAAAGCATAGGAAAAGAGGCAGAACGTCCACAATGATGCACTTGGCCAAAAAGGGCGTATGCGTTTTTTCCTGAATATATTCAGGAAAAAACGCATACGCCCTTTTTGGCCAACCAAGCAAGCTTGCAAAGGAAATCTGCACTACAATGAAGTCTCACTTCCCCCCGGTCAAAAGGGCCATCTGAAAAAAGTGTAAAATCCAGAAAGGCAGGACAGGCCATGGAGAACTGGGAGCCTTGTTATGCTGATGGGCGGGATGTAAACTGCCAACAGACACTCGGGAGAAGTGTATGGTGTTTCCTGAAACATCTAAAAAACAAAGCAACAGAGCCTAGGGCACTTCCACTTATGGTCCTATAGCTTAGGGAAATTAAAATCAAAAAGACACAGCCACCCCAATGTTTGGGACGCCTCTGTTTACAAGAACCTCGTTTACCGTACAAGTTCAATATCACAGAAAGTGAAAAATGGATAAAGAACTTGTGGTACTTACGTACAATGCAGTATCGCTCAGCAGTGAAATCTATGTCAACAGGCCCGTAGCAGCACAATGAGTGGATTCAGGTACGATGATTCTAACTGAAATAAGTCACACAGAAAAAGAAACATCATAAGATATCAGTAATACACGGAATGTAAACTTGGCTACACAGGAACTGAATTACAGAACAGAACAGGGTCTCAAATTTAGAAAACCAACTTATGCTTGTTTAAGGGTAAAGGTGAGTTGGGGTGCTGCATAAAACCAGAGATTGAAATGAGCACAGATAAAGTTCCTTAAGCCAAATATGGAATAGACAAGAGCTACTCCTTGTTCAACGAAATGGACTCAACACCGCATATTAAACGCCTAAGAATGTACCTGACTCTTAAGTATCTTAAAACCTATGGATTGCTATGTCTCCGAAAGAGAATCAAGCATGTGTACAGGGACATAAACGCAGCAGTGATAGGATTGGAGAGGTTCGGTGAGCAAATGAAGACCCTTTGAAGTCATATTGCATGGTACCCATTCCACGGGTTTCAACTACCCAGGTTTAAGGTATTCTTCCTTCAGCTAAAACATGCATGTGGAACCTAGAGTATGATCAACCATGTGACCGGGAGACGTGTTCAAATATCTCTCAGTTTTCGTACCCTGGTACTCGGGTGCAACATTCCAGACGCTTTACTAACACTCTCCCGACTTGGAGAGTCAGTCCCTTTAACCTCCTGTTTGGCCCAGTTTGCAATTTCTGCGGAAGATGAACAGGAATAGCGAGAACCAATGAGAGACTAGCTGGGGGTGTCTGGACGGGCAAATTTAACTCTCATTTCCCACCAGGAAGAGGAAATAACCAAAGGCTCAGCGTGCCGTGCCGGAACCAGATTAGGGCCTGAAGCCATCCTGCGGTGTTGCGGCCAGCTCACAAGAAAACGAGTTGAAGAAAGGAGCTCAGGGGCACTGTAATTCACAAAACTGCAGAGTTATAAATGACAGCTATCGTCCAAAAATATACTGAAGTAAGGCTGCCAAGAGGACTTGAAAGTGGGGCAGAATTGCAGGAAACCGATTTCAGGAGGTAGACTGGAATTGCATTGAAAGCATAGGAAAAGAGGCAGAACGTCCACAATGATGCACTTGGCCAAAAAGGGCGTATGCGTTTTTTCCTGAATATATTCAGGAAAAAACGCATACGCCCTTTTTGGCCAACCAAGCAAGCTTGCAAAGGAAATCTGCACTACAATGAAGTCTCACTTCCCCCCGGTCAAAAGGGCCATCTGAAAAAAGTGTAAAATCCAGAAAGGCAGGACAGGCCATGGAGAACTGGGAGCCTTGTTATGCTGATGGGCGGGATGTAAACTGCCAACAGACACTCGGGAGAAGTGTATGGTGTTTCCTGAAACATCTAAAAAACAAAGCAACAGAGCCTAGGGCACTTCCACTTATGGTCCTATAGCTTAGGGAAATTAAAATCAAAAAGACACAGCCACCCCAATGTTTGGGACGCCTCTGTTTACAAGAACCTCGTTTACCGTACAAGTTCAATATCACAGAAAGTGAAAAATGGATAAAGAACTTGTGGTACTTACGTACAATGCAGTATCGCTCAGCAGTGAAATCTATGTCAACAGGCCCGTAGCAGCACAATGAGTGGATTCAGGTACGATGATTCTAACTGAAATAAGTCACACAGAAAAAGAAACATCATAAGATATCAGTAATACACGGAATGTAAACTTGGCTACACAGGAACTGAATTACAGAACAGAACAGGGTCTCAAATTTAGAAAACCAACTTATGCTTGTTTAAGGGTAAAGGTGAGTTGGGGTGCTGCATAAAACCAGAGATTGAAATGAGCACAGATAAAGTTCCTTAAGCCAAATATGGAATAGACAAGAGCTACTCCTTGTTCAACGAAATGGACTCAACACCGCATATTAAACGCCTAAGAATGTACCTGACTCTTAAGTATCTTAAAACCTATGGATTGCTATGTCTCCGAAAGAGAATCAAGCATGTGTACAGGGACATAAACGCAGCAGTGATAGGATTGGAGAGGTTCGGTGAGCAAATGAAGACCCTTTGAAGTCATATTGCATGGTACCCATTCCACGGGTTTCAACTACCCAGGTTTAAGGTATTCTTCCTTCAGCTAAAACATGCATGTGGAACCTAGAGTATGATCAACCATGTGACCGGGAGACGTGTTCAAATATCTCTCAGTTTTCGTACCCTGGTACTCGGGTGCAACATTCCAGACGCTTTACTAACACTCTCCCGACTTGGAGAGTCAGTCCCTTTAACCTCCTGTTTGGCCCAGTTTGCAATTTCTGCGGAAGATGAACAGGAATAGCGAGAACCAATGAGAGACTAGCTGGGGGTGTCTGGACGGGCAAATTTAACTCTCATTTCCCACCAGGAAGAGGAAATAACCAAAGGCTCAGCGTGCCGTGCCGGAACCAGATTAGGGCCTGAAGCCATCCTGCGGTGTTGCGGCCAGCTCACAAGAAAACGAGTTGAAGAAAGGAGCTCAGGGGCACTGTAATTCACAAACCTGCAGAGTTATAAATGACAACTATCGTCCAAAAATATACTGAAGTAAGGCTGCCAAGAGGACTTGAAAGCGGGGCAGAATTGCAGGAAACCGATTTCAGGAGGTAGACTGGAATTGCATTGAAAGCATAGGAAAAGAGGCAGAACGTCCACAATGATGCACTTGGCCAAAAAGGGCGTATGCGTTTTTTCCTGAATATATTCAGGAAAAAACGCATACGCCCTTTTTGGCCAACCAAGCAAGCTTGCAAAGGAAATCTGCACTACAATGAAGTCTCACTTCCCCCCGGTCAAAAGGGCCATCTGAAAAAAGTGTAAAATCCAGAAAGGCAGGACAGGCCATGGAGAACTGGGAGCCTTGTTATGCTGATGGGCGGGATGTAAATTGCCAACAGACACTCCGGAGAAGTGTATGGTGTTTCCTGAAACATCTAAAAAACAAAGCAACAGAGCCTAGGGCACTTCCACTTATGGTCCTATAGCTTAGGGAAATTAAAATAAAAAAGACACAGCCACCCCAATGTTTGGGACGCCTCTGTTTACAAGAACCTCGTTTACCGTACAAGTTCAATATCACAGAAAGTGAAAAATGGATAAAGAACTTGTGGTACTTACGTACAATGCAGTATCGCTCAGCAGTGAAATCTATGTCATCAGGCCCGTAGCAGCACAATGAGTGGATTCAGGTACGATGATTCTAACTGAAATAAGTCACACAGAAAAAGAAACATCATAAGATATCAGTAATACACGGAATGTAAACTTGGCTACACAGGAACTGAATTACAGAACAGAACAGGGTCTCAAATTTAGAAAACCAACTTATGCTTGTTTAAGGGTAAAGGTGAGTTGGGGTGCTGCATAAAACCAGAGATTGAAATGAGCACAGATAAAGTTCCTTAAGCCAAATATGGAATAGACAAGAGCTACTCCTTGCTCAACGAAATGGACTCAACACCGCATATTAAACGCCTAAGAATGTACCTGACTCTTAAGTATCTTAAAACCTATGGATTGCTATGTCTCCGAAAGAGAATCAAGCATGTGTACAGGGACATAAACGCAGCAGTGATAGGATTGGAGAGGTTCGGTGAGCAAATGAAGACCCTTTGAAGTCATATTGCATGGTACCCATTCCACGGGTTTCAACTACCCAGGTTTAAGGTATTCTTCCTTCAGCTAAAACATGCATGTGGAACCTAGAGTATGATCAACCATGTGATCGGGAGACGTGTTCAAATATGTCTCAGTTTTCGTACCCTGGTACTCGGGTGCAACATTCCAGACGCTTTACTAACACTCTCCCGACTTGGAGAGTCAGTCCCTTTAACCTCCTGTTTGGCCCAGTTTGCAATTTCTGCGGAAGATGAACAGGAATAGCGAGAACCAATGAGAGACTAGCTGGAGGTGTCTGGACGGGCAAATTTAACTCTCATTTCCCACCAGGAAGAGGAAATAACCAAAGGCTCAGCGTGCCGTGCCGGAACCAGATTAGGGCCTGAAGCCATCCTGCGGTGTTGCGGCCAGCTCACAAGAAAACGAGTTGAAGAAAGGAGCTCAGGGGCACTGTAATTCACAAACCTGCAGAGTTATAAATGACAGCTATCGTCCAAAAATATACTGAAGTAAGGCTGCCAAGAGGACTTGAAAGTGGGGCAGAATTGCAGGAAACCGATTTCAGGAGGTAGACTGGAATTGCATTGAAAGCATAGGAAAAGAGGCAGAACGTCCACAATGATGCACTTGGCCAAAAAGGGCGTATGCGTTTTTTCCTGAATATATTCAGGAAAGAACGCATACGCCCTTTTTGGCCAACCAAGCAAGCTTGCAAAGGAAATCTGCACTACAATGAAGTCTCACTTCCCCCCGGTCAAAAGGGCCATCTGAAAAAAGTGTAAAATCCAGAAAGGCAGGACAGGCCATGGAGAACTGGGAGCCTTGTTATGCTGATGGGCGGGATGTAAACTGCCAACAGACACTCGGGAGAAGTGTATGGTGTTTCCTGAAACATCTAAAAAACAAAGCAACAGAGCCTAGGGCACTTCCACTTATGGTCCTATAGCTTAGGGAAATTAAAATCAAAAAGACACAGCCACCCCAATGTTTGGGACGCCTCTGTTTACAAGAACCTCGTTTACCGTACAAGTTCAATATCACAGAAAGTGAAAAATGGATAAAGAACTTGTGGTACTTACGTACAATGCAGTATCGCTCAGCAGTGAAATCTATGTCATCAGGCCCGTAGCAGCACAATGAGTGGATTCAGGTACGATGATTCTAACTGAAATAAGTCACACAGAAAAAGAAACATCATAAGATATCAGTAATACACGGAATGTAAACTTGGCTACACAGGAACTGAATTACAGAACAGAACAGGGTCTCAAATTTAGAAAACCAACTTATGCTTGTTTAAGGGTAAAGGTGAGTTGGGGTGCTGCATAAAACCAGAGATTGAAATGAGCACAGATAAAGTTCCTTAAGCCAAATATGGAATAGACAAGAGCTACTCCTTGCTCAACGAAATGGACTCAACACCGCATATTAAACGCCTAAGAATGTACCTGACTCTTAAGTATCTTAAAACGTATGGATTGCTATGTTTCCGAAAGAGAATCAAGCATGTGTACAGGGACATAAACGCAGCAGTGATAGGATTGGAGAGGTTCGGTGAGCAAATGAAGACCCTTTGAAGTCATATTGCATGGTACCCATTCCACGGGTTTCAACTACCCAGGTTTAAGGTATTCTTCCTTCAGCTAAAACATGCATGTGGAACCTAGAGTATGATCAACCATGTGATCGGGAGACGTGTTCAAATATGTCTCAGTTTTCGTACCCTGGTACTCGGGTGCAACATTCCAGATGCTTTACTAACACTCTCCCGACTTGGAGAGTCAGTCCCTTTAACCTCCCGTTTGGCCCAGTTTGCAATTTCTGCGGAAGATGAACAGGAATAGCGAGAACCAATGAGAGACTAGCTGGAGGTGTCTGGACGGGCAAATTTAACTCTCATTTCCCACCAGGAAGAGGAAATAACCAAAGGCTCAGCGTGCCGTGCCGGAACCAGATTAGGGCCTGAAGCCATCCTGCGGTGTTGCGGCCAGCTCACAAGAAAACGAGTTGAAGAAAGGAGCTCAGGGGCACTGTAATTCACAAACCTGCAGAGTTATAAATGACAACTATGGTCCAAAAATATACTGAAGTAAGGCTGCCAAGAGGACTTGAAAGTGGGGCAGAATTGCAGGAAACCGATTTCAGGAGGTAGACTGGAATTGCATTGAAAGCATAGGAAAAGAGGCAGAACGTCCACAATGATGCACTTGGCCAAAAAGGGCGTATGCGTTTTTTCCTGAATATATTCAGGAAAAAACGCATACGCCCTTTTTGGCCAACCAAGCAAGCTTGCAAAGGAAATCTGCACTACAATGAAGTCTCACTTCCCCCCGGTCAAAAGGGCCATCTGAAAAAAGTGTAAAATCCAGAAAGGCAGGACAGGCCATGGAGAACTGGGAGCCTTGTTATGCTGATGGGCGGGATGTAAACTGCCAACAGACACTCGGGAGAAGTGTATGGTGTTTCCTGAAACATCTAAAAAACAAAGCAACAGAGCCTAGGGCACTTCCACTTATGGTCCTATAGCTTAGGGAAATTAAAATCAAAAAGACACAGCCACCCCAATGTTTGGGACGCCTCTGTTTACAAGAACCTCGTTTACCGTACAAGTTCAATATCACAGAAAGTGAAAAATGGATAAAGAACTTGTGGTACTTACGTACAATGCAGTATCGCTCAGCAGTGAAATCTATGTCATCAGGCCCGTAGCAGCACAATGAGTGGATTCAGGTACGATGATTCTAACTGAAATAAGTCACACAGAAAAAGAAACATCATAAGATATCAGTAATACACGGAATGTAAACTTGGCTACACAGGAACTGAATTACAGAACAGAACAGGGTCTCAAATTTAGAAAACCAACTTATGCTTGTTTAAGGGTAAAGGTGAGTTGGGGTGCTGCATAAAACCAGAGATTGAAATGAGCACAGATAAAGTTCCTTAAGCCAAATATGGAATAGACAAGAGCTACTCCTTGTTCAACGAAATGGACTCAACACCGCATATTAAACGCCTAAGAATGTACCTGACTCTTAAGTATCTTAAAACCTATGGATTGCTATGTCTCCGAAAGAGAATCAAGCATGTGTACAGGGACATAAACGCAGCAGTGATAGGATTGGAGAGGTTCGGTGAGCAAATGAAGACCCTTTGAAGTCATATTGCATGGTACCCATTCCACGGGTTTCAACTACCCAGGTTTAAGGTATTCTTCCTTCAGCTAAAACATGCATGTGGAACCTAGAGTATGATCAACCATGTGATCGGGAGACGTGTTCAAATATGTCTCAGTTTTCGTACCCTGGTACTCGGGTGCAACATTCCAGACGCTTTACTAACACTCTCCCGACTTGGAGAGTCAGTCCCTTTAACCTGCTGTTTGGCCCAGTTTGCAATTTCTGCGGAAGATGAACAGGAATAGCGAGAACCAATGAGAGACTAGCTGGAGGTGTCTGGACGGGCAAATTTAACTCTCATTTCCCACCAGGAAGAGGAAATAACCAAAGGCTCAGCGTGCCGTGCCGGAACCAGATTAGGGCCTGAAGCCATCCTGCGGTGTTGCGGCCAGCTCACAAGAAAACGAGTTGAAGAAAGGAGCTCAGGGGCACTGTAATTCACAAACCTGCAGAGTTATAAATGACAGCAATCGTCCAAAAATATACTGAAGTAAGGCTGCCAAGAGGACTTGAAAGCGGGGCAGAATTGCAGGAAACCGATTTCAGGAGGTAGACTGGAATTGCATTGAAAGCATAGGAAAAGAGGCAGAACGTCCACAATGATGCACTTGGCCAAAAAGGGCGTATGCGTTTTTTCCTGAATATATTCAGGAAAAAACGCATACGCCCTTTTTGGCCAACCAAGCAAGCTTGCAAAGGAAATCTGCACTACAATGAAGTCTCACTTCCCCCCGGTCAAAAGGGCCATCTGAAAAAAGTGTAAAATCCAGAAAGGCAGGACAGGCCATGGAGAACTGGGAGCCTTGTTATGCTGATGGGCGGGATGTAAACTGCCAACAGACACTCGGGAGAAGTGTATGGTGTTTCCTGAAACATCTAAAAAACAAAGCAACAGAGCCTAGGGCACTTCCACTTATGGTCCTATAGCTTAGGGAAATTAAAATCAAAAAGACACAGCCACCCCAATGTTTGGGACGCCTCTGTTTACAAGAACCTCGTTTACCGTACAAGTTCAATATCACAGAAAGTGAAAAATGGATAAAGAACTTGTGGTACTTACGTACAATGCAGTATCGCTCAGCAGTGAAATCTATGTCAACAGGCCCGTAGCAGCACAATGAGTGGATTCAGGTACGATGATTCTAACTGAAATAAGTCACACAGAAAAAGAAACATCATAAGATATCAGTAATACACGGAATGTAAACTTGGCTACACAGGAACTGAATTACAGAACAGAACAGGGTCTCAAATTTAGAAAACCAACTTATGCTTGTTTAAGGGTAAAGGTGAGTTGGGGTGCTGCATAAAACCAGAGATTGAAATGAGCACAGATAAAGTTCCTTAAGCCAAATATGGAATAGACAAGAGCTACTCCTTGCTCAACGAAATGGACTCAACACCGCATATTAAACGCCTAAGAATGTACCTGACTCTTAAGTATCTTAAAACCTATGGATTGCTATGTCTCCGAAAGAGAATCAAGCATGTGTACAGGGACATAAACGCAGCAGTGATAGGATTGGAGAGGTTCGGTGAGCAAATGAAGACCCTTTGAAGTCATATTGCATGGTACCCATTCCACGGGTTTCAACTACCCAGGTTTAAGGTATTCTTCCTTCAGCTAAAACATGCATGTGGAACGTAGAGTATGATCAACCATGTGATCGGGAGACGTGTTCAAATATCTCTCAGTTTTCGTACCCTGGTACTCGGGTGCAACATTCCAGACGCTTTACTAACACTCTCCCGACTTGGAGAGTCAGTCCCTTTAACCTCCTGTTTGGCCCAGTTTGCAATTTCTGCGGAAGATGAACAGGAATAGCGAGAACCAATGAGAGACTAGCTGGGGGTGTCTGGACGGGCAAATTTAACTCTCATTTCCCACCAGGAAGAGGAAATAACCAAAGGCTCAGCGTGCCGTGCCGGAACCAGATTAGGGCCTGAAGCCATCCTGCGGTGTTGCGGCCAGCTCACAAGAAAACGAGTTGAAGAAAGGAGCTCAGGGGCACTGTAATTCACAAAACTGCAGAGTTATAAATGACAGCTATCGTCCAAAAATATACTGAAGTAAGGCTGCCAAGAGGACTTGAAAGTGGGGCAGAATTGCAGGAAACCGATTTCAGGAGGTAGACTGGAATTGCATTGAAAGCATAGGAAAAGAGGCAGAACGTCCACAATGATGCACTTGGCCAAAAAGGGCGTATGCGTTTTTTCCTGAATATATTCAGGAAAAAACGCATACGCCCTTTTTGGCCAACCAAGCAAGCTTGCAAAGGAAATCTGCACTACAATGAAGTCTCACTTCCCCCCGGTCAAAAGGGCCATCTGAAAAAAGTGTAAAATCCAGAAAGGCAGGACAGGCCATGGAGAACTGGGAGCCTTGTTATGCTGATGGGCGGGATGTAAACTGCCAACAGACACTCGGGAGAAGTGTATGGTGTTTCCTGAAACATCTAAAAAACAAAGCAACAGAGCCTAGGGCACTTCCACTTATGGTCCTATAGCTTAGGGAAATTAAAATCAAAAAGACACAGCCACCCCAATGTTTGGGACGCCTCTGTTTACAAGAACCTCGTTTACCGTACAAGTTCAATATCACAGAAAGTGAAAAATGGATAAAGAACTTGTGGTACTTACGTACAATGCAGTATCGCTCAGCAGTGAAATCTATGTCAACAGGCCCGTAGCAGCACAATGAGTGGATTCAGGTACGATGATTCTAACTGAAATAAGTCACACAGAAAAAGAAACATCATAAGATATCAGTAATACACGGAATGTAAACTTGGCTACACAGGAACTGAATTACAGAACAGAACAGGGTCTCAAATTTAGAAAACCAACTTATGCTTGTTTAAGGGTAAAGGTGAGTTGGGGTGCTGCATAAAACCAGAGATTGAAATGAGCACAGATAAAGTTCCTTAAGCCAAATATGGAATAGACAAGAGCTACTCCTTGCTCAACGAAATGGACTCAACACCGCATATTAAACGCCTAAGAATGTACCTGACTCTTAAGTATCTTAAAACGTATGGATTGCTATGTTTCCGAAAGAGAATCAAGCATGTGTACAGGGACATAAACGCAGCAGTGATAGGATTGGAGAGGTTCGGTGAGCAAATGAAGACCCTTTGAAGTCATATTGCATGGTACCCATTCCACGGGTTTCAACTACCCAGGTTTAAGGTATTCTTCCTTCAGCTAAAACATGCATGTGGAACCTAGAGTATGATCAACCATGTGATCGGGAGACGTGTTCAAATATGTCTCAGTTTTCGTACCCTGGTACTCGGGTGCAACATTCCAGATGCTTTACTAACACTCTCCCGACTTGGAGAGTCAGTCCCTTTAACCTCCTGTTTGGCCCAGTTTGCAATTTCTGCGGAAGATGAACAGGAATAGCGAGAACCAATGAGAGACTAGCTGGAGGTGTCTGGACGGGCAAATTTAACTCTCATTTCCCACCAGGAAGAGGAAATAACCAAAGGCTCAGCGTGCCGTGCCCGAACCAGATTAGGGCCTGAAGCCATCCTGCGGTGTTGCGGCCAGCTCACAAGAAAACGAGTTGAAGAAAGGAGCTCAGGGGCACTGTAATTCACAAACCTGCAGAGTTATAAATGACAACTATGGTCCAAAAATATACTGAAGTAAGGCTGCCAAGAGGACTTGAAAGCGGGGCAGAATTGCAGGAAACCGATTTCAGGAGGTAGACTGGAATTGCATTGAAAGCATAGGAAAAGAGGCAGAACGTCCACAATGATGCACTTGGCCAAAAAGGGCGTATGCGTTTTTTCCTGAATATATTCAGGAAAAAACGCATACGCCCTTTTTGGCCAACCAAGCAAGCTTGCAAAGGAAATCTGCACTACAATGAAGTCTCACTTCCCCCCGGTCAAAAGGGCCATCTGAAAAAAGTGTAAAATCCAGAAAGGCAGGACAGGCCATGGAGAACTGGGAGCCTTGTTATGCTGATGGGCGGGATGTAAACTGCCAACAGACACTCGGGAGAAGTGTATGGTGTTTCCTGAAACATCTAAAAAACAAAGCAACAGAGCCTAGGGCACTTCCACTTATGGTCCTATAGCTTAGGGAAATTAAAATCAAAAAGACACAGCCACCCCAATGTTTGGGACGCCTCTGTTTACAAGAACCTCGTTTACCGTACAAGTTCAATATCACAGAAAGTGAAAAATGGATAAAGAACTTGTGGTACTTACGTACAATGCAGTATCGCTCAGCAGTGAAATCTATGTCATCAGGCCCGTAGCAGCACAATGAGTGGATTCAGGTACGATGATTCTAACTGAAATAAGTCACACAGAAAAAGAAACATCATAAGATATCAGTAATACACGGAATGTAAACTTGGCTACACAGGAACTGAATTACAGAACAGAACAGGGTCTCAAATTTAGAAAACCAACTTATGCTTGTTTAAGGGTAAAGGTGAGTTGGGGTGCTGCATAAAACCAGAGATTGAAATGAGCACAGATAAAGTTCCTTAAGCCAAATATGGAATAGACAAGAGCTACTCCTTGTTCAACGAAATGGACTCAACACCGCATATTAAACGCCTAAGAATGTACCTGACTCTTAAGTATCTTAAAACCTATGGATTGCTATGTCTCCGAAAGAGAATCAAGCATGTGTACAGGGACATAAACGCAGCAGTGATAGGATTGGAGAGGTTCGGTGAGCAAATGAAGACCCTTTGAAGTCATATTGCATGGTACCCATTCCACGGGTTTCAACTACCCAGGTTTAAGGTATTCTTCCTTCAGCTAAAACATGCATGTGGAACCTAGAGTATGATCAACCATGTGATCGGGAGACGTGTTCAAATATGTCTCAGTTTTCGTACCCTGGTACTCGGGTGCAACATTCCAGACGCTTTACTAACACTCTCCCGACTTGGAGAGTCAGTCCCTTTAACCTGCTGTTTGGCCCAGTTTGCAATTTCTGCGGAAGATGAACAGGAATAGCGAGAACCAATGAGAGACTAGCTGGAGGTGTCTGGACGGGCAAATTTAACTCTCATTTCCCACCAGGAAGAGGAAATAACCAAAGGCTCAGCGTGCCGTGCCGGAACCAGATTAGGGCCTGAAGCCATCCTGCGGTGTTGCGGCCAGCTCACAAGAAAACGAGTTGAAGAAAGGAGCTCAGGGGCACTGTAATTCACAAACCTGCAGAGTTATAAATGACAGCAATCGTCCAAAAATATACTGAAGTAAGGCTGCCAAGAGGACTTGAAAGCGGGGCAGAATTGCAGGAAACCGATTTCAGGAGGTAGACTGGAATTGCATTGAAAGCATAGGAAAAGAGGCAGAACGTCCACAATGATGCACTTGGCCAAAAAGGGCGTATGCGTTTTTTCCTGAATATATTCAGGAAAAAACGCATACGCCCTTTTTGGCCAACCAAGCAAGCTTGCAAAGGAAATCTGCACTACAATGAAGTCTCACTTCCCCCCGGTCAAAAGGGCCATCTGAAAAAAGTGTAAAATCCAGAAAGGCAGGACAGGCCATGGAGAACTGGGAGCCTTGTTATGCTGATGGGCGGGATGTAAACTGCCAACAGACACTCGGGAGAAGTGTATGGTGTTTCCTGAAACATCTAAAAAACAAAGCAACAGAGCCTAGGGCACTTCCACTTATGGTCCTATAGCTTAGGGAAATTAAAATCAAAAAGACACAGCCACCCCAATGTTTGGGACGCCTCTGTTTACAAGAACCTCGTTTACCGTACAAGTTCAATATCACAGAAAGTGAAAAATGGATAAAGAACTTGTGGTACTTACGTACAATGCAGTATCGCTCAGCAGTGAAATCTATGTCAACAGGCCCGTAGCAGCACAATGAGTGGATTCAGGTACGATGATTCTAACTGAAATAAGTCACACAGAAAAAGAAACATCATAAGATATCAGTAATACACGGAATGTAAACTTGGCTACACAGGAACTGAATTACAGAACAGAACAGGGTCTCAAATTTAGAAAACCAACTTATGCTTGTTTAAGGGTAAAGGTGAGTTGGGGTGCTGCATAAAACCAGAGATTGAAATGAGCACAGATAAAGTTCCTTAAGCCAAATATGGAATAGACAAGAGCTACTCCTTGCTCAACGAAATGGACTCAACACCGCATATTAAACGCCTAAGAATGTACCTGACTCTTAAGTATCTTAAAACCTATGGATTGCTATGTCTCCGAAAGAGAATCAAGCATGTGTACAGGGACATAAACGCAGCAGTGATAGGATTGGAGAGGTTCGGTGAGCAAATGAAGACCCTTTGAAGTCATATTGCATGGTACCCATTCCACGGGTTTCAACTACCCAGGTTTAAGGTATTCTTCCTTCAGCTAAAACATGCATGTGGAACGTAGAGTATGATCAACCATGTGATCGGGAGACGTGTTCAAATATCTCTCAGTTTTCGTACCCTGGTACTCGGGTGCAACATTCCAGACGCTTTACTAACACTCTCCCGACTTGGAGAGTCAGTCCCTTTAACCTCCTGTTTGGCCCAGTTTGCAATTTCTGCGGAAGATGAACAGGAATAGCGAGAACCAATGAGAGACTAGCTGGGGGTGTCTGGACGGGCAAATTTAACTCTCATTTCCCACCAGGAAGAGGAAATAACCAAAGGCTCAGCGTGCCGTGCCGGAACCAGATTAGGGCCTGAAGCCATCCTGCGGTGTTGCGGCCAGCTCACAAGAAAACGAGTTGAAGAAAGGAGCTCAGGGGCACTGTAATTCACAAAACTGCAGAGTTATAAATGACAGCTATCGTCCAAAAATATACTGAAGTAAGGCTGCCAAGAGGACTTGAAAGTGGGGCAGAATTGCAGGAAACCGATTTCAGGAGGTAGACTGGAATTGCATTGAAAGCATAGGAAAAGAGGCAGAACGTCCACAATGATGCACTTGGCCAAAAAGGGCGTATGCGTTTTTTCCTGAATATATTCAGGAAAAAACGCATACGCCCTTTTTGGCCAACCAAGCAAGCTTGCAAAGGAAATCTGCACTACAATGAAGTCTCACTTCCCCCCGGTCAAAAGGGCCATCTGAAAAAAGTGTAAAATCCAGAAAGGCAGGACAGGCCATGGAGAACTGGGAGCCTTGTTATGCTGATGGGCGGGATGTAAACTGCCAACAGACACTCGGGAGAAGTGTATGGTGTTTCCTGAAACATCTAAAAAACAAAGCAACAGAGCCTAGGGCACTTCCACTTATGGTCCTATAGCTTAGGGAAATTAAAATCAAAAAGACACAGCCACCCCAATGTTTGGGACGCCTCTGTTTACAAGAACCTCGTTTACCGTACAAGTTCAATATCACAGAAAGTGAAAAATGGATAAAGAACTTGTGGTACTTACGTACAATGCAGTATCGCTCAGCAGTGAAATCTATGTCAACAGGCCCGTAGCAGCACAATGAGTGGATTCAGGTACGATGATTCTAACTGAAATAAGTCACACAGAAAAAGAAACATCATAAGATATCAGTAATACACGGAATGTAAACTTGGCTACACAGGAACTGAATTACAGAACAGAACAGGGTCTCAAATTTAGAAAACCAACTTATGCTTGTTTAAGGGTAAAGGTGAGTTGGGGTGCTGCATAAAACCAGAGATTGAAATGAGCACAGATAAAGTTCCTTAAGCCAAATATGGAATAGACAAGAGCTACTCCTTGTTCAACGAAATGGACTCAACACCGCATATTAAACGCCTAAGAATGTACCTGACTCTTAAGTATCTTAAAACCTATGGATTGCTATGTCTCCGAAAGAGAATCAAGCATGTGTACAGGGACATAAACGCAGCAGTGATAGGATTGGAGAGGTTCGGTGAGCAAATGAAGACCCTTTGAAGTCATATTGCATGGTACCCATTCCACGGGTTTCAACTACCCAGGTTTAAGGTATTCTTCCTTCAGCTAAAACATGCATGTGGAACCTAGAGTATGATCAACCATGTGATCGGGAGACGTGTTCAAATATGTCTCAGTTTTCGTACCCTGGTACTCGGGTGCAACATTCCAGACGCTTTACTAACACTCTCCCGACTTGGAGAGTCAGTCCCTTTAACCTGCTGTTTGGCCCAGTTTGCAATTTCTGCGGAAGATGAACAGGAATAGCGAGAACCAATGAGAGACTAGCTGGAGGTGTCTGGACGGGCAAATTTAACTCTCATTTCCCACCAGGAAGAGGAAATAACCAAAGGCTCAGCGTGCCGTGCCGGAACCAGATTAGGGCCTGAAGCCATCCTGCGGTGTTGCGGCCAGCTCACAAGAAAACGAGTTGAAGAAAGGAGCTCAGGGGCACTGTAATTCACAAACCTGCAGAGTTATAAAAGACAGCAATCGTCCAAAAATATACTGAAGTAAGGCTGCCAAGAGGACTTGAAAGCGGGGCAGAATTGCAGGAAACCGATTTCAGGAGGTAGACTGGAATTGCATTGAAAGCATAGGAAAAGAGGCAGAACGTCCACAATGATGCACTTGGCCAAAAAGGGTGTATGCGTTTTTTCCTGAATATATTCAGGAAAAAACGCATACGCCCTTTTTGGCCAACCAAGCAAGCTTGCAAAGGAAATCTGCACTACAATGAAGTCTCACTTCCCCCCGGTCAAAAGGGCCATCTGAAAAAAGTGTAAAATCCAGAAAGGCAGGACAGGCCATGGAGAACTGGGAGCCTTGTTATGCTGATGGGCGGGATGTAAACTGCCAACAGACACTCGGGAGAAGTGTATGGTGTTTCCTGAAACATCTAAAAAACAAAGCAACAGAGCCTAGGGCACTTCCACTTATGGTCCTATAGCTTAGGGAAATTAAAATCAAAAAGACACAGCCACCCCAATGTTTGGGACGCCTCTGTTTACAAGAACCTCGTTTACCGTACAAGTTCAATATCACAGAAAGTGAAAAATGGATAAAGAACTTGTGGTACTTACGTACAATGCAGTATCGCTCAGCAGTGAAATCTATGTCAACAGGCCCGTAGCAGCACAATGAGTGGATTCAGGTACGATGATTCTAACTGAAATAAGTCACACAGAAAAAGAAACATCATAAGATATCAGTAATACACGGAATGTAAACTTGGCTACACAGGAACTGAATTACAGAACAGAACAGGGTCTCAAATTTAGAAAACCAACTTATGCTTGTTTAAGGGTAAAGGTGAGTTGGGGTGCTGCATAAAACCAGAGATTGAAATGAGCACAGATAAAGTTCCTTAAGCCAAATATGGAATAGACAAGAGCTACTCCTTGCTCAACGAAATGGACTCAACACCGCATATTAAACGCCTAAGAATGTACCTGACTCTTAAGTATCTTAAAACCTATGGATTGCTATGTCTCCGAAAGAGAATCAAGCATGTGTACAGGGACATAAACGCAGCAGTGATAGGATTGGAGAGGTTCGGTGAGCAAATGAAGACCCTTTGAAGTCATATTGCATGGTACCCATTCCACGGGTTTCAACTACCCAGGTTTAAGGTATTCTTCCTTCAGCTAAAACATGCATGTGGAACGTAGAGTATGATCAACCATGTGATCGGGAGACGTGTTCAAATATCTCTCAGTTTTCGTACCCTGGTACTCGGGTGCAACATTCCAGACGCTTTACTAACACTCTCCCGACTTGGAGAGTCAGTCCCTTTAACCTCCTGTTTGGCCCAGTTTGCAATTTCTGCGGAAGATGAACAGGAATAGCGAGAACCAATGAGAGACTAGCTGGGGGTGTCTGGACGGGCAAATTTAACTCTCATTTCCCACCAGGAAGAGGAAATAACCAAAGGCTCAGCGTGCCGTGCCGGAACCAGATTAGGGCCTGAAGCCATCCTGCGGTGTTGCGGCCAGCTCACAAGAAAACGAGTTGAAGAAAGGAGCTCAGGGGCACTGTAATTCACAAAACTGCAGAGTTATAAATGACAGCTATCGTCCAAAAATATACTGAAGTAAGGCTGCCAAGAGGACTTGAAAGTGGGGCAGAATTGCAGGAAACCGATTTCAGGAGGTAGACTGGAATTGCATTGAAAGCATAGGAAAAGAGGCAGAACGTCCACAATGATGCACTTGGCCAAAAAGGGCGTATGCGTTTTTTCCTGAATATATTCAGGAAAAAACGCATACGCCCTTTTTGGCCAACCAAGCAAGCTTGCAAAGGAAATCTGCACTACAATGAAGTCTCACTTCCCCCCGGTCAAAAGGGCCATCTGAAAAAAGTGTAAAATCCAGAAAGGCAGGACAGGCCATGGAGAACTGGGAGCCTTGTTATGCTGATGGGCGGGATGTAAACTGCCAACAGACACTCGGGAGAAGTGTATGGTGTTTCCTGAAACATCTAAAAAACAAAGCAACAGAGCCTAGGGCACTTCCACTTATGGTCCTATAGCTTAGGGAAATTAAAATCAAAAAGACACAGCCACCCCAATGTTTGGGACGCCTCTGTTTACAAGAACCTCGTTTACCGTACAAGTTCAATATCACAGAAAGTGAAAAATGGATAAAGAACTTGTGGTACTTACGTACAATGCAGTATCGCTCAGCAGTGAAATCTATGTCAACAGGCCCGTAGCAGCACAATGAGTGGATTCAGGTACGATGATTCTAACTGAAATAAGTCACACAGAAAAAGAAACATCATAAGATATCAGTAATACACGGAATGTAAACTTGGCTACACAGGAACTGAATTACAGAACAGAACAGGGTCTCAAATTTAGAAAACCAACTTATACTTGTTTAAGGGTAAAGGTGAGTTGGGGTGCTGCATAAAACCAGAGATTGAAATGAGCACAGATAAAGTTCCTTAAGCCAAATATGGAATAGACAAGAGCTACTCCTTGTTCAACGAAATGGACTCAACACCGCATATTAAACGCCTAAGAATGTACCTGACTCTTAAGTATCTTAAAACCTATGGATTGCTATGTCTCCGAAAGAGAATCAAGCATGTGTACAGGGACATAAACGCAGCAGTGATAGGATTGGAGAGGTTCGGTGAGCAAATGAAGACCCTTTGAAGTCATATTGCATGGTACCCATTCCACGGGTTTCAACTACCCAGGTTTAAGGTATTCTTCCTTCAGCTAAAACATGCATGTGGAACCTAGAGTATGATCAACCATGTGACCGGGAGACGTGTTCAAATATCTCTCAGTTTTCGTACCCTGGTACTCGGGTGCAACATTCCAGACGCTTTACTAACACTCTCCCGACTTGGAGAGTCAGTCCCTTTAACCTCCTGTTTGGCCCAGTTTGCAATTTCTGCGGAAGATGAACAGGAATAGCGAGAACCAATGAGAGACTAGCTGGGGGTGTCTGGACGGGCAAATTTAACTCTCATTTCCCACCAGGAAGAGGAAATAACCAAAGGCTCAGCGTGCCGTGCCGGAACCAGATTAGGGCCTGAAGCCATCCTGCGGTGTTGCGGCCAGCTCACAAGAAAACGAGTTGAAGAAAGGAGCTCAGGGGCACTGTAATTCACAAAACTGCAGAGTTATAAATGACAGCTATCGTCCAAAAATATACTGAAGTAAGGCTGCCAAGAGGACTTGAAAGTGGGGCAGAATTGCAGGAAACCGATTTCAGGAGGTAGACTGGAATTGCATTGAAAGCATAGGAAAAGAGGCAGAACGTCCACAATGATGCACTTGGCCAAAAAGGGCGTATGCGTTTTTTCCTGAATATATTCAGGAAAAAACGCATACGCCCTTTTTGGCCAACCAAGCAAGCTTGCAAAGGAAATCTGCACTACAATGAAGTCTCACTTCCCCCCGGTCAAAAGGGCCATCTGAAAAAAGTGTAAAATCCAGAAAGGCAGGACAGGCCATGGAGAACTGGGAGCCTTGTTATGCTGATGGGCGGGATGTAAACTGCCAACAGACACTCGGGAGAAGTGTATGGTGTTTCCTGAAACATCTAAAAAACAAAGCAACAGAGCCTAGGGCACTTCCACTTATGGTCCTATAGCTTAGGGAAATTAAAATCAAAAAGACACAGCCACCCCAATGTTTGGGACGCCTCTGTTTACAAGAACCTTGTTTACCGTACAAGTTCAATATCACAGAAAGTGAAAAATGGATAAAGAACTTGTGGTACTTACGTACAATGCAGTATCGCTCAGCAGTGAAATCTATGTCAACAGGCCCGTAGCAGCACAATGAGTGGATTCAGGTACGATGATTCTAACTGAAATAAGTCACACAGAAAAAGAAACATCATAAGATATCAGTAATACACGGAATGTAAACTTGGCTACACAGGAACTGAATTACAGAACAGAACAGGGTCTCAAATTTAGAAAACCAACTTATGCTTGTTTAAGGGTAAAGGTGAGTTGGGGTGCTGCATAAAACCAGAGATTGAAATGAGCACAGATAAAGTTCCTTAAGCCAAATATGGAATAGACAAGAGCTACTCCTTGTTCAACGAAATGGACTCAACACCGCATATTAAACGCCTAAGAATGTACCTGACTCTTAAGTATCTTAAAACCTATGGATTGCTATGTCTCCGAAAGAGAATCAAGCATGTGTACAGGGACATAAACGCAGCAGTGATAGGATTGGAGAGGTTCGGTGAGCAAATGAAGACCCTTTGAAGTCATATTGCATGGTACCCATTCCACGGGTTTCAACTACCCAGGTTTAAGGTATTCTTCCTTCAGCTAAAACATGCATGTGGAACCTAGAGTATGATCAACCATGTGACCGGGAGACGTGTTCAAATATCTCTCAGTTTTCGTACCCTGGTACTCGGGTGCAACATTCCAGACGCTTTACTAACACTCTCCCGACTTGGAGAGTCAGTCCCTTTAACCTCCTGTTTGGCCCAGTTTGCAATTTCTGCGGAAGATGAACAGGAATAGCGAGAACCAATGAGAGACTAGCTGGGGGTGTCTGGACGGGCAAATTTAACTCTCATTTCCCACCAGGAAGAGGAAATAACCAAAGGCTCAGCGTGCCGTGCCGGAACCAGATTAGGGCCTGAAGCCATCCTGCGGTGTTGCGGCCAGCTCACAAGAAAACGAGTTGAAGAAAGGAGCTCAGGGGCACTGTAATTCACAAACCTGCAGAGTTATAAATGACAACTATCGTCCAAAAATATACTGAAGTAAGGCTGCCAAGAGGACTTGAAAGCGGGGCAGAATTGCAGGAAACCGATTTCAGGAGGTAGACTGGAATTGCATTGAAAGCATAGGAAAAGAGGCAGAACGTCCACAATGATGCACTTGGCCAAAAAGGGCGTATGCGTTTTTTCCTGAATATATTCAGGAAAAAACGCATACGCCCTTTTTGGCCAACCAAGCAAGCTTGCAAAGGAAATCTGCACTACAATGAAGTCTCACTTCCCCCCGGTCAAAAGGGCCATCTGAAAAAAGTGTAAAATCCAGAAAGGCAGGACAGGCCATGGAGAACTGGGAGCCTTGTTATGCTGATGGGCGGGATGTAAATTGCCAACAGACACTCCGGAGAAGTGTATGGTGTTTCCTGAAACATCTAAAAAACAAAGCAACAGAGCCTAGGGCACTTCCACTTATGGTCCTATAGCTTAGGGAAATTAAAATCAAAAAGACACAGCCACCCCAATGTTTGGGACGCCTCTGTTTACAAGAACCTCGTTTACCGTACAAGTTCAATATCACAGAAAGTGAAAAATGGATAAAGAACTTGTGGTACTTACGTACAATGCAGTATCGCTCAGCAGTGAAATCTATGTCATCAGGCCCGTAGCAGCACAATGAGTGGATTCAGGTACGATGATTCTAACTGAAATAAGTCACACAGAAAAAGAAACATCATAAGATATCAGTAATACACGGAATGTAAACTTGGCTACACAGGAACTGAATTACAGAACAGAACAGGGTCTCAAATTTAGAAAACCAACTTATGCTTGTTTAAGGGTAAAGGTGAGTTGGGGTGCTGCATAAAACCAGAGATTGAAATGAGCACAGATAAAGTTCCTTAAGCCAAATATGGAATAGACAAGAGCTACTCCTTGCTCAACGAAATGGACTCAACACCGCATATTAAACGCCTAAGAATGTACCTGACTCTTAAGTATCTTAAAACCTATGGATTGCTATGTCTCCGAAAGAGAATCAAGCATGTGTACAGGGACATAAACGCAGCAGTGATAGGATTGGAGAGGTTCGGTGAGCAAATGAAGACCCTTTGAAGTCATATTGCATGGTACCCATTCCACGGGTTTCAACTACCCAGGTTTAAGGTATTCTTCCTTCAGCTAAAACATGCATGTGGAACCTAGAGTATGATCAACCATGTGATCGGGAGACGTGTTCAAATATGTCTCAGTTTTCGTACCCTGGTACTCGGGTGCAACATTCCAGACGCTTTACTAACACTCTCCCGACTTGGAGAGTCAGTCCCTTTAACCTCCTGTTTGGCCCAGTTTGCAATTTCTGCGGAAGATGAACAGGAATAGCGAGAACCAATGAGAGACTAGCTGGAGGTGTCTGGACGGGCAAATTTAACTCTCATTTCCCACCAGGAAGAGGAAATAACCAAAGGCTCAGCGTGCCGTGCCGGAACCAGATTAGGGCCTGAAGCCATCCTGCGGTGTTGCGGCCAGCTCACAAGAAAACGAGTTGAAGAAAGGAGCTCAGGGGCACTGTAATTCACAAACCTGCAGAGTTATAAATGACAGCTATCGTCCAAAAATATACTGAAGTAAGGCTGCCAAGAGGACTTGAAAGCGGGGCAGAATTGCAGGAAACCGATTTCAGGAGGTAGACTGGAATTGCATTGAAAGCATAGGAAAAGAGGCAGAACGTCCACAATGATGCACTTGGCCAAAAAGGGCGTATGCGTTCTTTCCTGAATATATTCAGGAAAGAACGCATACGCCCTTTTTGGCCAACCAAGCAAGCTTGCAAAGGAAATCTGCACTACAATGAAGTCTCACTTCCCCCCGGTCAAAAGGGCCATCTGAAAAAAGTGTAAAATCCAGAAAGGCAGGACAGGCCATGGAGAACTGGGAGCCTTGTTATGCTGATGGGCGGGATGTAAACTGCCAACAGACACTCGGGAGAAGTGTATGGTGTTTCCTGAAACATCTAAAAAACAAAGCAACAGAGCCTAGGCCACTTCTACTTATGGTCCTATAGCTTAGGGATATTAAAATCAAAAAGACACAGCCACCCCAATGTTTGGGACGCCTCTGTTTACAAGAACCTCGTTTACCGTACAAGTTCAATATCACAGAAAGTGAAAAATGGATAAAGAACTTGTGGTACTTACGTACAATGCAGTATCACTCAGCAGTGAAATCTATGCCATCAGGCCCATAGCAGCACAATGAGTGGATTCAGGTACGATGATTCTAACTGAAATAAGTCACACAGAAAAAGAAACATCATAAGATATCAGTAATACACGGAATGTCAACTTGGCTACACAGGAACTGACTTACAGAACAGAACAGGGTCTCAAATTTAGAAAACCAACTTATGCTTGTTTAAGGGTAAAGGTGAGTTGGGGTGCTGCATAAAACCAGAGATTGAAATGAGCACAGATAAAGTTCCTTAAGCCAAATATGGAATAGACAAGAGCTACTCCTTGCTCAACGAAATGGACTCAACACCGCATATTAAACGCCTAAGAATGTACCTGACTCTTAAGTACCTTAAAACCTATGGATTGCTATGTCTCCGAAAGAGAATCAAGCATGTGTACAGGGACATAAACGCAGCAGTGATAGGATTGGAGAGGTTCGGTGAGCAAATGAAGACCCTTTGAAGTCATATTGCATGGTACCCATTCCACGGGTTTCAACTACCCAGGTTTAAGGTATTCTTCCTTCAGCTAAAACATGCATGTGGAACCTAGAGTATGATCAACCATGTGATCGGGAGACGTGTTCAAATATGTCTCAGTTTTCGTACCCTGGTACTCGGGTGCAACATTCCAGACGCTTTACTAACACTCTCCCGACTTGGAGAGTCAGTCCCTTTAACCTCCTGTTTGGCCCAGTTTGCAATTTCTGCGGAAGATGAACAGGAATAGCGAGAACCAATGAGAGACTAGCTGGGGGTGTCTGGACGGGCAAATTTAACTCTCATTTCCCACCAGGAAGAGGAAAGAACCAAAGGCTCAGCGTGCCGTGCCGGAACCAGATTAGGGCCTGAAGCCATCCTGCGGTGTTGCGGCCAGCTCACAAGAAAACGAGTTGAAGAAAGGAGCTCAGGGGCACTGTAATTCACAAACCTGCAGAGTTATAAATGACAACTATCGTCCAAAAATATACTGAAGTAAGGCTGCCAAGAGGACTTGAAAGCGGGGCAGAATTGCAGGAAACCGATTTCAGGAGGTAGACTGGAATTGCATTGAAAGCATAGGAAAAGAGGCAGAACGTCCACAATGATGCACTTGGCCAAAAAGGGCGTATGCGTTTTTTCCTGAATATATTCAGGAAAAAACGCATACGCCCTTTTTGGCCAACCAAGCAAGCTTGCAAAGGAAATCTGCACTACAATGAAGTCTCACTTCCCCCCGGTCAAAAGGGCCATCTGAAAAAAGTGTAAAATCCAGAAAGGCAGGACAGGCCATGGAGAACTGGGAGCCTTGTTATGCTGATGGGCGGGATGTAAACTGCCAACAGACACTCGGGAGAAGTGTATGGTGTTTCCTGAAACATCTAAAAAACAAAGCAACAGAGCCTAGGCCACTTCCACTTATGGTCCTATAGCTTAGGGAAATTAAAATCAAAAAGACACAGCCACCCCAAAGTTTGGGACGCCTCTGTTTACAAGAACCTCGTTTACCGTACAAGTTCAATATCACAGAAAGTGAAAAATGGATAAAGAACTTGTGGTACTTACGTACAATGCAGTATCACTCAGCAGTGAAATCTATGCCATCAGGCCCGTAGCAGCACAATGAGTGGATTCAGGTACGATGATTCTAACTGAAATAAGTCACACAGAAAAAGAAACATCATACGATATCAGTAATACACGGAATGTCAACTTGGCTACACAGGAACTGAATTACAGAACAGAACAGGGTCTCAAATTTAGAAAACCAACTTATGCTTGTTTAAGGGTAAAGGTGAGTTGGGGTGCTGCATAAAACCAGAGATTGAAATGAGCACAGATAAAGTTCCTTAAGCCAAATATGGAATAGACAAGAGCTACTCCTTGCTCAACGAAATGGACTCAACACCGCATATTAAACGCCTAAGAATGTACCTGACTCTTAAGTATCTTAAAACCTATGGATTGCTATGTCTCCGAAAGAGAATCAAGCATGTGTACAGGGACATAAACGCAGCAGTGATAGGATTGGAGAGGTTCGGTGAGCAAATGAAGACCCTTTGAAGTCATATTGCATGGTACCCATTCCACGGGTTTCAACTACCCAGGTTTAAGGTATTCTTCCTTCAGCTAAAACATGCATGTGGAACCTAGAGTATGATCAACCATGTGATCGGGAGACGTGTTCAAATATGTCTCAGTTTTCGTACCCTGGTACTCGGGTGCAACATTCCAGACGCTTTACTAACACTCTCCCGACTTGGAGAGTCAGTCCCTTTAACCTCCTGTTTGGCCCAGTTTGCAATTTCTGCGGAAGATGAACAGGAATAGCGAGAACCAATGAGAGACTAGCTGGAGGTGTCTGGACGGGCAAATTTAACTCTCATTTCCCACCAGGAAGAGGAAATAACCAAAGGCTCAGCGTGCCGTGCCGGAACCAGATTAGGGCCTGAAGCCATCCTGCGGTGTTGCGGCCAGCTCACAAGAAAACGAGTTGAAGAAAGGAGCTCAGGGGCACTGTAATTCACAAACCTGCAGAGTTATAAATGACAACTATCGTCCAAAAATATACTGAAGTAAGGCTGCCAAGAGGACTTGAAAGCGGGGCAGAATTGCAGGAAACCGATTTCAGGAGGTAGACTGGAATTGCATTGAAAGCATAGGAAAAGAGGCAGAACGTCCACAATGATGCACTTGGCCAAAAAGGGCGTATGCGTTTTTTCCTGAATATATTCAGGAAAGAACGCATACGCCCTTTTTGGCCAACCAAGCAAGCTTGCAAAGGAAATCTGCACTACAATGAAGTCTCACTTCCCCCCGGTCAAAAGGGCCATCTGAAAAAAGTGTAAAATCCAGAAAGGCAGGACAGGCCATGGAGAACTGGGAGCCTTGTTATGCTGATGGGCGGGATGTAAACTGCCAACAGACACTCGGGAGAAGTGTATGGTGTTTCCTGAAACATCTAAAAAACAAAGCAACAGAGCCTAGGCCACTTCCACTTATGGTCCTATAGCTTAGGGAAATTAAAATCAAAAAGACACAGCCACCCCAAAGTTTGGGACGCCTCTGTTTACAAGAACCTCGTTTACCGTACAAGTTCAATATCACAGAAAGTGAAAAATGGATAAAGAACTTGTGGTACTTACGTACAATGCAGTATCACTCAGCAGTGAAATCTATGCCATCAGGCCCGTAGCAGCACAATGAGTGGATTCAGGTACGATGATTCTAACTGAAATAAGTCACACAGAAAAAGAAACATCATACGATATCAGTAATACACGGAATGTCAACTTGGCTACACAGGAACTGAATTACAGAACAGAACAGGGTCTCAAATTTAGAAAACCAACTTATGCTTGTTTAAGGGTAAAGGTGAGTTGGGGTGCTGCATAAAACCAGAGATTGAAATGAGCACAGATAAAGTTCCTTAAGCCAAATATGGAATAGACAAGAGCTACTCCTTGCTCAACGAAATGGACTCAACACCGCATATTAAACGCCTAAGAATGTACCTGACTCTTAAGTATCTTAAAACCTATGGATTGCTATGTCTCCGAAAGAGAATCAAGCATGTGTACAGGGACATAAACGCAGCAGTGATAGGATTGGAGAGGTTCGGTGAGCAAATGAAGACCCTTTGAAGTCATATTGCATGGTACCCATTCCACGGGTTTCAACTACCCAGGTTTAAGGTATTCTTCCTTCAGCTAAAACATGCATGTGGAACCTAGAGTATGATCAACCATGTGATCGGGAGACGTGTTCAAATATGTCTCAGTTTTCGTACCCTGGTACTCGGGTGCAACATTCCAGACGCTTTACTAACACTCTCCCGACTTGGAGAGTCAGTCCCTTTAACCTGCTGTTTGGCCCAGTTTGCAATTTCTGCGGAAGATGAACAGGAATAGCGAGAACCAATGAGAGACTAGCTGGAGGTGTCTGGACGGGCAAATTTAACTCTCATTTCCCACCAGGAAGAGGAAATAACCAAAGGCTCAGCGTGCCGTGCCGGAACCAGATTAGGGCCTGAAGCCATCCTGCGGTGTTGCGGCCAGCTCACAAGAAAACGAGTTGAAGAAAGGAGCTCAGGGGCACTGTAATTCACAAACCTGCAGAGTTATAAATGACAGCAATCGTCCAAAAATATACTGAAGTAAGGCTGCCAAGAGGACTTGAAAGCGGGGCAGAATTGCAGGAAACCGATTTCAGGAGGTAGACTGGAATTGCATTGAAAGCATAGGAAAAGAGGCAGAACGTCCACAATGATGCACTTGGCCAAAAAGGGCGTATGCGTTTTTTCCTGAATATATTCAGGAAAAAACGCATACGCCCTTTTTGGCCAACCAAGCAAGCTTGCAAAGGAAATCTGCACTACAATGAAGTCTCACTTCCCCCCGGTCAAAAGGGCCATCTGAAAAAAGTGTAAAATCCAGAAAGGCAGGACAGGCCATGGAGAACTGGGAGCCTTGTTATGCTGATGGGCGGGATGTAAACTGCCAACAGACACTCGGGAGAAGTGTATGGTGTTTCCTGAAACATCTAAAAAACAAAGCAACAGAGCCTAGGGCACTTCCACTTATGGTCCTATAGCTTAGGGAAATTAAAATCAAAAAGACACAGCCACCCCAATGTTTGGGACGCCTCTGTTTACAAGAACCTCGTTTACCGTACAAGTTCAATATCACAGAAAGTGAAAAATGGATAAAGAACTTGTGGTACTTACGTACAATGCAGTATCGCTCAGCAGTGAAATCTATGTCAACAGGCCCGTAGCAGCACAATGAGTGGATTCAGGTACGATGATTCTAACTGAAATAAGTCACACAGAAAAAGAAACATCATAAGATATCAGTAATACACGGAATGTAAACTTGGCTACACAGGAACTGAATTACAGAACAGAACAGGGTCTCAAATTTAGAAAACCAACTTATGCTTGTTTAAGGGTAAAGGTGAGTTGGGGTGCTGCATAAAACCAGAGATTGAAATGAGCACAGATAAAGTTCCTTAAGCCAAATATGGAATAGACAAGAGCTACTCCTTGCTCAACGAAATGGACTCAACACCGCATATTAAACGCCTAAGAATGTACCTGACTCTTAAGTATCTTAAAACCTATGGATTGCTATGTCTCCGAAAGAGAATCAAGCATGTGTACAGGGACATAAACGCAGCAGTGATAGGATTGGAGAGGTTCGGTGAGCAAATGAAGACCCTTTGAAGTCATATTGCATGGTACCCATTCCACGGGTTTCAACTACCCAGGTTTAAGGTATTCTTCCTTCAGCTAAAACATGCATGTGGAACCTAGAGTATGATCAACCATGTGATCGGGAGACGTGTTCAAATATCTCTCAGTTTTCGTACCCTGGTACTCGGGTGCAACATTCCAGACGCTTTACTAACACTCTCCCGACTTGGAGAGTCAGTCCCTTTAACCTCCTGTTTGGCCCAGTTTGCAATTTCTGCGGAAGATGAACAGGAATAGTGAGAACCAATGAGAGACTAGCTGGGGGTGTCTGGACGGGCAAATTTAACTCTCATTTCCCACCAGGAAGAGGAAATAACCAAAGGCTCAGCGTGCCGTGCCGGAACCAGATTAGGGCCTGAAGCCATCCTGCGGTGTTGCGGCCAGCTCACAAGAAAACGAGTTGAAGAAAGGAGCTCAGGGGCACTGTAATTCACAAAACTGCAGAGTTATAAATGACAGCTATCGTCCAAAAATATACTGAAGTAAGGCTGCCAAGAGGACTTGAAAGTGGGGCAGAATTGCAGGAAACCGATTTCAGGAGGTAGACTGGAATTGCATTGAAAGCATAGGAAAAGAGGCAGAACGTCCACAATGATGCACTTGGCCAAAAAGGGCGTATGCGTTTTTTCCTGAATATATTCAGGAAAAAACGCATACGCCCTTTTTGGCCAACCAAGCAAGCTTGCAAAGGAAATCTGCACTACAATGAAGTCTCACTTCCCCCCGGTCAAAAGGGCCATCTGAAAAAAGTGTAAAATCCAGAAAGGCAGGACAGGCCATGGAGAACTGGGAGCCTTGTTATGCTGATGGGCGGGATGTAAACTGCCAACAGACACTCGGGAGAAGTGTATGGTGTTTCCTGAAACATCTAAAAAACAAAGCAACAGAGCCTAGGGCACTTCCACTTATGGTCCTATAGCTTAGGGAAATTAAAATCAAAAAGACACAGCCACCCCAATGTTTGGGACGCCTCTGTTTACAAGAACCTCGTTTACCGTACAAGTTCAATATCACAGAAAGTGAAAAATGGATAAAGAACTTGTGGTACTTACGTACAATGCAGTATCGCTCAGCAGTGAAATCTATGTCAACAGGCCCGTAGCAGCACAATGAGTGGATTCAGGTACGATGATTCTAACTGAAATAAGTCACACAGAAAAAGAAACATCATAAGATATCAGTAATACACGGAATGTAAACTTGGCTACACAGGAACTGAATTACAGAACAGAACAGGGTCTCAAATTTAGAAAACCAACTTATGCTTGTTTAAGGGTAAAGGTGAGTTGGGGTGCTGCATAAAACCAGAGATTGAAATGAGCACAGATAAAGTTCCTTAAGCCAAATATGGAATAGACAAGAGCTACTCCTTGCTCAACGAAATGGACTCAACACCGCATATTAAACGCCTAAGAATGTACCTGACTCTTAAGTATCTTAAAACCTATGGATTGCTATGTCTCCGAAAGAGAATCAAGCATGTGTACAGGGACATAAACGCAGCAGTGATAGGATTGGAGAGGTTCGGTGAGCAAATGAAGACCCTTTGAAGTCATATTGCATGGTACCCATTCCACGGGTTTCAACTACCCAGGTTTAAGGTATTCTTCCTTCAGCTAAAACATGCATGTGGAACGTAGAGTATGATCAACCATGTGACCGGGAGACGTGTTCAAATATCTCTCAGTTTTCGTACCCTGGTACTCGGGTGCAACATTCCAGACGCTTTACTAACACTCTCCCGACTTGGAGAGTCAGTCCCTTTAACCTCCTGTTTGGCCCAGTTTGCAATTTCTGCGGAAGATGAACAGGAATAGCGAGAACCAATGAGAGACTAGCTGGGGGTGTCTGGACGGGCAAATTTAACTCTCATTTCCCACCAGGAAGAGGAAATAACCAAAGGCTCAGCGTGCCGTGCCGGAACCAGATTAGGGCCTGAAGCCATCCTGCGGTGTTGCGGCCAGCTCACAAGAAAACGAGTTGAAGAAAGGAGCTCAGGGGCACTGTAATTCACAAAACTGCAGAGTTATAAATGACAGCTATCGTCCAAAAATATACTGAAGTAAGGCTGCCAAGAGGACTTGAAAGTGGGGCAGAATTGCAGGAAACCGATTTCAGGAGGTAGACTGGAATTGCATTGAAAGCATAGGAAAAGAGGCAGAACGTCCACAATGATGCACTTGGCCAAAAAGGGCGTATGCGTTTTTTCCTGAATATATTCAGGAAAAAACGCATACGCCCTTTTTGGCCAACCAAGCAAGCTTGCAAAGGAAATCTGCACTACAATGAAGTCTCACTTCCCCCCGGTCAAAAGGGCCATCTGAAAAAAGTGTAAAATCCAGAAAGGCAGGACAGGCCATGGAGAACTGGGAGCCTTGTTATGCTGATGGGCGGGATGTAAACTGCCAACAGACACTCGGGAGAAGTGTATGGTGTTTCCTGAAACATCTAAAAAACAAAGCAACAGAGCCTAGGGCACTTCCACTTATGGTCCTATAGCTTAGGGAAATTAAAATCAAAAAGACACAGCCACCCCAATGTTTGGGACGCCTCTGTTTACAAGAACCTCGTTTACCGTACAAGTTCAATATCACAGAAAGTGAAAAATGGATAAAGAACTTGTGGTACTTACGTACAATGCAGTATCGCTCAGCAGTGAAATCTATGTCAACAGGCCCGTAGCAGCACAATGAGTGGATTCAGGTACGATGATTCTAACTGAAATAAGTCACACAGAAAAAGAAACATCATAAGATATCAGTAATACACGGAATGTAAACTTGGCTACACAGGAACTGAATTACAGAACAGAACAGGGTCTCAAATTTAGAAAACCAACTTATGCTTGTTTAAGGGTAAAGGTGAGTTGGGGTGCTGCATAAAACCAGAGATTGAAATGAGCACAGATAAAGTTCCTTAAGCCAAATATGGAATAGACAAGAGCTACTCCTTGTTCAACGAAATGGACTCAACACCGCATATTAAACGCCTAAGAATGTACCTGACTCTTAAGTATCTTAAAACCTATGGATTGCTATGTCTCCGAAAGAGAATCAAGCATGTGTACAGGGACATAAACGCAGCAGTGATAGGATTGGAGAGGTTCGGTGAGCAAATGAAGACCCTTTGAAGTCATATTGCATGGTACCCATTCCACGGGTTTCAACTACCCAGGTTTAAGGTATTCTTCCTTCAGCTAAAACATGCATGTGGAACCTAGAGTATGATCAACCATGTGACCGGGAGACGTGTTCAAATATCTCTCAGTTTTCGTACCCTGGTACTCGGGTGCAACATTCCAGACGCTTTACTAACACTCTCCCGACTTGGAGAGTCAGTCCCTTTAACCTCCTGTTTGGCCCAGTTTGCAATTTCTGCGGAAGATGAACAGGAATAGCGAGAACCAATGAGAGACTAGCTGGGGGTGTCTGGACGGGCAAATTTAACTCTCATTTCCCACCAGGAAGAGGAAATAACCAAAGGCTCAGCGTGCCGTGCCGGAACCAGATTAGGGCCTGAAGCCATCCTGCGGTGTTGCGGCCAGCTCACAAGAAAACGAGTTGAAGAAAGGAGCTCAGGGGCACTGTAATTCACAAACCTGCAGAGTTATAAATGACAACTATCGTCCAAAAATATACTGAAGTAAGGCTGCCAAGAGGACTTGAAAGCGGGGCAGAATTGCAGGAAACCGATTTCAGGAGGTAGACTGGAATTGCATTGAAAGCATAGGAAAAGAGGCAGAACGTCCACAATGATGCACTTGGCCAAAAAGGGCGTATGCGTTTTTTCCTGAATATATTCAGGAAAAAACGCATACGCCCTTTTTGGCCAACCAAGCAAGCTTGCAAAGGAAATCTGCACTACAATGAAGTCTCACTTCCCCCCGGTCAAAAGGGCCATCTGAAAAAAGTGTAAAATCCAGAAAGGCAGGACAGGCCATGGAGAACTGGGAGCCTTGTTATGCTGATGGGCGGGATGTAAATTGCCAACAGACACTCCGGAGAAGTGTATGGTGTTTCCTGAAACATCTAAAAAACAAAGCAACAGAGCCTAGGGCACTTCCACTTATGGTCCTATAGCTTAGGGAAATTAAAATCAAAAAGACACAGCCACCCCAATGTTTGGGACGCCTCTGTTTACAAGAACCTCGTTTACCGTACAAGTTCAATATCACAGAAAGTGAAAAATGGATAAAGAACTTGTGGTACTTACGTACAATGCAGTATCGCTCAGCAGTGAAATCTATGTCATCAGGCCCGTAGCAGCACAATGAGTGGATTCAGGTACGATGATTCTAACTGAAATAAGTCACACAGAAAAAGAAACATCATAAGATATCAGTAATACACGGAATGTAAACTTGGCTACACAGGAACTGAATTACAGAACAGAACAGGGTCTCAAATTTAGAAAACCAACTTATGCTTGTTTAAGGGTAAAGGTGAGTTGGGGTGCTGCATAAAACCAGAGATTGAAATGAGCACAGATAAAGTTCCTTAAGCCAAATATGGAATAGACAAGAGCTACTCCTTGCTCAACGAAATGGACTCAACACCGCATATTAAACGCCTAAGAATGTACCTGACTCTTAAGTATCTTAAAACCTATGGATTGCTATGTCTCCGAAAGAGAATCAAGCATGTGTACAGGGACATAAACGCAGCAGTGATAGGATTGGAGAGGTTCGGTGAGCAAATGAAGACCCTTTGAAGTCATATTGCATGGTACCCATTCCACGGGTTTCAACTACCCAGGTTTAAGGTATTCTTCCTTCAGCTAAAACATGCATGTGGAACCTAGAGTATGATCAACCATGTGATCGGGAGACGTGTTCAAATATGTCTCAGTTTTCGTACCCTGGTACTCGGGTGCAACATTCCAGACGCTTTACTAACACTCTCCCGACTTGGAGAGTCAGTCCCTTTAACCTCCTGTTTGGCCCAGTTTGCAATTTCTGCGGAAGATGAACAGGAATAGCGAGAACCAATGAGAGACTAGCTGGAGGTGTCTGGACGGGCAAATTTAACTCTCATTTCCCACCAGGAAGAGGAAATAACCAAAGGCTCAGCGTGCCGTGCCGGAACCAGATTAGGGCCTGAAGCCATCCTGCGGTGTTGCGGCCAGCTCACAAGAAAACGAGTTGAAGAAAGGAGCTCAGGGGCACTGTAATTCACAAACCTGCAGAGTTATAAATGACAGCTATCGTCCAAAAATATACTGAAGTAAGGCTGCCAAGAGGACTTGAAAGTGGGGCAGAATTGCAGGAAACCGATTTCAGGAGGTAGACTGGAATTGCATTGAAAGCATAGGAAAAGAGGCAGAACGTCCACAATGATGCACTTGGCCAAAAAGGGCGTATGCGTTTTTTCCTGAATATATTCAGGAAAGAACGCATACGCCCTTTTTGGCCAACCAAGCAAGCTTGCAAAGGAAATCTGCACTACAATGAAGTCTCACTTCCCCCCGGTCAAAAGGGCCATCTGAAAAAAGTGTAAAATCCAGAAAGGCAGGACAGGCCATGGAGAACTGGGAGCCTTGTTATGCTGATGGGCGGGATGTAAACTGCCAACAGACACTCGGGAGAAGTGTATGGTGTTTCCTGAAACATCTAAAAAACAAAGCAACAGAGCCTAGGGCACTTCCACTTATGGTCCTATAGCTTAGGGAAATTAAAATCAAAAAGACACAGCCACCCCAATGTTTGGGACGCCTCTGTTTACAAGAACCTCGTTTACCGTACAAGTTCAATATCACAGAAAGTGAAAAATGGATAAAGAACTTGTGGTACTTACGTACAATGCAGTATCGCTCAGCAGTGAAATCTATGTCATCAGGCCCGTAGCAGCACAATGAGTGGATTCAGGTACGATGATTCTAACTGAAATAAGTCACACAGAAAAAGAAACATCATAAGATATCAGTAATACACGGAATGTAAACTTGGCTACACAGGAACTGAATTACAGAACAGAACAGGGTCTCAAATTTAGAAAACCAACTTATGCTTGTTTAAGGGTAAAGGTGAGTTGGGGTGCTGCATAAAACCAGAGATTGAAATGAGCACAGATAAAGTTCCTTAAGCCAAATATGGAATAGACAAGAGCTACTCCTTGCTCAACGAAATGGACTCAACACCGCATATTAAACGCCTAAGAATGTACCTGACTCTTAAGTATCTTAAAACCTATGGATTGCTATGTCTCCGAAAGAGAATCAAGCATGTGTACAGGGACATAAACGCAGCAGTGATAGGATTGGAGAGGTTCGGTGAGCAAATGAAGACCCTTTGAAGTCATATTGCATGGTACCCATTCCACGGGTTTCAACTACCCAGGTTTAAGGTATTCTTCCTTCAGCTAAAACATGCATGTGGAACCTAGAGTATGATCAACCATGTGATCGGGAGACGTGTTCAAATATGTCTCAGTTATCGTACCCTGGTACTCGGGTGCAACATTCCAGACGCTTTACTAACACTCTCCCGACTTGGAGAGTCAGTCCCTTTAACCTCCTGTTTGGCCCAGTTTGCAATTTCTGCGGAAGATGAACAGGAATAGCGAGAACCAATGAGAGACTAGCTGGAGGTGTCTGGACGGGCAAATTTAACTCTCATTTCCCACCAGGAAGAGGAAATAACCAAAGGCTCAGCGTGCCGTGCCGGAACCAGATTAGGGCCTGAAGCCATCCTGCGGTGTTGCGGCCAGCTCACAAGAAAACGAGTTGAAGAAAGGAGCTCAGGGGCACTGTAATTCACAAACCTGCAGAGTTATAAATGACAACTATCGTCCAAAAATATACTGAAGTAAGGCTGCCAAGAGGACTTGAAAGCGGGGCAGAATTGCAGGAAACCGAATTCAGGAGGTAGACTGGAATTGCATTGAAAGCATAGGAAAAGAGGCAGAACGTCCACAATGATGCACTTGGCCAAAAAGGGCGTATGCGTTTTTTCCTGAATATATTCAGGAAAAAACGCATACGCCCTTTTTGGCCAACCAAGCAAGCTTGCAAAGGAAATCTGCACTACAATGAAGTCTCACTTCCCCCCGGTCAAAAGGGCCATCTGAAAAAAGTGTAAAATCCAGAAAGGCAGGACAGGCCATGGAGAACTGGGAGCCTTGTTATGCTGATGGGCGGGATGTAAACTGCCAACAGACACTCGGGAGAAGTGTATGGTGTTTCCTGAAACATCTAAAAAACAAAGCAACAGAGCCTAGGCCACTTCCACTTATGGTCCTATAGCTTAGGGAAATTAAAATCAAAAAGACACAGCCACCCCAATGTTTGGGACGCCTCTGTTTACAAGAACCTCGTTTACCGTACAAGTTCAATATCACAGAAAGTGAAAAATGGATAAAGAACTTGTGGTACTTACGTACAATGCAGTATCACTCAGCAGTGAAATCTATGCCATCAGGCCCGTAGCAGCACAATGAGTGGATTCAGGTACGATGATTCTAACTGAAATAAGTCACACAGAAAAAGAAACATCATAAGATATCAGTAATACACGGAATGTAAACTTGGCTACACAGGAACTGAATTACAGAACAGAACAGGGTCTCAAATTTAGAAAACCAACTTATGCTTGTTTAAGGGTAAAGGTGAGTTGGGGTGCTGCATAAAACCAGAGATTGAAATGAGCACAGATAAAGTTCCTTAAGCCAAATATGGAATAGACAAGAGCTACTCCTTGCTCAACGAAATGGACTCAACACCGCATATTAAACGCCTAAGAATGTACCTGACTCTTAAGTATCTTAAAACCTATGGATTGCTATGTCTCCGAAAGAGAATCAAGCATGTGTACAGGGACATAAACGCAGCAGTGATAGGATTGGAGAGGTTCGGTGAGCAAATGAAGACCCTTTGAAGTCATATTGCATGGTACCCATTCCACGGGTTTCAACTACCCAGGTTTAAGGTATTCTTCCTTCAGCTAAAACATGCATGTGGAACCTAGAGTATGATCAACCATGTGATCGGGAGACGTGTTCAAATATGTCTCAGTTTTTGTACCCTGGTACTCGGGTGCAACATTCCAGACGCTTTACTAACACTCTCCCGACTTGGAGAGTCAGTCCCTTTAACCTCCTGTTTGGCCCAGTTTGCAATTTCTGCGGAAGATGAACAGGAATAGCGAGAACCAATGAGAGACTAGCTGGAGGTGTCTGGACGGGCAAATTTAACTCTCATTTCCCACCAGGAAGAGGAAATAACCAAAGGCTCAGCGTGCCGTGCCGGAACCAGATTAGGGCCTGAAGCCATCCTGCGGTGTTGCGGCCAGCTCACAAGAAAACGAGTTGAAGAAAGGAGCTCAGGGGCACTGTAATTCACAAACCTGCAGAGTTATAAATGACAACTATCGTCCAAAAATATACTGAAGTAAGGCTGCCAAGAGGACTTGAAAGCGGGGCAGAATTGCAGGAAACCGATTTCAGGAGGTAGACTGGAATTGCATTGAAAGCATAGGAAAAGAGGCAGAACGTCCACAATGATGCACTTGGCCAAAAAGGGCGTATGCGTTCTTTCCTGAATATATTCAGGAAAGAACGCATACGCCCTTTTTGGCCAACCAAGCAAGCTTGCAAAGGAAATCTGCACTACAATGAAGTCTCACTTCCCCCCGGTCAAAAGGGCCATCTGAAAAAAGTGTAAAATCCAGAAAGGCAGGACAGGCCATGGAGAACTGGGAGCCTTGTTATGCTGATGGGCGGGATGTAAACTGCCAACAGACACTCGGGAGAAGTGTATGGTGTTTCCTGAAACATCTAAAAAACAAAGCAACAGAGCCTAGGCCACTTCCACTTATGGTCCTATAGCTTAGGGATATTAAAATCAAAAAGACACAGCCACCCCAATGTTTGGGACGCCTCTGTTTACAAGAACCTCGTTTACCGTACAAGTTCAATATCACAGAAAGTGAAAAATGGATAAAGAACTTGTGGTACTTACGTACAATGCAGTATCACTCAGCAGTGAAATCTATGCCATCAGGCCCATAGCAGCACAATGAGTGGATTCAGGTACGATGATTCTAACTGAAATAAGTCACACAGAAAAAGAAACATCATAAGATATCAGTAATACACGGAATGTCAACTTGGCTACACAGGAACTGACTTACAGAACAGAACAGGGTCTCAAATTTAGAAAACCAACTTATGCTTGTTTAAGGGTAAAGGTGAGTTGGGGTGCTGCATAAAACCAGAGATTGAAATGAGCACAGATAAAGTTCCTTAAGCCAAATATGGAATAGACAAGAGCTACTCCTTGCTCAACGAAATGGACTCAACACCGCATATTAAACGCCTAAGAATGTACCTGACTCTTAAGTACCTTAAAACCTATGGATTGCTATGTCTCCGAAAGAGAATCAAGCATGTGTACAGGGACATAAACGCAGCAGTGATAGGATTGGAGAGGTTCGGTGAGCAAATGAAGACCCTTTGAAGTCATATTGCATGGTACCCATTCCACGGGTTTCAACTACCCAGGTTTAAGGTATTCTTCCTTCAGCTAAAACATGCATGTGGAACCTAGAGTATGATCAACCATGTGATCGGGAGACGTGTTCAAATATGTCTCAGTTTTCGTACCCTGGTACTCGGGTGCAACATTCCAGACGCTTTACTAACACTCTCCCGACTTGGAGAGTCAGTCCCTTTAACCTCCTGTTTGGCCCAGTTTGCAATTTCTGCGGAAGATGAACAGGAATAGCGAGAACCAATGAGAGACTAGCTGGAGGTGTCTGGACGGGCAAATTTAACTCTCATTTCCCACCAGGAAGAGGAAAGAACCAAAGGCTCAGCGTGCCGTGCCGGAACCAGATTAGGGCCTGAAGCCATCCTGCGGTGTTGCGGCCAGCTCACAAGAAAACGAGTTGAAGAAAGGAGCTCAGGGGCACTGTAATTCACAAACCTGCAGAGTTATAAATGACAACTATCGTCCAAAAATATACTGAAGTAAGGCTGCCAAGAGGACTTGAAAGCGGGGCAGAATTGCAGGAAACCGATTTCAGGAGGTAGACTGGAATTGCATTGAAAGCATAGGAAAAGAGGCAGAACGTCCACAATGATGCACTTGGCCAAAAAGGGCGTATGCGTTTTTTCCTGAATATATTCAGGAAAAAACGCATACGCCCTTTTTGGCCAACCAAGCAAGCTTGCAAAGGAAATCTGCACTACAATGAAGTCTCACTTCCCCCCGGTCAAAAGGGCCATCTGAAAAAAGTGTAAAATCCAGAAAGGCAGGACAGGCCATGGAGAACTGGGAGCCTTGTTATGCTGATGGGCGGGATGTAAACTGCCAACAGACACTTGGGAGAAGTGTATGGTGTTTCCTGAAACATCTAAAAAACAAAGCAACAGAGCCTAGGCCACTTCCACTTATGGTCCTATAGCTTAGGGAAATTAAAATCAAAAAGACACAGCCACCCCAATGTTTGGGACGCCTCTGTTTACAAGAACCTCGTTTACCGTACAAGTTCAATATCACAGAAAGTGAAAAATGGATAAAGAACTTGTGGTACTTACGTACAATGCAGTATCACTCAGCAGTGAAATCTATGTCATCAGGCCCGTAGCAGCACAATGAGTGGATTCAGGTACGATGATTCTAACTGAAATAAGTCACACAGAAAAAGAAACATCATAAGATATCAGTAATACACGGAATGTCAACTTGGCTACACAGGAACTGAATTACAGAACAGAACAGGGTCTCAAATTTAGAAAACCAACTTATGCTTGTTTAAGGGTAAAGGTGAGTTGGGGTGCTGCATAAAACCAGAGATTGAAATGAGCACAGATAAAGTTCCTTAAGCCAAATATGGAATAGACAAGAGCTACTCCTTGCTCAACGAAATGGACTCAACACCGCATATTAAACGCCTAAGAATGTACCTGACTCTTAAGTATCTTAAAACCTATGGATTGCTATGTCTCCGAAAGAGAATCAAGCATGTGTACAGGGACATAAACGCAGCAGTGATAGGATTGGAGAGGTTCGGTGAGCAAATGAAGACCCTTTGAAGTCATATTGCATGGTACCCATTCCACGGGTTTCAACTACCCAGGTTTAAGGTATTCTTCCTTCAGCTAAAACATGCATGTGGAACCTAGAGTATGATCAACCATGTGATCGGGAGACGTGTTCAAATATGTCTCAGTTTTCGTACCCTGGTACTCGGGTGCAACATTCCAGACGCTTTACTAACACTCTCCCGACTTGGAGAGTCAGTCCCTTTAACCTCCTGTTTGGCCCAGTTTGCAATTTCTGCGGAAGATGAACAGGAATAGCGAGAACCAATGAGAGACTAGCTGGAGGTGTCTGGACGGGCAAATTTAACTCTCATTTCCCACCAGGAAGAGGAAATAACCAAAGGCTCAGCGTGCCGTGCCGGAACCAGATTAGGGCCTGAAGCCATCCTGCGGTGTTGCGGCCAGCTCACAAGAAAACGAGTTGAAGAAAGGAGCTCAGGGGCACTGTAATTCACAAACCTGCAGAGTTATAAATGACAACTATCGTCCAAAAATATACTGAAGTAAGGCTGCCAAGAGGACTTGAAAGCGGGGCAGAATTGCAGGAAACCGATTTCAGGAGGTAGACTGGAATTGCATTGAAAGCATAGGAAAAGAGGCAGAACGTCCACAATGATGCACTTGGCCAAAAAGGGCGTATGCGTTTTTTCCTGAATATATTCAGGAAAGAACGCATACGCCCTTTTTGGCCAACCAAGCAAGCTTGCAAAGGAAATCTGCACTACAATGAAGTCTCACTTCCCCCCGGTCAAAAGGGCCATCTGAAAAAAGTGTAAAATCCAGAAAGGCAGGACAGGCCATGGAGAACTGGGAGCCTTGTTATGCTGATGGGCGGGATGTAAACTGCCAACAGACACTCGGGAGAAGTGTATGGTGTTTCCTGAAACATCTAAAAAACAAAGCAACAGAGCCTAGGCCACTTCCACTTATGGTCCTATAGCTTAGGGAAATTAAAATCAAAAAGACACAGCCACCCCAAAGTTTGGGACGCCTCTGTTTACAAGAACCTCGTTTACCGTACAAGTTCAATATCACAGAAAGTGAAAAATGGATAAAGAACTTGTGGTACTTACGTACAATGCAGTATCACTCAGCAGTGAAATCTATGCCATCAGGCCCGTAGCAGCACAATGAGTGGATTCAGGTACGATGATTCTAACTGAAATAAGTCACACAGAAAAAGAAACATCATACGATATCAGTAATACACGGAATGTCAACTTGGCTACACAGGAACTGAATTACAGAACAGAACAGGGTCTCAAATTTAGAAAACCAACTTATGCTTGTTTAAGGGTAAAGGTGAGTTGGGGTGCTGCATAAAACCAGAGATTGAAATGAGCACAGATAAAGTTCCTTAAGCCAAATATGGAATAGACAAGAGCTACTCCTTGCTCAACGAAATGGACTCAACACCGCATATTAAACGCCTAAGAATGTACCTGACTCTTAAGTATCTTAAAACCTATGGATTGCTATGTCTCCGAAAGAGAATCAAGCATGTGTACAGGGACATAAACGCAGCAGTGATAGGATTGGAGAGGTTCGGTGAGCAAATGAAGACCCTTTGAAGTCATATTGCATGGTACCCATTCCACGGGTTTCAACTACCCAGGTTTAAGGTATTCTTCCTTCAGCTAAAACATGCATGTGGAACCTAGAGTATGATCAACCATGTGATCGGGAGACGTGTTCAAATATGTCTCAGTTTTCGTACCCTGGTACTCAGGTGCAACATTCCAGACGCTTTACTAACACTCTCCCGACTTGGAGAGTCAGTCCCTTTAACCTCCTGTTTGGCCCAGTTTGCAATTTCTGCGGAAGATGAACAGGAATAGCGAGAACCAATGAGAGACTAGCTGGAGGTGTCTGGACGGGCAAATTTAACTCTCATTTCCCACCAGGAAGAGGAAATAACCAAAGGCTCAGCGTGCCGTGCCGGAACCAGATTAGGGCCTGAAGCCATCCTGCGGTGTTGCGGCCAGCTCACAAGAAAACGAGTTGAAGAAAGGAGCTCAGGGGCACTGTAATTCACAAACCTGCAGAGTTATAAATGACAACTATCGTCCAAAAATATACTGAAGTAAGGCTGCCAAGAGGACTTGAAAGCGGGGCAGAATTGCAGGAAACCGATTTCAGGAGGTAGACTGGAATTGCATTGAAAGCATAGGAAAAGAGGCAGAACGTCCACAATGATGCACTTGGCCAAAAAGGGCGTATGCGTTTTTTCCTGAATATATTCAGGAAAAAACGCATACGCCCTTTTTGGCCAACCAAGCAAGCTTGCAAAGGAAATCTGCACTACAATGAAGTCTCACTTCCCCCCGGTCAAAAGGGCCATCTGAAAAAAGTGTAAAATCCAGAAAGGCAGGACAGGCCATGGAGAACTGGGAGCCTTGTTATGCTGATGGGCGGGATGTAAACTGCCAACAGACACTCGGGAGAAGTGTATGGTGTTTCCTGAAACATCTAAAAAACAAAGCAACAGAGCCTAGGCCACTTCCACTTATGGTCCTATAGCTTAGGGAAATTAAAATCAAAAAGACACAGCCACCCCAATGTTTGGGACGCCTCTGTTTACAAGAACCTCGTTTACCGTACAAGTTCAATATCACAGAAAGTGAAAAATGGATAAAGAACTTGTGGTACTTACGTACAATGCAGTATCACTCAGCAGTGAAATCTATGTCATCAGGCCCGTAGCAGCACAATGAGTGGATTCAGGTACGATGATTCTAACTGAAATAAGTCACACAGAAAAAGAAACATCATAAGATATCAGTAATACACGGAATGTCAACTTGGCTACACAGGAACTGAATTACAGAACAGAACAGGGTCTCAAATTTAGAAAACCAACTTATGCTTGTTTAAGGGTAAAGGTGAGTTGGGGTGCTGCATAAAACCAGAGATTGAAATGAGCACAGATAAAGTTCCTTAAGCCAAATATGGAATAGACAAGAGCTACTCCTTGCTCAACGAAATGGACTCAACACCGCATATTAAACGCCTAAGAATGTACCTGACTCTTAAGTACCTTAAAACCTATGGATTGCTATGTCTCCGAAAGAGAATCAAGCATGTGTACAGGGACATAAACGCAGCAGTGATAGGATTGGAGAGGTTCGGTGAGCAAATGAAGACCCTTTGAAGTCATATTGCATGGTACCCATTCCACGGGTTTCAACTACCCAGGTTTAAGGTATTCTTCCTTCAGCTAAAACATGCATGTGGAACCTAGAGTATGATCAACCATGTGATCGGGAGACGTGTTCAAATATGTCTCAGTTTTCGTACCCTGGTACTCGGGTGCAACATTCCAGACGCTTTACTAACACTCTCCCGACTTGGAGAGTCAGTCCCTTTAACCTCCTGTTTGGCCCAGTTTGCAATTTCTGCGGAAGATGAACAGGAATAGCGAGAACCAATGAGAGACTAGCTGGAGGTGTCTGGACGGGCAAATTTAACTCTCATTTCCCACCAGGAAGAGGAAATAACCAAAGGCTCAGCGTGCCGTGCCGGAACCAGATTAGGGCCTGAAGCCATCCTGCGGTGTTGCGGCCAGCTCACAAGAAAACGAGTTGAAGAAAGGAGCTCAGGGGCACTGTAATTCACAAACCTGCAGAGTTATAAATGACAACTATCGTCCAAAAATATACTGAAGTAAGGCTGCCAAGAGGACTTGAAAGCGGGGCAGAATTGCAGGAAACCGATTTCAGGAGGTAGACTGGAATTGCATTGAAAGCATAGGAAAAGAGGCAGAACGTCCACAATGATGCACTTGGCCAAAAAGGGCGTATGCGTTCTTTCCTGAATATATTCAGGAAAGAACGCATACGCCCTTTTTGGCCAACCAAGCAAGCTTGCAAAGGAAATCTGCACTACAATGAAGTCTCACTTCCCCCCGGTCAAAAGGGCCATCTGAAAAAAGTGTAAAATCCAGAAAGGCAGGACAGGCCATGGAGAACTGGGAGCCTTGTTATGCTGATGGGCGGGATGTAAACTGCCAACAGACACTCGGGAGAAGTGTATGGTGTTTCCTGAAACATCTAAAAAACAAAGCAACAGAGCCTAGGGCACTTCCACTTATGGTCCTATAGCTTAGGGATATTAAAATCAAAAAGACACAGCCACCCCAATGTTTGGGACGCCTCTGTTTACAAGAACCTCGTTTACCGTACAAGTTCAATATCACAGAAAGTGAAAAATGGATAAAGAACTTGTGGTACTTACGTACAATGCAGTATCACTCAGCAGTGAAATCTATGCCATCAGGCCCGTAGCAGCACAATGAGTGGATTCAGGTACGATGATTCTAACTGAAATAAGTCACACAGAAAAAGAAACATCATAAGATATCAGTAATACACGGAATGTCAACTTGGCTACACAGGAACTGAATTACAGAACAGAACAGGGTCTCAAATTTAGAAAACCAACTTATGCTTGTTTAAGGGTAAAGGTGAGTTGGGGTGCTGCATAAAACCAGAGATTGAAATGAGCACAGATAAAGTTCCTTAAGCCAAATATGGAATAGACAAGAGCTACTCCTTGCTCAACGAAATGGACTCAACACCGCATATTAAACGCCTAAGAATGTACCTGACTCTTAAGTACCTTAAAACCTATGGATTGCTATGTCTCCGAAAGAGAATCAAGCATGTGTACAGGGACATAAACGCAGCAGTGATAGGATTGGATAGGTTCGGTGAGCAAATGAAGACCCTTTGAAGTCATATTGCATGGTACCCATTCCACGGGTTTCAACTACCCAGGTTTAAGGTATTCTTCCTTCAGCTAAAACATGCATGTGGAACCTAGAGTATGATCAACCATGTGATCGGGAGACGTGTTCAAATATGTCTCAGTTTTCGTACCCTGGTACTCGGGTGCAACATTCCAGACGCTTTACTAACACTCTCCCGACTTGGAGAGTCAGTCCCTTTAACCTCCTGTTTGGCCCAGTTTGCAATTTCTGCGGAAGATGAACAGGAATAGCGAGAACCAATGAGAGACTAGCTGGAGGTGTCTGGACGGGCAAATTTAACTCTCATTTCCCACCAGGAAGAGGAAATAACCAAAGGCTCAGCGTGCCGTGCCGGAACCAGATTAGGGCCTGAAGCCATCCTGCGGTGTTGCGGCCAGCTCACAAGAAAACGAGTTGAAGAAAGGAGCTCAGGGGCACTGTAATTCACAAACCTGCAGAGTTATAAATGACAACTATGGTCCAAAAATATACTGAAGTAAGGCTGCCAAGAGGACTTGAAAGCGGGGCAGAATTGCAGGAAACCGATTTCAGGAGGTAGACTGGAATTGCATTGAAAGCATAGGAAAAGAGGCAGAACGTCCACAATGATGCACTTGGCCAAAAAGGGCGTATGCGTTTTTTCCTGAATATATTCAGGAAAAAACGCATACGCCCTTTTTGGCCAACCAAGCAAGCTTGCAAAGGAAATCTGCACTACAATGAAGTCTCACTTCCCCCCGGTCAAAAGGGCCATCTGAAAAAAGTGTAAAATCCAGAAAGGCAGGACAGGCCATGGAGAACTGGGAGCCTTGTTATGCTGATGGGCGGGATGTAAACTGCCAACAGACACTCGGGAGAAGTGTATGGTGTTTCCTGAAACATCTAAAAAACAAAGCAACAGAGCCTAGGGCACTTCCACTTATGGTCCTATAGCTTAGGGAAATTAAAATCAAAAAGACACAGCCACCCCAATGTTTGGGACGCCTCTGTTTACAAGAACCTCGTTTACCGTACAAGTTCAATATCACAGAAAGTGAAAAATGGATAAAGAACTTGTGGTACTTACGTACAATGCAGTATCACTCAGCAGTGAAATCTATGTCATCAGGCCCGTAGCAGCACAATGAGTGGATTCATGTACGATGATTCTAACTGAAATAAGTCACACAGAAAAAGAAACATCATAAGATATCAGTAATACACGGAATGTAAACTTGGCTACACAGGAACTGAATTACAGAACAGAACAGGGTCTCAAATTTAGAAAACCAACTTATGCTTGTTTAAGGGTAAAGGTGAGTTGGGGTGCTGCATAAAACCAGAGATTGAAATGAGCACAGATAAAGTTCCTTAAGCCAAATATGGAATAGACAAGAGCTACTCCTTGCTCAACGAAATGGACTCAACACCGCATATTAAACGCCTAAGAATGTACCTGACTCTTAAGTATCTTAAAACCTATGGATTGCTATGTCTCCGAAAGAGAATCAAGCATGTGTACAGGGACATAAACGCAGCAGTGATAGGATTGGAGAGGTTCGGTGAGCAAATGAAGACCCTTTGAAGTCATATTGCATGGTACCCATTCCACGGGTTTCAACTACCCAGGTTTAAGGTATTCTTCCTTCAGCTAAAACATGCATGTGGAACCTAGAGTATGATCAACCATGTGATCGGGAGACGTGTTCAAATATGTCTCAGTTTTCGTACCCTGGTACTCGGGTGCAACATTCCAGACGCTTTACTAACACTCTCCCGACTTGGAGAGTCAGTCCCTTTAACCTCCTGTTTGGCCCAGTTTGCAATTTCTGCGGAAGATGAACAGGAATAGCGAGAACCAATGAGAGACTAGCTGGAGGTGTCTGGACGGGCAAATTTAACTCTCATTTCCCACCAGGAAGAGGAAATAACCAAAGGCTCAGCGTGCCGTGCCGGAACCAGATTAGGGCCTGAAGCCATCCTGCGGTGTTGCGGCCAGCTCACAAGAAAACGAGTTGAAGAAAGGAGCTCAGGGGCACTGTAATTCACAAACCTGCAGAGTTATAAATGACAACTATCGTCCAAAAATATACTGAAGTAAGGCTGCCAAGAGGACTTGAAAGCGGGGCAGAATTGCAGGAAACCGATTTCAGGAGGTAGACTGGAATTGCATTGAAAGCATAGGAAAAGAGGCAGAACGTCCACAATGATGCACTTGGCCAAAAAGGGCGTATGCGTTTTTTCCTGAATATATTCAGGAAAGAACGCATACGCCCTTTTTGGCCAACCAAGCAAGCTTGCAAAGGAAATCTGCACTACAATGAAGTCTCACTTCCCCCCGGTCAAAAGGGCCATCTGAAAAAAGTGTAAAATCCAGAAAGGCAGGACAGGCCATGGAGAACTGGGAGCCTTGTTATGCTGATGGGCGGGATGTAAACTGCCAACAGACACTCGGGAGAAGTGTATGGTGTTTCCTGAAACATCTAAAAAACAAAGCAACAGAGCCTAGGGCACTTCCACTTATGGTCCTATAGCTTAGGGAAATTAAAATCAAAAAGACACAGCCACCCCAATGTTTGGGACGCCTCTGTTTACAAGAACCTCGTTTACCGTACAAGTTCAATATCACAGAAAGTGAAAAATGGATAAAGAACTTGTGGTACTTACGTACAATGCAGTATCACTCAGCAGTGAAATCTATGTCATCAGGCCCGTAGCAGCACAATGAGTGGATTCAGGTACGATGATTCTAACTGAAATAAGTCACACAGAAAAAGAAACATCATAAGATATCAGTAATACACGGAATGTAAACTTGGCTACACAGGAACTGAATTACAGAACAGAACAGGGTCTCAAATTTAGAAAACCAACTTATGCTTGTTTAAGGGGAAAGGTGAGTTGGGGTGCTGCATAAAACCAGAGATTGAAATGAGCACAGATAAAGTTCCTTAAGCCAAATATGGAATAGACAAGAGCTACTCCTTGCTCAACGAAATGGACTCAACACCGCATATTAAACGCCTAAGAATGTACCTGACTCTTAAGTATCTTAAAACCTATGGATTGCTATGTCTCCGAAAGAGAATCAAGCATGTGTACAGGGACATAAACGCAGCAGTGATAGGATTGGAGAGGTTCGGTGAGCAAATGAAGACCCTTTGAAGTCATATTGCATGGTACCCATTCCACGGGTTTCAACTACCCAGGTTTAAGGTATTCTTCCTTCAGCTAAAACATGCATGTGGAACCTAGAGTATGATCAACCATGTGATCGGGAGACGTGTTCAAATATGTCTCAGTTTTCGTACCCTGGTACTCGGGTGCAACATTCCAGACGCTTTACTAACACTCTCCCGACTTGGAGAGTCAGTCCCTTTAACCTCCTGTTTGGCCCAGTTTGCAATTTCTGCGGAAGATGAACAGGAATAGCGAGAACCAATGAGAGACTAGCTGGAGGTGTCTGGACGGGCAAATTTAACTCTCATTTCCCACCAGGAAGAGGAAATAACCAAAGGCTCAGCGTGCCGTGCCGGAACCAGATTAGGGCCTGAAGCCATCCTGCGGTGTTGCGGCCAGCTCACAAGAAAACGAGTTGAAGAAAGGAGCTCAGGGGCACTGTAATTCACAAACCTGCAGAGTTATAAATGACAACTATCGTCCAAAAATATACTGAAGTAAGGCTGCCAAGAGGACTTGAAAGCGGGGCAGAATTGCAGGAAACCGATTTCAGGAGGTAGACTGGAATTGCATTGAAAGCATAGGAAAAGAGGCAGAACGTCCACAATGATGCACTTGGCCAAAAAGGGCGTATGCGTTTTTTCCTGAATATATTCAGGAAAGAACGCATACGCCCTTTTTGGCCAACCAAGCAAGCTTGCAAAGGAAATCTGCACTACAATGAAGTCTCACTTCCCCCCGGTCAAAAGGGCCATCTGAAAAAAGTGTAAAATCCAGAAAGGCAGGACAGGCCATGGAGAACTGGGAGCCTTGTTATGCTGATGGGCGGGATGTAAACTGCCAACAGACACTCGGGAGAAGTGTATGGTGTTTCCTGAAACATCTAAAAAACAAAGCAACAGAGCCTAGGGCACTTCCACTTATGGTCCTATAGCTTAGGGAAATTAAAATCAAAAAGACACAGCCACCCCAATGTTTGGGACGCCTCTGTTTACAAGAACCTCGTTTACCGTACAAGTTCAATATCACAGAAAGTGAAAAATGGATAAAGAACTTGTGGTACTTACGTACAATGCAGTATCACTCAGCAGTGAAATCTATGTCATCAGGCCCGTAGCAGCACAATGAGTGGATTCAGGTACGATGATTCTAACTGAAATAAGTCACACAGAAAAAGAAACATCATAAGATATCAGTAATACACGGAATGTAAACTTGGCTACACAGGAACTGAATTACAGAACAGAACAGGGTCTCAAATTTAGAAAACCAACTTATGCTTGTTTAAGGGGAAAGGTGAGTTGGGGTGCTGCATAAAACCAGAGATTGAAATGAGCACAGATAAAGTTCCTTAAGCCAAATATGGAATAGACAAGAGCTACTCCTTGCTCAACGAAATGGACTCAACACCGCATATTAAACGCCTAAGAATGTACCTGACTCTTAAGTATCTTAAAACCTATGGATTGCTATGTCTCCGAAAGAGAATCAAGCATGTGTACAGGGACATAAACGCAGCAGTGATAGGATTGGAGAGGTTCGGTGAGCAAATGAAGACCCTTTGAAGTCATATTGCATGGTACCCATTCCACGGGTTTCAACTACCCAGGTTTAAGGTATTCTTCCTTCAGCTAAAACATGCATGTGGAACCTAGAGTATGATCAACCATGTGATCGGGAGACGTGTTCAAATATGTCTCAGTTTTCGTACCCTGGTACTCGGGTGCAACATTCCAGACGCTTTACTAACACTCTCCCGACTTGGAGAGTCAGTCCCTTTAACCTCCTGTTTGGCCCAGTTTGCAATTTCTGCGGAAGATGAACAGGAATAGCGAGAACCAATGAGAGACTAGCTGGAGGTGTCTGGACGGGCAAATTTAACTCTCATTTCCCACCAGGAAGAGGAAATAACCAAAGGCTCAGCGTGCCGTGCCGGAACCAGATTAGGGCCTGAAGCCATCCTGCGGTGTTGCGGCCAGCTCACAAGAAAACGAGTTGAAGAAAGGAGCTCAGGGGCACTGTAATTCACAAACCTGCAGAGTTATAAATGACAACTATCGTCCAAAAATATACTGAAGTAAGGCTGCCAAGAGGACTTGAAAGCGGGGCAGAATTGCAGGAAACCGATTTCAGGAGGTAGACTGGAATTGCATTGAAAGCATAGGAAAAGAGGCAGAACGTCCACAATGATGCACTTGGCCAAAAAGGGCGTATGCGTTTTTTCCTGAATATATTCAGGAAAGAACGCATACGCCCTTTTTGGCCAAACAAGCAAGCTTGCAAAGGAAATCTGCACTACAATGAAGTCTCACTTCCCCCCGGTCAAAAGGGCCATCTGAAAAAAGTGTAAAATCCAGAAAGGCAGGACAGGCCATGGAGAACTGGGAGCCTTGTTATGCTGATGGGCGGGATGTAAACTGCCAACAGACACTCGGGAGAAGTGTATGGTGTTTCCTGAAACATCTAAAAAACAAAGCAACAGAGCCTAGGGCACTTCCACTTATGGTCCTATAGCTTAGGGAAATTAAAATCAAAAAGACACAGCCACCCCAATGTTTGGGACGCCTCTGTTTACAAGAACCTCGTTTACCGTACAAGTTCAATATCACAGAAAGTGAAAAATGGATAAAGAACTTGTGGTACTTACGTACAATGCAGTATCACTCAGCAGTGAAATCTATGTCATCAGGCCCGTAGCAGCACAATGAGTGGATTCAGGTACGATGATTCTAACTGAAATAAGTCACACAGAAAAAGAAACATCATAAGATATCAGTAATACACGGAATGTAAACTTGGCTACACAGGAACTGAATTACAGAACAGAACAGGGTCTCAAATTTAGAAAACCAACTTATGCTTGTTTAAGGGGAAAGGTGAGTTGGGGTGCTGCATAAAACCAGAGATTGAAATGAGCACAGATAAAGTTCCTTAAGCCAAATATGGAATAGACAAGAGCTACTCCTTGCTCAACGAAATGGACTCAACACCGCATATTAAACGCCTAAGAATGTACCTGACTCTTAAGTATCTTAAAACCTATGGATTGCTATGTCTCCGAAAGAGAATCAAGCATGTGTACAGGGACATAAACGCAGCAGTGATAGGATTGGAGAGGTTCGGTGAGCAAATGAAGACCCTTTGAAGTCATATTGCATGGTACCCATTCCACGGGTTTCAACTACCCAGGTTTAAGGTATTCTTCCTTCAGCTAAAATATGCATGTGGAACCTAGAGTATGATCAACCATGTGATCGGGAGACGTGTTCAAATATGTCTCAGTTTTCGTACCCTGGTACTCGGGTGCAACATTCCAGACGCTTTACTAACACTCTCCCGACTTGGAGAGTCAGTCCCTTTAACCTCCTGTTTGGCCCAGTTTGCAATTTCTGCGGAAGATGAACAGGAATAGCGAGAACCAATGAGAGACTAGCTGGAGGTGTCTGGACGGGCAAATTTAACTCTCATTTCCCACCAGGAAGAGGAAATAACCAAAGGCTCAGCGTGCCGTGCCGGAACCAGATTAGGGCCTGAAGCCATCCTGCGGTGTTGCGGCCAGCTCACAAGAAAACGAGTTGAAGAAAGGAGCTCAGGGGCACTGTAATTCACAAACCTGCAGAGTTATAAATGACAACTATCGTCCAAAAATATACTGAAGTAAGGCTGCCAAGAGGACTTGAAAGCGGGGCAGAATTGCAGGAAACCGATTTCAGGAGGTAGACTGGAATTGCATTGAAAGCATAGGAAAAGAGGCAGAACGTCCACAATGATGCACTTGGCCAAAAAGGGCGTATGCGTTTTTTCCTGAATATATTCAGGAAAGAACGCATACGCCCTTTTGGGCCAACCAAGCAAGCTTGCAAAGGAAATCTGCACTACAATGAAGTCTCACTTCCCCCCGGTCAAAAGGGCCATCTGAAAAAAGTGTAAAATCCAGAAAGGCAGGACAGGCCATGGAGAACTGGGAGCCTTGTTATGCTGATGGGCGGGATGTAAACTGCCAACAGACACTCGGGAGAAGTGTATGGTGTTTCCTGAAACATCTAAAAAACAAAGCAACAGAGCCTAGGGCACTTCCACTTATGGTCCTATAGCTTAGGGAAATTAAAATCAAAAAGACACAGCCACCCCAATGTTTGGGACGCCTCTGTTTACAAGAACCTCGTTTACCGTACAAGTTCAATATCACAGAAAGTGAAAAATGGATAAAGAACTTGTGGTACTTACGTACAATGCAGTATCACTCAGCAGTGAAATCTATGTCATCAGGCCCGTAGCAGCACAATGAGTGGATTCAGGTACGATGATTCTAACTGAAATAAGTCACACAGAAAAAGAAACATCATAAGATATCAGTAATACACGGAATGTAAACTTGGCTACACAGGAACTGAATTACAGAACAGAACAGGGTCTCAAATTTAGAAAACCAACTTATGCTTGTTTAAGGGTAAAGGTGAGTTGGGGTGCTGCATAAAACCAGAGATTGAAATGAGCACAGATAAAGTTCCTTAAGCCAAATATGGAATAGACAAGAGCTACTCCTTGCTCAACGAAATGGACTCAACACCGCATATTAAACGCCTAAGAATGTACCTGACTCTTAAGTATCTTAAAACCTATGGATTGCTATGTCTCCGAAAGAGAATCAAGCATGTGTACAGGGACATAAACGCAGCAGTGATAGGATTAGAGAGGTTCGGTGAGCAAATGAAGACCCTTTGAAGTCATATTGCATGGTACCCATTCCACGGGTTTCAACTACCCAGGTTTAAGGTATTCTTCCTTCAGCTAAAACATGCATGTGGAACCTAGAGTATGATCAACCATGTGATCGGGAGACGTGTTCAAATATGTCTCAGTTTTCGTACCCTGGTACTCGGGTGCAACATTCCAGACGCTTTACTAACACTCTCCCGACTTGGAGAGTCAGTCCCTTTAACCTCCTGTTTGGCCCAGTTTGCAATTTCTGCGGAAGATGAACAGGAATAGCGAGAACCAATGAGAGACTAGCTGGAGGTGTCTGGACGGGCAAATTTAACTCTCATTTCCCACCAGGAAGAGGAAATAACCAAAGGCTCAGCGTGCCGTGCCGGAACCAGATTAGGGCCTGAAGCCATCCTGCGGTGTTGCGGCCAGCTCACAAGAAAACGAGTTGAAGAAAGGAGCTCAGGGGCACTGTAATTCACAAACCTGCAGAGTTATAAATGACAACTATCGTCCAAAAATATACTGAAGTAAGGCTGCCAAGAGGACTTGAAAGCGGGGCAGAATTGCAGGAAACCGATTTCAGGAGGTAGACTGGAATTGCATTGAAAGCATAGGAAAAGAGGCAGAACGTCCACAATGATGCACTTGGCCAAAAAGGGCGTATGCGTTTTTTCCTGAATATATTCAGGAAAAAACGCATACGCCCTTTTTGGCCAACCAAGCAAGCTTGCAAAGGAAATCTGCACTACAATGAAGTCTCACTTCCCCCCGGTCAAAAGGGCCATCTGAAAAAAGTGTAAAATCCAGAAAGGCAGGACAGGCCATGGAGAACTGGGAGCCTTGTTATGCTGATGGGCGGGATGTAAACTGCCAACAGACACTCGGGAGAAGTGTATGGTGTTTCCTGAAACATCTAAAAAACAAAGCAACAGAGCCTAGGCCACTTCCACTTATGGTCCTATAGCTTAGGGAAATTAAAATCAAAAAGATACAGCCACCCCAATGTTTGGGACGCCTCTGTTTACAAGAACCTCGTTTACGGTACAAGTTCAATATCACAGAAAGTGAAAAATGGATAAAGAACTTGTGGTACTTACGTACAATGCAGTATCACTCAGCAGTGAAATCTATGCCATCAGGCCCGTAGCAGCACAATGAGTGGATTCAGGTATGATGATTCTAACTGAAATAAGTCACACAGAAAAAGAAACATGATAAGATATCAGTAATACACGGAATGTAAACTTGGCTACACAGGAACTGAATTACAGAACAGAACAGGGTCTCAAATTTAGAAAACCAACTTATGCTTGTTTAAGGGTAAAGGTGAGTTGGGGTGCTGCATAAAACCAGAGATTGAAATGAGCACAGATAAAGTTCCTTAAGCCAAATATGGAATAGACAAGAGCTACTCCTTGCTCAACGAAATGGACTCAACACCGCATATTAAACGCCTAAGAATGTACCTGACTCTTAAGTATCTTAAAACCTATGGATTGCTATGTCTCCGAAAGAGAATCAAACATGTGTAAAGGGACATAAACGCAGCAGTGATAGGATTGGAGAGGTTCGGTGAGCAAATGAAGAGCCTTTGAAGTCATATTGCATGGTACCCATTCCACGGGTTTCAACTACCCAGGTTTAAGGTATTCTTCCTTCAGCTAAAACATGCATGTGGAACCTAGAGTATGATCAACCATGTGATCGGGAGACGTGTTCAAATATGTCTCAGTTTTCGTACCCTGGTACTCGGGTGCAACATTCCAGACGCTTTACTAACACTCTCCCGACTTGGAGAGTCAGTCCCTTTAACCTCCTGTTTGGCCCAGTTTGCAATTTCTGCGGAAGATGAACAGGAATAGCGAGAACCAATGAGAGACTAGCTGGAGGTGTCTGGACGGGCAAATTTAACTCTCATTTCCCACCAGGAAGAGGAAATAACCAAAGGCTCAGCGTGCCGTGCCGGAACCAGATTAGGGCCTGAAGCCATCCTGCGGTGTTGCGGCCAGCTCACAAGAAAACGAGTTGAAGAAAGGAGCTCAGGGGCACTGTAATTCACAAACCTGCAGAGTTATAAATGACAACTATCGTCCAAAAATATACTGAAGTAAGGCTGCCAAGAGGACTTGAAAGCGGGGCAGAATTGCAGGAAACCGATTTCAGGAGGTAGACTGGAATTGCATTGAAAGCATAGGAAAAGAGGCAGAACGTCCACAATGATGCACTTGGCCAAAAAGGGCGTATGCGTTTTTTCCTGAATATATTCAGGAAAAAACGCATACGCCCTTTTTGGCCAACCAAGCAAGCTTGCAAAGGAAATCTGCACTACAATGAAGTCTCACTTCCCCCCGGTCAAAAGGGCCATCTGAAAAAAGTGTAAAATCCAGAAAGGCAGGACAGGCCATGGAGAACTGGGAGCCTTGTTATGCTGATGGGCGGGATGTAAACTGCCAACAGACACTCGGGAGAAGTGTATGGTGTTTCCTGAAACATCTAAAAAACAAAGCAACAGAGCCTAGGGCACTTCCACTTATGGTCCTATAGCTTAGGGAAATTAAAATCAAAAAGACACAGCCACCCCAATGTTTGGGACGTCTCTGTTTACAAGAACCTCGTTTACCGTACAAGTTCAATATCACAGAAAGTGAAAAATGGATAAAGAACTTGTGGTACTTACGTACAATGCAGTATCACTCAGCAGTGAAATCTATGTCATCAGGCCCGTAGCAGCACAATGAGTGGATTCAGGTACGATGATTCTAACTGAAATAAGTCACACAGAAAAAGAAACATCATAAGATATCAGTAATACACGGAATGTAAACTTGGCTACACAGGAACTGAATTACAGAACAGAACAGGGTCTCAAATTTAGAAAACCAACTTATGCTTGTTTAAGGGTAAAGGTGAGTTGGGGTGCTGCATAAAACCAGAGATTGAAATGAGCACAGATAAAGTTCCTTAAGCCAAATATGGAATAGACAAGAGCTACTCCTTGCTCAACGAAATGGACTCAACACCGCATATTAAACGCCTAAGAATGTACCTGACTCTTAAGTATCTTAAAACCTATGGATTGCTATGTCTCCGAAAGAGAATCAAGCATGTGTACAGGGACATAAACGCAGCAGTGATAGGATTAGAGAGGTTCGGTGAGCAAATGAAGACCCTTTGAAGTCATATTGCATGGTACCCATTCCACGGGTTTCAACTACCCAGGTTTAAGGTATTCTTCCTTCAGCTAAAACATGCATGTGGAACCTAGAGTATGATCAACCATGTGATCGGGAGACGTGTTCAAATATGTCTCAGTTTTCGTACCCTGGTACTCGGGTGCAACATTCCAGACGCTTTACTAACACTCTCCCGACTTGGAGAGTCAGTCCCTTTAACCTCCTGTTTGGCCCAGTTTGCAATTTCTGCGGAAGATGAACAGGAATAGCGAGAACCAATGAGAGACTAGCTGGAGGTGTCTGGACGGGCAAATTTAACTCTCATTTCCCACCAGGAAGAGGAAATAACCAAAGGCTCAGCGTGCCGTGCCGGAACCAGATTAGGGCCTGAAGCCATCCTGCGGTGTTGCGGCCAGCTCACAAGAAAACGAGTTGAAGAAAGGAGCTCAGGGGCACTGTAATTCACAAACCTGCAGAGTTATAAATGACAACTATCGTCCAAAAATATACTGAAGTAAGGCTGCCAAGAGGACTTGAAAGCGGGGCAGAATTGCAGGAAACCGATTTCAGGAGGTAGACTGGAATTGCATTGAAAGCATAGGAAAAGAGGCAGAACGTCCACAATGATGCACTTGGCCAAAAAGGGCGTATGCGTTTTTTCCTGAATATATTCAGGAAAAAACGCATACGCCCTTTTTGGCCAACCAAGCAAGCTTGCAAAGGAAATCTGCACTACAATGAAGTCTCACTTCCCCCCGGTCAAAAGGGCCATCTGTAAAAAGTGTAAAATCCAGAAAGGCAGGACAGGCCATGGAGAACTGGGAGCCTTGTTATGCTGATGGGCGGGATGTAAACTGCCAACAGACACTCGGGAGAAGTGTATGGTGTTTCCTGAAACATCTAAAAAACAAAGCAACAGAGCCTAGGCCACTTCCACTTATGGTCCTATAGCTTAGGGAAATTAAAATCAAAAAGATACAGCCACCCCAATGTTTGGGACGCCTCTGTTTACAAGAACCTCGTTTACGGTACAAGTTCAATATCACAGAAAGTGAAAAATGGATAAAGAACTTGTGGTACTTACGTACAATGCAGTATCACTCAGCAGTGAAATCTATGCCATCAGGCCCGTAGCAGCACAATGAGTGGATTCAGGTATGATGATTCTAACTGAAATAAGTCACACAGAAAAAGAAACATGATAAGATATCAGTAATACACGGAATGTAAACTTGGCTACACAGGAACTGAATTACAGAACAGAACAGGGTCTCAAATTTAGAAAACCAACTTATGCTTGTTTAAGGGTAAAGGTGAGTTGGGGTGCTGCATAAAACCAGAGATTGAAATGAGCACAGATAAAGTTCCTTAAGCCAAATATGGAATAGACAAGAGCTACTCCTTGCTCAACGAAATGGACTCAACACCGCATATTAAACGCCTAAGAATGTACCTGACTCTTAAGTATCTTAAAACCTATGGATTGCTATGTCTCCGAAAGAGAATCAAACATGTGTAAAGGGACATAAATGCAGCAGTGATAGGATTGGAGAGGTTCGGTGAGCAAATGAAGACCCTTTGAAGTCATATTGCATGGTACCCATTCCACGGGTTTCAACTACCCAGGTTTAAGGTATTCTTCCTTCAGCTAAAACATGCATGTGGAACCTAGAGTATGATCAACCATGTGATCGGGAGACGTGTTCAAATATGTCTCAGTTTTCGTACCCTGGTACTCGGGTGCAACATTCCAGACGCTTTACTAACACTCTCCCGACTTGGAGAGTCAGTCCCTTTAACCTCCTGTTTGGCCCAGTTTGCAATTTCTGCGGAAGATGAACAGGAATAGCGAGAACCAATGAGAGACTAGCTGGAGGTGTCTGGACGGGCAAATTTAACTCTCATTTCCCACCAGGAAGAGGAAATAACCAAAGGCTCAGCGTGCCATGCCGGAACCAGATTAGGGCCTGAAGCCATCCTGCGGTGTTGCGGCCAGCTCACAAGAAAACGAGTTGAAGAAAGGAGCTCAGGGGCACTGTAATTCACAAACCTGCAGAGTTATAAATGACAACTATCGTCCAAAAATATACTGAAGTAAGGCTGCCAAGAGGACTTGAAAGCGGGGCAGAATTGCAGGAAACCGAATTCAGGAGGTAGACTGGAATTGCATTGAAAGCATAGGAAAAGAGGCAGAACGTCCACAATGATGCACTTGGCCAAAAAGGGTGTATGCGTTTTTTCCTGAATATATTCAGGAAAAAACGCATACGCCCTTTTTGGCCAACCAAGCAAGCTTGCAAAGGAAATCTGCACTACAATGAAGTCTCACTTCCCCCCGGTCAAAAGGGCCATCTGAAAAAAGTGTAAAATCCAGAAAGGCAGGACAGGCCATGGAGAACTGGGAGCCTTGTTATGCTGATGGGCGGGATGTAAATTGCCAACAGACACTCGGGAGAAGTGTATGGTGTTTCCTGAAACATCTAAAAAACAAAGCAACAGAGCCTAGGGCACTTCCACTTATGGTCCTATAGCTTAGGGAAATTAAAATCAAAAAGATACAGCCACCCCAATGTTTGGGACGCCTCTGTTTACAAGAACCTCGTTTACCGTACAAGTTCAATATTACAGAAAGTGAAAAATGGATAAAGAACTTGTGGTACTTACGTACAATGCAGTATCACTCAGCAGTGAAATCTATGCCATCAGGCCCGTAGCAGCACAATGAGTGGATTCAGGTACGATGATTCTAACTGAAATAAGTCACACAGAAAAAGAAACATCATAAGATATCAGTAATACACGGAATGTAAACTTGGCTACACAGGAACTGAATTACAGAACAGAACAGGGTCTCAAATTTAGAAAACCAACTTATGCTTGTTTAAGGGTAAAGGTGAGTTGGGGTGCTGCATAAAACCAGAGATTGAAATGAGCACAGATAAAGTTCCTTAAGCCAAATATGGAATAGACAAGAGCTACTCCTTGCTCAACGAAATGGACTCAACACCGCATATTAAACGCCTAAGAATGTACCTGACTCTTAAGTATCTTAAAACCTATGGATTGCTATGTCTCCGAAAGAGAATCAAGCATGTGTACAGGGACATAAACGCAGCAGTGATAGGATTGGAGAGGTTCGGTGAGCAAATGAAGACCCTTTGAAGTCATATTGCATGGTACCCATTCCACGGGTTTCAACTACCCAGGTTTAAGGTATTCTTCCTTCAGCTAAAACATGCATGTGGAACCTAGAGTATGATCAACCATGTGATCGGGAGACGTGTTCAAATATGTCTCAGTTTTCGTACCCTGGTACTCGGGTGCAACATTCCAGACGCTTTACTAACACTCTCCCGACTTGGAGAGTCAGTCCCTTTAACCTCCTGTTTGGCCCAGTTTGCAATTTCTGCGGAAGATGAACAGGAATAGCGAGAACCAATGAGAGACTAGCTGGAGGTGTCTGGACGGGCAAATTTAACTCTCATTTCCCACCAGGAAGAGGAAATAACCAAAGGCTCAGCGTGCCATGGCAGAACCAGATTAGGGCCTGAAGCCATCCTGTGGTGTTGCGGCCAGCTCACAAGAAAACGAGTTGAAGAAAGGAGCTCAGGGGCACTGTAATTCACAAACCTGCAGAGTTATAAATGACAACTATCGTCCAAAAATATACTGAAGTAAGGCTGCCAAGAGGACTTGAAAGCGGGGCAGAATTGCAGGAAACCGATTTCAGGAGGTAGACTGGAATTGCATTGAAAGCATAGGAAAAGAGGCAGAACGTCCACAATGATGCACTTGGCCAAAAAGGGCGTATGCGTTTTTTCCTGAATATATTCAGGAAAAAACGCATACGCCCTTTTTGGCCAACCAAGCAAGCTTGCAAAGGAAATCTGCACTACAATGAAGTCTCACTTCCCCCCGGTCAAAAGGGCCATCTGAAAAAAGTGTAAAATCCAGAAAGGCAGGACAGGCCATGGAGAACTGGGAGCCTTGTTATGCTGATGGGCGGGATGTAAACTGCCAACAGACACTCGGGAGAAGTGTATGGTGTTTCCTGAAACATCTAAAAAACAAAGCAACAGAGCCTAGGCCACTTCCACTTATGGTCCTATAGCTTAGGGAAATTAAAATCAAAAAGACACAGCCACCCCAAAGTTTGGGACGCCTCTGTTTACAAGAACCTCGTTTACCGTACAAGTTCAATATCACAGAAAGTGAAAAATGGATAAAGAACTTGTGGTACTTACGTACAATGCAGTATCACTCAGCAGTGAAATCTATGCCATCAGGCCCGTAGCAGCACAATGAGTGGATTCAGGTACGATGATTCTAACTGAAATAAGTCACACAGAAAAAGAAACATCATACGATATCAGTAATACACGGAATGTCAACTTGGCTACACAGGAACTGAATTACAGAACAGAACAGGGTCTCAAATTTAGAAAACCAACTTATGCTTGTTTAAGGGTAAAGGTGAGTTGGGGTGCTGCATAAAACCAGAGATTGAAATGAGCACAGATAAAGTTCCTTAAGCCAAATATGGAATAGACAAGAGCTACTCCTTGCTCAACGAAATGGACTCAACACCGCATATTAAACGCCTAAGAATGTACCTGACTCTTAAGTATCTTAAAACCTATGGATTGCTATGTCTCCGAAAGAGAATCAAGCATGTGTACAGGGACATAAACGCAGCAGTGATAGGATTGGAGAGGTTCGGTGAGCAAATGAAGACCCTTTGAAGTCATATTGCATGGTACCCATTCCACGGGTTTCAACTACCCAGGTTTAAGGTATTCTTCCTTCAGCTAAAACATGCATGTGGAACCTAGAGTATGATCAACCATGTGATCGGGAGACGTGTTCAAATATGTCTCAGTTTTCGTACCCTGGTACTCAGGTGCAACATTCCAGACGCTTTACTAACACTCTCCCGACTTGGAGAGTCAGTCCCTTTAACCTCCTGTTTGGCCCAGTTTGCAATTTCTGCGGAAGATGAACAGGAATAGCGAGAACCAATGAGAGACTAGCTGGAGGTGTCTGGACGGGCAAATTTAACTCTCATTTCCCACCAGGAAGAGGAAATAACCAAAGGCTCAGCGTGCCGTGCCGGAACCAGATTAGGGCCTGAAGCCATCCTGCGGTGTTGCGGCCAGCTCACAAGAAAACGAGTTGAAGAAAGGAGCTCAGGGGCACTGTAATTCACAAACCTGCAGAGTTATAAATGACAACTATCGTCCAAAAATATACTGAAGTAAGGCTGCCAAGAGGACTTGAAAGCGGGGCAGAATTGCAGGAAACCGATTTCAGGAGGTAGACTGGAATTGCATTGAAAGCATAGGAAAAGAGGCAGAACGTCCACAATGATGCACTTGGCCAAAAAGGGCGTATGCGTTTTTTCCTGAATATATTCAGGAAAAAACGCATACGCCCTTTTTGGCCAACCAAGCAAGCTTGCAAAGGAAATCTGCACTACAATGAAGTCTCACTTCCCCCCGGTCAAAAGGGCCATCTGAAAAAAGTGTAAAATCCAGAAAGGCAGGACAGGCCATGGAGAACTGGGAGCCTTGTTATGCTGATGGGCGGGATGTAAACTGCCAACAGACACTCGGGAGAAGTGTATGGTGTTTCCTGAAACATCTAAAAAACAAAGCAACAGAGCCTAGGCCACTTCCACTTATGGTCCTATAGCTTAGGGAAATTAAAATCAAAAAGACACAGCCACCCCAATGTTTGGGACGCCTCTGTTTACAAGAACCTCGTTTACCGTACAAGTTCAATATCACAGAAAGTGAAAAATGGATAAAGAACTTGTGGTACTTACGTACAATGCAGTATCACTCAGCAGTGAAATCTATGTCATCAGGCCCGTAGCAGCACAATGAGTGGATTCAGGTACGATGATTCTAACTGAAATAAGTCACACAGAAAAAGAAACATCATAAGATATCAGTAATACACGGAATGTCAACTTGGCTACACAGGAACTGAATTACAGAACAGAACAGGGTCTCAAATTTAGAAAACCAACTTATGCTTGTTTAAGGGTAAAGGTGAGTTGGGGTGCTGCATAAAACCAGAGATTGAAATGAGCACAGATAAAGTTCCTTAAGCCAAATATGGAATAGACAAGAGCTACTCCTTGCTCAACGAAATGGACTCAACACCGCATATTAAACGCCTAAGAATGTACCTGACTCTTAAGTATCTTAAAACCTATGGATTGCTATGTCTCCGAAAGAGAATCAAGCATGTGTACAGGGACATAAACGCAGCAGTGATAGGATTGGAGAGGTTCGGTGAGCAAATGAAGACCCTTTGAAGTCATATTGCATGGTACCCATTCCACGGGTTTCAACTACCCAGGTTTAAGGTATTCTTCCTTCAGCTAAAACATGCATGTGGAACCTAGAGTATGATCAACCATGTGATCGGGAGACGTGTTCAAATATGTCTCAGTTTTTGTACCCTGGTACTCGGGTGCAACATTCCAGACGCTTTACTAACACTCTCCCGACTTGGAGAGTCAGTCCCTTTAACCTCCTGTTTGGCCCAGTTTGCAATTTCTGCGGAAGATGAACAGGAATAGCGAGAACCAATGAGAGACTAGCTGGAGGTGTCTGGACGGGCAAATTTAACTCTCATTTCCCACCAGGAAGAGGAAATAACCAAAGGCTCAGCGTGCCGTGCCGGAACCAGATTAGGGCCTGAAGCCATCCTGCGGTGTTGCGGCCAGCTCACAAGAAAACGAGTTGAAGAAAGGAGCTCAGGGGCACTGTAATTCACAAACCTGCAGAGTTATAAATGACAACTATCGTCCAAAAATATACTGAAGTAAGGCTGCCAAGAGGACTTGAAAGCGGGGCAGAATTGCAGGAAACCGATTTCAGGAGGTAGACTGGAATTGCATTGAAAGCATAGGAAAAGAGGCAGAACGTCCACAATGATGCACTTGGCCAAAAAGGGCGTATGCGTTCTTTCCTGAATATATTCAGGAAAGAACGCATACGCCCTTTTTGGCCAACCAAGCAAGCTTGCAAAGGAAATCTGCACTACAATGAAGTCTCACTTCCCCCCGGTCAAAAGGGCCATCTGAAAAAAGTGTAAAATCCAGAAAGGCAGGACAGGCCATGGAGAACTGGGAGCCTTGTTATGCTGATGGGCGGGATGTAAACTGCCAACAGACACTCGGGAGAAGTGTATGGTGTTTCCTGAAACATCTAAAAAACAAAGCAACAGAGCCTAGGCCACTTCCACTTATGGTCCTATAGCTTAGGGATATTAAAATCAAAAAGACACAGCCACCCCAATGTTTGGGACGCCTCTGTTTACAAGAACCTCGTTTACCGTACAAGTTCAATATCACAGAAAGTGAAAAATGGATAAAGAACTTGTGGTACTTACGTACAATGCAGTATCACTCAGCAGTGAAATCTATGCCATCAGGCCCGTAGCAGCACAATGAGTGGATTCAGGTACGATGATTCTAACTGAGATAAGTCACACAGAAAAAGAAACATCATAAGATATCAGTAATACACGGAATGTAAACTTGGCTACACAGGAACTGACTTACAGAACAGAACAGGGTCTCAAATTTAGAAAACCAACTTATGCTTGTTTAAGGGTAAAGGTGAGTTGGGGTGCTGCATAAAACCAGAGATTGAAATGAGCACAGATAAAGTTCCTTAAGCCAAATATGGAATAGACAAGAGCTACTCCTTGCTCAACGAAATGGACTCAACACCGCATATTAAACGCCTAAGAATGTACCTGACTCTTAAGTACCTTAAAACCTATGGATTGCTATGTCTCCGAAAGAGAATCAAGCATGTGTACAGGGACATAAACGCAGCAGTGATAGGATTGGATAGGTTCGGTGAGCAAATGAAGACCCTTTGAAGTCATATTGCATGGTACCCATTCCACGGGTTTCAACTACCCAGGTTTAAGGTATTCTTCCTTCAGCTAAAACATGCATGTGGAACCTAGAGTATGATCAACCATGTGATCGGGAGACGTGTTCAAATATGTCTCAGTTTTCGTACCCTGGTACTCGGGTGCAACATTCCAGACGCTTTACTAACACTCTCCCGACTTGGAGAGTCAGTCCCTTTAACCTCCTGTTTGGCCCAGTTTGCAATTTCTGCGGAAGATGAACAGGAATAGCGAGAACCAATGAGAGACTAGCTGGAGGTGTCTGGACGGGCAAATTTAACTCTCATTTCCCACCAGGAAGAGGAAATAACCAAAGGCTCAGCGTGCCGTGCCGGAACCAGATTAGGGCCTGAAGCCATCCTGCGGTGTTGCGGCCAGCTCACAAGAAAACGAGTTGAAGAAAGGAGCTCAGGGGCACTGTAATTCACAAACCTGCAGAGTTATAAATGACAACTATCGTCCAAAAATATACTGAAGTAAGGCTGCCAAGAGGACTTGAAAGCGGGGCAGAATTGCAGGAAACCGATTTCAGGAGGTAGACTGGAATTGCATTGAAAGCATAGGAAAAGAGGCAGAACGTCCACAATGATGCACTTGGCCAAAAAGGGCGTATGCGTTTTTTCCTGAATATATTCAGGAAAAAACGCATACGCCCTTTTTGGCCAACCAAGCAAGCTTGCAAAGGAAATCTGCACTACAATGAAGTCTCACTTCCCCCCGGTCAAAAGGGCCATCTGAAAAAAGTGTAAAATCCAGAAAGGCAGGACAGGCCATGGAGAACTGGGAGCCTTGTTATGCTGATGGGCGGGATGTAAACTGCCAACAGACACTCGGGAGAAGTGTATGGTGTTTCCTGAAACATCTAAAAAACAAAGCAACAGAGCCTAGGCCACTTCCACTTATGGTCCTATAGCTTAGGGAAATTAAAATCAAAAAGACACAGCCACCCCAAAGTTTGGGACGCCTCTGTTTACAAGAACCTCGTTTACCGTACAAGTTCAATATCACAGAAAGTGAAAAATGGATAAAGAACTTGTGGTACTTACGTACAATGCAGTATCACTCAGCAGTGAAATCTATGCCATCAGGCCCGTAGCAGCACAATGAGTGGATTCAGGTACGATGATTCTAACTGAAATAAGTCACACAGAAAAAGAAACATCATAAGATATCAGTAATACACGGAATGTAAACTTGGCTACACAGGAACTGAATTACAGAACAGAACAGGGTCTCAAATTTAGAAAACCAACTTATGCTTGTTTAAGGGTAAAGGTGAGTTGGGGTGCTGCATAAAACCAGAGATTGAAATGAGCACAGATAAAGTTCCTTAAGCCAAATATGGAATAGACAACAGCTACTCCTTGCTCAACGAAATGGACTCAACACCGCATATTAAACGCCTAAGAATGTACCTGACTCTTAAGTATCTTAAAACCTATGGATTGCTATGTCTCCGAAAGAGAATCAAGCATGTGTACAGGGACATAAACGCAGCAGTGATAGGATTGGAGAGGTTCGGTGAGCAAATGAAGACCCTTTGAAGTCATATTGCATGGTACCCATTCCACGGGTTTCAACTACCCAGGTTTAAGGTATTCTTCCTTCATCTAAAACATACATGTGGAACCTAGAGTATGATCAACCATGTGATCGGGAGACGTGTTCAAATATGTCTCAGTTTTCGTACCCTGGTACTCGGGTGCAACATTCCAGACGCTTTACTAACACTCTCCCGACTTGGAGAGTCAGTCCCTTTAACCTCCTGTTTGGCCCAGTTTGCAATTTCTGCGGAAGATGAACAGGAATAGCGAGAACCAATGAGAGACTAGCTGGAGGTGTCTGGACGGGCAAATTTAACTCTCATTTCCCACCAGGAAGAGGAAATAACCAAAGGCTCAGCGTGCCGTGCCGGAACCAGATTAGGGCCTGAAGCCATCCTGCGGTGTTGCGGCCAGCTCACAAGAAAACGAGTTGAAGAAAGGAGCTCAGGGGCACTGTAATTCACAAACCTGCAGAGTTATAAATGACAACTATCGTCCAAAAATATACTGAAGTAAGGCTGCCAAGAGGACTTGAAAGCGGGGCAGAATTGCAGGAAACCGATTTCAGGAGGTAGACTGGAATTGCATTGAAAGCATAGGAAAAGAGGCAGAACGTCCACAATGATGCACTTGGCCAAAAAGGGCGTATGCGTTTTTTCCTGAATATATTCAGGAAAAAACGCATACGCCCTTTTTGGCCAACCAAGCAAGCTTGCAAAGGAAATCTGCACTACAATGAAGTCTCACTTCCCCCCGGTCAAAAGGGCCATCTGAAAAAAGTGTAAAATCCAGAAAGGCAGGACAGGCCATGGAGAACTGGGAGCCTTGTTATGCTGATGGGCGGGATGTAAACTGCCAACAGACACTCGGGAGAAGTGTATGGTGTTTCCTGAAACATCTAAAAAACAAAGCAACAGAGCCTAGGCCACTTCCACTTATGGTCCTATAGCTTAGGGAAATTAAAATCAAAAAGACACAGCCACCCCAATGTTTGGGACGCCTCTGTTTACAAGAACCTCGTTTACCGTACAAGTTCAATATCACAGAAAGTGAAAAATGGATAAAGAACTTGTGGTACTTACGTACAATGCAGTATCACTCAGCAGTGAAATCTATGTCATCAGGCCCGTAGCAGCACAATGAGTGGATTCAGGTACGATGATTCTAACTGAAATAAGTCACACAGAAAAAGAAACATCATAAGATATCAGTAATACACGGAATGTCAACTTGGCTACACAGGAACTGAATTACAGAACAGAACAGGGTCTCAAATTTAGAAAACCAACTTATGCTTGTTTAAGGGTAAAGGTGAGTTGGGGTGCTGCATAAAACCAGAGATTGAAATGAGCACAGATAAAGTTCCTTAAGCCAAATATGGAATAGACAAGAGCTACTCCTTGCTCAACGAAATGGACTCAACACCGCATATTAAACGCCTAAGAATGTACCTGACTCTTAAGTATCTTAAAACCTATGGATTGCTATGTCTCCGAAAGAGAATCAAGCATGTGTACAGGGACATAAACGCAGCAGTGATAGGATTGGAGAGGTTCGGTGAGCAAATGAAGACCCTTTGAAGTCATATTGCATGGTACCCATTCCACGGGTTTCAACTACCCAGGTTTAAGGTATTCTTCCTTCAGCTAAAACATGCATGTGGAACCTAGAGTATGATCAACCATGTGATCGGGAGACGTGTTCAAATATGTCTCAGTTTTCGTACCCTGGTACTCGGGTGCAACATTCCAGACGCTTTACTAACACTCTCCCGACTTGGAGAGTCAGTCCCTTTAACCTCCTGTTTGGCCCAGTTTGCAATTTCTGCGGAAGATGAACAGGAATAGCGAGAACCAATGAGAGACTAGCTGGAGGTGTCTGGACGGGCAAATTTAACTCTCATTTCCCACCAGGAAGAGGAAATAACCAAAGGCTCAGCGTGCCGTGCCGGAACCAGATTAGGGCCTGAAGCCATCCTGCGGTGTTGCGGCCAGCTCACAAGAAAACGAGTTGAAGAAAGGAGCTCAGGGGCACTGTAATTCACAAACCTGCAGAGTTATAAATGACAACTATCGTCCAAAAATATACTGAAGTAAGGCTGCCAAGAGGACTTGAAAGCGGGGCAGAATTGCAGGAAACCGATTTCAGGAGGTAGACTGGAATTGCATTGAAAGCATAGGAAAAGAGGCAGAACGTCCACAATGATGCACTTGGCCAAAAAGGGCGTATGCGTTTTTTCCTGAATATATTCAGGAAAAAACGCATACGCCCTTTTTGGCCAACCAAGCAAGCTTGCAAAGGAAATCTGCACTACAATGAAGTCTCACTTCCCCCCGGTCAAAAGGGCCATCTGAAAAAAGTGTAAAATCCAGAAAGGCAGGACAGGCCATGGAGAACTGGGAGCCTTGTTATGCTGATGGGCGGGATGTAAACTGCCAACAGACACTCGGGAGAAGTGTATGGTGTTTCCTGAAACATCTAAAAAACAAAGCAACAGAGCCTAGGCCACTTCCACTTATGGTCCTATAGCTTAGGGAAATTAAAATCAAAAAGACACAGCCACCCCAAAGTTTGGGACGCCTCTGTTTACAAGAACCTCGTTTACCGTACAAGTTCAATATCACAGAAAGTGAAAAATGGATAAAGAACTTGTGGTACTTACGTACAATGCAGTATCACTCAGCAGTGAAATCTATGCCATCAGGCCCGTAGCAGCACAATGAGTGGATTCAGGTACGATGATTCTAACTGAAATAAGTCACACAGAAAAAGAAACATCATAAGATATCAGTAATACACGGAATGTAAACTTGGCTACACAGGAACTGAATTACAGAACAGAACAGGGTCTCAAATTTAGAAAACCAACTTATGCTTGTTTAAGGGTAAAGGTGAGTTGGGGTGCTGCATAAAACCAGAGATTGAAATGAGCACAGATAAAGTTCCTTAAGCCAAATATGGAATAGACAACAGCTACTCCTTGCTCAACGAAATGGACTCAACACCGCATATTAAACGCCTAAGAATGTACCTGACTCTTAAGTATCTTAAAACCTATGGATTGCTATGTCTCCGAAAGAGAATCAAGCATGTGTACAGGGACATAAACGCAGCAGTGATAGGATTGGAGAGGTTCGGTGAGCAAATGAAGACCCTTTGAAGTCATATTGCATGGTACCCATTCCACGGGTTTCAACTACCCAGGTTTAAGGTATTCTTCCTTCATCTAAAACATACATGTGGAACCTAGAGTATGATCAACCATGTGATCGGGAGACGTGTTCAAATATGTCTCAGTTTTCGTACCCTGGTACTCGGGTGCAACATTCCAGACGCTTTACTAACACTCTCCCGACTTGGAGAGTCAGTCCCTTTAACCTCCTGTTTGGCCCAGTTTGCAATTTCTGCGGAAGATGAACAGGAATAGCGAGAACCAATGAGAGACTAGCTGGAGGTGTCTGGACGGGCAAATTTAACTCTCATTTCCCACCAGGAAGAGGAAATAACCAAAGGCTCAGCGTGCCGTGCCGGAACCAGATTAGGGCCTGAAGCCATCCTGCGGTGTTGCGGCCAGCTCACAAGAAAACGAGTTGAAGAAAGGAGCTCAGGGGCACTGTAATTCACAAACCTGCAGAGTTATAAATGACAACTATCGTCCAAAAATATACTGAAGTAAGGCTGCCAAGAGGACTTGAAAGCGGGGCAGAATTGCAGGAAACCGATTTCAGGAGGTAGACTGGAATTGCATTGAAAGCATAGGAAAAGAGGCAGAACGTCCACAATGATGCACTTGGCCAAAAAGGGCGTATGCGTTTTTTCCTGAATATATTCAGGAAAAAACGCATACGCCCTTTTTGGCCAACCAAGCAAGCTTGCAAAGGAAATCTGCACTACAATGAAGTCTCACTTCCCCCCGGTCAAAAGGGCCATCTGAAAAAAGTGTAAAATCCAGAAAGGCAGGACAGGCCATGGAGAACTGGGAGCCTTGTTATGCTGATGGGCGGGATGTAAACTGCCAACAGACACTCGGGAGAAGTGTATGGTGTTTCCTGAAACATCTAAAAAACAAAGCAACAGAGCCTAGGCCACTTCCACTTATGGTCCTATAGCTTAGGGAAATTAAAATCAAAAAGACACAGCCACCCCAATGTTTGGGACGCCTCTGTTTACAAGAACCTCGTTTACCGTACAAGTTCAATATCACAGAAAGTGAAAAATGGATAAAGAACTTGTGGTACTTACGTACAATGCAGTATCACTCAGCAGTGAAATCTATGTCATCAGGCCCGTAGCAGCACAATGAGTGGATTCAGGTACGATGATTCTAACTGAAATAAGTCACACAGAAAAAGAAACATCATAAGATATCAGTAATACACGGAATGTCAACTTGGCTACACAGGAACTGAATTACAGAACAGAACAGGGTCTCAAATTTAGAAAACCAACTTATGCTTGTTTAAGGGTAAAGGTGAGTTGGGGTGCTGCATAAAACCAGAGATTGAAATGAGCACAGATAAAGTTCCTTAAGCCAAATATGGAATAGACAAGAGCTACTCCTTGCTCAACGAAATGGACTCAACACCGCATATTAAACGCCTAAGAATGTACCTGACTCTTAAGTATCTTAAAACCTATGGATTGCTATGTCTCCGAAAGAGAATCAAGCATGTGTACAGGGACATAAACGCAGCAGTGATAGGATTGGAGAGGTTCGGTGAGCAAATGAAGACCCTTTGAAGTCATATTGCATGGTACCCATTCCACGGGTTTCAACTACCCAGGTTTAAGGTATTCTTCCTTCAGCTAAAACATGCATGTGGAACCTAGAGTATGATCAACCATGTGATCGGGAGACGTGTTCAAATATGTCTCAGTTTTCGTACCCTGGTACTCGGGTGCAACATTCCAGACGCTTTACTAACACTCTCCCGACTTGGAGAGTCAGTCCCTTTAACCTCCTGTTTGGCCCAGTTTGCAATTTCTGCGGAAGATGAACAGGAATAGCGAGAACCAATGAGAGACTAGCTGGAGGTGTCTGGACGGGCAAATTTAACTCTCATTTCCCACCAGGAAGAGGAAATAACCAAAGGCTCAGCGTGCCGTGCCGGAACCAGATTAGGGCCTGAAGCCATCCTGCGGTGTTGCGGCCAGCTCACAAGAAAACGAGTTGAAGAAAGGAGCTCAGGGGCACTGTAATTCACAAACCTGCAGAGTTATAAATGACAACTATCGTCCAAAAATATACTGAAGTAAGGCTGCCAAGAGGACTTGAAAGCGGGGCAGAATTGCAGGAAACCGATTTCAGGAGGTAGACTGGAATTGCATTGAAAGCATAGGAAAAGAGGCAGAACGTCCACAATGATGCACTTGGCCAAAAAGGGCGTATGCGTTCTTTCCTGAATATATTCAGGAAAGAACGCATACGCCCTTTTTGGCCAACCAAGCAAGCTTGCAAAGGAAATCTGCACTACAATGAAGTCTCACTTCCCCCCGGTCAAAAGGGCCATCTGAAAAAAGTGTAAAATCCAGAAAGGCAGGACAGGCCATGGAGAACTGGGAGCCTTGTTATGCTGATGGGCGGGATGTAAACTGCCAACAGACACTCGGGAGAAGTGTATGGTGTTTCCTGAAACATCTAAAAAACAAAGCAACAGAGCCTAGGCCACTTCCACTTATGGTCCTATAGCTTAGGGATATTAAAATCAAAAAGACACAGCCACCCCAATGTTTGGGACGCCTCTGTTTACAAGAACCTCGTTTACCGTACAAGTTCAATATCACAGAAAGTGAAAAATGGATAAAGAACTTGTGGTACTTACGTACAATGCAGTATCACTCAGCAGTGAAATCTATGTCATCAGGCCCGTAGCAGCACAATGAGTGGATTCAGGTACGATGATTCTAACTGAAATAAGTCACACAGAAAAAGAAACAACATAAGATATCAGTAATACACGGAATGTAAACTTGGCTACACAGGAACTGAATTACAGAACAGAACAGGGTCTCAAATTTAGAAAACCAACTTATGCTTGTTTAAGGGTAAAGGTGAGTTGGGGTGCTGCATAAAACCAGAGATTGAAATGAGCACAGATAAAGTTCCTTAAGCCAAATATGGAATAGACAAGAGCTACTCCTTGCTCAACGAAATGGACTCAACACCGCATATTAAACGCCTAAGAATGTACCTGACTCTTAAGTATCTTAAAACCTATGGATTGCTATGTCTCCGAAAGAGAATCAAGCATGTGTACAGGGACATAAACGCAGCAGTGATAGGATTGGAGAGGTTCGGTGAGCAAATGAAGACCCTTTGAAGTCATATTGCATGGTACCCATTCCACGGGTTTCAACTACCCAGGTTTAAGGTATTCTTCCTTCAGCTAAAACATGCATGTGGAACCTAGAGTATGATCAACCATGTGATCGGGAGACGTGTTCAAATATGTCTCAGTTTTCGTACCCTGGTACTCGGGTGCAACATTCCAGACGCTTTACTAACACTCTCCCGACTTGGAGAGTCAGTCCCTTTAACCTCCTGTTTGGCCCAGTTTGCAATTTCTGCGGAAGATGAACAGGAATAGCGAGAACCAATGAGAGACTAGCTGGAGGTGTCTGGACGGGCAAATTTAACTCTCATTTCCCACCAGGAAGAGGAAATAACCAAAGGCTCAGCGTGCCGTGCCGGAACCAGATTAGGGCCTGAAGCCATCCTGCGGTGTTGCGGCCAGCTCACAAGAAAACGAGTTGAAGAAAGGAGCTCAGGGGCACTGTAATTCACAAACCTGCAGAGTTATAAATGACAACTATCGTCCAAAAATATACTGAAGTAAGGCTGCCAAGAGGACTTGAAAGCGGGGCAGAATTGCAGGAAACCGATTTCAGGAGGTAGACTGGAATTGCATTGAAAGCATAGGAAAAGAGGCAGAACGTCCACAATGATGCACTTGGCCAAAAAGGGCGTATGCGTTCTTTCCTGAATATATTCAGGAAAGAACGCATACGCCCTTTTTGGCCAACCAAGCAAGCTTGCAAAGGAAATCTGCACTACAATGAAGTCTCACTTCCCCCCGGTCAAAAGGGCCATCTGAAAAAAGTGTAAAATCCAGAAAGGCAGGACAGGCCATGGAGAACTGGGAGCCTTGTTATGCTGATGGGCGGGATGTAAACTGCCAACAGACACTCGGGAGAAGTGTATGGTGTTTCCTGAAACATCTAAAAAACAAAGCAACAGAGCCTAGGCCACTTCCACTTATGGTCCTATAGCTTAGGGATATTAAAATCAAAAAGACACAGCCACCCCAATGTTTGGGACGCCTCTGTTTACAAGAACCTCGTTTACCGTACAAGTTCAATATCACAGAAAGTGAAAAATGGATAAAGAACTTGTGGTACTTACGTACAATGCAGTATCACTCAGCAGTGAAATCTATGTCATCAGGCCCGTAGCAGCACAATGAGTGGATTCAGGTACGATGATTCTAACTGAAATAAGTCACACAGAAAAAGAAACAACATAAGATATCAGTAATACACGGAATGTAAACTTGGCTACACAGGAACTGAATTACAGAACAGAACAGGGTCTCAAATTTAGAAAACCAACTTATGCTTGTTTAAGGGTAAAGGTGAGTTGGGGTGCTGCATAAAACCAGAGATTGAAATGAGCACAGATAAAGTTCCTTAAGCCAAATATGGAATAGACAAGAGCTACTCCTTGCTCAACGAAATGGACTCAACACCGCATATTAAACGCCTAAGAATGTACCTGACTCTTAAGTATCTTAAAACCTATGGATTGCTATGTCTCCGAAAGAGAATCAAGCATGTGTACAGGGACATAAACGCAGCAGTGATAGGATTGGAGAGGTTCGGTGAGCAAATGAAGACCCTTTGAAGTCATATTGCATGGTACCCATTCCACGGGTTTCAACTACCCAGGTTTAAGGTATTCTTCCTTCAGCTAAAACATGCATGTGGAACCTAGAGTATGATCAACCATGTGATCGGGAGACGTGTTCAAATATGTCTCAGTTTTCGTACCTGGTACTCGGGTGCAACATTCCAGACGCTTTACTAACACTCTCCCGACTTGGAGAGTCAGTCCCTTTAACCTCCTGTTTGGCCCAGTTTGCAATTTCTGCGGAAGATGAACAGGAATAGCGAGAACCAATGAGAGACTAGCTGGAGGTGTCTGGACGGGAAAATTTAACTCTCATTTCCCACCAGGAAGAGGAAAGAACCAAAGGCTCAGCGTGCCGTGCCGGAACCAGATTAGGGCCTGAAGCCATCCTGCGGTGTTGCGGCCAGCTCACAAGAAAACGAGTTGAAGAAAGGAGCTCAGGGGCACTGTAATTCACAAACCTGCAGAGTTATAAATGACAACTATCGTCCAAAAATATACTGAAGTAAGGCTGCCAAGAGGACTTGAAAGCGGGGCAGAATTGCAGGAAACCGATTTCAGGAGGTAGACTGGAATTGCATTGAAAGCATAGGAAAAGAGGCAGAACGTCCACAATGATGCACTTGGCCAAAAAGGGCGTATGCGTTTTTTCCTGAATATATTCAGGAAAAAACGCATACGCCCTTTTTGGCCAACCAAGCAAGCTTGCAAAGGAAATCTGCACTACAATGAAGTCTCACTTCCCCCCGGCCAAAAGGGCCATCTGAAAAAAGTGTAAAATCCAGAAAGGCAGGACAGGCCATGGAGAACTGGGAGCCTTGTTATGCTGATGGGCGGGATGTAAACTGCCAACAGACACTCGGGAGAAGTGTATGGTGTTTCCTGAAACATCTAAAAAACAAAGCAACAGAGCCTAGGGCACTTCCACTTATGGTCCTATAGCTTAGGGAAATTAAAATCAAAAAGACACAGCCACCCCAATGTTTGGGACGCCTCTGTTTACAAGAACCTCGTTTACCGTACAAGTTCAATATCACAGAAAGTGAAAAATGGATAAAGAACTTGTGGTACTTACGTACAATGCAGTATCACTCAGCAGTGAAATCTATGTCATCAGGCCCGTAGCAGCACAATGAGTGGATTCAGGTACGATGATTCTAACTGAGATAAGTCACACAGAAAAAGAAACATCATAAGATATCAGTAATACACGGAATGTCAACTTGGCTACACAGGAACTGAATTACAGAACAGAACAGGGTCTCAAATTTAGAAAACCAACTTATGCTTGTTTAAGGGTAAAGGTGAGTTGGGGTGCTGCATAAAACCAGAGATTGAAATGAGCACAGATAAAGTTCCTTAAGCCAAATATGGAATAGACAAGAGCTACTCCTTGCTCAACGAAATGGACTCAACACCGCATATTAAACGCCTAAGAATGTACCTGACTCTTAAGTATCTTAAAACCTATGGATTGCTATGTCTCCGAAAGAGAATCAAGCATGTGTACAGGGACATAAACGCAGCAGTGATAGGATTGGAGAGGTTCGGTGAGCAAATGAAGACCCTTTGAAGTCATATTGCATGGTACCCATTCCACGGGTTTCAACTACCCAGGTTTAAGGTATTCTTCCTTCAGCTAAAACATGCATGTGGAACCTAGAGTATGATCAACCATGTGATCGGGAGACGTGTTCAAATATGTCTCAGTTTTCGTACCCTGGTACTCGGGTGCAACATTCCAGACGCTTTACTAACACTCTCCCGACTTGGAGAGTCAGTCCCTTTAACCTCCTGTTTGGCCCAGTTTGCAATTTCTGCGGAAGATGAACAGGAATAGCGAGAACCAATGAGAGACTAGCTGGAGGTGTCTGGACGGGCAAATTTAACTCCCATTTCCCACCAGGAAGAGGAAAGAACCAAAGGCTCAGCGTGCCGTGCCGGAACCAGATTAGGGCCTGAAGCCATCCTGCGGTGTTGCGGCCAGCTCACAAGAAAGCGAGTTGAAGAAAGGAGCTCAGGGGCACTGTAATTCACAAACCTGCAGAGTTATAAATGACAACTATCGTCCAAAAATATACTGAAGTAAGGCTGCCAAGAGGACTTGAAAGCGGGGCAGAATTGCAGGAAACCGATTTCAGGAGGTAGACTGGAATTGCATTGAAAGCATAGGAAAAGAGGCAGAACGTCCACAATGATGCACTTGGCCAAAAAGGGCGTATGCGTTTTTTCCTGAATATATTCAGGAAAGAACGCATACGCCCTTTTTGGCCAACCAAGCAAGCTTGCAAAGGAAATCTGCACTACAATGAAGTCTCACTTCCCCCCGGCCAAAAGGGCCATCTGAAAAAAGTGTAAAATCCAGAAAGGCAGGACAGGCCATGGAGAACTGGGAGCCTTGTTATGCTGATGGGCGGGATGTAAACTGCCAACAGACACTCGGGAGAAGTGTATGGTGTTTCCTGAAACATCTAAAAAACAAAGCAACAGAGCCTAGGGCACTTCCACTTATGGTCCTATAGCTTAGGGAAATTAAAATCAAAAAGACACAGCCACCCCAATGTTTGGGACGCCTCTGTTTACAAGAACCTCGTTTACCGTACAAGTTCAATATCACAGAAAGTGAAAAATGGATAAAGAACTTGTGGTACTTACGTACAATGCAGTATCACTCAGCAGTGAAATCTATGTCATCAGGCCCGTAGCAGCACAATGAGTGGATTCAGGTACGATGATTCTAACTGAAATAAGTCACACAGAAAAAGAAACATCATAAGATATCAGTAATACACGGAATGTCAACTTGGCTACACAGGAACTGAATTACAGAACAGAACAGGGTCTCAAATTTAGAAAACCAACTTATGCTTGTTTAAGGGTAAAGGTGAGTTGGGGTGCTGCATAAAACCAGAGATTGAAATGAGCACAGATAAAGTTCCTTAAGCCAAATATGGAATAGACAAGAGCTACTCCTTGCTCAACGAAATGGACTCAACACCGCATATTAAACGCCTAAGAATGTACCTGACTCTTAAGTATCTTAAAACCTATGGATTGCTATGTCTCCGAAAGAGAATCAAGCATGTGTACAGGGACATAAACGCAGCAGTGATAGGATTGGAGAGGTTCGGTGAGCAAATGAAGACCCTTTGAAGTCATATTGCATGGTACCCATTCCACGGGTTTCAACTACCCAGGTTTAAGGTATTCTTCCTTCAGCTAAAACATGCATGTGGAACCTAGAGTATGATCAACCATGTGATCGGGAGACGTGTTCAAATATGTCTCAGTTTTCGTACCCTGGTACTCGGGTGCAACATTCCAGACGCTTTACTAACACTCTCCCGACTTGGAGAGTCAGTCCCTTTAACCTCCTGTTTGGCCCAGTTTGCAATTTCTGCGGAAGATGAACAGGAATAGCGAGAACCAATGAGAGACTAGCTGGAGGTGTCTGGACGGGCAAATTTAACTCTCATTTCCCACCAGGAAGAGGAAATAACCAAAGGCTCAGCGTGCCGTGCCGGAACCAGATTAGGGCCTGAAGCCATCCTGCGGTGTTGCGGCCAGCTCACAAGAAAACGAGTTGAAGAAAGGAGCTCAGGGGCACTGTAATTCACAAACCTGCAGAGTTATAAATGACAACTATCGTCCAAAAATATACTGAAGTAAGGCTGCCAAGAGGACTTGAAAGCGGGGCAGAATTGCAGGAAACCGATTTCAGGAGGTAGACTGGAATTGCATTGAAAGCATAGGAAAAGAGGCAGAACGTCCACAATGATGCACTTGGCCAAAAAGGGCGTATGCGTTTTTTCCTGAATATATTCAGGAAAAAACGCATACGCCCTTTTTGGCCAACCAAGCAAGCTTGCAAAGGAAATCTGCACTACAATGAAGTCTCACTTCCCCCCGGTCAAAAGGGCCATCTGAAAAAAGTGTAAAATCCAGAAAGGCAGGACAGGCCATGGAGAACTGGGAGCCTTGTTATGCTGATGGGCGGGATGTAAACTGCCAACAGACACTCGGGAGAAGTGTATGGTGTTTCCTGAAACATCTAAAAAACAAAGCAACAGAGCCTAGGCCACTTCCACTTATGGTCCTATAGCTTAGGGAAATTAAAATCAAAAAGACACAGCCACCCCAATGTTTGGGACGCCTCTGTTTACAAGAACCTCGTTTACCGTACAAGTTCAATATCACAGAAAGTGAAAAATGGATAAAGAACTTGTGGTACTTACGTACAATGCAGTATCACTCAGCAGTGAAATCTATGTCATCAGGCCCGTAGCAGCACAATGAGTGGATTCAGGTACGATGATTCTAACTGAAATAAGTCACACAGAAAAAGAAACATCATAAGATATCAGTAATACACGGAATGTCAACTTGGCTACACAGGAACTGAATTACAGAACAGAACAGGGTCTCAAATTTAGAAAACCAACTTATGCTTGTTTAAGGGTAAAGGTGAGTTGGGGTGCTGCATAAAACCAGAGATTGAAATGAGCACAGATAAAGTTCCTTAAGCCAAATATGGAATAGACAAGAGCTACTCCTTGCTCAACGAAATGGACTCAACACCGCATATTAAACGCCTAAGAATGTACCTGACTCTTAAGTATCTTAAAACCTATGGATTGCTATGTCTCCGAAAGAGAATCAAGCATGTGTACAGGGACATAAACGCAGCAGTGATAGGATTGGAGAGGTTCGGTGAGCAAATGAAGACCCTTTGAAGTCATATTGCATGGTACCCATTCCACGGGTTTCAACTACCCAGGTTTAAGGTATTCTTCCTTCAGCTAAAACATGCATGTGGAACCTAGAGTATGATCAACCATGTGATCGGGAGACGTGTTCAAATATGTCTCAGTTTTTGTACCCTGGTACTCGGGTGCAACATTCCAGACGCTTTACTAACACTCTCCCGACTTGGAGAGTCAGTCCCTTTAACCTCCTGTTTGGCCCAGTTTGCAATTTCTGCGGAAGATGAACAGGAATAGCGAGAACCAATGAGAGACTAGCTGGAGGTGTCTGGACGGGCAAATTTAACTCTCATTTCCCACCAGGAAGAGGAAATAACCAAAGGCTCAGCGTGCCGTGCCGGAACCAGATTAGGGCCTGAAGCCATCCTGCGGTGTTGCGGCCAGCTCACAAGAAAACGAGTTGAAGAAAGGAGCTCAGGGGCACTGTAATTCACAAACCTGCAGAGTTATAAATGACAACTATCGTCCAAAAATATACTGAAGTAAGGCTGCCAAGAGGACTTGAAAGCGGGGCAGAATTGCAGGAAACCGATTTCAGGAGGTAGACTGGAATTGCATTGAAAGCATAGGAAAAGAGGCAGAACGTCCACAATGATGCACTTGGCCAAAAAGGGCGTATGCGTTCTTTCCTGAATATATTCAGGAAAGAACGCATACGCCCTTTTTGGCCAACCAAGCAAGCTTGCAAAGGAAATCTGCACTACAATGAAGTCTCACTTCCCCCCGGTCAAAAGGGCCATCTGAAAAAAGTGTAAAATCCAGAAAGGCAGGACAGGCCATGGAGAACTGGGAGCCTTGTTATGCTGATGGGCGGGATGTAAACTGCCAACAGACACTCGGGAGAAGTGTATGGTGTTTCCTGAAACATCTAAAAAACAAAGCAACAGAGCCTAGGCCACTTCCACTTATGGTCCTATAGCTTAGGGATATTAAAATCAAAAAGACACAGCCACCCCAATGTTTGGGACGCCTCTGTTTACAAGAACCTCGTTTACCGTACAAGTTCAATATCACAGAAAGTGAAAAATGGATAAAGAACTTGTGGTACTTACGTACAATGCAGTATCACTCAGCAGTGAAATCTATGTCATCAGGCCCGTAGCAGCACAATGAGTGGATTCAGGTACGATGATTCTAACTGAAATAAGTCACACAGAAAAAGAAACAACATAAGATATCAGTAATACACGGAATGTAAACTTGGCTACACAGGAACTGAATTACAGAACAGAACAGGGTCTCAAATTTAGAAAACCAACTTATGCTTGTTTAAGGGTAAAGGTGAGTTGGGGTGCTGCATAAAACCAGAGATTGAAATGAGCACAGATAAAGTTCCTTAAGCCAAATATGGAATAGACAAGAGCTACTCCTTGCTCAACGAAATGGACTCAACACCGCATATTAAACGCCTAAGAATGTACCTGACTCTTAAGTATCTTAAAACCTATGGATTGCTATGTCTCCGAAAGAGAATCAAGCATGTGTACAGGGACATAAACGCAGCAGTGATAGGATTGGAGAGGTTCGGTGAGCAAATGAAGACCCTTTGAAGTCATATTGCATGGTACCCATTCCACGGGTTTCAACTACCCAGGTTTAAGGTATTCTTCCTTCAGCTAAAACATGCATGTGGAACCTAGAGTATGATCAACCATGTGATCGGGAGACGTGTTCAAATATGTCTCAGTTTTCGTACCTGGTACTCGGGTGCAACATTCCAGACGCTTTACTAACACTCTCCCGACTTGGAGAGTCAGTCCCTTTAACCTCCTGTTTGGCCCAGTTTGCAATTTCTGCGGAAGATGAACAGGAATAGCGAGAACCAATGAGAGACTAGCTGGAGGTGTCTGGACGGGAAAATTTAACTCTCATTTCCCACCAGGAAGAGGAAAGAACCAAAGGCTCAGCGTGCCGTGCCGGAACCAGATTAGGGCCTGAAGCCATCCTGCGGTGTTGCGGCCAGCTCACAAGAAAACGAGTTGAAGAAAGGAGCTCAGGGGCACTGTAATTCACAAACCTGCAGAGTTATAAATGACAACTATCGTCCAAAAATATACTGAAGTAAGGCTGCCAAGAGGACTTGAAAGCGGGGCAGAATTGCAGGAAACCGATTTCAGGAGGTAGACTGGAATTGCATTGAAAGCATAGGAAAAGAGGCAGAACGTCCACAATGATGCACTTGGCCAAAAAGGGCGTATGCGTTTTTTCCTGAATATATTCAGGAAAAAACGCATACGCCCTTTTTGGCCAACCAAGCAAGCTTGCAAAGGAAATCTGCACTACAATGAAGTCTCACTTCCCCCCGGCCAAAAGGGCCATCTGAAAAAAGTGTAAAATCCAGAAAGGCAGGACAGGCCATGGAGAACTGGGAGCCTTGTTATGCTGATGGGCGGGATGTAAACTGCCAACAGACACTCGGGAGAAGTGTATGGTGTTTCCTGAAACATCTAAAAAACAAAGCAACAGAGCCTAGGGCACTTCCACTTATGGTCCTATAGCTTAGGGAAATTAAAATCAAAAAGACACAGCCACCCCAATGTTTGGGACGCCTCTGTTTACAAGAACCTCGTTTACCGTACAAGTTCAATATCACAGAAAGTGAAAAATGGATAAAGAACTTGTGGTACTTACGTACAATGCAGTATCACTCAGCAGTGAAATCTATGTCATCAGGCCCGTAGCAGCACAATGAGTGGATTCAGGTACGATGATTCTAACTGAGATAAGTCACACAGAAAAAGAAACATCATAAGATATCAGTAATACACGGAATGTCAACTTGGCTACACAGGAACTGAATTACAGAACAGAACAGGGTCTCAAATTTAGAAAACCAACTTATGCTTGTTTAAGGGTAAAGGTGAGTTGGGGTGCTGCATAAAACCAGAGATTGAAATGAGCACAGATAAAGTTCCTTAAGCCAAATATGGAATAGACAAGAGCTACTCCTTGCTCAACGAAATGGACTCAACACCGCATATTAAACGCCTAAGAATGTACCTGACTCTTAAGTATCTTAAAACCTATGGATTGCTATGTCTCCGAAAGAGAATCAAGCATGTGTACAGGGACATAAACGCAGCAGTGATAGGATTGGAGAGGTTCGGTGAGCAAATGAAGACCCTTTGAAGTCATATTGCATGGTACCCATTCCACGGGTTTCAACTACCCAGGTTTAAGGTATTCTTCCTTCAGCTAAAACATGCATGTGGAACCTAGAGTATGATCAACCATGTGATCGGGAGACGTGTTCAAATATGTCTCAGTTTTCGTACCCTGGTACTCGGGTGCAACATTCCAGACGCTTTACTAACACTCTCCCGACTTGGAGAGTCAGTCCCTTTAACCTCCTGTTTGGCCCAGTTTGCAATTTCTGCGGAAGATGAACAGGAATAGCGAGAACCAATGAGAGACTAGCTGGAGGTGTCTGGACGGGAAAATTTAACTCCCATTTCCCACCAGGAAGAGGAAAGAACCAAAGGCTCAGCGTGCCGTGCCGGAACCAGATTAGGGCCTGAAGCCATCCTGCGGTGTTGCGGCCAGCTCACAAGAAAGCGAGTTGAAGAAAGGAGCTCAGGGGCACTGTAATTCACAAACCTGCAGAGTTATAAATGACAACTATCGTCCAAAAATATACTGAAGTAAGGCTGCCAAGAGGACTTGAAAGCGGGGCAGAATTGCAGGAAACCGATTTCAGGAGGTAGACTGGAATTGCATTGAAAGCATAGGAAAAGAGGCAGAACGTCCACAATGATGCACTTGGCCAAAAAGGGCGTATGCGTTTTTTCCTGAATATATTCAGGAAAGAACGCATACGCCCTTTTTGGCCAACCAAGCAAGCTTGCAAAGGAAATCTGCACTACAATGAAGTCTCACTTCCCCCCGGCCAAAAGGGCCATCTGAAAAAAGTGTAAAATCCAGAAAGGCAGGACAGGCCATGGAGAACTGGGAGCCTTGTTATGCTGATGGGCGGGATGTAAACTGCCAACAGACACTCGGGAGAAGTGTATGGTGTTTCCTGAAACATCTAAAAAACAAAGCAACAGAGCCTAGGGCACTTCCACTTATGGTCCTATAGCTTAGGGAAATTAAAATCAAAAAGACACAGCCACCCCAATGTTTGGGACGCCTCTGTTTACAAGAACCTCGTTTACCGTACAAGTTCAATATCACAGAAAGTGAAAAATGGATAAAGAACTTGTGGTACTTACGTACAATGCAGTATCACTCAGCAGTGAAATCTATGCCATCAGGCCCGTAGCAGCACAATGAGTGGATTCAGGTACGATGATTCTAACTGAAATAAGTCACACAGAAAAAGAAACATCATAAGATATCAGTAATACACGGAATGTCAACTTGGCTACACAGGAACTGAATTACAGAACAGAACAGGGTCTCAAATTTAGAAAACCAACTTATGCTTGTTTAAGGGTAAAGGTGAGTTGGGGTGCTGCATAAAACCAGAGATTGAAATGAGCACAGATAAAGTTCCTTAAGCCAAATATGGAATAGACAAGAGCTACTCCTTGCTCAACGAAATGGACTCAACACCGCATATTAAACGCCTAAGAATGTACCTGACTCTTAAGTATCTTAAAACCTATGGATTGCTATGTCTCCGAAAGAGAATCAAGCATGTGTACAGGGACATAAACGCAGCAGTGATAGGATTGGAGAGGTTCGGTGAGCAAATGAAGACCCTTTGAAGTCATATTGCATGGTACCCATTCCACGGGTTTCAACTACCCAGGTTTAAGGTATTCTTCCTTCAGCTAAAACATACATGTGGAACCTAGAGTATGATCAACCATGTGATCGGGAGACGTGTTCAAATATGTCTCAGTTTTCGTACCCTGGTACTCGGGTGCAACATTCCAGACGCTTTACTAACACTCTCCCGACTTGGAGAGTCAGTCCCTTTAACCTCCTGTTTGGCCCAGTTTGCAATTTCTGCGGAAGATGAACAGGAATAGCGAGAACCAATGAGAGACTAGCTGGAGGTGTCTGGACGGGCAAATTTAACTCTCATTTCCCACCAGGAAGAGGAAATAACCAAAGGCTCAGCGTGCCGTGCCGGAACCAGATTAGGGCCTGAAGCCATCCTGCGGTGTTGCGGCCAGCTCACAAGAAAACGAGTTGAAGAAAGGAGCTCAGGGGCACTGTAATTCACAAACCTGCAGAGTTATAAATGACAACTATCGTCCAAAAATATACTGAAGTAAGGCTGCCAAGAGGACTTGAAAGCGGGGCAGAATTGCAGGAAACCGATTTCAGGAGGTAGACTGGAATTGCATTGAAAGCATAGGAAAAGAGGCAGAACGTCCACAATGATGCACTTGGCCAAAAAGGGCGTATGCGTTCTTTCCTGAATATATTCAGGAAAGAACGCATACGCCCTTTTTGGCCAACCAAGCAAGCTTGCAAAGGAAATCTGCACTACAATGAAGTCTCACTTCCCCCCGGTCAAAAGGGCCATCTGAAAAAAGTGTAAAATCCAGAAAGGCAGGACAGGCCATGGAGAACTGGGAGCCTTGTTATGCTGATGGGCGGGATGTAAACTGCCAACAGACACTCGGGAGAAGTGTATGGTGTTTCCTGAAACATCTAAAAAACAAAGCAACAGAGCCTAGGCCACTTCCACTTATGGTCCTATAGCTTAGGGATATTAAAATCAAAAAGACACAGCCACCCCAATGTTTGGGACGCCTCTGTTTACAAGAACCTCGTTTACCGTACAAGTTCAATATCACAGAAAGTGAAAAATGGATAAAGAACTTGTGGTACTTACGTACAATGCAGTATCACTCAGCAGTGAAATCTATGCCATCAGGCCCGTAGCAGCACAATGAGTGGATTCAGGTACGATGATTCTAACTGAAATAAGTCACACAGAAAAAGAAACATCATAAGATATCAGTAATACACGGAATGTAAACTTGGCTACACAGGAACTGACTTACAGAACAGAACAGGGTCTCAAATTTAGAAAACCAACTTATGCTTGTTTAAGGGTAAAGGTGAGTTGGGGTGCTGCATAAAACCAGAGATTGAAATGAGCACAGATAAAGTTCCTTAAGCCAAATATGGAATAGACAAGAGCTACTCCTTGCTCAACGAAATGGACTCAACACCGCATATTAAACGCCTAAGAATGTACCTGACTCTTAAGTACCTTAAAACCTATGGATTGCTATGTCTCCGAAAGAGAATCAAGCATGTGTACAGGGACATAAACGCAGCAGTGATAGGATTGGATAGGTTCGGTGAGCAAATGAAGACCCTTTGAAGTCATATTGCATGGTACCCATTCCACGGGTTTCAACTACCCAGGTTTAAGGTATTCTTCCTTCAGCTAAAACATGCATGTGGAACCTAGAGTATGATCAACCATGTGATCGGGAGACGTGTTCAAATATGTCTCAGTTTTCGTACCCTGGTACTCGGGTGCAACATTCCAGACGCTTTACTAACACTCTCCCGACTTGGAGAGTCAGTCCCTTTAACCTCCTGTTTGGCCCAGTTTGCAATTTCTGCGGAAGATGAACAGGAATAGCGAGAACCAATGAGAGACTAGCTGGAGGTGTCTGGACGGGCAAATTTAACTCTCATTTCCCACCAGGAAGAGGAAATAACCAAAGGCTCAGCGTGCCGTGCCGGAACCAGATTAGGGCCTGAAGCCATCCTGCGGTGTTGCGGCCAGCTCACAAGAAAACGAGTTGAAGAAAGGAGCTCAGGGGCACTGTAATTCACAAACCTGCAGAGTTATAAATGACAACTATGGTCCAAAAATATACTGAAGTAAGGCTGCCAAGAGGACTTGAAAGCGGGGCAGAATTGCAGGAAACCGATTTCAGGAGGTAGACTGGAATTGCATTGAAAGCATAGGAAAAGAGGCAGAACGTCCACAATGATGCACTTGGCCAAAAAGGGCGTATGCGTTTTTTCCTGAATATATTCAGGAAAAAACGCATACGCCCTTTTTGGCCAACCAAGCAAGCTTGCAAAGGAAATCTGCACTACAATGAAGTCTCACTTCCCCCCGGTCAAAAGGGCCATCTGAAAAAAGTGTAAAATCCAGAAAGGCAGGACAGGCCATGGAGAACTGGGAGCCTTGTTATGCTGATGGGCGGGATGTAAACTGCCAACAGACACTCGGGAGAAGTGTATGGTGTTTCCTGAAACATCTAAAAAACAAAGCAACAGAGCCTAGGCCACTTCCACTTATGGTCCTATAGCTTAGGGAAATTAAAATCAAAAAGACACAGCCACCCCAATGTTTGGGACGCCTCTGTTTACAAGAACCTCGTTTACCGTACAAGTTCAATATCACAGAAAGTGAAAAATGGATAAAGAACTTGTGGTACTTACGTACAATGCAGTATCACTCAGCAGTGAAATCTATGTCATCAGGCCCGTAGCAGCACAATGAGTGGATTCAGGTACGATGATTCTAACTGAAATAAGTCACACAGAAAAAGAAACATCATAAGATATCAGTAATACACGGAATGTCAACTTGGCTACACAGGAACTGAATTACAGAACAGAACAGGGTCTCAAATTTAGAAAACCAACTTATGCTTGTTTAAGGGTAAAGGTGAGTTGGGGTGCTGCATAAAACCAGAGATTGAAATGAGCACAGATAAAGTTCCTTAAGCCAAATATGGAATAGACAAGAGCTACTCCTTGCTCAACGAAATGGACTCAACACCGCATATTAAACGCCTAAGAATGTACCTGACTCTTAAGTATCTTAAAACCTATGGATTGCTATGTCTCCGAAAGAGAATCAAGCATGTGTACAGGGACATAAACGCAGCAGTGATAGGATTGGAGAGGTTCGGTGAGCAAATGAAGACCCTTTGAAGTCATATTGCATGGTACCCATTCCACGGGTTTCAACTACCCAGGTTTAAGGTATTCTTCCTTCAGCTAAAACATGCATGTGGAACCTAGAGTATGATCAACCATGTGATCGGGAGACGTGTTCAAATATGTCTCAGTTTTCGTACCCTGGTACTCGGGTGCAACATTCCAGACGCTTTACTAACACTCTCCCGACTTGGAGAGTCAGTCCCTTTAACCTCCTGTTTGGCCCAGTTTGCAATTTCTGCGGAAGATGAACAGGAATAGCGAGAACCAATGAGAGACTAGCTGGAGGTGTCTGGACGGGCAAATTTAACTCTCATTTCCCACCAGGAAGAGGAAATAACCAAAGGCTCAGCGTGCCGTGCCGGAACCAGATTAGGGCCTGAAGCCATCCTGCGGTGTTGCGGCCAGCTCACAAGAAAACGAGTTGAAGAAAGGAGCTCAGGGGCACTGTAATTCACAAACCTGCAGAGTTATAAATGACAACTATCGTCCAAAAATATACTGAAGTAAGGCTGCCAAGAGGACTTGAAAGCGGGGCAGAATTGCAGGAAACCGATTTCAGGAGGTAGACTGGAATTGCATTGAAAGCATAGGAAAAGAGGCAGAACGTCCACAATGATGCACTTGGCCAAAAAGGGCGTATGCGTTCTTTCCTGAATATATTCAGGAAAGAACGCATACGCCCTTTTTGGCCAACCAAGCAAGCTTGCAAAGGAAATCTGCACTACAATGAAGTCTCACTTCCCCCCGGTCAAAAGGGCCATCTGAAAAAAGTGTAAAATCCAGAAAGGCAGGACAGGCCATGGAGAACTGGGAGCCTTGTTATGCTGATGGGCGGGATGTAAACTGCCAACAGACACTCGGGAGAAGTGTATGGTGTTTCCTGAAACATCTAAAAAACAAAGCAACAGAGCCTAGGCCACTTCCACTTATGGTCCTATAGCTTAGGGATATTAAAATCAAAAAGACACAGCCACCCCAATGTTTGGGACGCCTCTGTTTACAAGAACCTCGTTTACCGTACAAGTTCAATATCACAGAAAGTGAAAAATGGATAAAGAACTTGTGGTACTTACGTACAATGCAGTATCACTCAGCAGTGAAATCTATGCCATCAGGCCCGTAGCAGCACAATGAGTGGATTCAGGTACGATGATTCTAACTGAAATAAGTCACACAGAAAAAGAAACATCATAAGATATCAGTAATACACGGAATGTAAACTTGGCTACACAGGAACTGACTTACAGAACAGAACAGGGTCTCAAATTTAGAAAACCAACTTATGCTTGTTTAAGGGTAAAGGTGAGTTGGGGTGCTGCATAAAACCAGAGATTGAAATGAGCACAGATAAAGTTCCTTAAGCCAAATATGGAATAGACAAGAGCTACTCCTTGCTCAACGAAATGGACTCAACACCGCATATTAAACGCCTAAGAATGTACCTGACTCTTAAGTACCTTAAAACCTATGGATTGCTATGTCTCCGAAAGAGAATCAAGCATGTGTACAGGGACATAAACGCAGCAGTGATAGGATTGGATAGGTTCGGTGAGCAAATGAAGACCCTTTGAAGTCATATTGCATGGTACCCATTCCACGGGTTTCAACTACCCAGGTTTAAGGTATTCTTCCTTCAGCTAAAACATGCATGTGGAACCTAGAGTATGATCAACCATGTGATCGGGAGACGTGTTCAAATATGTCTCAGTTTTCGTACCCTGGTACTCGGGTGCAACATTCCAGACGCTTTACTAACACTCTCCCGACTTGGAGAGTCAGTCCCTTTAACCTCCTGTTTGGCCCAGTTTGCAATTTCTGCGGAAGATGAACAGGAATAGCGAGAACCAATGAGAGACTAGCTGGAGGTGTCTGGACGGGCAAATTTAACTCTCATTTCCCACCAGGAAGAGGAAATAACCAAAGGCTCAGCGTGCCGTGCCGGAACCAGATTAGGGCCTGAAGCCATCCTGCGGTGTTGCGGCCAGCTCACAAGAAAACGAGTTGAAGAAAGGAGCTCAGGGGCACTGTAATTCACAAACCTGCAGAGTTATAAATGACAACTATCGTCCAAAAATATACTGAAGTAAGGCTGCCAAGAGGACTTGAAAGCGGGGCAGAATTGCAGGAAACCGATTTCAGGAGGTAGACTGGAATTGCATTGAAAGCATAGGAAAAGAGGCAGAACGTCCACAATGATGCACTTGGCCAAAAAGGGCGTATGCGTTCTTTCCTGAATATACGCATACGCCCTTTTTGGCCAACCAAGCAAGCTTGCAAAGGAAATCTGCACTACAATGAAGTCTCACTTCCCCCCGGTCAAAAGGGCCATCTGAAAAAAGTGTAAAATCCAGAAAGGCAGGACAGGCCATGGAGAACTGGGAGCCTTGTTATGCTGATGGGCGGGATGTAAACTGCCAACAGACACTCGGGAGAAGTGTATGGTGTTTCCTGAAACATCTAAAAAACAAAGCAACAGAGCCTAGGCCACTTCCACTTATGGTCCTATAGCTTAGGGATATTAAAATCAAAAAGACACAGCCACCCCAATGTTTGGGACGCCTCTGTTTACAAGAACCTCGTTTACCGTACAAGTTCAATATCACAGAAAGTGAAAAATGGATAAAGAACTTGTGGTACTTACGTACAATGCAGTATCACTCAGCAGTGAAATCTATGCCATCAGGCCCGTAGCAGCACAATGAGTGGATTCAGGTACGATGATTCTAACTGAAATAAGTCACACAGAAAAAGAAACATCATAAGATATCAGTAATACACGGAATGTAAACTTGGCTACACAGGAACTGACTTACAGAACAGAACAGGGTCTCAAATTTAGAAAACCAACTTATGCTTGTTTAAGGGTAAAGGTGAGTTGGGGTGCTGCATAAAACCAGAGATTGAAATGAGCACAGATAAAGTTCCTTAAGCCAAATATGGAATAGACAAGAGCTACTCCTTGCTCAACGAAATGGACTCAACACCGCATATTAAACGCCTAAGAATGTACCTGACTCTTAAGTACCTTAAAACCTATGGATTGCTATGTCTCCGAAAGAGAATCAAGCATGTGTACAGGGACATAAACGCAGCAGTGATAGGATTGGATAGGTTCGGTGAGCAAATGAAGACCCTTTGAAGTCATATTGCATGGTACCCATTCCACGGGTTTCAACTACCCAGGTTTAAGGTATTCTTCCTTCAGCTAAAACATGCATGTGGAACCTAGAGTATGATCAACCATGTGATCGGGAGACGTGTTCAAATATGTCTCAGTTTTCGTACCCTGGTACTCGGGTGCAACATTCCAGACGCTTTACTAACACTCTCCCGACTTGGAGAGTCAGTCCCTTTAACCTCCTGTTTGGCCCAGTTTGCAATTTCTGCGGAAGATGAACAGGAATAGCGAGAACCAATGAGAGACTAGCTGGAGGTGTCTGGACGGGAAAATTTAACTCTCATTTCCCACCAGGAAGAGGAAAGAACCAAAGGCTCAGCGTGCCGTGCCGGAACCAGATTAGGGCCTGAAGCCATCCTGCGGTGTTGCGGCCAGCTCACAAGAAAACGAGTTGAAGAAAGGAGCTCAGGGGCACTGTAATTCACAAACCTGCAGAGTTATAAATGACAACTATCGTCCAAAAATATACTGAAGTAAGGCTGCCAAGAGGACTTGAAAGCGGGGCAGAATTGCAGGAAACCGATTTCAGGAGGTAGACTGGAATTGCATTGAAAGCATAGGAAAAGAGGCAGAACGTCCACAATGATGCACTTGGCCAAAAAGGGCGTATGCGTTTTTTCCTGAATATATTCAGGAAAAAACGCATACGCCCTTTTTGGCCAACCAAGCAAGCTTGCAAAGGAAATCTGCACTACAATGAAGTCTCACTTCCCCCCGGCCAAAAGGGCCATCTGAAAAAAGTGTAAAATCCAGAAAGGCAGGACAGGCCATGGAGAACTGGGAGCCTTGTTATGCTGATGGGCGGGATGTAAACTGCCAACAGACACTCGGGAGAAGTGTATGGTGTTTCCTGAAACATCTAAAAAACAAAGCAACAGAGCCTAGGGCACTTCCACTTATGGTCCTATAGCTTAGGGAAATTAAAATCAAAAAGACACAGCCACCCCAATGTTTGGGACGCCTCTGTTTACAAGAACCTCGTTTACCGTACAAGTTCAATATCACAGAAAGTGAAAAATGGATAAAGAACTTGTGGTACTTACGTACAATGCAGTATCACTCAGCAGTGAAATCTATGTCATCAGGCCCGTAGCAGCACAATGAGTGGATTCAGGTACGATGATTCTAACTGAGATAAGTCACACAGAAAAAGAAACATCATAAGATATCAGTAATACACGGAATGTCAACTTGGCTACACAGGAACTGAATTACAGAACAGAACAGGGTCTCAAATTTAGAAAACCAACTTATGCTTGTTTAAGGGTAAAGGTGAGTTGGGGTGCTGCATAAAACCAGAGATTGAAATGAGCACAGATAAAGTTCCTTAAGCCAAATATGGAATAGACAAGAGCTACTCCTTGCTCAACGAAATGGACTCAACACCGCATATTAAACGCCTAAGAATGTACCTGACTCTTAAGTATCTTAAAACCTATGGATTGCTATGTCTCCGAAAGAGAATCAAGCATGTGTACAGGGACATAAACGCAGCAGTGATAGGATTGGAGAGGTTCGGTGAGCAAATGAAGACCCTTTGAAGTCATATTGCATGGTACCCATTCCACGGGTTTCAACTACCCAGGTTTAAGGTATTCTTCCTTCAGCTAAAACATGCATGTGGAACCTAGAGTATGATCAACCATGTGATCGGGAGACGTGTTCAAATATGTCTCAGTTTTCGTACCCTGGTACTCGGGTGCAACATTCCAGACGCTTTACTAACACTCTCCCGACTTGGAGAGTCAGTCCCTTTAACCTCCTGTTTGGCCCAGTTTGCAATTTCTGCGGAAGATGAACAGGAATAGCGAGAACCAATGAGAGACTAGCTGGAGGTGTCTGGACGGGAAAATTTAACTCTCATTTCCCACCAGGAAGAGGAAATAACCAAAGGCTCAGCGTGCCGTGCCGGAACCAGATTAGGGCCTGAAGCCATCCTGCGGTGTTGCGGCCAGCTCACAAGAAAACGAGTTGAAGAAAGGAGCTCAGGGGCACTGTAATTCACAAACCTGCAGAGTTATAAATGACAACTATCGTCCAAAAATATACTGAAGTAAGGCTGCCAAGAGGACTTGAAAGCGGGGCAGAATTGCAGGAAACCGATTTCAGGAGGTAGACTGGAATTGCATTGAAAGCATAGGAAAAGAGGCAGAACGTCCACAATGATGCACTTGGCCAAAAAGGGCGTATGCGTTCTTTCCTGAATATATTCAGGAAAGAACGCATACGCCCTTTTTGGCCAACCAAGCAAGCTTGCAAAGGAAATCTGCACTACAATGAAGTCTCACTTCCCCCCGGTCAAAAGGGCCATCTGAAAAAAGTGTAAAATCCAGAAAGGCAGGACAGGCCATGGAGAACTGGGAGCCTTGTTATGCTGATGGGCGGGATGTAAACTGCCAACAGACACTCGGGAGAAGTGTATGGTGTTTCCTGAAACATATAAAAAACAAAGCAACAGAGCCTAGGCCACTTCCACTTATGGTCCTATAGCTTAGGGATATTAAAATCAAAAAGACACAGCCACCCCAATGTTTGGGACGCCTCTGTTTACAAGAACCTCGTTTACCGTACAAGTTCAATATCACAGAAAGTGAAAAATGGATAAAGAACTTGTGGTACTTACGTACAATGCAGTATCACTCAGCAGTGAAATCTATGCCATCAGGCCCGTAGCAGCACAATGAGTGGATTCAGGTACGATGATTCTAACTGAAATAAGTCACACAGAAAAAGAAACATCATAAGATATCAGTAATACACGGAATGTAAACTTGGCTACACAGGAACTGACTTACAGAACAGAACAGGGTCTCAAATTTAGAAAACCAACTTATGCTTGTTTAAGGGTAAAGGTGAGTTGGGGTGCTGCATAAAACCAGAGATTGAAATGAGCACAGATAAAGTTCCTTAAGCCAAATATGGAATAGACAAGAGCTACTCCTTGCTCAACGAAATGGACTCAACACCGCATATTAAACGCCTAAGAATGTACCTGACTCTTAAGTACCTTAAAACCTATGGATTGCTATGTCTCCGAAAGAGAATCAAGCATGTGTACAGGGACATAAACGCAGCAGTGATAGGATTGGATAGGTTCGGTGAGCAAATGAAGACCCTTTGAAGTCATATTGCATGGTACCCATTCCACGGGTTTCAACTACCCAGGTTTAAGGTATTCTTCCTTCAGCTAAAACATGCATGTGGAACCTAGAGTATGATCAACCATGTGATCGGGAGACGTGTTCAAATATGTCTCAGTTTTCGTACCCTGGTACTCGGGTGCAACATTCCAGACGCTTTACTAACACTCTCCCGACTTGGAGAGTCAGTCCCTTTAACCTCCTGTTTGGCCCAGTTTGCAATTTCTGCGGAAGATGAACAGGAATAGCGAGAACCAATGAGAGACTAGCTGGAGGTGTCTGGACGGGCAAATTTAACTCTCATTTCCCACCAGGAAGAGGAAATAACCAAAGGCTCAGCGTGCCGTGCCGGAACCAGATTAGGGCCTGAAGCCATCCTGCGGTGTTGCGGCCAGCTCACAAGAAAACGAGTTGAAGAAAGGAGCTCAGGGGCACTGTAATTCACAAACCTGCAGAGTTATAAATGACAACTATCGTCCAAAAATATACTGAAGTAAGGCTGCCAAGAGGACTTGAAAGCGGGGCAGAATTGCAGGAAACCGATTTCAGGAGGTAGACTGGAATTGCATTGAAAGCATAGGAAAAGAGGCAGAACGTCCACAATGATGCACTTGGCCAAAAAGGGCGTATGCGTTTTTTCCTGAATATATTCAGGAAAAAACGCATACGCCCTTTTTGGCCAACCAAGCAAGCTTGCAAAGGAAATCTGCACTACAAAGAAGTCTCACTTCCCCCCGGTCAAAAGGGCCATCTGAAAAAAGTGTAAAATCCAGAAAGGCAGGACAGGCCATGGAGAACTGGGAGCCTTGTTATGCTGATGGGCGGGATGTAAACTGCCAACAGACACTCGGGAGAAGTGTATGGTGTTTCCTGAAACATCTAAAAAACAAAGCAACAGAGCCTAGGCCACTTCCACTTATGGTCCTATAGCTTAGGGAAATTAAAATCAAAAAGACACAGCCACCCCAAAGTTTGGGACGCCTCTGTTTACAAGAACCTCGTTTACCGTACAAGTTCAATATCACAGAAAGTGAAAAATGGATAAAGAACTTGTGGTACTTACGTACAATGCAGTATCACTCAGCAGTGAAATCTATGCCATCAGGCCCGTAGCAGCACAATGAGTGGATTCAGGTACGATGATTCTAACTGAAATAAGTCACACAGAAAAAGAAACATCATAAGATATCAGTAATACACGGAATGTCAACTTGGCTACACAGGAACTGAATTACAGAACAGAACAGGGTCTCAAATTTAGAAAACCAACTTATGCTTGTTTAAGGGTAAAGGTGAGTTGGGGTGCTGCATAAAACCAGAGATTGAAATGAGCACAGATAAAGTTCCTTAAGCCAAATATGGAATAGACAAGAGCTACTCCTTGCTCAACGAAATGGACTCAACACCGCATATTAAACGCCTAAGAATGTACCTGACTCTTAAGTATCTTAAAACCTATGGATTGCTATGTCTCCGAAAGAGAATCAAGCATGTGTACAGGGACATAAACGCAGCAGTGATAGGATTGGAGAGGTTCGGTGAGCAAATGAAGACCCTTTGAAGTCATATTGCATGGTACCCATTCCACGGGTTTCAACTACCCAGGTTTAAGGTATTCTTCCTTCAGCTAAAACATGCATGTGGAACCTAGAGTATGATCAACCATGTGATCGGGAGACGTGTTCAAATATGTCTCAGTTTTTGTACCCTGGTACTCGGGTGCAACATTCCAGACGCTTTACTAACACTCTCCCGACTTGGAGAGTCAGTCCCTTTAACCTCCTGTTTGGCCCAGTTTGCAATTTCTGCGGAAGATGAACAGGAATAGCGAGAACCAATGAGAGACTAGCTGGAGGTGTCTGGACGGGCAAATTTAACTCTCATTTCCCACCAGGAAGAGGAAATAACCAAAGGCTCAGCGTGCCGTGCCGGAACCAGATTAGGGCCTGAAGCCATCCTGCGGTGTTGCGGCCAGCTCACAAGAAAACGAGTTGAAGAAAGGAGCTCAGGGGCACTGTAATTCACAAACCTGCAGAGTTATAAATGACATCTATCGTCCAAAAATATACTGAAGTAAGGCTGCCAAGAGGACTTGAAAGCGGGGCAGAATTGCAGGAAACCGATTTCAGGAGGTAGACTGGAATTGCATTGAAAGCATAGGAAAAGAGGCAGAACGTCCACAATGATGCACTTGGCCAAAAAGGGCGTATGCGTTCTTTCCTGAATATATTCAGGAAAGAACGCATACGCCCTTTTTGGCCAACCAAGCAAGCTTGCAAAGGAAATCTGCACTACAATGAAGTCTCACTTCCCCCCGGTCAAAAGGGCCATCTGAAAAAAGTGTAAAATCCAGAAAGGCAGGACAGGCCATGGAGAACTGGGAGCCTTGTTATGCTGATGGGCGGGATGTAAACTGCCAACAGACACTCGGGAGAAGTGTATGGTGTTTCCTGAAACATCTAAAAAACAAAGCAACAGAGCCTAGGCCACTTCCACTTATGGTCCTATAGCTTAGGGATATTAAAATCAAAAAGACACAGCCACCCCAATGTTTGGGACGCCTCTGTTTACAAGAACCTCGTTTACCGTACAAGTTCAATATCACAGAAAGTGAAAAATGGATAAAGAACTTGTGGTACTTACGTACAATGCAGTATCACTCAGCAGTGAAATCTATGCCATCAGGCCCGTAGCAGCACAATGAGTGGATTCAGGTACGATGATTCTAACTGAAATAAGTCACACAGAAAAAGAAACATCATAAGATATCAGTAATACACGGAATGTAAACTTGGCTACACAGGAACTGACTTACAGAACAGAACAGGGTCTCAAATTTAGAAAACCAACTTATGCTTGTTTAAGGGTAAAGGTGAGTTGGGGTGCTGCATAAAACCAGAGATTGAAATGAGCACAGATAAAGTTCCTTAAGCCAAATATGGAATAGACAAGAGCTACTCCTTGCTCAACGAAATGGACTCAACACCGCATATTAAACGCCTAAGAATGTACCTGACTCTTAAGTACCTTAAAACCTATGGATTGCTATGTCTCCGAAAGAGAATCAAGCATGTGTACAGGGACATAAACGCAGCAGTGATAGGATTGGATAGGTTCGGTGAGCAAATGAAGACCCTTTGAAGTCATATTGCATGGTACCCATTCCACGGGTTTCAACTACCCAGGTTTAAGGTATTCTTCCTTCAGCTAAAACATGCATGTGGAACCTAGAGTATGATCAACCATGTGATCGGGAGACGTGTTCAAATATGTCTCAGTTTTCGTACCCTGGTACTCGGGTGCAACATTCCAGACGCTTTACTAACACTCTCCCGACTTGGAGAGTCAGTCCCTTTAACCTCCTGTTTGGCCCAGTTTGCAATTTCTGCGGAAGATGAACAGGAATAGCGAGAACCAATGAGAGACTAGCTGGAGGTGTCTGGACGGGCAAATTTAACTCTCATTTCCCACCAGGAAGAGGAAATAACCAAAGGCTCAGCGTGCCGTGCCGGAACCAGATTAGGGCCTGAAGCCATCCTGCGGTGTTGCGGCCAGCTCACAAGAAAACGAGTTGAAGAAAGGAGCTCAGGGGCACTGTAATTCACAAACCTGCAGAGTTATAAATGACAACTATCGTCCAAAAATATACTGAAGTAAGGCTGCCAAGAGGACTTGAAAGCGGGGCAGAATTGCAGGAAACCGATTTCAGGAGGTAGACTGGAATTGCATTGAAAGCATAGGAAAAGAGGCAGAACGTCCACAATGATGCACTTGGCCAAAAAGGGCGTATGCGTTTTTTCCTGAATATATTCAGGAAAAAACGCATACGCCCTTTTTGGCCAACCAAGCAAGCTTGCAAAGGAAATCTGCACTACAATGAAGTCTCACTTCCCCCCGGTCAAAAGGGCCATCTGAAAAAAGTGTAAAATCCAGAAAGGCAGGACAGGCCATGGAGAACTGGGAGCCTTGTTATGCTGATGGGCGGGATGTAAACTGCCAACAGACACTCGGGAGAAGTGTATGGTGTTTCCTGAAACATCTAAAAAACAAAGCAACAGAGCCTAGGCCACTTCCACTTATGGTCCTATAGCTTAGGGAAATTAAAATCAAAAAGACACAGCCACCCCAAAGTTTGGGACGCCTCTGTTTACAAGAACCTCGTTTACCGTACAAGTTCAATATCACAGAAAGTGAAAAATGGATAAAGAACTTGTGGTACTTACGTACAATGCAGTATCACTCAGCAGTGAAATCTATGCCATCAGGCCCGTAGCAGCACAATGAGTGGATTCAGGTACGATGATTCTAACTGAAATAAGTCACACAGAAAAAGAAACATCATAAGATATCAGTAATACACGGAATGTAAACTTGGCTACACAGGAACTGAATTACAGAACAGAACAGGGTCTCAAATTTAGAAAACCAACTTATGCTTGTTTAAGGGTAAAGGTGAGTTGGGGTGCTGCATAAAACCAGAGATTGAAATGAGCACAGATAAAGTTCCTTAAGCCAAATATGGAATAGACAAGAGCTACTCCTTGCTCAACGAAATGGACTCAACACCGCATATTAAACGCCTAAGAATGTACCTGACTCTTAAGTATCTTAAAACCTATGGATTGCTATGTCTCCGAAAGAGAATCAAGCATGTGTACAGGGACATAAACGCAGCAGTGATAGGATTGGAGAGGTTCGGTGAGCAAATGAAGACCCTTTGAAGTCATATTGCATGGTACCCATTCCACGGGTTTCAACTACCCAGGTTTAAGGTATTCTTCCTTCATCTAAAACATACATGTGGAACCTAGAGTATGATCAACCATGTGATCGGGAGACGTGTTCAAATATGTCTCAGTTTTCGTACCCTGGTACTCGGGTGCAACATTCCAGACGCTTTACTAACACTCTCCCGACTTGGAGAGTCAGTCCCTTTAACCTCCTGTTTGGCCCAGTTTGCAATTTCTGCGGAAGATGAACAGGAATAGCGAGAACCAATGAGAGACTAGCTGGAGGTGTCTGGACGGGCAAATTTAACTCTCATTTCCCACCAGGAAGAGGAAATAACCAAAGGCTCAGCGTGCCGTGCCGGAACCAGATTAGGGCCTGAAGCCATCCTGCGGTGTTGCGGCCAGCTCACAAGAAAACGAGTTGAAGAAAGGAGCTCAGGGGCACTGTAATTCACAAACCTGCAGAGTTATAAATGACAACTATCGTCCAAAAATATACTGAAGTAAGGCTGCCAAGAGGACTTGAAAGCGGGGCAGAATTGCAGGAAACCGATTTCAGGAGGTAGACTGGAATTGCATTGAAAGCATAGGAAAAGAGGCAGAACGTCCACAATGATGCACTTGGCCAAAAAGGGCGTATGCGTTTTTTCCTGAATATATTCAGGAAAGAACGCATACGCCCTTTTTGGCCAACCAAGCAAGCTTGCAAAGGAAATCTGCACTACAATGAAGTCTCACTTCCCCCCGGTCAAAAGGGCCATCTGAAAAAAGTGTAAAATCCAGAAAGGCAGGACAGGCCATGGAGAACTGGGAGCCTTGTTATGCTGATGGGCGGGATGTAAACTGCCAACAGACACTCGGGAGAAGTGTATGGTGTTTCCTGAAACATCTAAAAAACAAAGCAACAGAGCCTAGGCCACTTCCACTTATGGTCCTATAGCTTAGGGAAATTAAAATCAAAAAGACACAGCCACCCCAATGTTTGGGACGCCTCTGTTTACAAGAACCTCGTTTACCATACAAGTTCAATATCACAGAAAGTGAAAAATGGATAAAGAACTTGTGGTACTTACGTACAATGCAGTATCACTCAGCAGTGAAATCTATGTCATCAGGCCCGTAGCAGCACAATGAGTGGATTCAGGTACGATGATTCTAACTGAAATAAGTCACACAGAAAAAGAAACATCATAAGATATCAGTAATACACGGAATGTCAACTTGGCTACACAGGAACTGAATTACAGAACAGAACAGGGTCTCAAATTTAGAAAACCAACTTATGCTTGTTTAAGGGTAAAGGTGAGTTGGGGTGCTGCATAAAACCAGAGATTGAAATGAGCACAGATAAAGTTCCTTAAGCCAAATATGGAATAGACAAGAGCTACTCCTTGCTCAACGAAATGGACTCAACACCGCATATTAAACGCCTAAGAATGTACCTGACTCTTAAGTATCTTAAAACCTATGGATTGCTATGTCTCCGAAAGAGAATCAAGCATGTGTACAGGGACATAAACGCAGCAGTGATAGGATTGGAGAGGTTCGGTGAGCAAATGAAGACCCTTTGAAGTCATATTGCATGGTACCCATTCCACGGGTTTCAACTACCCAGGTTTAAGGTATTCTTCCTTCAGCTAAAACATGCATGTGGAACCTAGAGTATGATCAACCATGTGATCGGGAGACGTGTTCAAATATGTCTCAGTTTTCGTACCCTGGTACTCGGGTGCAACATTCCAGACGCTTTACTAACACTCTCCCGACTTGGAGAGTCAGTCCCTTTAACCTCCTGTTTGGCCCAGTTTGCAATTTCTGCGGAAGATGAACAGGAATAGCGAGAACCAATGAGAGACTAGCTGGAGGTGTCTGGACGGGCAAATTTAACTCTCATTTCCCACCAGGAAGAGGAAATAACCAAAGGCTCAGCGTGCCGTGCCGGAACCAGATTAGGGCCTGAAGCCATCCTGCGGTGTTGCGGCCAGCTCACAAGAAAACGAGTTGAAGAAAGGAGCTCAGGGGCACTGTAATTCACAAACCTGCAGAGTTATAAATGACAACTATCGTCCAAAAATATACTGAAGTAAGGCTGCCAAGAGGACTTGAAAGCGGGGCAGAATTGCAGGAAACCGATTTCAGGAGGTAGACTGGAATTGCATTGAAAGCATAGGAAAAGAGGCAGAACGTCCACAATGATGCACTTGGCCAAAAAGGGCGTATGCGTTCTTTCCTGAATATATTCAGGAAAGAACGCATACGCCCTTTTTGGCCAACCAAGCAAGCTTGCAAAGGAAATCTGCACTACAATGAAGTCTCACTTCCCCCCGGTCAAAAGGGCCATCTGAAAAAAGTGTAAAATCCAGAAAGGCAGGACAGGCCATGGAGAACTGGGAGCCTTGTTATGCTGATGGGCGGGATGTAAACTGCCAACAGACACTCGGGAGAAGTGTATGGTGTTTCCTGAAACATCTAAAAAACAAAGCAACAGAGCCTAGGCCACTTCCACTTATGGTCCTATAGCTTAGGGATATTAAAATCAAAAAGACACAGCCACCCCAATGTTTGGGACGCCTCTGTTTACAAGAACCTCGTTTACCGTACAAGTTCAATATCACAGAAAGTGAAAAATGGATAAAGAACTTGTGGTACTTACGTACAATGCAGTATCACTCAGCAGTGAAATCTATGCCATCAGGCCCGTAGCAGCACAATGAGTGGATTCAGGTACGATGATTCTAACTGAAATAAGTCACACAGAAAAAGAAACATCATAAGATATCAGTAATACACGGAATGTAAACTTGGCTACACAGGAACTGACTTACAGAACAGAACAGGGTCTCAAATTTAGAAAACCAACTTATGCTTGTTTAAGGGTAAAGGTGAGTTGGGGTGCTGCATAAAACCAGAGATTGAAATGAGCACAGATAAAGTTCCTTAAGCCAAATATGGAATAGACAAGAGCTACTCCTTGCTCAACGAAATGGACTCAACACCGCATATTAAACGCCTAAGAATGTACCTGACTCTTAAGTACCTTAAAACCTATGGATTGCTATGTCTCCGAAAGAGAATCAAGCATGTGTACAGGGACATAAACGCAGCAGTGATAGGATTGGATAGGTTCGGTGAGCAAATGAAGACCCTTTGAAGTCATATTGCATGGTACCCATTCCACGGGTTTCAACTACCCAGGTTTAAGGTATTCTTCCTTCAGCTAAAACATGCATGTGGAACCTAGAGTATGATCAACCATGTGATCGGGAGACGTGTTCAAATATGTCTCAGTTTTCGTACCCTGGTACTCGGGTGCAACATTCCAGACGCTTTACTAACACTCTCCCGACTTGGAGAGTCAGTCCCTTTAACCTCCTGTTTGGCCCAGTTTGCAATTTCTGCGGAAGATGAACAGGAATAGCGAGAACCAATGAGAGACTAGCTGGAGGTGTCTGGACGGGCAAATTTAACTCTCATTTCCCACCAGGAAGAGGAAATAACCAAAGGCTCAGCGTGCCGTGCCGGAACCAGATTAGGGCCTGAAGCCATCCTGCGGTGTTGCGGCCAGCTCACAAGAAAACGAGTTGAAGAAAGGAGCTCAGGGGCACTGTAATTCACAAACCTGCAGAGTTATAAATGACAACTATCGTCCAAAAATATACTGAAGTAAGGCTGCCAAGAGGACTTGAAAGCGGGGCAGAATTGCAGGAAACCGATTTCAGGAGGTAGACTGGAATTGCATTGAAAGCATAGGAAAAGAGGCAGAACGTCCACAATGATGCACTTGGCCAAAAAGGGCGTATGCGTTTTTTCCTGAATATATTCAGGAAAAAACGCATACGCCCTTTTTGGCCAACCAAGCAAGCTTGCAAAGGAAATCTGCACTACAAAGAAGTCTCACTTCCCCCCGGTCAAAAGGGCCATCTGAAAAAAGTGTAAAATCCAGAAAGGCAGGACAGGCCATGGAGAACTGGGAGCCTTGTTATGCTGATGGGCGGGATGTAAACTGCCAACAGACACTCGGGAGAAGTGTATGGTGTTTCCTGAAACATCTAAAAAACAAAGCAACAGAGCCTAGGCCACTTCCACTTATGGTCCTATAGCTTAGGGAAATTAAAATCAAAAAGACACAGCCACCCCAAAGTTTGGGACGCCTCTGTTTACAAGAACCTCGTTTACCGTACAAGTTCAATATCACAGAAAGTGAAAAATGGATAAAGAACTTGTGGTACTTACGTACAATGCAGTATCACTCAGCAGTGAAATCTATGCCATCAGGCCCGTAGCAGCACAATGAGTGGATTCAGGTACGATGATTCTAACTGAAATAAGTCACACAGAAAAAGAAACATCATAAGATATCAGTAATACACGGAATGTCAACTTGGCTACACAGGAACTGAATTACAGAACAGAACAGGGTCTCAAATTTAGAAAACCAACTTATGCTTGTTTAAGGGTAAAGGTGAGTTGGGGTGCTGCATAAAACCAGAGATTGAAATGAGCACAGATAAAGTTCCTTAAGCCAAATATGGAATAGACAAGAGCTACTCCTTGCTCAACGAAATGGACTCAACACCGCATATTAAACGCCTAAGAATGTACCTGACTCTTAAGTATCTTAAAACCTATGGATTGCTATGTCTCCGAAAGAGAATCAAGCATGTGTACAGGGACATAAACGCAGCAGTGATAGGATTGGAGAGGTTCGGTGAGCAAATGAAGACCCTTTGAAGTCATATTGCATGGTACCCATTCCACGGGTTTCAACTACCCAGGTTTAAGGTATTCTTCCTTCATCTAAAACATACATGTGGAACCTAGAGTATGATCAACCATGTGATCGGGAGACGTGTTCAAATATGTCTCAGTTTTCGTACCCTGGTACTCGGGTGCAACATTCCAGACGCTTTACTAACACTCTCCCGACTTGGAGAGTCAGTCCCTTTAACCTCCTGTTTGGCCCAGTTTGCAATTTCTGCGGAAGATGAACAGGAATAGCGAGAACCAATGAGAGACTAGCTGGAGGTGTCTGGACGGGCAAATTTAACTCTCATTTCCCACCAGGAAGAGGAAATAACCAAAGGCTCAGCGTGCCGTGCCGGAACCAGATTAGGGCCTGAAGCCATCCTGCGGTGTTGCGGCCAGCTCACAAGAAAACGAGTTGAAGAAAGGAGCTCAGGGGCACTGTAATTCACAAACCTGCAGAGTTATAAATGACAACTATCGTCCAAAAATATACTGAAGTAAGGCTGCCAAGAGGACTTGAAAGCGGGGCAGAATTGCAGGAAACCGATTTCAGGAGGTAGACTGGAATTGCATTGAAAGCATAGGAAAAGAGGCAGAACGTCCACAATGATGCACTTGGCCAAAAAGGGCGTATGCGTTTTTTCCTGAATATATTCAGGAAAAAACGCATACGCCCTTTTTGGCCAACCAAGCAAGCTTGCAAAGGAAATCTGCACTACAATGAAGTCTCACTTCCCCCCGGTCAAAAGGGCCATCTGAAAAAAGTGTAAAATCCAGAAAGGCAGGACAGGCCATGGAGAACTGGGAGCCTTGTTATGCTGATGGGCGGGATGTAAACTGCCAACAGACACTCGGGAGAAGTGTATGGTGTTTCCTGAAACATCTAAAAAACAAAGCAACAGAGCCTAGGCCACTTCCACTTATGGTCCTATAGCTTAGGGAAATTAAAATCAAAAAGACACAGCCACCCCAATGTTTGGGACGCCTCTGTTTACAAGAACCTCGTTTACCGTACAAGTTCAATATCACAGAAAGTGAAAAATGGATAAAGAACTTGTGGTACTTACGTACAATGCAGTATCACTCAGCAGTGAAATCTATGTCATCAGGCCCGTAGCAGCACAATGAGTGGATTCAGGTACGATGATTCTAACTGAAATAAGTCACACAGAAAAAGAAACATCATAAGATATCAGTAATACACGGAATGTCAACTTGGCTACACAGGAACTGAATTACAGAACAGAACAGGGTCTCAAATTTAGAAAACCAACTTATGCTTGTTTAAGGGTAAAGGTGAGTTGGGGTGCTGCATAAAACCAGAGATTGAAATGAGCACAGATAAAGTTCCTTAAGCCAAATATGGAATAGACAAGAGCTACTCCTTGCTCAACGAAATGGACTCAACACCGCATATTAAACGCCTAAGAATGTACCTGACTCTTAAGTATCTTAAAACCTATGGATTGCTATGTCTCCGAAAGAGAATCAAGCATGTGTACAGGGACATAAACGCAGCAGTGATAGGATTGGAGAGGTTCGGTGAGCAAATGAAGACCCTTTGAAGTCATATTGCATGGTACCCATTCCACGGGTTTCAACTACCCAGGTTTAAGGTATTCTTCCTTCAGCTAAAACATGCATGTGGAACCTAGAGTATGATCAACCATGTGATCGGGAGACGTGTTCAAATATGTCTCAGTTTTCGTACCCTGGTACTCGGGTGCAACATTCCAGACGCTTTACTAACACTCTCCCGACTTGGAGAGTCAGTCCCTTTAACCTCCTGTTTGGCCCAGTTTGCAATTTCTGCGGAAGATGAACAGGAATAGCGAGAACCAATGAGAGACTAGCTGGAGGTGTCTGGACGGGCAAATTTAACTCTCATTTCCCACCAGGAAGAGGAAATAACCAAAGGCTCAGCGTGCCGTGCCGGAACCAGATTAGGGCCTGAAGCCATCCTGCGGTGTTGCGGCCAGCTCACAAGAAAACGAGTTGAAGAAAGGAGCTCAGGGGCACTGTAATTCACAAACCTGCAGAGTTATAAATGACAACTATCGTCCAAAAATATACTGAAGTAAGGCTGCCAAGAGGACTTGAAAGCGGGGCAGAATTGCAGGAAACCGATTTCAGGAGGTAGACTGGAATTGCATTGAAAGCATAGGAAAAGAGGCAGAACGTCCACAATGATGCACTTGGCCAAAAAGGGCGTATGCGTTCTTTCCTGAATATATTCAGGAAAGAACGCATACGCCCTTTTTGGCCAACCAAGCAAGCTTGCAAAGGAAATCTGCACTACAATGAAGTCTCACTTCCCCCCGGTCAAAAGGGCCATCTGAAAAAAGTGTAAAATCCAGAAAGGCAGGACAGGCCATGGAGAACTGGGAGCCTTGTTATGCTGATGGGCGGGATGTAAACTGCCAACAGACACTCGGGAGAAGTGTATGGTGTTTCCTGAAACATCTAAAAAACAAAGCAACAGAGCCTAGGCCACTTCCACTTATGGTCCTATAGCTTAGGGATATTAAAATCAAAAAGACACAGCCACCCCAATGTTTGGGACGCCTCTGTTTACAAGAACCTCGTTTACCGTACAAGTTCAATATCACAGAAAGTGAAAAATGGATAAAGAACTTGTGGTACTTACGTACAATGCAGTATCACTCAGCAGTGAAATCTATGCCATCAGGCCCGTAGCAGCACAATGAGTGGATTCAGGTACGATGATTCTAACTGAAATAAGTCACACAGAAAAAGAAACATCATAAGATATCAGTAATACATGGAATGTAAACTTGGCTACACAGGAACTGACTTACAGAACAGAACAGGGTCTCAAATTTAGAAAACCAACTTATGCTTGTTTAAGGGTAAAGGTGAGTTGGGGTGCTGCATAAAACCAGAGATTGAAATGAGCACAGATAAAGTTCCTTAAGCCAAATATGGAATAGACAAGAGCTACTCCTTGCTCAACGAAATGGACTCAACACCGCATATTAAACGCCTAAGAATGTACCTGACTCTTAAGTACCTTAAAACCTATGGATTGCTATGTCTCCGAAAGAGAATCAAGCATGTGTACAGGGACATAAACGCAGCAGTGATAGGATTGGATAGGTTCGGTGAGCAAATGAAGACCCTTTGAAGTCATATTGCATGGTACCCATTCCACGGGTTTCACTACCCAGGTTTAAGGTATTCTTCCTTCAGCTAAAACATGCATGTGGAACCTAGAGTATGATCAACCATGTGATCGGGAGACGTGTTCAAATATGTCTCAGTTTTCGTACCCTGGTACTCTGGTGCAACATTCCAGACGCTTTACTAACACTCTCCCGACTTGGAGAGTCAGTCCCTTTAACCTCCTGTTTGGCCCAGTTTGCAATTTCTGCGGAAGATGAACAGGAATAGCGAGAACCAATGAGAGACTAGCTGGAGGTGTCTGGACGGGCAAATTTAACTCTCATTTCCCACCAGGAAGAGGAAATAACCAAAGGCTCAGCGTGCCGTGCCGGAACCAGATTAGGGCCTGAAGCCATCCTGCGGTGTTGCGGCCAGCTCACAAGAAAACGAGTTGAAGAAAGGAGCTCAGGGGCACTGTAATTCACAAACCTGCAGAGTTATAAATGACAACTATCGTCCAAAAATATACTGAAGTAAGGCTGCCAAGAGGACTTGAAAGCGGGGCAGAATTGCAGGAAACCGATTTCAGGAGGTAGACTGGAATTGCATTGAAAGCATAGGAAAAGAGGCAGAACGTCCACAATGATGCACTTGGCCAAAAAGGGCGTATGCGTTTTTTCCTGAATATATTCAGGAAAAAACGCATACGCCCTTTTTGGCCAACCAAGCAAGCTTGCAAAGGAAATCTGCACTACAATGAAGTCTCACTTCCCCCCGGTCAAAAGGGCCATCTGAAAAAAGTGTAAAATCCAGAAAGGCAGGACAGGCCATGGAGAACTGGGAGCCTTGTTATGCTGATGGGCGGGATGTAAACTGCCAACAGACACTCGGGAGAAGTGTATGGTGTTTCCTGAAACATCTAAAAAACAAAGCAACAGAGCCTAGGCCACTTCCACTTATGGTCCTATAGCTTAGGGAAATTAAAATCAAAAAGACACAGCCACCCCAAAGTTTGGGACGCCTCTGTTTACAAGAACCTCGTTTACCGTACAAGTTCAATATCACAGAAAGTGAAAAATGGATAAAGAACTTGTGGTACTTACGTACAATGCAGTATCACTCAGCAGTGAAATCTATGCCATCAGGCCCGTAGCAGCACAATGAGTGGATTCAGGTACGATGATTCTAACTGAAATAAGTCACACAGAAAAAGAAACATCATAAGATATCAGTAATACACGGAATGTAAACTTGGCTACACAGGAACTGAATTACAGAACAGAACAGGGTCTCAAATTTAGAAAACCAACTTATGCTTGTTTAAGGGTAAAGGTGAGTTGGGGTGCTGCATAAAACCAGAGATTGAAATGAGCACAGATAAAGTTCCTTAAGCCAAATATGGAATAGACAAGAGCTACTCCTTGCTCAACGAAATGGACTCAACACCGCATATTAAACGCCTAAGAATGTACCTGACTCTTAAGTATCTTAAAACCTATGGATTGCTATGTCTCCGAAAGAGAATCAAGCATGTGTACAGGGACATAAACGCAGCAGTGATAGGATTGGAGAGGTTCGGTGAGCAAATGAAGACCCTTTGAAGTCATATTGCATGGTACCCATTCCACGGGTTTCAACTACCCAGGTTTAAGGTATTCTTCCTTCATCTAAAACATACATGTGGAACCTAGAGTATGATCAACCATGTGATCGGGAGACGTGTTCAAATATGTCTCAGTTTTCGTACCCTGGTACTCGGGTGCAACATTCCAGACGCTTTACTAACACTCTCCCGACTTGGAGAGTCAGTCCCTTTAACCTCCTGTTTGGCCCAGTTTGCAATTTCTGCGGAAGATGAACAGGAATAGCGAGAACCAATGAGAGACTAGCTGGAGGTGTCTGGACGGGCAAATTTAACTCTCATTTCCCACCAGGAAGAGGAAATAACCAAAGGCTCAGCGTGCCGTGCCGGAACCAGATTAGGGCCTGAAGCCATCCTGCGGTGTTGCGGCCAGCTCACAAGAAAACGAGTTGAAGAAAGGAGCTCAGGGGCACTGTAATTCACAAACCTGCAGAGTTATAAATGACAACTATCGTCCAAAAATATACTGAAGTAAGGCTGCCAAGAGGACTTGAAAGCGGGGCAGAATTGCAGGAAACCGATTTCAGGAGGTAGACTGGAATTGCATTGAAAGCATAGGAAAAGAGGCAGAACGTCCACAATGATGCACTTGGCCAAAAAGGGCGTATGCGTTTTTTCCTGAATATATTCAGGAAAAAACGCATACGCCCTTTTTGGCCAACCAAGCAAGCTTGCAAAGGAAATCTGCACTACAATGAAGTCTCACTTCCCCCCGGTCAAAAGGGCCATCTGAAAAAAGTGTAAAATCCAGAAAGGCAGGACAGGCCATGGAGAACTGGGAGCCTTGTTATGCTGATGGGCGGGATGTAAACTGCCAACAGACACTCGGGAGAAGTGTATGGTGTTTCCTGAAACATCTAAAAAACAAAGCAACAGAGCCTAGGCCACTTCCACTTATGGTCCTATAGCTTAGGGAAATTAAAATCAAAAAGACACAGCCACCCCAATGTTTGGGACGCCTCTGTTTACAAGAACCTCGTTTACCGTACAAGTTCAATATCACAGAAAGTGAAAAATGGATAAAGAACTTGTGGTACTTACGTACAATGCAGTATCACTCAGCAGTGAAATCTATGTCATCAGGCCCGTAGCAGCACAATGAGTGGATTCAGGTACGATGATTCTAACTGAAATAAGTCACACAGAAAAAGAAACATCATAAGATATCAGTAATACACGGAATGTCAACTTGGCTACACAGGAACTGAATTACAGAACAGAACAGGGTCTCAAATTTAGAAAACCAACTTATGCTTGTTTAAGGGTAAAGGTGAGTTGGGGTGCTGCATAAAACCAGAGATTGAAATGAGCACAGATAAAGTTCCTTAAGCCAAATATGGAATAGACAAGAGCTACTCCTTGCTCAACGAAATGGACTCAACACCGCATATTAAACGCCTAAGAATGTACCTGACTCTTAAGTATCTTAAAACCTATGGATTGCTATGTCTCCGAAAGAGAATCAAGCATGTGTACAGGGACATAAACGCAGCAGTGATAGGATTGGAGAGGTTCGGTGAGCAAATGAAGACCCTTTGAAGTCATATTGCATGGTACCCATTCCACGGGTTTCAACTACCCAGGTTTAAGGTATTCTTCCTTCAGCTAAAACATGCATGTGGAACCTAGAGTATGATCAACCATGTGATCGGGAGACGTGTTCAAATATGTCTCAGTTTTTGTACCCTGGTACTCGGGTGCAACATTCCAGACGCTTTACTAACACTCTCCCGACTTGGAGAGTCAGTCCCTTTAACCTCCTGTTTGGCCCAGTTTGCAATTTCTGCGGAAGATGAACAGGAATAGCGAGAACCAATGAGAGACTAGCTGGAGGTGTCTGGACGGGCAAATTTAACTCTCATTTCCCACCAGGAAGAGGAAATAACCAAAGGCTCAGCGTGCCGTGCCGGAACCAGATTAGGGCCTGAAGCCATCCTGCGGTGTTGCGGCCAGCTCACAAGAAAACGAGTTGAAGAAAGGAGCTCAGGGGCACTGTAATTCACAAACCTGCAGAGTTATAAATGACAACTATCGTCCAAAAATATACTGAAGTAAGGCTGCCAAGAGGACTTGAAAGCGGGGCAGAATTGCAGGAAACCGATTTCAGGAGGTAGACTGGAATTGCATTGAAAGCATAGGAAAAGAGGCAGAACGTCCACAATGATGCACTTGGCCAAAAAGGGCGTATGCGTTCTTTCCTGAATATATTCAGGAAAGAACGCATACGCCCTTTTTGGCCAACCAAGCAAGCTTGCAAAGGAAATCTGCACTACAATGAAGTCTCACTTCCCCCCGGTCAAAAGGGCCATCTGAAAAAAGTGTAAAATCCAGAAAGGCAGGACAGGCCATGGAGAACTGGGAGCCTTGTTATGCTGATGGGCGGGATGTAAACTGCCAACAGACACTCGGGAGAAGTGTATGGTGTTTCCTGAAACATCTAAAAAACAAAGCAACAGAGCCTAGGCCACTTCCACTTATGGTCCTATAGCTTAGGGAAATTAAAATCAAAAAGACACAGCCACCCCAATGTTTGGGACGCCTCTGTTTACAAGAACCTCGTTTACCGTACAAGTTCAATATCACAGAAAGTGAAAAATGGATAAAGAACTTGTGGTACTTACGTACAATGCAGTATCACTCAGCAGTGAAATCTATGTCATCAGGCCCGTAGCAGCACAATGAGTGGATTCAGGTACGATGATTCTAACTGAAATAAGTCACACAGAAAAAGAAACAACATAAGATATCAGTAATACACGGAATGTAAACTTGGCTACACAGGAACTGAATTACAGAACAGAACAGGGTCTCAAATTTAGAAAACCAACTTATGCTTGTTTAAGGGTAAAGGTGAGTTGGGGTGCTGCATAAAACCAGAGATTGAAATGAGCACAGATAAAGTTCCTTAAGCCAAATATGGAATAGACAAGAGCTACTCCTTGCTCAACGAAATGGACTCAACACCGCATATTAAACGCCTAAGAATGTACCTGACTCTTAAGTATCTTAAAACCTATGGATTGCTATGTCTCCGAAAGAGAATCAAGCATGTGTACAGGGACATAAACGCAGCAGTGATAGGATTGGAGAGGTTCGGTGAGCAAATGAAGACCCTTTGAAGTCATATTGCATGGTACCCATTCCACGGGTTTCAACTACCCAGGTTTAAGGTATTCTTCCTTCAGCTAAAACATGCATGTGGAACCTAGAGTATGATCAACCATGTGATCGGGAGACGTGTTCAAATATGTCTCAGTTTTCGTACCTGGTACTCGGGTGCAACATTCCAGACGCTTTACTAACACTCTCCCGACTTGGAGAGTCAGTCCCTTTAACCTCCTGTTTGGCCCAGTTTGCAATTTCTGCGGAAGATGAACAGGAATAGCGAGAACCAATGAGAGACTAGCTGGAGGTGTCTGGACGGGAAAATTTAACTCTCATTTCCCACCAGGAAGAGGAAAGAACCAAAGGCTCAGCGTGCCGTGCCGGAACCAGATTAGGGCCTGAAGCCATCCTGCGGTGTTGCGGCCAGCTCACAAGAAAACGAGTTGAAGAAAGGAGCTCAGGGGCACTGTAATTCACAAACCTGCAGAGTTATAAATGACAACTATCGTCCAAAAATATACTGAAGTAAGGCTGCCAAGAGGACTTGAAAGCGGGGCAGAATTGCAGGAAACCGATTTCAGGAGGTAGACTGGAATTGCATTGAAAGCATAGGAAAAGAGGCAGAACGTCCACAATGATGCACTTGGCCAAAAAGGGCGTATGCGTTTTTTCCTGAATATATTCAGGAAAAAACGCATACGCCCTTTTTGGCCAACCAAGCAAGCTTGCAAAGGAAATCTGCACTACAATGAAGTCTCACTTCCCCCCGGCCAAAAGGGCCATCTGAAAAAAGTGTAAAATCCAGAAAGGCAGGACAGGCCATGGAGAACTGGGAGCCTTGTTATGCTGATGGGCGGGATGTAAACTGCCAACAGACACTCGGGAGAAGTGTATGGTGTTTCCTGAAACATCTAAAAAACAAAGCAACAGAGCCTAGGGCACTTCCACTTATGGTCCTATAGCTTAGGGAAATTAAAATCAAAAAGACACAGCCACCCCAATGTTTGGGACGCCTCTGTTTACAAGAACCTCGTTTACCGTACAAGTTCAATATCACAGAAAGTGAAAAATGGATAAAGAACTTGTGGTACTTACGTACAATGCAGTATCACTCAGCAGTGAAATCTATGTCATCAGGCCCGTAGCAGCACAATGAGTGGATTCAGGTACGATGATTCTAACTGAGATAAGTCACACAGAAAAAGAAACATCATAAGATATCAGTAATACACGGAATGTCAACTTGGCTACACAGGAACTGAATTACAGAACAGAACAGGGTCTCAAATTTAGAAAACCAACTTATGCTTGTTTAAGGGTAAAGGTGAGTTGGGGTGCTGCATAAAACCAGAGATTGAAATGAGCACAGATAAAGTTCCTTAAGCCAAATATGGAATAGACAAGAGCTACTCCTTGCTCAACGAAATGGACTCAACACCGCATATTAAACGCCTAAGAATGTACCTGACTCTTAAGTATCTTAAAACCTATGGATTGCTATGTCTCCGAAAGAGAATCAAGCATGTGTACAGGGACATAAACGCAGCAGTGATAGGATTGGAGAGGTTCGGTGAGCAAATGAAGACCCTTTGAAGTCATATTGCATGGTACCCATTCCACGGGTTTCAACTACCCAGGTTTAAGGTATTCTTCCTTCAGCTAAAACATGCATGTGGAACCTAGAGTATGATCAACCATGTGATCGGGAGACGTGTTCAAATATGTCTCAGTTTTCGTACCCTGGTACTCGGGTGCAACATTCCAGACGCTTTACTAACACTCTCCCGACTTGGAGAGTCAGTCCCTTTAACCTCCTGTTTGGCCCAGTTTGCAATTTCTGCGGAAGATGAACAGGAATAGCGAGAACCAATGAGAGACTAGCTGGAGGTGTCTGGACGGGAAAATTTAACTCCCATTTCCCACCAGGAAGAGGAAAGAACCAAAGGCTCAGCGTGCCGTGCCGGAACCAGATTAGGGCCTGAAGCCATCCTGCGGTGTTGCGGCCAGCTCACAAGAAAGCGAGTTGAAGAAAGGAGCTCAGGGGCACTGTAATTCACAAACCTGCAGAGTTATAAATGACAACTATCGTCCAAAAATATACTGAAGTAAGGCTGCCAAGAGGACTTGAAAGCGGGGCAGAATTGCAGGAAACCGATTTCAGGAGGTAGACTGGAATTGCATTGAAAGCATAGGAAAAGAGGCAGAACGTCCACAATGATGCACTTGGCCAAAAAGGGCGTATGCGTTTTTTCCTGAATATATTCAGGAAAGAACGCATACGCCCTTTTTGGCCAACCAAGCAAGCTTGCAAAGGAAATCTGCACTACAATGAAGTCTCACTTCCCCCCGGCCAAAAGGGCCATCTGAAAAAAGTGTAAAATCCAGAAAGGCAGGACAGGCCATGGAGAACTGGGAGCCTTGTTATGCTGATGGGCGGGATGTAAACTGCCAACAGACACTCGGGAGAAGTGTATGGTGTTTCCTGAAACATCTAAAAAACAAAGCAACAGAGCCTAGGGCACTTCCACTTATGGTCCTATAGCTTAGGGAAATTAAAATCAAAAAGACACAGCCACCCCAATGTTTGGGACGCCTCTGTTTACAAGAACCTCGTTTACCGTACAAGTTCAATATCACAGAAAGTGAAAAATGGATAAAGAACTTGTGGTACTTACGTACAATGCAGTATCACTCAGCAGTGAAATCTATGTCATCAGGCCCGTAGCAGCACAATGAGTGGATTCAGGTACGATGATTCTAACTGAAATAAGTCACACAGAAAAAGAAACATCATAAGATATCAGTAATACACGGAATGTCAACTTGGCTACACAGGAACTGAATTACAGAACAGAACAGGGTCTCAAATTTAGAAAACCAACTTATGCTTGTTTAAGGGTAAAGGTGAGTTGGGGTGCTGCATAAAACCAGAGATTGAAATGAGCACAGATAAAGTTCCTTAAGCCAAATATGGAATAGACAAGAGCTACTCCTTGCTCAACGAAATGGACTCAACACCGCATATTAAACGCCTAAGAATGTACCTGACTCTTAAGTATCTTAAAACCTATGGATTGCTATGTCTCCGAAAGAGAATCAAGCATGTGTACAGGGACATAAACGCAGCAGTGATAGGATTGGAGAGGTTCGGTGAGCAAATGAAGACCCTTTGAAGTCATATTGCATGGTACCCATTCCACGGGTTTCAACTACCCAGGTTTAAGGTATTCTTCCTTCAGCTAAAACATGCATGTGGAACCTAGAGTATGATCAACCATGTGATCGGGAGACGTGTTCAAATATGTCTCAGTTTTCGTACCCTGGTACTCGGGTGCAACATTCCAGACGCTTTACTAACACTCTCCGAACTTGGAGAGTCAGTCCCTTTAACCTCCTGTTTGGCCCAGTTTGCAATTTCTGCGGAAGATGAACAGGAATAGCGAGAACCAATGAGAGACTAGCTGGAGGTGTCTGGACGGGCAAATTTAACTCTCATTTCCCACCAGGAAGAGGAAATAACCAAAGGCTCAGCGTGCCGTGCCGGAACCAGATTAGGGCCTGAAGCCATCCTGCGGTGTTGCGGCCAGCTCACAAGAAAACGAGTTGAAGAAAGGAGCTCAGGGGCACTGTAATTCACAAACCTGCAGAGTTATAAATGACAACTATCGTCCAAAAATATACTGAAGTAAGGCTGCCAAGAGGACTTGAAAGCGGGGCAGAATTGCAGGAAACCGATTTCAGGAGGTAGACTGGAATTGCATTGAAAGCATAGGAAAAGAGGCAGAACGTCCACAATGATGCACTTGGCCAAAAAGGGCGTATGCGTTTTTTCCTGAATATATTCAGGAAAAAACGCATACGCCCTTTTTGGCCAACCAAGCAAGCTTGCAAAGGAAATCTGCACTACAATGAAGTCTCACTTCCCGCCGGTCAAAAGGGCCATCTGAAAAAAGTGTAAAATCCAGAAAGGCAGGACAGGCCATGGAGAACTGGGAGCCTTGTTATGCTGATGGGCGGGATGTAAACTGCCAACAGACACTCGGGAGAAGTGTATGGTGTTTCCTGAAACATCTAAAAAACAAAGCAACAGAGCCTAGGGCACTTCCACTTATGGTCCTATAGCTTAGGGAAATTAAAATCAAAAAGACACAGCCACCCCAATGTTTGGGACGCCTCTGTTTACAAGAACCTCGTTTACCGTACAAGTTCAATATCACAGAAAGTGAAAAATGGATAAAGAACTTGTGGTACTTACGTACAATGCAGTATCACTCAGCAGTGAAATCTATGTCATCAGGCCCGTAGCAGCACAATGAGTGGATTCAGGTACGATGATTCTAACTGAAATAAGTCACACAGAAAAAGAAACATCATAAGATATCAGTAATACACGGAATGTAAACTTGGCTACACAGGAACTGAATTACAGAACAGAACAGGGTCTCAAATTTAGAAAACCAACTTATGCTTGTTTAAGGGTAAAGGTGAGTTGGGGTGCTGCATAAAACCAGAGATTGAAATGAGCACAGATAAAGTTCCTTAAGCCAAATATGGAATAGACAAGAGCTACTCCTTGCTCAACGAAATGGACTCAACACCGCATATTAAACGCCTAAGAATGTACCTGACTCTTAAGTATCTTAAAACCTATGGATTGCTATGTCTCCGAAAGAGAATCAAGCATGTGTACAGGGACATAAACGCAGCAGTGATAGGATTGGAGAGGTTCGGTGAGCAAATGAAGACCCTTTGAAGTCATATTGCATGGTACCCATTCCACGGGTTTCAACTACCCAGGTTTAAGGTATTCTTCCTTCAGCTAAAACATGCATGTGGAACCTAGAGTATGATCAACCATGTGATCGGGAGACGTGTTCAAATATGTCTCAGTTTTCGTACCCTGGTACTCGGGTGCAACATTCCAGACGCTTTACTAACACTCTCCCGACTTGGAGAGTCAGTCCCTTTAACCTCCTGTTTCGCCCAGTTTGCAATTTCTGCGGAAGATGAACAGGAATAGCGAGAACCAATGAGAGACTAGCTGGAGGTGTCTGGACGGGCAAATTTAACTCTCATTTCCCACCAGGAAGAGGAAATAACCAAAGGCTCAGCGTGCCGTGCCGGAACCAGATTAGGGCCTGAAGCCATCCTGCGGTGTTGCGGCCAGCTCACAAGAAAACGAGTTGAAGAAAGGAGCTCAGGGGCACTGTAATTCACAAACCTGCAGAGTTATAAATGACAACTATCATCCAAAAATATACTGAAGTAAGGCTGCCAAGAGGACTTGAAAGCGGGGCAGAATTGCAGGAAACCGATTTCAGGAGGTAGACTGGAATTGCATTGAAAGCATAGGAAAAGAGGCAGAACGTCCACAATGATGCACTTGGCCAAAAAGGGTGTATGCGTTTTTTCCTGAATATATTCAGGAAAAAACGCATACGCCCTTTTTGGCCAACCAAGCAAGCTTGCAAAGGAAATCTGCACTACAATGAAGTCTCACTTCCCCCCGGTCAAAAGGGCCATCTGAAAAAAGTGTAAAATCCAGAAAGGCAGGACAGGCCATGGAGAACTGGGAGCCTTGTTATGCTGATGGGCGGGATGTAAACTGCCAACAGACACTCGGGAGAAGTGTATGGTGTTTCCTGAAACATCTAAAAAACAAAGCAACAGAGCCTAGGACACTTCCACTTATGGTCCTATAGCTTAGGGAAATTAAAATCAAAAAGACACAGCCACCCCAATGTTTGGGACGCCTCTGTTTACAAGAACCTCGTTTACCGTACAAGTTCAATATCACAGAAAGTGAAAAATGGATAAAGAACTTGTGGTACTTACGTACAATGCAGTATCACTCAGCAGTGAAATCTATGCCATCAGGCCCGTAGCAGCACAATGAGTGGATTCAGGTACGATGATTCTAACTGAAATAAGTCACACAGAAAAAGAAACATCATAAGATATCAGTAATACACGGAATGTCAACTTGGCTACACAGGAACTGAATTACAGAACAGAACAGGGTCTCAAATTTAGAAAACCAACTTATGCTTGTTTAAGGGTAAAGGTGAGTTGGGGTGCTGCATAAAACCAGAGATTGAAATGAGCACAGATAAAGTTCCTTAAGCCAAATATGGAATAGACAAGAGCTACTCCTTGCTCAACGAAATGGACTCAACACCGCATATTAAACGCCTAAGAATGTACCTGACTCTTAAGTATCTTAAAACGTATGGATTGCTATGTCTCCGAAAGAGAATCAAGCATGTGTACAGGGACATAAACGCAGCAGTGATAGGATTGGAGAGGTTCGGTGAGCAAATGAAGAGCCTTTGAAGTCATATTGCATGGTACCCATTCCACGGGTTTCAACTACCCAGGTTTAAGGTATTCTTCCTTCAGCTAAAACATGCATGTGGAACCTAGAGTATGATCAACCATGTGATCGGGAGACGTGTTCAAATATGTCTCAGTTATCGTACCCTGGTACTCGGGTGCAACATTCCAGACGCTTTACTAACACTCTCCCGACTTGGAGAGTCAGTCCCTTTAACCTCCTGTTTGGCCCAGTTTGCAATTTCTGCGGAAGATGAACAGGAATAGCGAGAACCAATGAGAGACTAGCTGGAGGTGTCTGGACGGGCAAATTTAACTCCCATTTCCCACCAGGAAGAGGAAATAAGCAAAGGCTCAGCATGCCGTGCCGGAACCAGATTAGGGCCTGAAGCCATCCTGCGGTGTTGCGGCCAGCTCACAAGAAAACGAGTTGAAGAAAGGAGCTCAGGGGCACTGTAATTCACAAACCTGCAGAGTTATAAATGACAACTATCGTCCAAAAATATACTGAAGTAAGGCTGCCAAGAGGACTTGAAAGCGGGGCAGAATTGCAGGAAACCGATTTCAGGAGGTAGACTGGAATTGCATTGAAAGCATAGGAAAAGAGGCAGAACGTCCACAATGATGCACTTGGCCAAAAAGGGCGTATGCGTTTTTTCCTGAATATATTCAGGAAAAAACGCATACGCCCTTTTTGGCCAACCAAGCAAGCTTGCAAAGGAAATCTGCACTACAATGAAGTCTCACTTCCCCCCGGTCAAAAGGGCCATCTGAAAAAAGTGTAAAATCCAGAAAGGCAGGACAGGCCATGGAGAACTGGGAGCCTTGTTATGCTGATGGGCGAGATGTAAATTGCCAACAGACACTCGGGAGAAGTGTATGGTGTTTCCTGAAACATCTAAAAAACAAAGCAACAGAGCCTAGGCCACTTCCACTTATGGTCCTATAGCTTAGGGAAATTAAAATCAAAAAGACACAGCCACCCCAATGTTTGGGACGCCTCTGTTTACAAGAACCTCGTTTACCGTACAAGTTCAATATCACAGAAAGTGAAAAATGGATAAAGAACTTGTGGTACTTACGTACAATGCAGTATCACTCAGCAGTGAAATCTATGTCATCAGGCCCGTAGCAGCACAATGAGTGGATTCAGGTACGATGATTCTAACTGAAATAAGTCACACAGAAAAAGAAACATCATAAGATATCAGTAATACACGGAATGTAAACTTGGCTACACAGGAACTGAATTACAGAACAGAACAGGGTCTCAAATTTAGAAAACCAACTTATGCTTGTTTAAGGGTAAAGGTGAGTTGGGGTGCTGCATAAAACCAGAGATTGAAATGAGCACAGATAAAGTTCCTTAAGCCAAATATGGAATAGACAAGAGCTACTCCTTGCTCAACGAAATGGACTCAACACCGCATATTAAACGCCTAAGAATGTACCTGACTCTTAAGTATCTTAAAACCTATGGATTGCTATGTCTCCGAAAGAGAATCAAGCATGTGTACAGGGACATAAACGCAGCAGTGATAGGATTGGAGAGGTTCGGTGAGCAAATGAAGACCCTTTGAAGTCATATTGCATGGTACCCATTCCACGGGTTTCAACTACCCAGGTTTAAGGTATTCTTCCTTCAGCTAAAACATGCATGTGGAACCTAGAGTATGATCAACCATGTGATCGGGAGACGTGTTCAAATATGTCTCAGTTTTCGTACCCTGGTACTCGGGTGCAACATTCCAGACGCTTTACTAACACTCTCCCGACTTGGAGAGTCAGTCCCTTTAACCTCCTGTTTGGCCCAGTTTGCAATTTCTGCGGAAGATGAACAGGAATAGCGAGAACCAATGAGAGACTAGCTGGAGGTGTCTGGACGGGCAAATTTAACTCCCATTTCCCACCAGGAAGAGGAAATAAGCAAAGGCTCAGCGTGCCGTGCCGGAACCAGATTAGGGCCTGAAGCCATCCTGCGGTGTTGCGGCCAGCTCACAAGAAAACGAGTTGAAGAAAGGAGCTCAGGGGCACTGTAATTCACAAACCTGCAGAGTTATAAATGACAACTATCGTCCAAAAATATACTGAAGTAAGGCTGCCAAGAGGACTTGAAAGCGGGGCAGAATTGCAGGAAACCGATTTCAGGAGGTAGACTGGAATTGCATTGAAAGCATAGGAAAAGAGGCAGAACGTCCACAATGATGCACTTGGCCAAAAAGGGCGTATGCGTTTTTTCCTGAATATATTCAGGAAAAAACGCATACGCCCTTTTTGGCCAACCAAGCAAGCTTGCAAAGGAAATCTGCACTACAATGAAGTCTCACTTCCCCCCGGTCAAAAGGGCCATCTGAAAAAAGTGTAAAATCCAGAAAGGCAGGACAGGCCATGGAGAACTGGGAGCCTTGTTATGCTGATGGGCGAGATGTAAATTGCCAACAGACACTCGGGAGAAGTGTATGGTGTTTCCTGAAACATCTAAAAAACAAAGCAACAGAGCCTAGGCCACTTCCACTTATGGTCCTATAGCTTAGGGAAATTAAAATCAAAAAGACACAGCCACCCCAATGTTTGGGACGCCTCTGTTTACAAGAACCTCGTTTACCGTACAAGTTCAATATCACAGAAAGTGAAAAATGGATAAAGAACTTGTGGTACTTACGTACAATGCAGTATCACTCAGCAGTGAAATCTATGTCATCAGGCCCGTAGCAGCACAATGAGTGGATTCAGGTACGATGATTCTAACTGAAATAAGTCACACAGAAAAAGAAACATCATAAGATATCAGTAATACACGGAATGTCAACTTGGCTACACAGGAACTGAATTACAGAACAGAACAGGGTCTCAAATTTAGAAAACCAACTTATGCTTGTTTAAGGGTAAAGGTGAGTTGGGGTGCTGCATAAAACCAGAGATTGAAATGAGCACAGATAAAGTTCCTTAAGCCAAATATGGAATAGACAAGAGCTACTCCTTGCTCAACGAAATGGACTCAACACCGCATATTAAACGCCTAAGAATGTACCTGACTCTTAAGTATCTTAAAACCTATGGATTGCTATGTCTCCGAAAGAGAATCAAGCATGTGTACAGGGACATAAACGCAGCAGTGATAGGATTGGAGAGGTTCGGTGAGCAAATGAAGACCCTTTGAAGTCATATTGCATGGTACCCATTCCACGGGTTTCAACTACCCAGGTTTAAGGTATTCTTCCTTCAGCTAAAACATGCATGTGGAACCTAGAGTATGATCAACCATGTGATCGGGAGACGTGTTCAAATATGTCTCAGTTTTCGTACCCTGGTACTCGGGTGCAACATTCCAGACGCTTTACTAACACTCTCCCGACTTGGAGAGTCAGTCCCTTTAACCTCCTGTTTGGCCCAGTTTGCAATTTCTGCGGAAGATGAACAGGAATAGCGAGAACCAATGAGAGACTAGCTGGAGGTGTCTGGACGGGCAAATTTAACTCTCATTTCCCACCAGGAAGAGGAAATAACCAAAGGCTCAGCGTGCCGTGCCGGAACCAGATTAGGGCCTGAAGCCATCCTGCGGTGTTGCGGCCAGCTCACAAGAAAACGAGTTGAAGAAAGGAGCTCAGGGGAACTGTAATTCACAAACCTGCAGAGTTATAAATGACAACTATCGTCCAAAAATATACTGAAGTAAGGCTGCCAAGAGGACTTGAAAGCGGGGCAGAATTGCAGGAAACCGATTTCAGGAGGTAGACTGGAATTGCATTGAAAGCATAGGAAAAGAGGCAGAACGTCCACAATGATGCACTTGGCCAAAAAGGGCGTATGCGTTTTTTCCTGAATATATTCAGGAAAAAACGCATACGCCCTTTTTGGCCAACCAAGCAAGCTTGCAAAGGAAATCTGCACTACAATGAAGTCTCACTTCCCCCCGGTCAAAAGGGCCATCTGAAAAAAGTGTAAAATCCAGAAAGGCAGGACAGGCCATGGAGAACTGGGAGCCTTGTTATGCTGATGGGCGGGATGTAAACTGCCAACAGACACTCGGGAGAAGTGTATGGTGTTTCCTGAAACATCTAAAAAACAAAGCAACAGAGCCTAGGCCACTTCCACTTATGGTCCTATAGCTTAGGGAAATTAAAATCAAAAAGACACAGCCACCCCAATGTTTGGGACGCCTCTGTTTACAAGAACCTCGTTTACCGTACAAGTTCAATATCACAGAAAGTGAAAAATGGATAAAGAACTTGTGGTACTTACGTACAATGCAGTATCACTCAGCAGTGAAATCTATGTCATCAGGCCCGTAGCAGCACAATGAGTGGATTCAGGTACGATGATTCTAACTGAAATAAGTCACACAGAAAAAGAAACATCATAAGATATCAGTAATACACGGAATGTCAACTTGGCTACACAGGAACTGAATTACAGAACAGAACAGGGTCTCAAATTTAGAAAACCAACTTATGCTTGTTTAAGGGTAAAGGTGAGTTGGGGTGCTGCATAAAACCAGAGATTGAAATGAGCACAGATAAAGTTCCTTAAGCCAAATATGGAATAGACAAGAGCTACTCCTTGCTCAACGAAATGGACTCAACACCGCATATTAAACGCCTAAGAATGTACCTGACTCTTAAGTATCTTAAAACCTATGGATTGCTATGTCTCCGAAAGAGAATCAAGCATGTGTACAGGGACATAAACGCAGCAGTGATAGGATTGGAGAGGTTCGGTGAGCAAATGAAGAGCCTTTGAAGTCATATTGCATGGTACCCATTCCACGGGTTTCAACTACCCAGGTTTAAGGTATTCTTCCTTCAGCTAAAACATGCATGTGGAACCTAGAGTATGATCAACCATGTGATCGGGAGACGTGTTCAAATATGTCTCAGTTTTCGTACCCTGGTACTCGGGTGCAACATTCCAGACGCTTTACTAACACTCTCCCGACTTGGAGAGTCAGTCCCTTTAACCTCCTGTTTGGCCCAGTTTGCAATTTCTGCGGAAGATGAACAGGAATAGCGAGAACCAATGAGAGACTAGCTGGAGGTGTCTGGACGGGCAAATTTAACTCCCATTTCCCACCAGGAAGAGGAAATAAGCAAAGGCTCAGCGTGCCGTGCCGGAACCAGATTAGGGCCTGAAGCCATCCTGCGGTGTTGCGGCCAGCTCACAAGAAAACGAGTTGAAGAAAGGAGCTCAGGGGCACTGTAATTCACAAACCTGCAGAGTTATAAATGACAACTATCGTCCAAAAATATACTGAAGTAAGGCTGCCAAGAGGACTTGAAAGCGGGGCAGAATTGCAGGAAACCGATTTCAGGAGGTAGACTGGAATTGCATTGAAAGCATAGGAAAAGAGGCAGAACGTCCACAATGATGCACTTGGCCAAAAAGGGCGTATGCGTTTTTTCCTGAATATATTCAGGAAAAAACGCATACGCCCTTTTTGGCCAACCAAGCAAGCTTGCAAAGGAAATCTGCACTACAATGAAGTCTCACTTCCCCCCGGTCAAAAGGGCCATCTGAAAAAAGTGTAAAATCCAGAAAGGCAGGACAGGCCATGGAGAACTGGGAGCCTTGTTATGCTGATGGGCGAGATGTAAATTGCCAACAGACACTCGGGAGAAGTGTATGGTGTTTCCTGAAACATCTAAAAAACAAAGCAACAGAGCCTAGGCCACTTCCACTTATGGTCCTATAGCTTAGGGAAATTAAAATCAAAAAGACACAGCCACCCCAATGTTTGGGACGCCTCTGTTTACAAGAACCTCGTTTACCGTACAAGTTCAATATCACAGAAAGTGAAAAATGGATAAAGAACTTGTGGTACTTACGTACAATGCAGTATCACTCAGCAGTGAAATCTATGTCATCAGGCCCGTAGCAGCACAATGAGTGGATTCAGGTACGATGATTCTAACTGAAATAAGTCACACAGAAAAAGAAACATCATAAGATATCAGTAATACACGGAATGTCAACTTGGCTACACAGGAACTGAATTACAGAACAGAACAGGGTCTCAAATTTAGAAAACCAACTTATGCTTGTTTAAGGGTAAAGGTGAGTTGGGGTGCTGCATAAAACCAGAGATTGAAATGAGCACAGATAAAGTTCCTTAAGCCAAATATGGAATAGACAAGAGCTACTCCTTGCTCAACGAAATGGACTCAACACCGCATATTAAACGCCTAAGAATGTACCTGACTCTTAAGTATCTTAAAACCTATGGATTGCTATGTCTCCGAAAGAGAATCAAGCATGTGTACAGGGACATAAACGCAGCAGTGATAGGATTGGAGAGGTTCGGTGAGCAAATGAAGACCCTTTGAAGTCATATTGCATGGTACCCATTCCACGGGTTTCAACTACCCAGGTTTAAGGTATTCTTCCTTCAGCTAAAACATGCATGTGGAACCTAGAGTATGATCAACCATGTGATCGGGAGACGTGTTCAAATATGTCTCAGTTTTCGTACCCTGGTACTCGGGTGCAACATTCCAGACGCTTTACTAACACTCTCCCGACTTGGAGAGTCAGTCCCTTTAACCTCCTGTTTGGCCCAGTTTGCAATTTCTGCGGAAGATGAACAGGAATAGCGAGAACCAATGAGAGACTAGCTGGAGGTGTCTGGACGGGCAAATTTAACTCTCATTTCCCACCAGGAAGAGGAAATAACCAAAGGCTCAGCGTGCCGTGCCGGAACCAGATTAGGGCCTGAAGCCATCCTGCGGTGTTGCGGCCAGCTCACAAGAAAACGAGTTGAAGAAAGGAGCTCAGGGGCACTGTAATTCACAAACCTGCAGAGTTATAAATGACAACTATCGTCCAAAAATATACTGAAGTAAGGCTGCCAAGAGGACTTGAAAGCGGGGCAGAATTGCAGGAAACCGATTTCAGGAGGTAGACTGGAATTGCATTGAAAGCATAGGAAAAGAGGCAGAACGTCCACAATGATGCACTTGGCCAAAAAGGGCGTATGCGTTTTTTCCTGAATATATTCAGGAAAGAACGCATACGCCCTTTTTGGCCAACCAAGCAAGCTTGCAAAGGAAATCTGCACTACAATGAAGTCTCACTTCCCCCCGGTCAAAAGGGCCATCTGAAAAAAGTGTAAAATCCAGAAAGGCAGGACAGGCCATGGAGAACTGGGAGCCTTGTTATGCTGATGGGCGGGATGTAAACTGCCAACAGACACTCGGGAGAAGTGTATGGTGTTTCCTGAAACATCTAAAAAACAAAGCAACAGAGCCTAGGCCACTTCCACTTATGGTCCTATAGCTTAGGGAAATTAAAATCAAAAAGACACAGCCACCCCAATGTTTGGGACGCCTCTGTTTACAAGAACCTCGTTTACCGTACAAGTTCAATATCACAGAAAGTGAAAAATGGATAAAGAACTTGTGGTACTTACGTACAATGCAGTATCACTCAGCAGTGAAATCTATGTCATCAGGCCCGTAGCAGCACAATGAGTGGATTCAGGTACGATGATTCTAACTGAAATAAGTCACACAGAAAAAGAAACATCATAAGATATCAGTAATACACGGAATGTCAACTTGGCTACACAGGAACTGAATTACAGAACAGAACAGGGTCTCAAATTTAGAAAACCAACTTATGCTTGTTTAAGGGTAAAGGTGAGTTGGGGTGCTGCATAAAACCAGAGATTGAAATGAGCACAGATAAAGTTCCTTAAGCCAAATATGGAATAGACAAGAGCTACTCCTTGCTCAACGAAATGGACTCAACACCGCATATTAAACGCCTAAGAATGTACCTGACTCTTAAGTATCTTAAAACCTATGGATTGCTATGTCTCCGAAAGAGAATCAAGCATGTGTACAGGGACATAAACGCAGCAGTGATAGGATTGGAGAGGTTCGGTGAGCAAATGAAGACCCTTTGAAGTCATATTGCATGGTACCCATTCCACGGGTTTCAACTACCCAGGTTTAAGGTATTCTTCCTTCAGCTAAAACATGCATGTGGAACCTAGAGTATGATCAACCATGTGATCGGGAGACGTGTTCAAATATGTCTCAGTTTTCGTACCCTGGTACTCGGGTGCAACATTCCAGACGCTTTACTAACACTCTCCCGACTTGGAGAGTCAGTCCCTTTAACCTCCTGTTTGGCCCAGTTTGCAATTTCTGCGGAAGATGAACAGGAATAGCGAGAACCAATGAGAGACTAGCTGGAGGTGTCTGGACGGGCAAATTTAACTCTCATTTCCCACCAGGAAGAGGAAATAACCAAAGGCTCAGCGTGCCGTGCCGGAACCAGATTAGGGCCTGAAGCCATCCTGCGGTGTTGCGGCCAGCTCACAAGAAAACGAGTTGAAGAAAGGAGCTCAGGGGCACTGTAATTCACAAACCTGCAGAGTTATAAATGACAACTATCGTCCAAAAATATACTGAAGTAAGGCTGCCAAGAGGACTTGAAAGCGGGGCAGAATTGCAGGAAACCGATTTCAGGAGGTAGACTGGAATTGCATTGAAAGCATAGGAAAAGAGGCAGAACGTCCACAATGATGCACTTGGCCAAAAAGGGCGTATGCGTTTTTTCCTGAATATATTCAGGAAAGAACGCATACGCCCTTTTTGGCCAACCAAGCAAGCTTGCAAAGGAAATCTGCACTACAATGAAGTCTCACTTCCCCCCGGTCAAAAGGGCCATCTGAAAAAAGTGTAAAATCCAGAAAGGCAGGACAGGCCATGGAGAACTGGGAGCCTTGTTATGCTGATGGGCGGGATGTAAACTGCCAACAGACACTCGGGAGAAGTGTATGGTGTTTCCTGAAACATCTAAAAAACAAAGCAACAGAGCCTAGGGCACTTCCACTTATGGTCCTATAGCTTAGGGAAATTAAAATCAAAAAGACACAGCCACCCCAATGTTTGGGACGCCTCTGTTTACAAGAACCTCGTTTACCGTACAAGTTCAATATCACAGAAAGTGAAAAATGGATAAAGAACTTGTGGTACTTACGTACAATGCAGTATCACTCAGCAGTGAAATCTATGTCATCAGGCCCGTAGCAGCACAATGAGTGGATTCAGGTACGATGATTCTAACTGAAATAAGTCACACAGAAAAAGAAACATCATAAGATATCAGTAATACACGGAATGTAAACTTGGCTACACAGGAACTGAATTACAGAACAGAACAGGGTCTCAAATTTAGAAAACCAACTTATGCTTGTTTAAGGGTAAAGGTGAGTTGGGGTGCTGCATAAAACCAGAGATTGAAATGAGCACAGATAAAGTTCCTTAAGCCAAATATGGAATAGACAAGAGCTACTCCTTGCTCAACGAAATGGACTCAACACCGCATATTAAACGCCTAAGAATGTACCTGACTCTTAAGTATCTTAAAACCTATGGATTGCTATGTCTCCGAAAGAGAATCAAGCATGTGTACAGGGACATAAACGCAGCAGTGATAGGATTGGAGAGGTTCGGTGAGCAAATGAAGACCCTTTGAAGTCATATTGCATGGTACCCATTCCACGGGTTTCAACTACCCAGGTTTAAGGTATTCTTCCTTCAGCTAAAACATGCATGTGGAACCTAGAGTATGATCAACCATGTGATCGGGAGACGTGTTCAAATATGTCTCAGTTTTCGTACCCTGGTACTCGGGTGCAACATTCCAGACGCTTTACTAACACTCTCCCGACTTGGAGAGTCAGTCCCTTTAACCTCCTGTTTGGCCCAGTTTGCAATTTCTGCGGAAGATGAACAGGAATAGCGAGAACCAATGAGAGACTAGCTGGAGGTGTCTGGACGGGCAAATTTAACTCTCATTTCCCACCAGGAAGAGGAAATAACCAAAGGCTCAGCGTGCCGTGCCGGAACCAGATTAGGGCCTGAAGCCATCCTGCGGTGTTGCGGCCAGCTCACAAGAAAACGAGTTGAAGAAAGGAGCTCAGGGGCACTGTAATTCACAAACCTGCAGAGTTATAAATGACAACTATTGTCCAAAAATATACTGAAGTAAGGCTGCCAAGAGGACTTGAAAGCGGGGCAGAATTGCAGGAAACCGATTTCAGGAGGTAGACTGGAATTGCATTGAAAGCATAGGAAAAGAGGCAGAACGTCCACAATGATGCACTTGGCCAAAAAGGGCGTATGCGTTTTTTCCTGAATATATTCAGGAAAGAACGCATACGCCCTTTTTGGCCAACCAAGCAAGCTTGCAAAGGAAATCTGCACTACAATGAAGTCTCACTTCCCCCCGGTCAAAAGGGCCATCTGAAAAAAGTGTAAAATCCAGAAAGGCAGGACAGGCCATGGAGAACTGGGAGCCTTGTTATGCTGATGGGCGGGATGTAAACTGCCAACAGACACTCGGGAGAAGTGTATGGTGTTTCCTGAAACATCTAAAAAACAAAGCAACAGAGCCTAGGCCACTTCCACTTATGGTCCTATAGCTTAGGGAAATTAAAATCAAAAAGACAGAGCCACCCCAAAGTTTGGGACGCCTCTGTTTACAAGAACCTCGTTTACCGTACAAGTTCAATATCACAGAAAGTGAAAAATGGATAAAGAACTTGTGGTACTTACGTACAATGCAGTATCACTCAGCAGTGAAATCTATGTCATCAGGCCCGTAGCAGCACAATGAGTGGATTCAGGTACGATGATTCTAACTGAAATAAGTCACACAGAAAAAGAAACATCATAAGATATCAGTAATACACGGAATGTAAACTTGGCTACACAGGAACTGAATTACAGAACAGAACAGGGTCTCAAATTTAGAAAACCAACTTATGCTTGTTTAAGGGTAAAGGTGCGTTGGGGTGCTGCATAAAACCAGAGATTGAAATGAGCACAGATAAAGTTCCTTAAGCCAAATATGGAATAGACAAGAGCTACTCCTTGCTCAACGAAATGGACTCAACACCGCATATTAAACGCCTAAGAATGTACCTGACTCTTAAGTATCTTAAAACCTATGGATTGCTATGTCTCCGAAAGAGAATCAAGCATGTGTACAGGGACATAAACGCAGCAGTGATAGGATTGGAGAGGTTCGGTGAGCAAATGAAGACCCTTTGAAGTCATATTGCATGGTACCCATTCCACGGGTTTCAACTACCCAGGTTTAAGGTATTCTTCCTTCAGCTAAAACATGCATGTGGAACCTAGAGTATGATCAACCATGTGATCGGGAGACGTGTTCAAATATGTCTCCGTTTTCGTACCCTGGTACTCGGGTGCAACATTCCAGACGCTTTACTAACACTCTCCCGACTTGGAGAGTCAGTCCCTTTAACCTCCTGTTTGGCCCAGTTTGCAATTTCTGCGGAAGATGAACAGGAATAGCGAGAACCAATGAGAGACTAGCTGGAGGTGTCTGGACGGGCAAATTTAACTCTCATTTCCCACCAGGAAGAGGAAATAACCAAAGGCTCAGCGTGCCGTGCCGGAACCAGATTAGGGCCTGAAGCCATCCTGCGGTGTTGCGGCCAGCTCACAAGAAAACGAGTTGAAGAAAGGAGCTCAGGGGCACTGTAATTCACAAACCTGCAGAGTTATAAATGACAACTATCGTCCAAAAATATACTGAAGTAAGGCTGCCAAGAGGACTTGAAAGCGGGGCAGAATTGCAGGAAACCGATTTCAGGAGGTAGACTGGAATTGCATTGAAAGCATAGGAAAAGAGGCAGAACGTCCACAATGATGCACTTGGCCAAAAAGGGCGTATGCGTTTTTTCCTGAATATATTCAGGAAAGAACGCATACGCCCTTTTTGGCCAACCAAGCAAGCTTGCAAAGGAAATCTGCACTACAATGAAGTCTCACTTCCCCCCGGTCAAAAGGGCCATCTGAAAAAAGTGTAAAATCCAGAAAGGCAGGACAGGCCATGGAGAACTGGGAGCCTTGTTATGCTGATGGGCGGGATGTAAACTGCCAACAGACACTCGGGAGAAGTGTATGGTGTTTCCTGAAACATCTAAAAAACAAAGCAACAGAGCCTAGGGCACTTCCACTTATGGTCCTATAGCTTAGGGAAATTAAAATCAAAAAGACACAGCCACCCCAATGTTTGGGACGCCTCTGTTTACAAGAACCTCGTTTACCGTACAAGTTCAATATCACAGAAAGTGAAAAATGGATAAAGAACTTGTGGTACTTACGTACAATGCAGTATCACTCAGCAGTGAAATCTATGTCATCAGGCCCGTAGCAGCACAATGAGTGGATTCAGGTACGATGATTCTAACTGAAATAAGTCACACAGAAAAAGAAACATCATAAGATATCAGTAATACACGGAATGTAAACTTGGCTACACAGGAACTGAATTACAGAACAGAACAGGGTCTCAAATTTAGAAAACCAACTTATGCTTGTTTAAGGGTAAAGGTGAGTTGGGGTGCTACATAAAACCAGAGATTGAAATGAGCACAGATAAAGTTCCTTAAGCCAAATATGGAATAGACAAGAGCTACTCCTTGCTCAACGAAATGGACTCAACACCGCATATTAAACGCCTAAGAATGTACCTGACTCTTAAGTATCTTAAAACCTATGGATTGCTATGTCTCCGAAAGAGAATCAAGCATGTGTACAGGGACATAAACGCAGCAGTGATAGGATTGGAGAGGTTCGGTGAGCAAATGAAGAGCCTTTGAAGTCATATTGCATGGTACCCATTCCACGGGTTTCAACTACCCAGGTTTAAGGTATTCTTCCTTCAGCTAAAACATGCATGTGGAACCTAGAGTATGATCAACCATGTGATCGGGAGACGTGTTCAAATATGTCTCAGTTTTCGTACCCTGGTACTCGGGTGCAACATTCCAGACGCTTTACTAACACTCTCCCGACTTGGAGAGTCAGTCCCTTTAACCTCCTGTTTGGCCCAGTTTGCAATTTCTGCGGAAGATGAACAGGAATAGCGAGAACCAATGAGAGACTAGCTGGAGGTGTCTGGACGGGCAAATTTAACTCCCATTTCCCACCAGGAAGAGGAAAGAACCAAAGGCTCAGCGTGCCGTGCCGGAACCAGATTAGGGCCTGAAGCCATCCTGCGGTGTTGCGGCCAGCTCACAAGAAAACGAGTTGAAGAAAGGAGCTCAGGGGCACTGTAATTCACAAACCTGCAGAGTTATAAATGACAACTATCGTCCAAAAATATACTGAAGTAAGGCTGCCAAGAGGACTTGAAAGCGGGGCAGAATTGCAGGAAACCGATTTCAGGAGGTAGACTGGAATTGCATTGAAAGCATAGGAAAAGAGGCAGAACGTCCACAATGATGCACTTGGCCAAAAAGGGCGTATGCGTTTTTTCCTGAATATATTCAGGAAAGAACGCATACGCCCTTTTTGGCCAACCAAGCAAGCTTGCAAAGGAAATCTGCACTACAATGAAGTCTCACTTCCCCCCGGTCAAAAGGGCCATCTGAAAAAAGTGTAAAATCCAGAAAGGCAGGACAGGCCATGGAGAACTGGGAGCCTTGTTATGCTGATGGGCGGGATGTAAACTGCCAACAGACACTCAGGAGAAGTGTATGGTGTTTCCTGAAACATCTAAAAAACAAAGCAACAGAGCCTAGGGCACTTCCACTTATGGTCCTATAGCTTAGGGAAATTAAAATCAAAAAGATACAGCCACCCCAATGTTTGGGACGCCTCTGTTTACAAGAACCTCGTTTACCGTACAAGTTCAATATCACAGAAAGTGAAAAATGGATAAAGAACTTGTGGTACTTACGTACAATGCAGTATCACTCAGCAGTGAAATCTATGTCATCAGGCCCGTAGCAGCACAATGAGTGGATTCAGGTACGATGATTCTAACTGAAATAAGTCACACAGAAAAAGTAACATCATACGATATCAGTAATACACGGAATGTCAACTTGGCTACACCGGAACTGAATTACAGAACAGAACAGGGTCTCAAATTTAGAAAACCAACTTATGCTTGTTTAAGGGTAAAGGTGAGTTGGGGTGCTGCATAAAACCAGAGATTGAAATGAGCACAGATAAAGTTCCTTAAGCCAAATATGGAATAGACAAGAGCTACTCCTTGCTCAACGAAATGGACTCAACACCGCATATTAAACGCCTAAGAATGTACCTGACTCTTAAGTATCTTAAAACCTATGGATTGCTATGTCTCCGAAAGAGAATCAAGCATGTGTACAGGGACATAAACGCAGCAGTGATAGGATTGGAGAGGTTCGGTGAGCAAATGAAGAGCCTTTGAAGTCATATTGCATGGTACCCATTCCACGGGTTTCAACTACCCAGGTTTAAGGTATTCTTCCTTCAGCTAAAACATGCATGTGGAACCTAGAGTATGATCAACCATGTGATCGGGAGACGTGTTCAAATATGTCTCAGTTTTCGTACCCTGGTACTCGGGTGCAACATTCCAGACGCTTTACTAACACTCTCCCGACTTGGAGAGTCAGTCCCTTTAACCTCCTGTTTGGCCCAGTTTGCAATTTCTGCGGAAGATGAACAGGAATAGCGAGAACCAATGAGAGACTAGCTGGAGGTGTCTGGACGGGAAAATTTAACTCCCATTTCCCACCAGGAAGAGGAAAGAACCAAAGGCTCAGCGTGCCGTGCCGGAACCAGATTAGGGCCTGAAGCCATCCTGCGGTGTTGCGGCCAGCTCACAAGAAAACGAGTTGAAGAAAGGAGCTCAGGGGCACTGTAATTCACAAACCTGCAGAGTTATAAATGACAACTATCGTCCAAAAATATACTGAAGTAAGGCTGCCAAGAGGACTTGAAAGCGGGGCAGAATTGCAGGAAACCGATTTCAGGAGGTAGACTGGAATTGCATTGAAAGCATAGGAAAAGAGGCAGAACGTCCACAATGATGCACTTGGCCAAAAAGGGCGTATGCGTTTTTTCCTGAATATATTCAGGAAAGAACGCATACGCCCTTTTTGGCCAACCAAGCAAGCTTGCAAAGGAAATCTACACTACAATGAAGTCTCACTTCCCCCCGGTCAAAAGGGCCATCTGAAAAAAGTGTAAAATCCAGAAAGGCAGGACAGGCCATGGAGAACTGGGAGCCTTGTTATGCTGATGGGCGGGATGTAAACTGCCAACAGACACTCGGGAGAAGTGTATGGTGTTTCCTGAAACATCTAAAAAACAAAGCAACAGAGCCTAGGGCACTTCCACTTATGGTCCTATAGCTTAGGGAAATTAAAATCAAAAAGATACAGCCACCCCAATGTTTGGGACGCCTCTGTTTACAAGAACCTCGTTTACCGTACAAGTTCAATATCACAGAAAGTGAAAAATGGATAAAGAACTTGTGGTACTTACGTACAATGCAGTATCACTCAGCAGTGAAATCTATGTCATCAGGCCCGTAGCAGCACAATGAGTGGATTCAGGTACGATGATTCTAACTGAGATAAGTCACACAGAAAAAGAAACATCATACGATATCAGTAATACACGGAATGTCAACTTGGCTACACAGGAACTGAATTACAGAACAGAACAGGGTCTCAAATTTAGAAAACCAACTTATGCTTGTTTAAGGGTAAAGGTGAGTTGGGGTGCTGCATAAAACCAGAGATTGAAATGAGCACAGATAAAGTTCCTTAAGCCAAATATGGAATAGACAAGAGCTACTCCTTGCTCAACGAAATGGACTCAACACCGCATATTAAACGCCTAAGAATGTACCTGACTCTTAAGTATCTTAAAACCTATGGATTGCTATGTCTCCGAAAGAGAATCAAGCATGTGTACAGGGACATAAACGCAGCAGTGATAGGATTGGAGAGGTTCGGTGAGCAAATGAAGAGCCTTTGAAGTCATATTGCATGGTACCCATTCCACGGGTTTCAACTACCCAGGTTTAAGGTATTCTTCCTTCAGCTAAAACATGCATGTGGAACCTAGAGTATGATCAACCATGTGATCGGGAGACGTGTTCAAATATGTCTCAGTTTTCGTACCCTGGTACTCGGGTGCAACATTCCAGACGCTTTACTAACACTCTCCCGACTTGGAGAGTCAGTCCCTTTAACCTCCTGTTTGGCCCAGTTTGCAATTTCTGCGGAAGATGAACAGGAATAGCGAGAACCAATGAGAGACTAGCTGGAGGTGTCTGGACGGGCAAATTTAACTCCCATTTCCCACCAGGAAGAGGAAAGAACCAAAGGCTCAGCGTGCCGTGCCGGAACCAGATTAGGGCCTGAAGCCATCCTGCGGTGTTGCGGCCAGCTCACAAGAAAACGAGTTGAAGAAAGGAGCTCAGGGGCACTGTAATTCACAAACCTGCAGAGTTATAAATGACAACTATCGTCCAAAAATATACTGAAGTAAGGCTGCCAAGAGGACTTGAAAGCGGGGCAGAATTGCAGGAAACCGATTTCAGGAGGTAGACTGGAATTGCATTGAAAGCATAGGAAAAGAGGCAGAACGTCCACAATGATGCACTTGGCCAAAAAGGGCGTATGCGTTTTTTCCTGAATATATTCAGGAAAGAACGCATACGCCCTTTTTGGCCAACCAAGCAAGCTTGCAAAGGAAATCTGCACTACAATGAAGTCTCACTTCCCCCCGGTCAAAAGGGCCATCTGAAAAAAGTGTAAAATCCAGAAAGGCAGGACAGGCCATGGAGAACTGGGAGCCTTGTTATGCTGATGGGCGGGATGTAAATTGCCAACAGACACTCGGGAGAAGTGTATGGTGTTTCCTGAAACATCTAAAAAACAAAGCAACAGAGCCTAGGGCACTTCCACTTATGGTCCTATAGCTTAGGGAAATTAAAATCAAAAAGATACAGCCACCCCAATGTTTGGGACGCCTCTGTTTACAAGAACCTCGTTTACCGTACAAGTTCAATATCACAGAAAGTGAAAAATGGATAAAGAACTTGTGGTACTTACGTACAATGCAGTATCACTCAGCAGTGAAATCTATGTCATCAGGCCCGTAGCAGCACAATGAGTGGATTCAGGTACGATGATTCTATCTGAGATAAGTCACACAGAAAAAGAAACATCATACGATATCAGTAATACACGGAATGTCACCTTGGCTACACAGGAACTGAATTACAGAACAGAACAGGGTCTCAAATTTAGAAAACCAACTTATGCTTGTTTAAGGGTAAAGGTGAGTTGGGGTGCTGCATAAAACCAGAGATTGAAATGAGCACAGATAAAGTTCCTTAAGCCAAATATGGAATAGACAAGAGCTACTCCTTGCTCAACGAAATGGACTCAACACCGCATATTAAACGCCTAAGAATGTACCTGACTCTTAAGTATCTTAAAACCTATGGATTGCTATGTCTCCGAAAGAGAATCAAGCATGTGTACAGGGACATAAACGCAGCAGTGATAGGATTGGAGAGGTTCGGTGAGCAAATGAAGAGCCTTTGAAGTCATATTGCATGGTACCCATTCCACGGGTTTCAACTACCCAGGTTTAAGGTATTCTTCCTTCAGCTAAAACATGCATGTGGAACCTAGAGTATGATCAACCATGTGATCGGGAGACGTGTTCAAATATGTCTCAGTTTTCGTACCCTGGTACTCGGGTGCAACATTCCAGACGCTTTACTAACACTCTCCCGACTTGGAGAGTCAGTCCCTTTAACCTCCTGTTTGGCCCAGTTTGCAATTTCTGCGGAAGATGAACAGGAATAGCGAGAACCAATGAGAGACTAGCTGGAGGTGTCTGGACGGGAAAATTTAACTCCCATTTCCCACCAGGAAGAGGAAAGAACCAAAGGCTCAGCGTGCCGTGCCGGAACCAGATTAGGGCCTGAAGCCATCCTGCGGTGTTGCGGCCAGCTCACAAGAAAACGAGTTGAAGAAAGGAGCTCAGGGGCACTGTAATTCACAAACCTGCAGAGTTATAAATGACAACTATCGTCCAAAAATATACTGAAGTAAGGCTGCCAAGAGGACTTGAAAGCGGGGCAGAATTGCAGGAAACCGATTTCAGGAGGTAGACTGGAATTGCATTGAAAGCATAGGAAAAGAGGCAGAACGTCCACAATGATGCACTTGGCCAAAAAGGGCGTATGCGTTTTTTCCTGAATATATTCAGGAAAGAACGCATACGCCCTTTTTGGCCAACCAAGCAAGCTTGCAAAGGAAATCTGCACTACAATGAAGTCTCACTTCCCCCCGGTCAAAAGGGCCATCTGAAAAAAGTGTAAAATCCAGAAAGGCAGGACAGGCCATGGAGAACTGGGAGCCTTGTTATGCTGATGGGCGGGATGTAAACTGCCAACAGACACTCGGGAGAAGTGTATGGTGTTTCCTGAAACATCTAAAAAACAAAGCAACAGAGCCTAGGGCACTTCCACTTATGGTCCTATAGCTTAGGGATATTAAAATCAAAAAGATACAGCCACCCCAATGTTTGGGACGCCTCTGTTTACAAGAACCTCGTTTACCGTACAAGTTCAATATCACAGAAAGTGAAAAATGGATAAAGAACTTGTGGTACTTACGTACAATGCAGTATCACTCAGCAGTGAAATCTATGTCATCAGGCCCGTAGCAGCACAATGAGTGGATTCAGGTACGATGATTCTAACTGAGATAAGTCACACAGAAAAAGAAACATCATACGATATCAGTAATACACGGAATGTCAACTTGGCTACACAGGAACTGAATTACAGAACAGAACAGGGTCTCAAATTTAGAAAACCAACTTATGCTTGTTTAAGGGTAAAGGTGAGTTGGGGTGCTGCATAAAACCAGAGATTGAAATGAGCACAGATAAAGTTCCTTAAGCCAAATATGGAATAGACAAGAGCTACTCCTTGCTCAACGAAATGGACTCAACACCGCATATTAAACGCCTAAGAATGTACCTGACTCTTAAGTATCTTAAAACCTATGGATTGCTATGTCTCCGAAAGAGAATCAAGCATGTGTACAGGGACATAAACGCAGCAGTGATAGGATTGGAGAGGTTCGGTGAGCAAATGAAGAGCCTTTGAAGTCATATTGCATGGTACCCATTCCACGGGTTTCAACTACCCAGGTTTAAGGTATTCTTCCTTCAGCTAAAACATGCATGTGGAACCTAGAGTATGATCAACCATGTGATCGGGAGACGTGTTCAAATATGTCTCAGTTTTCGTACCCTGGTACTCGGGTGCAACATTCCAGACGCTTTACTAACACTCTCCCGACTTGGAGAGTCAGTCCCTTTAACCTCCTGTTTGGCCCAGTTTGCAATTTCTGCGGAAGATGAACAGGAATAGCGAGAACCAATGAGAGACTAGCTGGAGGTGTCTGGACGGGCAAATTTAACTCCCATTTCCCACCAGGAAGAGGAAAGAACCAAAGGCTCAGCGTGCCGTGCCGGAACCAGATTAGGGCCTGAAGCCATCCTGCGGTGTTGCGGCCAGCTCACAAGAAAACGAGTTGAAGAAAGGAGCTCAGGGGCACTGTAATTCACAAACCTGCAGAGTTATAAATGACAACTATCGTCCAAAAATATACTGAAGTAAGGCTGCCAAGAGGACTTGAAAGCGGGGCAGAATTGCAGGAAACCGATTTCAGGAGGTAGACTGGAATTGCATTGAAAGCATAGGAAAAGAGGCAGAACGTCCACAATGATGCACTTGGCCAAAAAGGGCGTATGCGTTTTTTCCTGAATATATTCAGGAAAGAACGCATACGCCCTTTTTGGCCAACCAAGCAAGCTTGCAAAGGAAATCTGCACTACAATGAAGTCTCACTTCCCCCCGGTCAAAAGGGCCATCTGAAAAAAGTGTAAAATCCAGAAAGGCAGGACAGGCCATGGAGAACTGGGAGCCTTGTTATGCTGATGGGCGGGATGTAAATTGCCAACAGACACTCGGGAGAAGTGTATGGTGTTTCCTGAAACATCTAAAAAACAAAGCAACAGAGCCTAGGGCACTTCCACTTATGGTCCTATAGCTTAGGGAAATTAAAATCAAAAAGATACAGCCACCCCAATGTTTGGGACGCCTCTGTTTACAAGAACCTCGTTTACCGTACAAGTTCAATATCACAGAAAGTGAAAAATGGATAAAGAACTTGTGGTACTTACGTACAATGCAGTATCACTCAGCAGTGAAATCTATGTCATCAGGCCCGTAGCAGCACAATGAGTGGATTCAGGTACGATGATTCTAACTGAGATAAGTCACACAGAAAAAGAAACATCATACGATATCAGTAATACACGGAATGTCAACTTGGCTACACAGGAACTGAATTACAGAACAGAACAGGGTCTCAAATTTAGAAAACCAACTTATGCTTGTTTAAGGGTAAAGGTGAGTTGGGGTGCTGCATAAAACCAGAGATTGAAATGAGCACAGATAAAGTTCCTTAAGCCAAATATGGAATAGACAAGAGCTACTCCTTGCTCAACGAAATGGACTCAACACCGCATATTAAACGCCTAAGAATGTACCTGACTCTTAAGTATCTTAAAACCTATGGATTGCTATGTCTCCGAAAGAGAATCAAGCATGTGTACAGGGACATAAACGCAGCAGTGATAGGATTGGAGAGGTTCGGTGAGCAAATGAAGACCCTTTGAAGTCATATTGCATGGTACCCATTCCACGGGTTTCAACTACCCAGGTTTAAGGTATTCTTCCTTCAGCTAAAACATGCATGTGGAACCTAGAGTATGATCAACCATGTGATCGGGAGACGTGTTCAAATATGTCTCAGTTTTCGTACCCTGGTACTCGGGTGCAACATTCCAGACGCTTTACTAACACTCTCCCGACTTGGAGAGTCAGTCCCTTTAACCTCCTGTTTGGCCCAGTTTGCAATTTCTGCGGAAGATGAACAGGAATAGCGAGAACCAATGAGAGACTAGCTGGAGGTGTCTGGACGGGCAAATTTAACTCCCATTTCCCACCAGGAAGAGGAAAGAACCAAAGGCTCAGCGTGCCGTGCCGGAACCAGATTAGGGCCTGAAGCCATCCTGCGGTGTTGCGGCCAGCTCACAAGAAAACGAGTTGAAGAAAGGAGCTCAGGGGCACTGTAATTCACAAACCTGCAGAGTTATAAATGACAACTATCGTCCAAAAATATACTGAAGTAAGGCTGCCAAGAGGACTTGAAAGCGGGGCAGAATTGCAGGAAACCGATTTCAGGAGGTAGACTGGAATTGCATTGAAAGCATAGGAAAAGAGGCAGAACGTCCACAATGATGCACTTGGCCAAAAAGGGCGTATGCGTTTTTTCCTGAATATATTCAGGAAAGAACGCATACGCCCTTTTTGGCCAACCAAGCAAGCTTGCAAAGGAAATCTGCACTACAATGAAGTCTCACTTCCCCCCGGTCAAAAGGGCCATCTGAAAAAAGTGTAAAATCCAGAAAGGCAGGACAGGCCATGGAGAACTGGGAGCCTTGTTATGCTGATGGGCGGGATGTAAATTGCCAACAGACACTCGGGAGAAGTGTATGGTGTTTCCTGAAACATCTAAAAAACAAAGCAACAGAGCCTAGGGCACTTCCACTTATGGTCCTATAGCTTAGGGAAATTAAAATCAAAAAGATACAGCCACCCCAATGTTTGGGACGCCTCTGTTTACAAGAACCTCGTTTACCGTACAAGTTCAATATCACAGAAAGTGAAAAATGGATAAAGAACTTGTGGTACTTACGTACAATGCAGTATCACTCAGCAGTGAAATCTATGTCATCAGGCCCGTAGCAGCACAATGAGTGGATTCAGGTACGATGATTCTAACTGAGATAAGTCACACAGAAAAAGAAACATCATACGATATCAGTAATACATGGAATGTCAACTTGGCTACACAGGAACTGAATTACAGAACAGAACAGGGTCTCAAATTTAGAAAACCAACTTATGCTTGTTTAAGGGGAAAGGTGAGTTGGGGTGCTGCATAAAACCAGAGATTGAAATGAGCACAGATAAAGTTCCTTAAGCCAAATATGGAATAGACAAGAGCTACTCCTTGCTCAACGAAATGGACTCAACACCGCATATTAAACGCCTAAGAATGTACCTGACTCTTAAGTATCTTAAAACCTATGGATTGCTATGTCTCCGAAAGAGAATCAAGCATGTGTACAGGGACATAAACGCAGCAGTGATAGGATTGGAGAGGTTCGGTGAGCAAATGAAGACCCTTTGAAGTCATATTGCATGGTACCCATTCCACGGGTTTCAACTACCCAGGTTTAAGGTATTCTTCCTTCAGCTAAAACATGCATGTGGAACCTAGAGTATGATCAACCATGTGATCGGGAGACGTGTTCAAATATGTCTCAGTTTTCGTACCCTGGTACTCGGGTGCAACATTCCAGACGCTTTACTAACACTCTCCCGACTTGGAGAGTCAGTCCCTTTAACCTCCTGTTTGGCCCAGTTTGCAATTTCTGCGGAAGATGAACAGGAATAGCGAGAACCAATGAGAGACTAGCTGGAGGTGTCTGGACGGGAAAATTTAACTCCCATTTCCCACCAGGAAGAGGAAAGAACCAAAGGCTCAGCGTGCCGTGCCGGAACCAGATTAGGGCCTGAAGCCATCCTGCGGTGTTGCGGCCAGCTCACAAGAAAACGAGTTGAAGAAAGGAGCTCAGGGGCACTGTAATTCACAAACCTGCAGAGTTATAAATGACAACTATCGTCCAAAAATATACTGAAGTAAGGCTGCCAAGAGGACTTGAAAGCGGGGCAGAATTGCAGGAAACCGATTTCAGGAGGTAGACTGGAATTGCATTGAAAGCATAGGAAAAGAGGCAGAACGTCCACAATGATGCACTTGGCCAAAAAGGGCGTATGCGTTTTTTCCTGAATATATTCAGGAAAGAACGCATACGCCCTTTTTGGCCAACCAAGCAAGCTTGCAAAGGAAATCTGCACTACAATGAAGTCTCACTTCCCCCCGGTCAAAAGGGCCATCTGAAAAAAGTGTAAAATCCAGAAAGGCAGGACAGGCCATGGAGAACTGGGAGCCTTGTTATGCTGATGGGCGGGATGTAAACTGCCAACAGACACTCGGGAGAAGTGTATGGTGTTTCCTGAAACATCTAAAAAACAAAGCAACAGAGCCTAGGGCACTTCCACTTATGGTCCTATAGCTTAGGGAAATTAAAATCAAAAAGATACAGCCACCCCAATGTTTGGGACGCCTCTGTTTACAAGAACCTCGTTTACCGTACAAGTTCAATATCACAGAAAGTGAAAAATGGATAAAGAACTTGTGGTACTTACGTACAATGCAGTATCACTCAGCAGTGAAATCTATGTCATCAGGCCCGTAGCAGCACAATGAGTGGATTCAGGTACGATGATTCTAACTGAAATAAGTCACACAGAAAAAGTAACATCATACGATATCAGTAATACACGGAATGTCAACTTGGCTACACCGGAACTGAATTACAGAACAGAACAGGGTCTCAAATTTAGAAAACCAACTTATGCTTGTTTAAGGGTAAAGGTGAGTTGGGGTGCTGCATAAAACCAGAGATTGAAATGAGCACAGATAAAGTTCCTTAAGCCAAATATGGAATAGACAAGAGCTACTCCTTGCTCAACGAAATGGACTCAACACCGCATATTAAACGCCTAAGAATGTACCTGACTCTTAAGTATCTTAAAACCTATGGATTGCTATGTCTCCGAAAGAGAATCAAGCATGTGTACAGGGACATAAACGCAGCAGTGATAGGATTGGAGAGGTTCGGTGAGCAAATGAAGAGCCTTTGAAGTCATATTGCATGGTACCCATTCCACGGGTTTCAACTACCCAGGTTTAAGGTATTCTTCCTTCAGCTAAAACATGCATGTGGAACCTAGAGTATGATCAACCATGTGATCGGGAGACGTGTTCAAATATGTCTCAGTTTTCGTACCCTTGTACTCGGGTGCAACATTCCAGACGCTTTACTAACACTCTCCCGACTTGGAGAGTCAGTCCCTTTAACCTCCTGTTTGGCCCAGTTTGCAATTTCTGCGGAAGATGAACAGGAATAGCGAGAACCAATGAGAGACTAGCTGGAGGTGTCTGGACGGGAAAATTTAACTCCCATTTCCCACCAGGAAGAGGAAAGAACCAAAGGCTCAGCGTGCCGTGCCGGAACCAGATTAGGGCCTGAAGCCATCCTGCGGTGTTGCGGCCAGCTCACAAGAAAACGAGTTGAAGAAAGGAGCTCAGGGGCACTGTAATTCACAAACCTGCAGAGTTATAAATGACAACTATCGTCCAAAAATATACTGAAGTAAGGCTGCCAAGAGGACTTGAAAGCGGGGCAGAATTGCAGGAAACCGATTTCAGGAGGTAGACTGGAATTGCATTGAAAGCATAGGAAAAGAGGCAGAACGTCCACAATGATGCACTTGGCCAAAAAGGGCGTATGCGTTTTTTCCTGAATATATTCAGGAAAGAACGCATACGCCCTTTTTGGCCAACCAAGCAAGCTTGCAAAGGAAATCTGCACTACAATGAAGTCTCACTTCCCCCCGGTCAAAAGGGCCATCTGAAAAAAGTGTAAAATCCAGAAAGGCAGGACAGGCCATGGAGAACTGGGAGCCTTGTTATGCTGATGGGCGGGATGTAAACTGCCAACAGACACTCGGGAGAAGTGTATGGTGTTTCCTGAAACATCTAAAAAACAAAGCAACAGAGCCTAGGGCACTTCCACTTATGGTCCTATAGCTTAGGGAAATTAAAATCAAAAAGACACAGCCACCCCAATGTTTGGGACGCCTCTGTTTACAAGAACCTCGTTTACCGTACAAGTTCAATATCACAGAAAGTGAAAAATGGATAAAGAACTTGTGGTACTTACGTACAATGCAGTATCACTCAGCAGTGAAATCTATGTCATCAGGCCCGTAGCAGCACAATGAGTGGATTCAGGTACGATGATTCTAACTGAGATAAGTCACACAGAAAAAGAAACATCATACGATATCAGTAATACACGGAATGTCAACTTGGCTACACAGGAACTGAATTACAGAACAGAACAGGGTCTCAAATTTAGAAAACCAACTTATGCTTGTTTAAGGGTAAAGGTGAGTTGGGGTGCTGCATAAAACCAGAGATTGAAATGAGCACAGATAAAGTTCCTTAAGCCAAATATGGAATAGACAAGAGCTACTCCTTGCTCAACGAAATGGACTCAACACCGCATATTAAACGCCTAAGAATGTACCTGACTCTTAAGTATCTTAAAACCTATGGATTGCTATGTCTCCGAAAGAGAATCAAGCATATGTACAGGGACATAAACGCAGCAGTGATAGGATTGGAGAGGTTCGGTGAGCAAATGAAGAGCCTTTGAAGTCATATTGCATGGTACCCATTCCACGGGTTTCAACTACCCAGGTTTAAGGTATTCTTCCTTCAGCTAAAACATGCATGTGGAACCTAGAGTATGATCAACCATGTGATCGGGAGACGTGTTCAAATATGTCTCAGTTTTCGTACCCTGGTACTCGGGTGCAACATTCCAGACGCTTTACTAACACTCTCCCGACTTGGAGAGTCAGTCCCTTTAACCTCCTGTTTGGCCCAGTTTGCAATTTCTGCGGAAGATGAACAGGAATAGCGAGAACCAATGAGAGACTAGCTGGAGGTGTCTGGACGGGCAAATTTAACTCCCATTTCCCACCAGGAAGAGGAAAGAACCAAAGGCTCAGCGTGCCGTGCCGGAACCAGATTAGGGCCTGAAGCCATCCTGCGGTGTTGCGGCCAGCTCACAAGAAAACGAGTTGAAGAAAGGAGCTCAGGGGCACTGTAATTCACAAACCTGCAGAGTTATAAATGACAACTATCGTCCAAAAATATACTGAAGTAAGGCTGCCAAGAGGACTTGAAAGCGGGGCAGAATTGCAGGAAACCGATTTCAGGAGGTAGACTGGAATTGCATTGAAAGCATAGGAAAAGAGGCAGAACGTCCACAATGATGCACTTGGCCAAAAAGGGTGTATGAGTTTTTTCCTGAATATATTCAGGAAAGAACGCATACGCCCTTTTTGGCCAACCAAGCAAGCTTGCAAAGGAAATCTGCACTACAATGAAGTCTCACTTCCCCCCGGTCAAAAGGGCCATCTGAAAAAAGTGTAAAATCCAGAAAGGCAGGACAGGCCATGGAGAACTGGGAGCCTTGTTATGCTGATGGGCGGGATGTAAACTGCCAACAGACACTCGGGAGAAGTGTATGGTGTTTCCTGAAACATCTAAAAAACAAAGCAACAGAGCCTAGGGCACTTCCACTTATGGTCCTATAGCTTAGGGAAATTAAAATCAAAAAGACACAGCCACCCCAATGTTTGGGACGCCTCTGTTTACAAGAACCTCGTTTACCGTACAAGTTCAATATCACAGAAAGTGAAAAATGGATAAAGAACTTGTGGTACTTACGTACAATGCAGTATCACTCAGCAGTGAAATCTATGTCATCAGGCCCGTAGCAGCACAATGAGTGGATTCAGGTACGATGATTCTAACTGAAATAAGTCACACAGAAAAAGAAACATCATAAGATATCAGTAATACACGGAATGTAAACTTGGCTACACAGGAACTGAATTACAGAACAGAACAGGGTCTCAAATTTAGAAAACCAACTTATGCTTGTTTAAGGGTAAAGGTGCGTTGGGGTGCTGCATAAAACCAGAGATTGAAATGAGCACAGATAAAGTTCCTTAAGCCAAATATGGAATAGACAAGAGCTACTCCTTGCTCAACGAAATGGACTCAACACCGCATATTAAACGCCTAAGAATGTACCTGACTCTTAAGTATCTTAAAACCTATGGATTGCTATGTCTCCGAAAGAGAATCAAGCATGTGTACAGGGACATAAACGCAGCAGTGATAGGATTGGAGAGGTTCGGTGAGCAAATGAAGACCCTTTGAAGTCATATTGCATGGTACCCATTCCACGGGTTTCAACTACCCAGGTTTAAGGTATTCTTCCTTCAGCTAAAACATGCATGTGGAACCTAGAGTATGATCAACCATGTGATCGGGAGACGTGTTCAAATATGTCTCCGTTTTCGTACCCTGGTACTCGGGTGCAACATTCCAGACGCTTTACTAACACTCTCCCGACTTGGAGAGTCAGTCCCTTTAACCTCCTGTTTGGCCCAGTTTGCAATTTCTGCGGAAGATGAACAGGAATAGCGAGAACCAATGAGAGACTAGCTGGAGGTGTCTGGACGGGCAAATTTAACTCTCATTTCCCACCAGGAAGAGGAAATAACCAAAGGCTCAGCGTGCCGTGCCGGAACCAGATTAGGGCCTGAAGCCATCCTGCGGTGTTGCGGCCAGCTCACAAAAAAACGAGTTGAAGAAAGGAGCTCAGGGGCACTGTAATTCACAAACCTGCAGAGTTATAAATGACAACTATCGTCCAAAAATATACTGAAGTAAGGCTGCCAAGAGGACTTGAAAGCGGGGCAGAATTGCAGGAAACCGATTTCAGGAGGTAGACTGGAATTGCATTGAAAGCATAGGAAAAGAGGCAGAACGTCCACAATGATGCACTTGGCCAAAAAGGGCGTATGCGTTTTTTCCTGAATATATTCAGGAAAGAACGCATACGCCCTTTTTGGCCAACCAAGCAAGCTTGCAAAGGAAATCTGCACTACAATGAAGTCTCACTTCCCCCCGGTCAAAAGGGCCATCTGAAAAAAGTGTAAAATCCAGAAAGGCAGGACAGGCCATGGAGAACTGGGAGCCTTGTTATGCTGATGGGCGGGATGTAAACTGCCAACAGACACTCGGGAGAAGTGTATGGTGTTTCCTGAAACATCTAAAAAACAAAGCAACAGAGCCTAGGGCACTTCCACTTATGGTCCTATAGCTTAGGGAAATTAAAATCAAAAAGACACAGCCACCCCAATGTTTGGGACGCCTCTGTTTACAAGAACCTCGTTTACCGTACAAGTTCAATATCACAGAAAGTGAAAAATGGATAAAGAACTTGTGGTACTTACGTACAATGCAGTATCACTCAGCAGTGAAATCTATGTCATCAGGCCCGTAGCAGCACAATGAGTGGATTCAGGTACGATGATTCTAACTGAAATAAGTCACACAGAAAAAGAAACATCATAAGATATCAGTAATACACGGAATGTAAACTTGGCTACACAGGAACTGAATTACAGAACAGAACAGGGTCTCAAATTTAGAAAACCAACTTATGCTTGTTTAAGGGTAAAGGTGAGTTGGGGTGCTACATAAAACCAGAGATTGAAATGAGCACAGATAAAGTTCCTTAAGCCAAATATGGAATAGACAAGAGCTACTCCTTGCTCAACGAAATGGACTCAACACCGCATATTAAACGCCTAAGAATGTACCTGACTCTTAAGTATCTTAAAACCTATGGATTGCTATGTCTCCGAAAGAGAATCAAGCATGTGTACAGGGACATAAACGCAGCAGTGATAGGATTGGAGAGGTTCGGTGAGCAAATGAAGACCCTTTGAAGTCATATTGCATGGTACCCATTCCACGGGTTTCAACTACCCAGGTTTAAGGTATTCTTCCTTCAGCTAAAACATGCATGTGGAACCTAGAGTATGATCAACCATGTGATCGGGAGACGTGTTCAAATATGTCTCAGTTTTCGTACCCTGGTACTCGGGTGCAACATTCCAGACGCTTTACTAACACTCTCCCGACTTGGAGAGTCAGTCCCTTTAACCTCCTGTTTGGCCCAGTTTGCAATTTCTGCGGAAGATGAACAGGAATAGCGAGAACCAATGAGAGACTAGCTGGAGGTGTCTGGACGGGCAAATTTAACTCCCATTTCCCACCAGGAAGAGGAAAGAACCAAAGGCTCAGCGTGCCGTGCCGGAACCAGATTAGGGCCTGAAGCCATCCTGCGGTGTTGCGGCCAGCTCACAAGAAAACGAGTTGAAGAAAGGAGCTCAGGGGCACTGTAATTCACAAACCTGCAGAGTTATAAATGACAACTATCGTCCAAAAATATACTGAAGTAAGGCTGCCAAGAGGACTTGAAAGCGGGGCAGAATTGCAGGAAACCGATTTCAGGAGGTAGACTGGAATTGCATTGAAAGCATAGGAAAAGAGGATGAAAGTCCACAATGATGCACTTGGCCAAAAAGGGCGTATGCGTTTTTTCCTGAATATATTCAGGAAAGAACGCATACGCCCTTTTTGGCCAACCAAGCAAGCTTGCAAAGGAAATCTGCACTACAATGAAGTCTCACTTCCCCCCGGTCAAAAGGGCCATCTGAAAAAAGTGTAAAATCCAGAAAGGCAGGACAGGCCATGGAGAACTGGGAGCCTTGTTATGCTGATGGGCGGGATGTAAACTGCCAACAGACACTCGGGAGAAGTGTATGGTGTTTCCTGAAACATCTAAAAAACAAAGCAACAGAGCCTAGGGCACTTCCACTTATGGTCCTATAGCTTAGGGAAATTAAAATCAAAAAGACACAGCCACCCCAATGTTTGGGACGCCTCTGTTTACAAGAACCTCGTTTACCGTACAAGTTCAATATCACAGAAAGTGAAAAATGGATAAAGAACTTGTGGTACTTACGTACAATGCAGTATCACTCAGCAGTGAAATCTATGTCATCAGGCCCGTAGCAGCACAATGAGTGGATTCAGGTACGATGATTCTAACTGAAATAAGTCACACAGAAAAAGAAACATCATAAGATATCAGTAATACACGGAATGTAAACTTGGCTACACAGGAACTGAATTACAGAACAGAACAGGGTCTCAAATTTAGAAAACCAACTTATGCTTGTTTAAGGGTAAAGGTGAGTTGGGGTGCTGCATAAAACCAGAGATTGAAATGAGCACAGATAAAGTTCCTTAAGCCAAATATGGAATAGACAAGAGCTACTCCTTGCTCAACGAAATGGACTCAACACCGCATATTAAACGCCTAAGAATGTACCTGACTCTTAAGTATCTTAAAACCTATGGATTGCTATGTCTCCGAAAGAGAATCAAGCATGTGTACAGGGACATAAACGCAGCAGTGATAGGATTGGAGAGGTTCGGTGAGCAAATGAAGACCCTTTGAAGTCATATTGCATGGTACCCATTCCACGGGTTTCAACTACCCAGGTTTAAGGTATTCTTCCTTCAGCTAAAACATGCATGTGGAACCTAGAGTATGATCAACCATGTGATCGGGAGACGTGTTCAAATATGTCTCAGTTTTCGTACCCTGGTACTCGGGTGCAACATTCCAGACGCTTTACTAACACTCTCCCGACTTGGAGAGTCAGTCCCTTTAACCTCCTGTTTGGCCCAGTTTGCAATTTCTGCGGAAGATGAACAGGAATAGCGAGAACCAATGAGAGACTAGCTGGAGGTGTCTGGACGGGCAAATTTAACTCCCATTTCCCACCAGGAAGAGGAAATAACCAAAGGCTCAGCATGCCGTGCCGGAACCAGATTAGGGCCTGAAGCCATCCTGCGGTGTTGCGGCCAGCTCACAAGGAAACGAGTTGAAGAAAGGAGCTCAGGGGCACTGTAATTCACAAACCTGCAGAGTTATAAATGACAACTATCGTCCAAAAATATACTGAAGTAAGGCTGCCAAGAGGACTTGAAAGCGGGGCAGAATTGCAGGAAACCGATTTCAGGAGGTAGACTGGAATTGCATTGAAAGCATAGGAAAAGAGGCAGAACGTCCACAATGATGCACTTGGCCAAAAAGGGCGTATGCGTTTTTTCCTGAATATATTCAGGAAAGAACGCATACGCCCTTTTTGGCCAACCAAGCAAGCTTGCAAAGGAAATCTGCACTACAATGAAGTCTCACTTCCCCCCGGTCAAAAGGGCCATCTGAAAAAAGTGTAAAATCCAGAAAGGCAGGACAGGCCATGGAGAACTGGGAGCCTTGTTATGCTGATGGGCGGGATGTAAACTGCCAACAGACACTCGGGAGAAGTGTATGGTGTTTCCTGAAACATCTAAAAAACAAAGCAACAGAGCCTAGGGCACTTCCACTTATGGTCCTATAGCTTAGGGAAATTAAAATCAAAAAGATACAGCCACCCCAATGTTTGGGACGCCTCTGTTTACAAGAACCTCGTTTACCGTACAAGTTCAATATCACAGAAAGTGAAAAATGGATAAAGAACTTGTGGTACTTACGTACAATGCAGTATCACTCAGCAGTGAAATCTATGTCATCAGGCCCGTAGCAGCACAATGAGTGGATTCAGGTACGATGATTCTAACTGAGATAAGTCACACAGAAAAAGAAACATCATACGATATCAGTAATACATGGAATGTCAACTTGGCTACACAGGAACTGAATTACAGAACAGAACAGGGTCTCAAATTTAGAAAACCAACTTATGCTTGTTTAAGGGGAAAGGTGAGTTGGGGTGCTGCATAAAACCAGAGATTGAAATGAGCACAGATAAAGTTCCTTAAGCCAAATATGGAATAGACAAGAGCTACTCCTTGCTCAACGAAATGGACTCAACACCGCATATTAAACGCCTAAGAATGTACCTGACTCTTAAGTATCTTAAAACCTATGGATTGCTATGTCTCCGAAAGAGAATCAAGCATGTGTACAGGGACATAAACGCAGCAGTGATAGGATTGGAGAGGTTCGGTGAGCAAATGAAGACCCTTTGAAGTCATATTGCATGGTACCCATTCCACGGGTTTCAACTACCCAGGTTTAAGGTATTCTTCCTTCAGCTAAAACATGCATGTGGAACCTAGAGTATGATCAACCATGTGATCGGGAGACGTGTTCAAATATGTCTCAGTTTTCGTACCCTGGTACTCGGGTGCAACATTCCAGACGTTTTACTAACACTCTCCCGACTTGGAGAGTCAGTCCCTTTAACCTCCTGTTTGGCCCAGTTTGCAATTTCTGCGGAAGATGAACAGGAATAGCGAGAACCAATGAGAGACTAGCTGGAGGTGTCTGGACGGGAAAATTTAACTCCCATTTCCCACCAGGAAGAGGAAAGAACCAAAGGCTCAGCGTGCCGTGCCGGAACCAGATTAGGGCCTGAAGCCATCCTGCGGTGTTGCGGCCAGCTCACAAGAAAACGAGTTGAAGAAAGGAGCTCAGGGGCACTGTAATTCACAAACCTGCAGAGTTATAAATGACAACTATCGTCCAAAAATATACTGAAGTAAGGCTGCCAAGAGGACTTGAAAGCGGGGCAGAATTGCAGGAAACCGATTTCAGGAGGTAGACTGGAATTGCATTGAAAGCATAGGAAAAGAGGCAGAACGTCCACAATGATGCACTTGGCCAAAAAGGGCGTATGCGTTTTTTCCTGAATATATTCAGGAAAGAACGCATACGCCCTTTTTGGCCAACCAAGCAAGCTTGCAAAGGAAATCTGCACTACAATGAAGTCTCACTTCCCCCCGGTCAAAAGGGCCATCTGAAAAAAGTGTAAAATCCAGAAAGGCAGGACAGGCCATGGAGAACTGGGAGCCTTGTTATGCTGATGGGCGGGATGTAAACTGCCAACAGACACTCGGGAGAAGTGTATGGTGTTTCCTGAAACATCTAAAAAACAAAGCAACAGAGCCTAGGGCACTTCCACTTATGGTCCTATAGCTTAGGGAAATTAAAATCAAAAAGATACAGCCACCCCAATGTTTGGGACGCCTCTGTTTACAAGAACCTCGTTTACCGTACAAGTTCAATATCACAGAAAGTGAAAAATGGATAAAGAACTTGTGGTACTTACGTACAATGCAGTATCACTCAGCAGTGAAATCTATGTCATCAGGCCCGTAGCAGCACAATGAGTGGATTCAGGTACGATGATTCTAACTGAAATAAGTCACACAGAAAAAGTAACATCATACGATATCAGTAATACACGGAATGTCAACTTGGCTACACCGGAACTGAATTACAGAACAGAACAGGGTCTCAAATTTAGAAAACCAACTTATGCTTGTTTAAGGGTAAAGGTGAGTTGGGGTGCTGCATAAAACCAGAGATTGAAATGAGCACAGATAAAGTTCCTTAAGCCAAATATGGAATAGACAAGAGCTACTCCTTGCTCAACGAAATGGACTCAACACCGCATATTAAACGCCTAAGAATGTACCTGACTCTTAAGTATCTTAAAACCTATGGATTGCTATGTCTCCGAAAGAGAATCAAGCATGTGTACAGGGACATAAACGCAGCAGTGATAGGATTGGAGAGGTTCGGTGAGCAAATGAAGAGCCTTTGAAGTCATATTGCATGGTACCCATTCCACGGGTTTCAACTACCCAGGTTTAAGGTATTCTTCCTTCAGCTAAAACATGCATGTGGAACCTAGAGTATGATCAACCATGTGATCGGGAGACGTGTTCAAATATGTCTCAGTTTTCGTACCCTGGTACTCGGGTGCAACATTCCAGACGCTTTACTAACACTCTCCCGACTTGGAGAGTCAGTCCCTTTAACCTCCTGTTTGGCCCAGTTTGCAATTTCTGCGGAAGATGAACAGGAATAGCGAGAACCAATGAGAGACTAGCTGGAGGTGTCTGGACGGGAAAATTTAACTCCCATTTCCCACCAGGAAGAGGAAAGAACCAAAGGCTCAGCGTGCCGTGCCGGAACCAGATTAGGGCCTGAAGCCATCCTGCGGTGTTGCGGCCAGCTCACAAGAAAACGAGTTGAAGAAAGGAGCTCAGGGGCACTGTAATTCACAAACCTGCAGAGTTATAAATGACAACTATCGTCCAAAAATATACTGAAGTAAGGCTGCCAAGAGGACTTGAAAGCGGGGCAGAATTGCAGGAAACCGATTTCAGGAGGTAGACTGGAATTGCATTGAAAGCATAGGAAAAGAGGCAGAACGTCCACAATGATGCACTTGGCCAAAAAGGGCGTATGCGTTTTTTCCTGAATATATTCAGGAAAGAACGCATACGCCCTTTTTGGCCAACCAAGCAAGCTTGCAAAGGAAATCTGCACTACAATGAAGTCTCACTTCCCCCCGGTCAAAAGGGCCATCTGAAAAAAGTGTAAAATCCAGAAAGGCAGGACAGGCCATGGAGAACTGGGAGCCTTGTTATGCTGATGGGCGGGATGTAAACTGCCAACAGACACTCGGGAGAAGTGTATGGTGTTTCCTGAAACATCTAAAAAACAAAGCAACAGAGCCTAGGGCACTTCCACTTATGGTCCTATAGCTTAGGGAAATTAAAATCAAAAAGACACAGCCACCCCAATGTTTGGGACGCCTCTGTTTACAAGAACCTCGTTTACCGTACAAGTTCAATATCACAGAAAGTGAAAAATGGATAAAGAACTTGTGGTACTTACGTACAATGCAGTATCACTCAGCAGTGAAATCTATGTCATCAGGCCCGTAGCAGCACAATGAGTGGATTCAGGTACGATGATTCTAACTGAGATAAGTCACACAGAAAAAGAAACATCATACGATATCAGTAATACACGGAATGTCAACTTGGCTACACAGGAACTGAATTACAGAACAGAACAGGGTCTCAAATTTAGAAAACCAACTTATGCTTGTTTAAGGGTAAAGGTGAGTTGGGGTGCTGCATAAAACCAGAGATTGAAATGAGCACAGATAAAGTTCCTTAAGCCAAATATGGAATAGACAAGAGCTACTCCTTGCTCAACGAAATGGACTCAACACCGCATATTAAACGCCTAAGAATGTACCTGACTCTTAAGTATCTTAAAACCTATGGATTGCTATGTCTCCGAAAGAGAATCAAGCATATGTACAGGGACATAAACGCAGCAGTGATAGGATTGGAGAGGTTCGGTGAGCAAATGAAGAGCCTTTGAAGTCATATTGCATGGTACCCATTCCACGGGTTTCAACTACCCAGGTTTAAGGTATTCTTCCTTCAGCTAAAACATGCATGTGGAACCTAGAGTATGATCAACCATGTGATCGGGAGACGTGTTCAAATATGTCTCAGTTTTCGTACCCTGGTACTCGGGTGCAACATTCCAGACGCTTTACTAACACTCTCCCGACTTGGAGAGTCAGTCCCTTTAACCTCCTGTTTGGCCCAGTTTGCAATTTCTGCGGAAGATGAACAGGAATAGCGAGAACCAATGAGAGACTAGCTGGAGGTGTCTGGACGGGCAAATTTAACTCCCATTTCCCACCAGGAAGAGGAAATAACCAAAGGCTCAGCGTGCCGTGCCGGAACCAGATTAGGGCCTGAAGCCATCCTGCGGTGTTGCGGCCAGCTCACAAGAAAACGAGTTGAAGAAAGGAGCTCAGGGGCACTGTAATTCACAAACCTGCAGAGTTATAAATGACAACTATCGTCCAAAAATATACTGAAGTAAGGCTGCCAAGAGGACTTGAAAGCGGGGCAGAATTGCAGGAAACCGATTTCAGGAGGTAGACTGGAATTGCATTGAAAGCATAGGAAAAGAGGCAGAACGTCCACAATGATGCACTTGGCCAAAAAGGGCGTATGAGTTTTTTCCTGAATATATTCAGGAAAGAACGCATACGCCCTTTTTGGCCAACCAAGCAAGCTTGCAAAGGAAATCTGCACTACAATGAAGTCTCACTTCCCCCCGGTCAAAAGGGCCATCTGAAAAAAGTGTAAAATCCAGAAAGGCAGGACAGGCCATGGAGAACTGGGAGCCTTGTTATGCTGATGGGCGGGATGTAAACTGCCAACAGACACTCGGGAGAAGTGTATGGTGTTTCCTGAAACATCTAAAAAACAAAGCAACAGAGCCTAGGGCACTTCCACTTATGGTCCTATAGCTTAGGGAAATTAAAATCAAAAAGACACAGCCACCCCAATGTTTGGGACGCCTCTGTTTACAAGAACCTCGTTTACCGTACAAGTTCAATATCACAGAAAGTGAAAAATGGATAAAGAACTTGTGGTACTTACGTACAATGCAGTATCACTCAGCAGTGAAATCTATGTCATCAGGCCCGTAGCAGCACAATGAGTGGATTCAGGTACGATGATTCTAACTGAAATAAGTCACACAGAAAAAGAAACATCATAAGATATCAGTAATACACGGAATGTAAACTTGGCTACACAGGAACTGAATTACAGAACAGAACAGGGTCTCAAATTTAGAAAACCAACTTATGCTTGTTTAAGGGTAAAGGTGAGTTGGGGTGCTGCATAAAACCAGAGATTGAAATGAGCACAGATAAAGTTCCTTAAGCCAAATATGGAATAGACAAGAGCTACTCCTTGCTCAACGAAATGGACTCAACACCGCATATTAAACGCCTAAGAATGTACCTGACTCTTAAGTATCTTAAAACCTATGGATTGCTATGTCTCCGAAAGAGAATCAAGCATGTGTACAGGGACATAAACGCAGCAGTGATAGGATTGGAGAGGTTCGGTGAGCAAATGAAGACCCTTTGAAGTCATATTGCATGGTACCCATTCCACGGGTTTCAACTACCCAGGTTTAAGGTATTCTTCCTTCAGCTAAAACATGCATGTGGAACCTAGAGTATGATCAACCATGTGATCGGGAGACGTGTTCAAATATGTCTCAGTTTTCGTACCCTGGTACTCGGGTGCAACATTCCAGACGCTTTACTAACACTCTCCCGACTTGGAGAGTCAGTCCCTTTAACCTCCTGTTTGGCCCAGTTTGCAATTTCTGCGGAAGATGAACAGGAATAGCGAGAACCAATGAGAGACTAGCTGGAGGTGTCTGGACGGGCAAATTTAACTCTCATTTCCCACCAGGAAGAGGAAATAACCAAAGGCTCAGCGTGCCGTGCCGGAACCAGATTAGGGCCTGAAGCCATCCTGCGGTGTTGCGGCCAGCTCACAAGAAAACGAGTTGAAGAAAGGAGCTCAGGGGCACTGTAATTCACAAACCTGCAGAGTTATAAATGACAACTATCGTCCAAAAATATACTGAAGTAAGGCTGCCAAGAGGACTTGAAAGCGGGGCAGAATTGCAGGAAACCGATTTCAGGAGGTAGACTGGAATTGCATTGAAAGCATAGGAAAAGAGGCAGAACGTCCACAATGATGCACTTGGCCAAAAAGGGCGTATGCGTTTTTTCCTGAATATATTCAGGAAAAAACGCATACGCCCTTTTTGGCCAACCAAGCAAGCTTGCAAAGGAAATCTGCACTACAATGAAGTCTCACTTCCCCCCGGTCAAAAGGGCCATCTGAAAAAAGTGTAAAATCCAGAAAGGCAGGACAGGCCATGGAGAACTGGGAGCCTTGTTATGCTGATGGGCGGGATGTAAATTGCCAACAGACACTTGGGAGAAGTGTATGGTGTTTCCTGAAACATCTAAAAAACAAAGCAACAGAGCCTAGGGCACTTCCACTTATGGTCCTATAGCTTAGGGAAATTAAAATCAAAAAGATACAGCCACCCCAATGTTTGGGACGCCTCTGTTTACAAGAACGTCGTTTACCGTACAAGTTCAATATCACAGAAAGTGAAAAATGGATAAAGAACTTGTGGTACTTACGTACAATGCAGTATCACTCAGCAGTGAAATCTATGTCATCAGGCCCGTAGCAGCACAATGAGTGGATTCAGGTACGATGATTCTAACTGAAATAAGTCACACAGAAAAAGTAACATCATACGATATCAGTAATACACGGAATGTCAACTTGGCTACACCGGAACTGAATTACAGAACAGAACAGGGTCTCAAATTTAGAAAACCAACTTATGCTTGTTTAAGGGTAAAGGTGAGTTGGGGTGCTGCATAAAACCAGAGATTGAAATGAGCACAGATAAAGTTCCTTAAGCCAAATATGGAATAGACAAGAGCTACTCCTTGCTCAACGAAATGGACTCAACACCGCATATTAAACGCCTAAGAATGTACCTGACTCTTAAGTATCTTAAAACCTATGGATTGCTATGTCTCCGAAAGAGAATCAAGCATGTGTACAGGGACATAAACGCAGCAGTGATAGGATTGGAGAGGTTCGGTGAGCAAATGAAGAGCCTTTGAAGTCATATTGCATGGTACCCATTCCACGGGTTTCAACTACCCAGGTTTAAGGTATTCTTCCTTCAGCTAAAACATGCATGTGGAACCTAGAGTATGATCAACCATGTGATCGGGAGACGTGTTCAAATATGTCTCAGTTTTCGTACCCTGGTACTCGGGTGCAACATTCCAGACGCTTTACTAACACTCTCCCGACTTGGAGAGTCAGTCCCTTTAACCTCCTGTTTGGCCCAGTTTGCAATTTCTGCGGAAGATGAACAGGAATAGCGAGAACCAATGAGAGACTAGCTGGAGGTGTCTGGACGGGCAAATTTAACTCCCATTTCCCACCAGGAAGAGGAAAGAACCAAAGGCTCAGCGTGCCGTGCCGGAACCAGATTAGGGCCTGAAGCCATCCTGCGGTGTTGCGGCCAGCTCACAAGAAAACGAGTTGAAGAAAGGAGCTCAGGGGCACTGTAATTCACAAACCTGCAGAGTTATAAATGACAACTATCGTCCAAAAATATACTGAAGTAAGGCTGCCAAGAGGACTTGAAAGCGGGGCAGAATTGCAGGAAACCGATTTCAGGAGGTAGACTGGAATTGCATTGAAAGCATAGGAAAAGAGGATGAAAGTCCACAATGATGCACTTGGCCAAAAAGGGCGTATGCGTTTTTTCCTGAATATATTCAGGAAAGAACGCATACGCCCTTTTTGGCCAACCAAGCAAGCTTGCAAAGGAAATCTGCACTACAATGAAGTCTCACTTCCCCCCGGTCAAAAGGGCCATCTGAAAAAAGTGTAAAATCCAGAAAGGCAGGACAGGCCATGGAGAACTGGGAGCCTTGTTATGCTGATGGGCGGGATGTAAACTGCCAACAGACACTCGGGAGAAGTGTATGGTGTTTCCTGAAACATCTAAAAAACAAAGCAACAGAGCCTAGGGCACTTCCACTTATGGTCCTATAGCTTAGGGAAATTAAAATCAAAAAGACACAGCCACCCCAATGTTTGGGACGCCTCTGTTTACAAGAACCTCGTTTACCGTACAAGTTCAATATCACAGAAAGTGAAAAATGGATAAAGAACTTGTGGTACTTACGTACAATGCAGTATCACTCAGCAGTGAAATCTATGTCATCAGGCCCGTAGCAGCACAATGAGTGGATTCAGGTACGATGATTCTAACTGAAATAAGTCACACAGAAAAAGAAACATCATAAGATATCAGTAATACACGGAATGTAAACTTGGCTACACAGGAACTGAATTACAGAACAGAACAGGGTCTCAAATTTAGAAAACCAACTTATGCTTGTTTAAGGGTAAAGGTGAGTTGGGGTGCTGCATAAAACCAGAGATTGAAATGAGCACAGATAAAGTTCCTTAAGCCAAATATGGAATAGACAAGAGCTACTCCTTGCTCAACGAAATGGACTCAACACCGCATATTAAACGCCTAAGAATGTACCTGACTCTTAAGTATCTTAAAACCTATGGATTGCTATGTCTCCGAAAGAGAATCAAGCATGTGTACAGGGACATAAACGCAGCAGTGATAGGATTGGAGAGGTTCGGTGAGCAAATGAAGAGCCTTTGAAGTCATATTGCATGGTACCCATTCCACGGGTTTCAACTACCCAGGTTTAAGGTATTCTTCCTTCAGCTAAAACATGCATGTGGAACCTAGAGTATGATCAACCATGTGATCGGGAGACGTGTTCAAATATGTCTCAGTTTTCGTACCCTGGTACTCGGGTGCAACATTCCAGACGCTTTACTAACACTCTCCCGACTTGGAGAGTCAGTCCCTTTAACCTCCTGTTTGGCCCAGTTTGCAATTTCTGCGGAAGATGAACAGGAATAGCGAGAACCAATGAGAGACTAGCTGGAGGTGTCTGGACGGGCAAATTTAACTCTCATTTCCCACCAGGAAGAGGAAATAACCAAAGGCTCAGCATGCCGTGCCGGAACCAGATTAGGGCCTTAAGCCATCCTGCGGTGTTGCGGCCAGCTCACAAGGAAACGAGTTGAAGAAAGGAGCTCAGGGGCACTGTAATTCACAAACCTGCAGAGTTATAAATGACAACTATCGTCCAAAAATATACTGAAGTAAGGCTGCCAAGAGGACTTGAAAGCGGGGCAGAATTGCAGGAAACCGATTTCAGGAGGTAGACTGGAATTGCATTGAAAGCATAGGAAAAGAGGCAGAACGTCCACAATGATGCACTTGGCCAAAAAGGGCGTATGCGTTTTTTCCTGAATATATTCAGGAAAGAACGCATACGCCCTTTTTGGCCAACCAAGCAAGCTTGCAAAGGAAATCTGCACTACAATGAAGTCTCACTTCCCCCCGGTCAAAAGGGCCATCTGAAAAAAGTGTAAAATCCAGAAAGGCAGGACAGGCCATGGAGAACTGGGAGCCTTGTTATGCTGATGGGCGGGATGTAAACTGCCAACAGACACTCGGGAGAAGTGTATGGTGTTTCCTGAAACATCTAAAAAACAAAGCAACAGAGCCTAGGGCACTTCCACTTATGGTCCTATAGCTTAGGGAAATTAAAATCAAAAAGATACAGCCACCCCAATGTTTGGGACGCCTCTGTTTACAAGAACCTCGTTTACCGTACAAGTTCAATATCACAGAAAGTGAAAAATGGATAAAGAACTTGTGGTACTTACGTACAATGCAGTATCACTCAGCAGTGAAATCTATGTCATCAGGCCCGTAGCAGCACAATGAGTGGATTCAGGTACGATGATTCTAACTGAAATAAGTCACACAGAAAAAGTAACATCATACGATATCAGTAATACACGGAATGTCAACTTGGCTACACCGGAACTGAATTACAGAACAGAACAGGGTCTCAAATTTAGAAAACCAACTTATGCTTGTTTAAGGGTAAAGGTGAGTTGGGGTGCTGCATAAAACCAGAGATTGAAATGAGCACAGATAAAGTTCCTTAAGCCAAATATGGAATAGACAAGAGCTACTCCTTGCTCAACGAAATGGACTCAACACCGCATATTAAACGCCTAAGAATGTACCTGACTCTTAAGTATCTTAAAACCTATGGATTGCTATGTCTCCGAAAGAGAATCAAGCATGTGTACAGGGACATAAACGCAGCAGTGATAGGATTGGAGAGGTTCGGTGAGCAAATGAAGAGCCTTTGAAGTCATATTGCATGGTACCCATTCCACGGGTTTCAACTACCCAGGTTTAAGGTATTCTTCCTTCAGCTAAAACATGCATGTGGAACCTAGAGTATGATCAACCATGTGATCGGGAGACGTGTTCAAATATGTCTCAGTTTTCGTACCCTGGTACTCGGGTGCAACATTCCAGACGCTTTACTAACACTCTCCCGACTTGGAGAGTCAGTCCCTTTAACCTCCTGTTTGGCCCAGTTTGCAATTTCTGCGGAAGATGAACAGGAATAGCGAGAACCAATGAGAGACTAGCTGGAGGTGTCTGGACGGGAAAATTTAACTCCCATTTCCCACCAGGAAGAGGAAAGAACCAAAGGCTCAGCGTGCCGTGCCGGAACCAGATTAGGGCCTGAAGCCATCCTGCGGTGTTGCGGCCAGCTCACAAGAAAACGAGTTGAAGAAAGGAGCTCAGGGGCACTGTAATTCACAAACCTGCAGAGTTATAAATGACAACTATCGTCCAAAAATATACTGAAGTAAGGCTGCCAAGAGGACTTGAAAGCGGGGCAGAATTGCAGGAAACCGATTTCAGGAGGTAGACTGGAATTGCATTGAAAGCATAGGAAAAGAGGCAGAACGTCCACAATGATGCACTTGGCCAAAAAGGGCGTATGCGTTTTTTCCTGAATATATTCAGGAAAGAACGCATACGCCCTTTTTGGCCAACCAAGCAAGCTTGCAAAGGAAATCTGCACTACAATGAAGTCTCACTTCCCCCCGGTCAAAAGGGCCATCTGAAAAAAGTGTAAAATCCAGAAAGGCAGGACAGGCCATGGAGAACTGGGAGCCTTGTTATGCTGATGGGCGGGATGTAAACTGCCAACAGACACTCGGGAGAAGTGTATGGTGTTTCCTGAAACATCTAAAAAACAAAGCAACAGAGCCTAGGGCACTTCCACTTATGGTCCTATAGCTTAGGGAAATTAAAATCAAAAAGATACAGCCACCCCAATGTTTGGGACGCCTCTGTTTACAAGAACCTCGTTTACCGTACAAGTTCAATATCACAGAAAGTGAAAAATGGATAAAGAACTTGTGGTACTTACGTACAATGCAGTATCACTCAGCAGTGAAATCTATGTCATCAGGCCCGTAGCAGCACAATGAGTGGATTCAGGTACGATGATTCTAACTGAGATAAGTCACACAGAAAAAGAAACATCATACGATATCAGTAATACACGGAATGTCAACTTGGCTACACAGGAACTGAATTACAGAACAGAACAGGGTCTCAAATTTAGAAAACCAACTTATGCTTGTTTAAGGGTAAAGGTGAGTTGGGGTGCTGCATAAAACCAGAGATTGAAATGAGCACAGATAAAGTTCCTTAAGCCAAATATGGAATAGACAAGAGCTACTCCTTGCTCAACGAAATGGACTCAACACCGCATATTAAACGCCTAAGAATGTACCTGACTCTTAAGTATCTTAAAACCTATGGATTGCTATGTCTCCGAAAGAGAATCAAGCATATGTACAGGGACATAAACGCAGCAGTGATAGGATTGGAGAGGTTCGGTGAGCAAATGAAGAGCCTTTGAAGTCATATTGCATGGTACCCATTCCACGGGTTTCAACTACCCAGGTTTAAGGTATTCTTCCTTCAGCTAAAACATGCATGTGGAACCTAGAGTATGATCAACCATGTGATCGGGAGACGTGTTCAAATATGTCTCAGTTTTCGTACCCTGGTACTCGGGTGCAACATTCCAGACGCTTTACTAACACTCTCCCGACTTGGAGAGTCAGTCCCTTTAACCTCCTGTTTGGCCCAGTTTGCAATTTCTGCGGAAGATGAACAGGAATAGCGAGAACCAATGAGAGACTAGCTGGAGGTGTCTGGACGGGCAAATTTAACTCCCATTTCCCACCAGGAAGAGGAAAGAACCAAAGGCTCAGCGTGCCGTGCCGGAACCAGATTAGGGCCTGAAGCCATCCTGCGGTGTTGCGGCCAGCTCACAAGAAAACGAGTTGAAGAAAGGAGCTCAGGGGCACTGTAATTCACAAACCTGCAGAGTTATAAATGACAACTATCGTCCAAAAATATACTGAAGTAAGGCTGCCAAGAGGACTTGAAAGCAGGGCAGAATTGCAGGAAACCGATTTCAGGAGGTAGACTGGAATTGCATTGAAAGCATAGGAAAAGAGGCAGAACGTCCACAATGATGCACTTGGCCAAAAAGGGCGTATGCGTTTTTTCCTGAATATATTCAGGAAAGAACGCATACGCCCTTTTTGGCCAACCAAGCAAGCTTGCAAAGGAAATCTGCACTACAATGAAGTCTCACTTCCCCCCGGTCAAAAGGGCCATCTGAAAAAAGTGTAAAATCCAGAAAGGCAGGACAGGCCATGGAGAACTGGGAGCCTTGTTATGCTGATGGGCGGGATGTAAACTGCCAACAGACACTCGGGAGAAGTGTATGGTGTTTCCTGAAACATCTAAAAAACAAAGCAACAGAGCCTAGGGCACTTCCACTTATGGTCCTATAGCTTAGGGAAATTAAAATCAAAAAGACACAGCCACCCCAATGTTTGGGACGCCTCTGTTTACAAGAACCTCGTTTACCGTACAAGTTCAATATCACAGAAAGTGAAAAATGGATAAAGAACTTGTGGTACTTACGTACAATGCAGTATCACTCAGCAGTGAAATCTATGTCATCAGGCCCGTAGCAGCACAATGAGTGGATTCAGGTACGATGATTCTAACTGAAATAAGTCACACAGAAAAAGAAACATCATAAGATATCAGTAATACACGGAATGTAAACTTGGCTACACAGGAACTGAATTACAGAACAGAACAGGGTCTCAAATTTAGAAAACCAACTTATGCTTGTTTAAGGGTAAAGGTGAGTTGGGGTGCTGCATAAAACCAGAGATTGAAATGAGCACAGATAAAGTTCCTTAAGCCAAATATGGAATAGACAAGAGCTACTCCTTGCTCAACGAAATGGACTCAACACCGCATATTAAACGCCTAAGAATGTACCTGACTCTTAAGTATCTTAAAACCTATGGATTGCTATGTCTCCGAAAGAGAATCAAGCATGTGTACAGGGACATAAACGCAGCAGTGATAGGATTGGAGAGGTTCGGTGAGCAAATGAAGAGCCTTTGAAGTCATATTGCATGGTACCCATTCCACGGGTTTCAACTACCCAGGTTTAAGGTATTCTTCCTTCAGCTAAAACATGCATGTGGAACCTAGAGTATGATCAACCATGTGATCGGGAGACGTGTTCAAATATGTCTCAGTTTTCGTACCCTGGTACTCGGGTGCAACATTCCAGACGCTTTACTAACACTCTCCCGACTTGGAGAGTCAGTCCCTTTAACCTCCTGTTTGGCCCAGTTTGCAATTTCTGCGGAAGATGAACAGGAATAGCGAGAACCAATGAGAGACTAGCTGGAGGTGTCTGGACGGGCAAATTTAACTCTCATTTCCCACCAGGAAGAGGAAATAACCAAAGGCTCAGCGTGCCGTGCCGGAACCAGATTAGGGCCTGAAGCCATCCTGCGGTGTTGCGGCCAGCTCACAAGAAAACGAGTTGAAGAAAGGAGCTCAGGGGCACTGTAATTCACAAACCTGCAGAGTTATAAATGACAACTATCGTCCAAAAATATACTGAAGTAAGGCTGCCAAGAGGACTTGAAAGCGGGGCAGAATTGCAGGAAACCGATTTCAGGAGGTAGACTGGAATTGCATTGAAAGCATAGGAAAAGAGGCAGAACGTCCACAATGATGCACTTGGCCAAAAAGGGCGTATGCGTTTTTTCCTGAATATATTCAGGAAAAAACGCATACGCCCTTTTTGGCCAACCAAGCAAGCTTGCAAAGGAAATCTGCACTACAATGAAGTCTCACTTCCCCCCGGTCAAAAGGGCCATCTGAAAAAAGTGTAAAATCCAGAAAGGCAGGACAGGCCATGGAGAACTGGGAGCCTTGTTATGCTGATGGGCGGGATGTAAATTGCCAACAGACACTTGGGAGAAGTGTATGGTGTTTCCTGAAACATCTAAAAAACAAAGCAACAGAGCCTAGGGCACTTCCACTTATGGTCCTATAGCTTAGGGAAATTAAAATCAAAAAGATACAGCCACCCCAATGTTTGGGACGCCTCTGTTTACAAGAACCTCGTTTACCGTACAAGTTCAATATCACAGAAAGTGAAAAATGGATAAAGAACTTGTGGTACTTACGTACAATGCAGTATCACTCAGCAGTGAAATCTATGCCATCAGGCCCGTAGCAGCACAATGAGTGGATTCAGGTACGATGATTCTAACTGAAATAAGTCACACAGAAAAAGTAACATCATACGATATCAGTAATACACGGAATGTCAACTTGGCTACACCGGAACTGAATTACAGAACAGAACAGGGTCTCAAATTTAGAAAACCAACTTATGCTTGTTTAAGGGTAAAGGTGAGTTGGGGTGCTGCATAAAACCAGAGATTGAAATGAGCACAGATAAAGTTCCTTAAGCCAAATATGGAATAGACAAGAGCTACTCCTTGCTCAACGAAATGGACTCAACACCGCATATTAAACGCCTAAGAATGTACCTGACTCTTAAGTATCTTAAAACCTATGGATTGCTATGTCTCCGAAAGAGAATCAAGCATGTGTACAGGGACATAAACGCAGCAGTGATAGGATTGGAGAGGTTCGGTGAGCAAATGAAGAGCCTTTGAAGTCATATTGCATGGTACCCATTCCACGGGTTTCAACTACCCAGGTTTAAGGTATTCTTCCTTCAGCTAAAACATGCATGTGGAACCTAGAGTATGATCAACCATGTGATCGGGAGACGTGTTCAAATATGTCTCAGTTTTCGTACCCTGGTACTCGGGTGCAACATTCCAGACGCTTTACTAACACTCTCCCGACTTGGAGAGTCAGTCCCTTTAACCTCCTGTTTGGCCCAGTTTGCAATTTCTGCGGAAGATGAACAGGAATAGCGAGAACCAATGAGAGACTAGCTGGAGGTGTCTGGACGGGCAAATTTAACTCCCATTTCCCACCAGGAAGAGGAAAGAACCAAAGGCTCAGCGTGCCGTGCCGGAACCAGATTAGGGCCTGAAGCCATCCTGCGGTGTTGCGGCCAGCTCACAAGAAAACGAGTTGAAGAAAGGAGCTCAGGGGCACTGTAATTCACAAACCTGCAGAGTTATAAATGACAACTATCGTCCAAAAATATACTGAAGTAAGGCTGCCAAGAGGACTTGAAAGCGGGGCAGAATTGCAGGAAACCGATTTCAGGAGGTAGACTGGAATTGCATTGAAAGCATAGGAAAAGAGGCAGAACGTCCACAATGATGCACTTGGCCAAAAAGGGCGTATGCGTTTTTTCCTGAATATATTCAGGAAAGAACGCATACGCCCTTTTTGGCCAACCAAGCAAGCTTGCAAAGGAAATCTGCACTACAATGAAGTCTCACTTCCCCCCGGTCAAAAGGGCCATCTGAAAAAAGTGTAAAATCCAGAAAGGCAGGACAGGCCATGGAGAACTGGGAGCCTTGTTATGCTGATGGGCGGGATGTAAACTGCCAACAGACACTCGGGAGAAGTGTATGGTGTTTCCTGAAACATCTAAAAAACAAAGCAACAGAGCCTAGGGCACTTCCACTTATGGTCCTATAGCTTAGGGAAATTAAAATCAAAAAGACACAGCCACCCCAATGTTTGGGACGCCTCTGTTTACAAGAACCTCGTTTACCGTACAAGTTCAATATCACAGAAAGTGAAAAATGGATAAAGAACTTGTGGTACTTACGTACAATGCAGTATCACTCAGCAGTGAAATCTATGTCATCAGGCCCGTAGCAGCACAATGAGTGGATTCAGGTACGATGATTCTAACTGAAATAAGTCACACAGAAAAAGAAACATCATAAGATATCAGTAATACACGGAATGTAAACTTGGCTACACAGGAACTGAATTACAGAACAGAACAGGGTCTCAAATTTAGAAAACCAACTTATGCTTGTTTAAGGGTAAAGGTGAGTTGGGGTGCTGCATAAAACCAGAGATTGAAATGAGCACAGATAAAGTTCCTTAAGCCAAATATGGAATAGACAAGAGCTACTCCTTGCTCAACGAAATGGACTCAACACCGCATATTAAACGCCTAAGAATGTACCTGACTCTTAAGTATCTTAAAACCTATGGATTGCTATGTCTCCGAAAGAGAATCAAGCATGTGTACAGGGACATAAACGCAGCAGTGATAGGATTGGAGAGGTTCGGTGAGCAAATGAAGACCCTTTGAAGTCATATTGCATGGTACCCATTCCACGGGTTTCAACTACCCAGGTTTAAGGTATTCTTCCTTCAGCTAAAACATGCATGTGGAACCTAGAGTATGATCAACCATGTGATCGGGAGACGTGTTCAAATATGTCTCAGTTTTCGTACCCTGGTACTCGGGTGCAACATTCCAGACGCTTTACTAACACTCTCCCGACTTGGAGAGTCAGTCCCTTTAACCTCCTGTTTGGCCCAGTTTGCAATTTCTGCGGAAGATGAACAGGAATAGCGAGAACCAATGAGAGACTAGCTGGAGGTGTCTGGACGGGCAAATTTAACTCTCATTTCCCACCAGGAAGAGGAAATAACCAAAGGCTCAGCGTGCCGTGCCGGAACCAGATTAGGGCCTGAAGCCATCCTGCGGTGTTGCGGCCAGCTCACAAGAAAACGAGTTGAAGAAAGGAGCTCAGGGGCACTGTAATTCACAAACCTGCAGAGTTATAAATGACAACTATCGTCCAAAAATATACTGAAGTAAGGCTGCCAAGAGGACTTGAAAGCGGGGCAGAATTGCAGGAAACCGATTTCAGGAGGTAGACTGGAATTGCATTGAAAGCATAGGAAAAGAGGCAGAACGTCCACAATGATGCACTTGGCCAAAAAGGGCGTATGCGTTTTTTAATGAATATATTCAGGAAAGAACGCATACGCCCTTTTTGGCCAACCAAGCAAGCTTGCAAAGGAAATCTGCACTACAATGAAGTCTCACTTCCCCCCGGTCAAAAGGGCCATCTGAAAAAAGTGTAAAATCCAGAAAGGCAGGACAGGCCATGGAGAACTGGGAGCCTTGTTATGCTGATGGGCGGGATGTAAACTGCCAACAGACACTCGGGAGAAGTGTATGGTGTTTCCTGAAACATCTAAAAAACAAAGCAACAGAGCCTAGGGCACTTCCACTTATGGTCCTATAGCTTAGGGAAATTAAAATCAAAAAGACACAGCCACCCCAATGTTTGGGACGCCTCTGTTTACAAGAACCTCGTTTACCGTACAAGTTCAATATCACAGAAAGTGAAAAATGGATAAAGAACTTGTGGTACTTACGTACAATGCAGTATCACTCAGCAGTGAAATCTATGTCATCAGGCCCGTAGCAGCACAATGAGTGGATTCAGGTACGATGATTCTAACTGAAATAAGTCACACAGAAAAAGAAACATCATAAGATATCAGTAATACACGGAATGTAAACTTGGCTACACAGGAACTGAATTACAGAACAGAACAGGGTCTCAAATTTAGAAAACCAACTTATGCTTGTTTAAGGGTAAAGGTGAGTTGGGGTGCTGCATAAAACCAGAGATTGAAATGAGCACAGATAAAGTTCCTTAAGCCAAATATGGAATAGACAAGAGCTACTCCTTGCTCAACGAAATGGACTCAACACCGCATATTAAACGCCTAAGAATGTACCTGACTCTTAAGTATCTTAAAACCTATGGATTGCTATGTCTCCGAAAGAGAATCAAGCATGTGTACAGGGACATAAACGCAGCAGTGATAGGATTGGAGAGGTTCGGTGAGCAAATGAAGAGCCTTTGAAGTCATATTGCATGGTACCCATTCCACGGGTTTCAACTACCCAGGTTTAAGGTATTCTTCCTTCAGCTAAAACATGCATGTGGAACCTAGAGTATGATCAACCATGTGATCGGGAGACGTGTTCAAATATGTCTCAGTTTTCGTACCCTGGTACTCGGGTGCAACATTCCAGACGCTTTACTAACACTCTCCCGACTTGGAGAGTCAGTCCCTTTAACCTCCTGTTTGGCCCAGTTTGCAATTTCTGCGGAAGATGAACAGGAATAGCGAGAACCAATGAGAGACTAGCTGGAGGTGTCTGGACGGGCAAATTTAACTCCCATTTCCCACCAGGAAGAGGAAAGAACCAAAGGCTCAGCGTGCCGTGCCGGAACCAGATTAGGGCCTGAAGCCATCCTGCGGTGTTGCGGCCAGCTCACAAGAAAACGAGTTGAAGAAAGGAGCTCAGGGGCACTGTAATTCACAAACCTGCAGAGTTATAAATGACAACTATCGTCCAAAAATATACTGAAGTAAGGCTGCCAAGAGGACTTGAAAGCGGGGCAGAATTGCAGGAAACCGATTTCAGGAGGTAGACTGGAATTGCATTGAAAGCATAGGAAAAGAGGCAGAACGTCCACAATGATGCACTTGGCCAAAAAGGGCGTATGCGTTTTTTCCTGAATATATTCAGGAAAGAACGCATACGCCCTTTTTGGCCAACCAAGCAAGCTTGCAAAGGAAATCTGCACTACAATGAAGTCTCACTTCCCCCCGGTCAAAAGGGCCATCTGAAAAAAGTGTAAAATCCAGAAAGGCAGGACAGGCCATGGAGAACTGGGAGCCTTGTTATGCTGATGGGCGGGATGTAAACTGCCAACAGACACTCGGGAGAAGTGTATGGTGTTTCCTGAAACATCTAAAAAACAAAGCAACAGAGCCTAGGGCACTTCCACTTATGGTCCTATAGCTTAGGGAAATTAAAATCAAAAAGACACAGCCACCCCAATGTTTGGGACGCCTCTGTTTACAAGAACCTCGTTTACCGTACAAGTTCAATATCACAGAAAGTGAAAAATGGATAAAGAACTTGTGGTACTTACGTACAATGCAGTATCACTCAGCAGTGAAATCTATGTCATCAGGCCCGTAGCAGCACAATGAGTGGATTCAGGTACGATGATTCTAACTGAAATAAGTCACACAGAAAAAGAAACATCATAAGATATCAGTAATACACGGAATGTAAACTTGGCTACACAGGAACTGAATTACAGAACAGAACAGGGTCTCAAATTTAGAAAACCAACTTATGCTTGTTTAAGGGTAAAGGTGAGTTGGGGTGCTGCATAAAACCAGAGATTGAAATGAGCACAGATAAAGTTCCTTAAGCCAAATATGGAATAGACAAGAGCTACTCCTTGCTCAACGAAATGGACTCAACACCGCATATTAAACGCCTAAGAATGTACCTGACTCTTAAGTATCTTAAAACCTATGGATTGCTATGTCTCCGAAAGAGAATCAAGCATGTGTACAGGGACATAAACGCAGCAGTGATAGGATTGGAGAGGTTCGGTGAGCAAATGAAGAGCCTTTGAAGTCATATTGCATGGTACCCATTCCACGGGTTTCAACTACCCAGGTTTAAGGTATTCTTCCTTCAGCTAAAACATGCATGTGGAACCTAGAGTATGATCAACCATGTGATCGGGAGACGTGTTCAAATATGTCTCAGTTTTCGTACCCTGGTACTCGGGTGCAACATTCCAGACGCTTTACTAACACTCTCCCGACTTGGAGAGTCAGTCCCTTTAACCTCCTGTTTGGCCCAGTTTGCAATTTCTGCGGAAGATGAACAGGAATAGCGAGAACCAATGAGAGACTAGCTGGAGGTGTCTGGACGGGCAAATTTAACTCTCATTTCCCACCAGGAAGAGGAAATAACCAAAGGCTCAGCGTGCCGTGCCGGAACAAGATTAGGGCCTGAAGCCATCCTGCGGTGTTGCGGCCAGCTCACAAGAAAACGAGTTGAAGAAAGGAGCTCAGGGGCACTGTAATTCACAAACCTGCAGAGTTATAAATGACAACTATCGTCCAAAAATATACTGAAGTAAGGCTGCCAAGAGGACTTGAAAGCGGGGCAGAATTGCAGGAAACCGATTTCAGGAGGTAGACTGGAATTGCATTGAAAGCATAGGAAAAGAGGCAGAACGTCCACAATGATGCACTTGGCCAAAAAGGGCGTATGCGTTTTTTCCTGAATATATTCAGGAAAAAACGCATACGCCCTTTTTGGCCAACCAAGCAAGCTTGCAAAGGAAATCTGCACTACAATGAAGTCTCACTTCCCCCCGGTCAAAAGGGCCATCTGAAAAAAGTGTAAAATCCAGAAAGGCAGGACAGGCCATGGAGAACTGGGAGCCTTGTTATGCTGATGGGCGGGATGTAAACTGCCAACAGACACTCGGGAGAAGTGTATGGTGTTTCCTGAAACATCTAAAAAACAAAGCAACAGAGCCTAGGGCACTTCCACTTATGGTCCTATAGCTTAGGGAAATTAAAATCAAAAAGATACAGCCACCCCAATGTTTGGGACGCCTCTGTTTACAAGAACCTCGTTTACCGTACAAGTTCAATATCACAGAAAGTGAAAAATGGATAAAGAACTTGTGGTACTTACGTACAATGCAGTATCACTCAGCAGTGAAATCTATGCCATCAGGTCCGTAGCAGCACAATGAGTGGATTCAGGTACGATGATTCTAACTGAAATAAGTCACACAGAAAAAGTAACATCATACGATATCAGTAATACACGGAATGTCAACTTGGCTACACCGGAACTGAATTACAGAACAGAACAGGGTCTCAAATTTAGAAAACCAACTTATGCTTGTTTAAGGGTAAAGGTGAGTTGGGGTGCTGCATAAAACCAGAGATTGAAATGAGCACAGATAAAGTTCCTTAAGCCAAATATGGAATAGACAAGAGCTACTCCTTGCTCAACGAAATGGACTCAACACCGCATATTAAACGCCTAAGAATGTACCTGACTCTTAAGTATCTTAAAACCTATGGATTGCTATGTCTCCGAAAGAGAATCAAGCATGTGTACAGGGACATAAACGCAGCAGTGATAGGATTGGAGAGGTTCGGTGAGCAAATGAAGAGCCTTTGAAGTCATATTGCATGGTACCCATTCCACGGGTTTCAACTACCCAGGTTTAAGGTATTCTTCCTTCAGCTAAAACATGCATGTGGAACCTAGAGTATGATCAACCATGTGATCGGGAGACGTGTTCAAATATGTCTCAGTTTTCGTACCCTGGTACTCGGGTGCAACATTCCAGACGCTTTACTAACACTCTCCCGACTTGGAGAGTCAGTCCCTTTAACCTCCTGTTTGGCCCAGTTTGCAATTTCTGCGGAAGATGAACAGGAATAGCGAGAACCAATGAGAGACTAGCTGGAGGTGTCTGGACGGGCAAATTTAACTCTCATTTCCCACCAGGAAGAGGAAATAACCAAAGGCTCAGCGTGCCGTGCCGGAACCAGATTAGGGCCTGAAGCCATCCTGCGGTGTTGCGGCCAGCTCACAAGAAAACGAGTTGAAGAAAGGAGCTCAGGGGCACTGTAATTCACAAACCTGCAGAGTTATAAATGACAACTATCGTCCAAAAATATACTGAAGTAAGGCTGCCAAGAGGACTTGAAAGCGGGGCAGAATTGCAGGAAACCGATTTCAGGAGGTAGACTGGAATTGCATTGAAAGCATAGGAAAAGAGGCAGAACGTCCACAATGATGCACTTGGCCAAAAAGGGCGTATGCGTTTTTTCCTGAATATATTCAGGAAAAAACGCATACGCCCTTTTTGGCCAACCAAGCAAGCTTGCAAAGGAAATCTGCACTACAATGAAGTCTCACTTCCCCCCGGTCAAAAGGGCCATCTGAAAAAAGTGTAAAATCCAGAAAGGCAGGACAGGCCATGGAGAACTGGGAGCCTTGTTATGCTGATGGGCGGGATGTAAACTGCCAACAGACACTCGGGAGAAGTGTATGGTGTTTCCTGAAACATCTAAAAAACAAAGCAACAGAGCCTAGGGCACTTCCACTTATGGTCCTATAGCTTAGGGAAATTAAAATCAAAAAGATACAGCCACCCCAATGTTTGGGACGCCTCTGTTTACAAGAACCTCGTTTACCGTACAAGTTCAATATCACAGAAAGTGAAAAATGGATAAAGAACTTGTGGTACTTACGTACAATGCAGTATCACTCAGCAGTGAAATCTATGCCATCAGGCCCGTAGCAGCACAATGAGTGGATTCAGGTACGATGATTCTAACTGAAATAAGTCACACAGAAAAAGTAACATCATACGATATCAGTAATACACGGAATGTCAACTTGGCTACACCGGAACTGAATTACAGAACAGAACAGGGTCTCAAATTTAGAAAACCAACTTATGCTTGTTTAAGGGTAAAGGTGAGTTGGGGTGCTGCATAAAACCAGAGATTGAAATGAGCACAGATAAAGTTCCTTAAGCCAAATATGGAATAGACAAGAGCTACTCCTTGCTCAACGAAATGGACTCAACACCGCATATTAAACGCCTAAGAATGTACCTGACTCTTAAGTATCTTAAAACCTATGGATTGCTATGTCTCCGAAAGAGAATCAAGCATGTGTACAGGGACATAAACGCAGCAGTGATAGGATTGGAGAGGTTCGGTGAGCAAATGAAGACCCTTTGAAGTCATATTGCATGGTACCCATTCCACGGGTTTCAACTACCCAGGTTTAAGGTATTCTTCCTTCAGCTAAAACATGCATGTGGAACCTAGAGTATGATCAACCATGTGATCGGGAGACGTGTTCAAATATGTCTCAGTTTTCGTACCCTGGTACTCGGGTGCAACATTCCAGACGCTTTACTAACACTCTCCCGACTTGGAGAGTCAGTCCCTTTAACCTCCTGTTTGGCCCAGTTTGCAATTTCTGCGGAAGATGAACAGGAATAGCGAGAACCAATGAGAGACTAGCTGGAGGTGTCTGGACGGGAAAATTTAACTCCCATTTCCCACCAGGAAGAGGAAAGAACCAAAGGCTCAGCGTGCCGTGCCGGAACCAGATTAGGGCCTGAAGCCATCCTGCGGTGTTGCGGCCAGCTCACAAGAAAACGAGTGGAAGAAAGGAGCTCAGGGGCACTGTAATTCACAAACCTGCAGAGTTATAAATGACAACTATCGTCCAAAAATATACTGAAGTAAGGCTGCCAAGAGGACTTGAAAGCGGGGCAGAATTGCAGGAAACCGATTTCAGGAGGTAGACTGGAATTGCATTGAAAGCATAGGAAAAGAGGCAGAACGTCCACAATGATGCACTTGGCCAAAAAGGGCGTATGCGTTTTTTCCTGAATATATTCAGGAAAAAACGCATACGCCCTTTTTGGCCAACCAAGCAAGCTTGCAAAGGAAATCTGCACTACAATGAAGTCTCACTTCCCCCCGGTCAAAAGGGCCATCTGAAAAAAGTGTAAAATCCAGAAAGGCAGGACAGGCCATGGAGAACTGGGAGCCTTGTTATGCTGATGGGCGGGATGTAAACTGCCAACAGACACTCGGGAGAAGTGTATGGTGTTTCCTGAAACATCTAAAAAACAAAGCAACAGAGCCTAGGGCACTTCCACTTATGGTCCTATAGCTTAGGGAAATTAAAATCAAAAAGACACAGCCACCCCAATGTTTGGGACGCCTCTGTTTACAAGAACCTCGTTTACCGTACAAGTTCAATATCACAGAAAGTGAAAAATGGATAAAGAACTTGTGGTACTTACGTACAATGCAGTATCACTCAGCAGTGAAATCTATGTCATCAGGCCCGTAGCAGCACAATGAGTGGATTCAGGTACGATGATTCTAACTGAAATAAGTCACACAGAAAAAGAAACATCATACGATATCAGTAATACACGGAATGTCAACTTGGCTACACCGGAACTGAATTACAGAACAGAACAGGGTCTCAAATTTAGAAAACCAACTTATTCTTGTTTAAGGGTAAAGGTGAGTTGGGGTGCTGCATAAAACCAGAGATTGAAATGAGCACAGATAAAGTTCCTTAAGCCAAATATGGAATAGACAAGAGCTACTCCTTGCTCAACGAAATGGACTCAACACCGCATATTAAACGCCTAAGAATGTACCTGACTCTTAAGTATCTTAAAACCTATGGATTGCTATGTCTCCGAAAGAGAATCAAGCATGTGTACAGGGACATAAACGCAGCAGTGATAGGATTGGAGAGGTTCGGTGAGCAAATGAAGACCCTTTGAAGTCATATTGCATGGTACCCATTCCACGGGTTTCAACTACCCAGGTTTAAGGTATTCTTCCTTCAGCTAAAACATGCATGTGGAACCTAGAGTATGATCAACCATGTGATCGGGAGACGTGTTCAAATATGTCTCAGTTTTCGTACCCTGGTACTCGGGTGCAACATTCCAGACGCTTTACTAACACTCTCCCGACTTGGAGAGTCAGTCCCTTTAACCTCCTGTTTGGCCCAGTTTGCAATTTCTGCGGAAGATGAACAGGAATAGCGAGAACCAATGAGAGACTAGCTGGAGGTGTCTGGACGGGCAAATTTAACTCTCATTTCCCACCAGGAAGAGGAAAGAACCAAAGGCTCAGCGTGCCGTGCCGGAACCAGATTAGGGCCTGAAGCCATCCTGCGGTGTTGCGGCCAGCTCACAAGAAAGCGAGTTGAAGAAAGGAGCTCAGGGGCACTGTAATTCACAAACCTGCAGAGTTATAAATGACAACTATCGTCCAAAAATATACTGAAGTAAGGCTGCCAAGAGGACTTGAAAGCGGGGCAGAATTGCAGGAAACCGATTTCAGGAGGTAGACTGGAATTGCATTGAAAGCATAGGAAAAGAGGCAGAACGTCCACAATGATGCACTTGGCCAAAAAGGGCGTATGCGTTTTTTCCTGAATATATTCAGGAAAAAACGCATACGCCCTTTTTGGCCAACCAAGCAAGCTTGCAAAGGAAATCTGCACTACAATGAAGTCTCACTTCCCCCCGGTCAAAAGGGCCATCTGAAAAAAGTGTAAAATCCAGAAAGGCAGGACAGGCCATGGAGAACTGGGAGCCTTGTTATGCTGATGGGCGGGATGTAAACTGCCAACAGACACTCGGGAGAAGTGTATGGTGTTTCCTGAAACATCTAAAAAACAAAGCAACAGAGCCTAGGGCACTTCCACTTATGGTCCTATAGCTTAGGGAAATTAAAATCAAAAAGACACAGCCACCCCAATGTTTGGGACGCCTCTGTTTACAAGAACCTCGTTTACCGTACAAGTTCAATATCACAGAAAGTGAAAAATGGATAAAGAACTTGTGGTACTTACGTACAATGCAGTATCACTCAGCAGTGAAATCTATGTCATCAGGCCCGTAGCAGCACAATGAGTGGATTCAGGTACGATGATTCTAACTGAAATAAGTCACACAGAAAAAGAAACATCATAAGATATCAGTAATACACGGAATGTCAACTTGGCTACACAGGAACTGAATTACAGAACAGAACAGGGTCTCAAATTTAGAAAACCAACTTATGCTTGTTTAAGGGTAAAGGTGAGTTGGGGTGCTGCATAAAACCAGAGATTGAAATGAGCACAGATAAAGTTCCTTAAGCCAAATATGGAATAGACAAGAGCTACTCCTTGCTCAACGAAATGGACTCAACACCGCATATTAAACGCCTAAGAATGTACCTGACTCTTAAGTATCTTAAAACCTATGGATTGCTATGTCTCCAAAAGAGAATCAAGCATGTGTACAGGGACATAAACGCAGCAGTGATAGGATTGGAGAGGTTCGGTGAGCAAATGAAGAGCCTTTGAAGTCATATTGCATGGTACCCATTCCACGGGTTTCAACTACCCAGGTTTAAGGTATTCTTCCTTCAGCTAAAACATGCATGTGGAACCTAGAGTATGATCAACCATGTGATCGGGAGACGTGTTCAAATATGTCTCAGTTTTCGTACCCTGGTACTCGGGTGCAACATTCCAGACGCTTTACTAACACTCTCCCGACTTGGAGAGTCAGTCCCTTTAACCTCCTGTTTGGCCCAGTTTGCAATTTCTGCGGAAGATGAACAGGAATAGCGAGAACCAATGAGAGACTAGCTGGAGGTGTCTGGACGGGCAAATTTAACTCCCATTTCCCACCAGGAAGAGGAAAGAACCAAAGGCTCAGTGTGCCGTGCCGGAACCAGATTAGGGCCTGAAGCCATCCTGCGGTGTTGCGGCCAGCTCACAAGAAAGCGAGTTGAAGAAAGGAGCTCAGGGGCACTGTAATTCACAAACCTGCAGAGTTATAAATGACAACTATCGTCCAAAAATATACTGAAGTAAGGCTGCCAAGAGGACTTGAAAGCGGGGCAGAATTGCAGGAAACCGATTTCAGGAGGTAGACTGGAATTGCATTGAAAGCATAGGAAAAGAGGCAGAACGTCCACAATGATGCACTTGGCCAAAAAGGGCGTATGCGTTTTTTCCTGAATATATTCAGGAAAGAACGCATACGCCCTTTTTGGCCAACCAAGCAAACTTGCAAAGGAAATCTGCACTACAATGAAGTCTCACTTCCCCCCGGTCAAAAGGGCCATCTGAAAAAAGTGTAAAATCCAGAAAGGCAGGACAGGCCATGGAGAACTGGGAGCCTTGTTATGCTGATGGGCGGGATGTAAACTGCCAACAGACACTCGGGAGAAGTGTATGGTGTTTCCTGAAACATCTAAAAAACAAAGCAACAGAGCCTAGGGCACTTCCACTTATGGTCCTATAGCTTAGGGAAATTAAAATCAAAAAGACACAGCCACCCCAATGTTTGGGACGCCTCTGTTTACAAGAACCTCGTTTACCGTACAAGTTCAATATCACAGAAAGTGAAAAATGGATAAAGAACCTGTGGTACTTACGTACAATGCAGTATCACTCAGCAGTGAAATCTATGTCATCAGGCCCGTAGCAGCACAATGAGTGGATTCAGGTACGATGATTCTAACTGAAATAAGTCACACAGAAAAAGAAACATCATAAGATATCAGTAATACACGGAATGTAAACTTGGCTACACAGGAACTGAATTACAGAACAGAACAGGGTCTCAAATTTAGAAAACCAACTTATGCTTGTTTAAGGGTAAAGGTGAGTTGGGGTGCTGCATAAAACCAGAGATTGAAATGAGCACAGATAAAGTTCCTTAAGCCAAATATGGAATAGACAAGAGCTACTCCTTGCTCAACGAAATGGACTCAACACCGCATATTAAACGCCTAAGAATGTACCTGACTCTTAAGTATCTTAAAACCTATGGATTGCTATGTCTCCGAAAGAGAATCAAGCATGTGTACAGGGACATAAACGCAGCAGTGATAGGATTGGAGAGGTTCGGTGAGCAAATGAAGACCCTTTGAAGTCATATTGCATGGTACCCATTCCACGGGTTTCAACTACCCAGGTTTAAGGTATTCTTCCTTCAGCTAAAACATGCATGTGGAACCTAGAGTATGATCAACCATGTGATCGGGAGACGTGTTCAAATATGTCTCAGTTTTCGTACCCTGGTACTCGGGTGCAACATTCCAGACGCTTTACTAACACTCTCCTGACTTGGAGAGTCAGTCCCTTTAACCTCCTGTTTGGCCCAGTTTGCAATTTCTGCGGAAGATGAACAGGAATAGCGAGAACCAATGAGAGACTAGCTGGAGGTGTCTGGACGGGCAAATTTAACTCCCATTTCCCACCAGGAAGAGGAAATAACCAAAGGCTCAGCGTGCCGTGCCGGAACCAGATTAGGGCCTGAAGCCATCCTGCGGTGTTGCGGCCAGCTCACAAGAAAACGAGTTGAAGAAAGGAGCTCAGGGGCACTGTAATTCACAAACCTGCAGAGTTATAAATGACAACTATCGTCCAAAAATATACTGAAGTAAGGCTGCCAAGAGGACTTGAAAGCGGGGCAGAATTGCAGGAAACCGATTTCAGGAGGTAGACTGGAATTGCATTGAAAGCATAGGAAAAGAGGCAGAACGTCCACAATGATGCACTTGGCCAAAAAGGGCGTATGCGTTTTTTCCTGAATATATTCAGGAAAAAACGCATACGCCCTTTTTGGCCAACCAAGCAAGCTTGCAAAGGAAATCTGCACTACAATGAAGTCTCACTTCCCCCCGGTCAAAAGGGCCATCTGAAAAAAGTGTAAAATCCAGAAAGGCAGGACAGGCCATGGAGAACTGGGAGCCTTGTTATGCTGATGGGCGGGATGTAAACTGCCAACAGACACTCGGGAGAAGTGTATGGTGTTTCCTGAAACATCTAAAAAACAAAGCAACAGAGCCTAGGGCACTTCCACTTATGGTCCTATAGCTTAGGGAAATTAAAATCAAAAAGACACAGCCACCCCAATGTTTGGGACGCCTCTGTTTACAAGAACCTCGTTTACCGTACAAGTTCAATATCACAGAAAGTGAAAAATGGATAAAGAACTTGTGGTACTTACGTACAATGCAGTATCACTCAGCAGTGAAATCTATGTCATCAGGCCCGTAGCAGCACAATGAGTGGATTCAGGTACGATGATTCTAACTGAAATAAGTCACACAGAAAAAGAAACATCATAAGATATCAGTAATACACGGAATGTCAACTTGGCTACACAGGAACTGAATTACAGAACAGAACAGGGTCTCAAATTTAGAAAACCAACTTATGCTTGTTTAAGGGTAAAGGTGAGTTGGGGTGCTGCATAAAACCAGAGATTGAAATGAGCACAGATAAAGTTCCTTAAGCCAAATATGGAATAGACAAGAGCTACTCCTTGCTCAACGAAATGGACTCAACACCGCATATTAAACGCCTAAGAATGTACCTGACTCTTAAGTATCTTAAAACCTATGGATTGCTATGTCTCCAAAAGAGAATCAAGCATGTGTACAGGGACATAAACGCAGCAGTGATAGGATTGGAGAGGTTCGGTGAGCAAATGAAGAGCCTTTGAAGTCATATTGCATGGTACCCATTCCACGGGTTTCAACTACCCAGGTTTAAGGTATTCTTCCTTCAGCTAAAACATGCATGTGGAACCTAGAGTATGATCAACCATGTGATCGGGAGACGTGTTCAAATATGTCTCAGTTTTCGTACCCTGGTACTCGGGTGCAACATTCCAGACGCTTTACTAACACTCTCCCGACTTGGAGAGTCAGTCCCTTTAACCTCCTGTTTGGCCCAGTTTGCAATTTCTGCGGAAGATGAACAGGAATAGCGAGAACCAATGAGAGACTAGCTGGAGGTGTCTGGACGGGCAAATTTAACTCCCATTTCCCACCAGGAAGAGGAAAGAACCAAAGGCTCAGTGTGCCGTGCCGGAACCAGATTAGGGCCTGAAGCCATCCTGCGGTGTTGCGGCCAGCTCACAAGAAAGCGAGTTGAAGAAAGGAGCTCAGGGGCACTGTAATTCACAAACCTGCAGAGTTATAAATGACAACTATCGTCCAAAAATATACTGAAGTAAGGCTGCCAAGAGGACTTGAAAGCGGGGCAGAATTGCAGGAAACCGATTTCAGGAGGTAGACTGGAATTGCATTGAAAGCATAGGAAAAGAGGCAGAACGTCCACAATGATGCACTTGGCCAAAAAGGGCGTATGCGTTTTTTCCTGAATATATTCAGGAAAGAACGCATACGCCCTTTTTGGCCAACCAAGCAAACTTGCAAAGGAAATCTGCACTACAATGAAGTCTCACTTCCCCCCGGTCAAAAGGGCCATCTGAAAAAAGTGTAAAATCCAGAAAGGCAGGACAGGCCATGGAGAACTGGGAGCCTTGTTATGCTGATGGGCGGGATGTAAACTGCCAACAGACACTCGGGAGAAGTGTATGGTGTTTCCTGAAACATCTAAAAAACAAAGCAACAGAGCCTAGGGCACTTCCACTTATGGTCCTATAGCTTAGGGAAATTAAAATCAAAAAGACACAGCCACCCCAATGTTTGGGACGCCTCTGTTTACAAGAACCTCGTTTACCGTACAAGTTCAATATCACAGAAAGTGAAAAATGGATAAAGAACCTGTGGTACTTACGTACAATGCAGTATCACTCAGCAGTGAAATCTATGTCATCAGGCCCGTAGCAGCACAATGAGTGGATTCAGGTACGATGATTCTAACTGAAATAAGTCACACAGAAAAAGAAACATCATAAGATATCAGTAATACACGGAATGTAAACTTGGCTACACAGGAACTGAATTACAGAACAGAACAGGGTCTCAAATTTAGAAAACCAACTTATGCTTGTTTAAGGGTAAAGGTGAGTTGGGGTGCTGCATAAAACCAGAGATTGAAATGAGCACAGATAAAGTTCCTTAAGCCAAATATGGAATAGACAAGAGCTACTCCTTGCTCAACGAAATGGACTCAACACCGCATATTAAACGCCTAAGAATGTACCTGACTCTTAAGTATCTTAAAACCTATGGATTGCTATGTCTCCGAAAGAGAATCAAGCATGTGTACAGGGACATAAACGCAGCAGTGATAGGATTGGAGAGGTTCGGTGAGCAAATGAAGACCCTTTGAAGTCATATTGCATGGTACCCATTCCACGGGTTTCAACTACCCAGGTTTAAGGTATTCTTCCTTCAGCTAAAACATGCATGTGGAACCTAGAGTATGATCAACCATGTGATCGGGAGACGTGTTCAAATATGTCTCAGTTTTCGTACCCTGGTACTCGGGTGCAACATTCCAGACGCTTTACTAACACTCTCCCGACTTGGAGAGTCAGTCCCTTTAACCTCCTGTTTGGCCCAGTTTGCAATTTCTGCGGAAGATGAACAGGAATAGCGAGAACCAATGAGAGACTAGCTGGAGGTGTCTGGACGGGCAAATTTAACTCTCATTTCCCACCAGGAAGAGGAAATAACCAAAGGCTCAGCGAGCCGTGCCGGAACCAGATTAGGGCCTGAAGCCATCCTGCGGTGTTGCGGCCAGCTCACAAGAAAACGAGTTGAAGAAAGGAGCTCAGGGGCACTGTAATTCACAAACCTGCAGAGTTATAAATGACAACTATCGTCCAAAAATATACTGAAGTAAGGCTGCCAAGAGGACTTGAAAGCGGGGCAGAATTGCAGGAAACCGATTTCAGGAGGTAGACTGGAATTGCATTGAAAGCATAGGAAAAGAGGCAGAACGTCCACAATGATGCACTTGGCCAAAAAGGGCGTATGCGTTTTTTCCTGAATATATTCAGGAAAAAACGCATACGCCCTTTTTGGCCAACCAAGCAAGCTTGCAAAGGAAATCTGCACTACAATGGAGTCTCACTTCCCCCCGGTCAAAAGGGCCATCTGAAAAAAGTGTAAAATCCAGAAAGGCAGGACAGGCCATGGAGAACTGGGAGCCTTGTTATGCTGATGGGCGGGATGTAAATTGCCAACAGACACTCGGGAGAAGTGTATGGTGTTTCCTGAAACATCTAAAAAACAAAGCAACAGAGCCTAGGGCACTTCCGCTTATGGTCCTATAGCTTAGGGAAATTAAAATCAAAAAGACACAGCCACCCCAAAGTTTGGGACGCCTCTGTTTACAAGAACCTCGTTTACCGTACAAGTTCAATATCACAGAAAGTGAAAAATGGATAAAGAACTTGTGGTACTTACGTACAATGCAGTATCACTCAGCAGTGAAATCTATGTCATCAGGCCCGTAGCAGCACAATGAGTGGATTCAGGTACGATGATTCTAACTGAAATAAGTCACACAGAAAAAGAAACATCATAAGATATCAGTAATACACGGAATGTAAACTTGGCTACACAGGAACTGAATTACAGAACAGAACAGGGTCTCAAATTTAGAAAACCAACTTATGCTTGTTTAAGGGTAAAGGTGAGTTGGGGTGCTGCATAAAACCAGAGATTGAAATGAGCACAGATAAAGTTCCTTAAGCCAAATATGGAATAGACAAGAGCTACTCCTTGCTCAACGAAATGGACTCAACACCGCATATTAAACGCCTAAGAATGTACCTGACTCTTAAGTATCTTAAAACCTATGGATTGCTATGTCTCCGAAAGAGAATCAAGCATGTGTACAGGGACATAAACGCAGCAGTGATAGGATTGGAGAGGTTCGGTGAGCAAATGAAGACCCTTTGAAGTCATATTGCATGGTACCCATTCCACGGGTTTCAACTACCCAGGTTTAAGGTATTCTTCCTTCAGCTAAAACATGCATGTGGAACCTAGAGTATGATCAACCATGTGATCGGGAGACGTGTTCAAATATGTCTCAGTTTTCGTACCCTGGTACTCGGGTGCAACATTCCAGACGCTTTACTAACACTCTCCCGACTTGGAGAGTCAGTCCCTTTAACCTCCTGTTTGGCCCAGTTTGCAATTTCTGCGGAAGATGAACAGGAATAGCGAGAACCAATGAGAGACTAGCTGGAGGTGTCTGGACGGGCAAATTTAACTCTCATTTCCCACCAGGAAGAGGAAATAACCAAAGGCTCAGCGTGCCGTGCCGGAACCAGATTAGGGCCTGAGGCCATCCTGCGGTGTTGCGGCCAGCTCACAAGAAAACGAGTTGAAGAAAGGAGCTCAGGGGCACTGTAATTCACAAACCTGCAGAGTTATAAATGACAACTATCGTCCAAAAATATACTGAAGTAAGGCTGCCAAGAGGACTTGAAAGCGGGGCAGAATTGCAGGAAACCGATTTCAGGAGGTAGACTGGAATTGCATTGAAAGCATAGGAAAAGAGGCAGAACGTCCACAATGATGCACTTGGCCAAAAAGGGCGTATGCGTTTTTTCCTGAATATATTCAGGAAAAAACGCATACGCCCTTTTTGGCCAACCAAGCAAGCTTGCAAAGGAAATCTGCACTACAATGAAGTCTCACTTCCCCCCGGTCAAAAGGGCCATCTGAAAAAAGTGTAAAATCCAGAAAGGCAGGACAGGCCATGGAGAACTGGGAGCCTTGTTATGCTGATGGGCGGGATGTAAATTGCCAACAGACACTCGGGAGAAGTGTATGGTGTTTCCTGAAACATCTAAAAAACAAAGCAACAGAGCCTAGGGCACTTCCACTTATGGTCCTATAGCTTAGGGAAATTAAAATCAAAAAGACACAGCCACCCCAATGTTTGGGACGCCTCTGTTTACAAGAACCTCGTTTACCGTACAAGTTCAATATCACAGAAAGTGAAAAATGGATAAAGAACTTGTGGTACCTACGTACAATGCAGTATCACTCAGCAGTGAAATCTATGCCATCAGGCCCGTAGCAGCACAATGAGTGGATTCAGGTACGATGATTCTAACTGAAATAAGTCACACAGAAAAAGAAACATCATAAGATATCAGTAATACACGGAATGTCAACTTGGCTACACAGGAACTGAATTACAGAACAGAACAGGGTCTCAAATTTAGAAAACCAACTTATGCTTGTTTAAGGGTAAAGGTGAGTTGGGGTGCTGCATAAAACCAGAGATTGAAATGAGCACAGATAAAGTTCCTTAAGCCAAATATGGAATAGACAAGAGCTACTCCTTGCTCAACGAAATGGACTCAACACCGCATATTAAACGCCTAAGAATGTACCTGACTCTTAAGTATCTTAAAACCTATGGATTGCTATGTCTCCGAAAGAGAATCAAGCATGTGTACAGGGACATAAACGCAGCAGTGATAGGATTGGAGAGGTTCGGTGAGCAAATGAAGACCCTTTGAAGTCATATTGCATGGTACCCATTCCACGGGTTTCAACTACCCAGGTTTAAGGTATTCTTCCTTCAGCTAAAACATGCATGTGGAACCTAGAGTATGATCAACCATGTGATCGGGAGACGTGTTCAAATATGTCTCAGTTTTCGTACCCTGGTACTCGGGTGCAACATTCCAGACGCTTTACTAACACTCTCCCGACTTGGAGAGTCAGTCCCTTTAACCTCCTGTTTGGCCCAGTTTGCAATTTCTGCGGAAGATGAACAGGAATAGCGAGAACCAATGAGAGACTAGCTGGAGGTGTCTGGACGGGCAAATTTAACTCTCATTTCCCACCAGGAAGAGGAAATAACCAAAGGCTCAGCGTGCCGTGCCGGAACCAGATTAGGGCCTGAGGCCATCCTGCGGTGTTGCGGCCAGCTCACAAGAAAACGAGTTGAAGAAAGGAGCTCAGGGGCACTGTAATTCACAAACCTGCAGAGTTATAAATGACAACTATCGTCCAAAAATATACTGAAGTAAGGCTGCCAAGAGGACTTGAAAGCGGGGCAGAATTGCAGGAAACCGATTTCAGGAGGTAGACTGGAATTGCATTGAAAGCATAGGAAAAGAGGCAGAACGTCCACAATGATGCACTTGGCCAAAAAGGGCGTATGCGTTTTTTCCTGAATATATTCAGGAAAAAACGCATACGCCCTTTTTGGCCAACCAAGCAAGCTTGCAAAGGAAATCTGCACTACAATGAAGTCTCACTTCCCCCCGGTCAAAAGGGCCATCTGAAAAAAGTGTAAAATCCAGAAAGGCAGGACAGGCCATGGAGAACTGGGAGCCTTGTTATGCTGATGGGCGGGATGTAAATTGCCAACAGACACTCGGGAGAAGTGTATGGTGTTTCCTGAAACATCTAAAAAACAAAGCAACAGAGCCTAGGGCACTTCCACTTATGGTCCTATAGCTTAGGGAAATTAAAATCAAAAAGACACAGCCACCCCAATGTTTGGGACGCCTCTGTTTACAAGAACCTCGTTTACCGTACAAGTTCAATATCACAGAAAGTGAAAAATGGATAAAGAACTTGTGGTACCTACGTACAATGCAGTATCACTCAGCAGTGAAATCTATGCCATCAGGCCCGTAGCAGCACAATGAGTGGATTCAGGTACGATGATTCTAACTGAAATAAGTCACACAGAAAAAGAAACATCATAAGATATCAGTAATACACGGAATGTAAACTTGGCTACACAGGAACTGAATTACAGAACAGAACAGGGTCTCAAATTTAGAAAACCAACTTATGCTTGTTTAAGGGTAAAGGTGAGTTGGGGTGCTGCATAAAACCAGAGATTGAAATGAGCACAGATAAAGTTCCTTAAGCCAAATATGGAATAGACAAGAGCTACTCCTTGCTCAACGAAATGGACTCAACACCGCATATTAAACGCCTAAGAATGTACCTGACTCTTAAGTATCTTAAAACCTATGGATTGCTATGTCTCCGAAAGAGAATCAAGCATGTGTACAGGGACATAAATGCAGCAGTGATAGGATTGGAGAGGTTCGGTGAGCAAATGAAGACCCTTTGAAGTCATATTGCATGGTACCCATTCCACGGGTTTCAACTACCCAGGTTTAAGGTATTCTTCCTTCAGCTAAAACATGCATGTGGAACCTAGAGTATGATCAACCATGTGATCGGGAGACGTGTTCAAATATGTCTCAGTTTTCGTACCCTGGTACTCGGGTGCAACATTCCAGACGCTTTACTAACACTCTCCCGACTTGGAGAGTCAGTCCCTTTAACCTCCTGTTTGGCCCAGTTTGCAATTTCTGCGGAAGATGAACAGGAATAGCGAGAACCAATGAGAGACTAGCTGGAGGTGTCTGGACGGGCAAATTTAACTCTCATTTCCCACCAGGAAGAGGAAATAACCAAAGGCTCAGCGTGCCGTGCCGGAACCAGATTAGGGCCTGAGGCCATCCTGCGGTGTTGCGGCCAGCTCACAAGAAAACGAGTTGAAGAAAGGAGCTCAGGGGCACTGTAATTCACAAACCTGCAGAGTTATAAATGACAACTATCGTCCAAAAATATACTGAAGTAAGGCTGCCAAGAGGACTTGAAAGCGGGGCAGAATTGCAGGAAACCGATTTCAGGAGGTAGACTGGAATTGCATTGAAAGCATAGGAAAAGAGGCAGAACGTCCACAATGATGCACTTGGCCAAAAAGGGCGTATGCGTTTTTTCCTGAATATATTCAGGAAAGAACGCATACGCCCTTTTTGGCCAACCAAGCAAACTTGCAAAGGAAATCTGCACTACAATGAAGTCTCACTTCCCCCCGGTCAAAAGGGCCATCTGAAAAAAGTGTAAAATCCAGAAAGGCAGGACAGGCCATGGAGAACTGGGAGCCTTGTTATGCTGATGGGCGGGATGTAAATTGCCAACAGACACTCGGGAGAAGTGTATGGTGTTTCCTGAAACATCTAAAAAACAAAGCAACAGAGCCTAGGGCACTTCCACTTATGGTCCTATAGCTTAGGGAAATTAAAATCAAAAAGACACAGCCACCCCAATGTTTGGGACGCCTCTGTTTACAAGAACCTCGTTTACCGTACAAGTTCAATATCACAGAAAGTGAAAAATGGATAAAGAACTTGTGGTACTTACGTACAATGCAGTATCACTCAGCAGTGAAATCTATGTCATCAGGCCCGTAGCAGCACAATGAGTGGATTCAGGTACGATGATTCTAACTGAAATAAGTCACACAGAAAAAGAAACATCATAAGATATCAGTAATACACGGAATGTAAACTTGGCTACACAGGAACTGAATTACAGAACAGAACAGGGTCTCAAATTTAGAAAACCAACTTATGCTTGTTTAAGGGTAAAGGTGAGTTGGGGTGCTGCATAAAACCAGAGATTGAAATGAGCACAGATAAAGTTCCTTAAGCCAAATATGGAATAGACAAGAGCTACTCCTTGCTCAACGAAATGGACTCAACACCGCATATTAAACGCCTAAGAATGTACCTGACTCTTAAGTATCTTAAAACCTATGGATTGCTATGTCTCCGAAAGAGAATCAAGCATGTGTACAGGGACATAAACGCAGCAGTGATAGGATTGGAGAGGTTCGGTGAGCAAATGAAGACCCTTTGAAGTCATATTGCATGGTACCCATTCCACGGGTTTCAACTACCCAGGTTTAAGGTATTCTTCCTTCAGCTAAAACATGCATGTGGAACCTAGAGTATGATCAACCATGTGATCGGGAGACGTGTTCAAATATGTCTCAGTTTTCGTACCCTGGTACTCGGGTGCAACATTCCAGACGCTTTACTAACACTCTCCCGACTTGGAGAGTCAGTCCCTTTAACCTCCTGTTTGGCCCAGTTTGCAATTTCTGCGGAAGATGAACAGGAATAGCGAGAACCAATGAGAGACTAGCTGGAGGTGTCTGGACGGGCAAATTTAACTCTCATTTCCCACCAGGAAGAGGAAATAACCAAAGGCTCAGCGTGCCGTGCCGGAACCAGATTAGGGCCTGAGGCCATCCTGCGGTGTTGCGGCCAGCTCACAAGAAAACGAGTTGAAGAAAGGAGCTCAGGGGCACTGTAATTCACAAACCTGCAGAGTTATAAATGACAACTATCGTCCAAAAATATACTGAAGTAAGGCTGCCAAGAGGACTTGAAAGCGGGGCAGAATTGCAGGAAACCGATTTCAGGAGGTAGACTGGAATTGCATTGAAAGCATAGGAAAAGAGGCAGAACGTCCACAATGATGCACTTGGCCAAAAAGGGCGTATGCGTTTTTTCCTGAATATATTCAGGAAAAAACGCATACGCCCTTTTTGGCCAACCAAGCAAGCTTGCAAAGGAAATCTGCACTACAATGAAGTCTCACTTCCCCCCGGTCAAAAGGGCCATCTGAAAAAAGTGTAAAATCCAGAAAGGCAGGACAGGCCATGGAGAACTGGGAGCCTTGTTATGCTGATGGGCGGGATGTAAATTGCCAACAGACACTCGGGAGAAGTGTATGGTGTTTCCTGAAACATCTAAAAAACAAAGCAACAGAGCCTAGGGCACTTCCACTTATGGTCCTATAGCTTAGGGAAATTAAAATCAAAAAGACACAGCCACCCCAATGTTTGGGACGCCTCTGTTTACAAGAACCTCGTTTACCGTACAAGTTCAATATCACAGAAAGTGAAAAATGGATAAAGAACTTGTGGTACCTACGTACAATGCAGTATCACTCAGCAGTGAAATCTATGCCATCAGGCCCGTAGCAGCACAATGAGTGGATTCAGGTACGATGATTCTAACTGAAATAAGTCACACAGAAAAAGAAACATCATAAGATATCAGTAATACACGGAATGTAAACTTGGCTACACAGGAACTGAATTACAGAACAGAACAGGGTCTCAAATTTAGAAAACCAACTTATGCTTGTTTAAGGGTAAAGGTGAGTTGGGGTGCTGCATAAAACCAGAGATTGAAATGAGCACAGATAAAGTTCCTTAAGCCAAATATGGAATAGACAAGAGCTACTCCTTGCTCAACGAAATGGACTCAACACCGCATATTAAACGCCTAAGAATGTACCTGACTCTTAAGTATCTTAAAACCTATGGATTGCTATGTCTCCGAAAGAGAATCAAGCATGTGTACAGGGACATAAACGCAGCAGTGATAGGATTGGAGAGGTTCGGTGAGCAAATGAAGACCCTTTGAAGTCATATTGCATGGTACCCATTCCACGGGTTTCAACTACCCAGGTTTAAGGTATTCTTCCTTCAGCTAAAACATGCATGTGGAACCTAGAGTATGATCAACCATGTGATCGGGAGACGTGTTCAAATATGTCTCAGTTTTCGTACCCTGGTACTCGGGTGCAACATTCCAGACGCTTTACTAACACTCTCCCGACTTGGAGAGTCAGTCCCTTTAACCTCCTGTTTGGCCCAGTTTGCAATTTCTGCGGAAGATGAACAGGAATAGCGAGAACCAATGAGAGACTAGCTGGAGGTGTCTGGACGGGCAAATTTAACTCTCATTTCCCACCAGGAAGAGGAAATAACCAAAGGCTCAGCGTGCCGTGCCGGAACCAGATTAGGGCCTGAAGCCATCCTGCGGTGTTGCGGCCAGCTCACAAGAAAACGAGTTGAAGAAAGGAGCTCAGGGGCACTGTAATTCACAAACCTGCAGAGTTATAAATGACAACTATCGTCCAAAAATATACTGAAGTAAGGCTGCCAAGAGGACTTGAAAGCGGGGCAGAATTGCAGGAAACCGATTTCAGGAGGTAGACTGGAATTGCATTGAAAGCATAGGAAAAGAGGCAGAACGTCCACAATGATGCACTTGGCCAAAAAGGGCGTATGCGTTTTTTCCTGAATATATTCAGGAAAAAACGCATACGCCCTTTTTGGCCAACCAAGCAAGCTTGCAAAGGAAATCTGCACTACAATGAAGTCTCACTTCCCCCCGGTCAAAAGGGCCATCTGAAAAAAGTGTAAAATCCAGAAAGGCAGGACAGGCCATGGAGAACTGGGAGCCTTGTTATGCTGATGGGCGGGATGTAAATTGCCAACAGACACTCGGGAGAAGTGTATGGTGTTTCCTGAAACATCTAAAAAACAAAGCAACAGAGCCTAGGGCACTTCCACTTATGGTCCTATAGCTTAGGGAAATTAAAATCAAAAAGACACAGCCACCCCAATGTTTGGGACGCCTCTGTTTACAAGAACCTCGTTTACCGTACAAGTTCAATATCACAGAAAGTGAAAAATGGATAAAGAACTTGTGGTACCTACGTACAATGCAGTATCACTCAGCAGTGAAATCTATGCCATCAGGCCCGTAGCAGCACAATGAGTGGATTCAGGTACGATGATTCTAACTGAAATAAGTCACACAGAAAAAGAAACATCATAAGATATCAGTAATACACGGAATGTAAACTTGGCTACACAGGAACTGAATTACAGAACAGAACAGGGTCTCAAATTTAGAAAACCAACTTATGCTTGTTTAAGGGTAAAGGTGAGTTGGGGTGCTGCATAAAACCAGAGATTGAAATGAGCACAGATAAAGTTCCTTAAGCCAAATATGGAATAGACAAGAGCTACTCCTTGCTCAACGAAATGGACTCAACACCGCATATTAAACGCCTAAGAATGTACCTGACTCTTAAGTATCTTAAAACCTATGGATTGCTATGTCTCCGAAAGAGAATCAAGCATGTGTACAGGGACATAAACGCAGCAGTGATAGGATTGGAGAGGTTCGGTGAGCAAATGAAGACCCTTTGAAGTCATATTGCATGGTACCCATTCCACGGGTTTCAACTACCCAGGTTTAAGGTATTCTTCCTTCAGCTAAAACATGCATGTGGAACCTAGAGTATGATCAACCATGTGATCGGGAGACGTGTTCAAATATGTCTCAGTTTTCGTACCCTGGTACTCGGGTGCAACATTCCAGACGCTTTACTAACACTCTCCCGACTTGGAGAGTCAGTCCCTTTAACCTCCTGTTTGGCCCAGTTTGCAATTTCTGCGGAAGATGAACAGGAATAGCGAGAACCAATGAGAGACTAGCTGGAGGTGTCTGGACGGGCAAATTTAACTCTCATTTCCCACCAGGAAGAGGAAATAACCAAAGGCTCAGCGTGCCGTGCCGGAACCAGATTAGGGCCTGAAGCCATCCTGCGGTGTTGCGGCCAGCTCACAAGAAAACGAGTTGAAGAAAGGAGCTCAGGGGCACTGTAATTCACAAACCTGCAGAGTTATAAATGACAACTATCGTCCAAAAATATACTGAAGTAAGGCTGCCAAGAGGACTTGAAAGCGGGGCAGAATTGCAGGAAACCGATTTCAGGAGGTAGACTGGAATTGCATTGAAAGCATAGGAAAAGAGGCAGAACGTCCACAATGATGCACTTGGCCAAAAAGGGCGTATGCGTTTTTTCCTGAATATATTCAGGAAAAAACGCATACGCCCTTTTTGGCCAACCAAGCAAGCTTGCAAAGGAAATCTGCACTACAATGAAGTCTCACTTCCCCCCGGTCAAAAGGGCCATCTGAAAAAAGTGTAAAATCCAGAAAGGCAGGACAGGCCATGGAGAACTGGGAGCCTTGTTATGCTGATGGGCGGGATGTAAACTGCCAACAGACACTCGGGAGAAGTGTATGGTGTTTCCTGAAACATCTAAAAAACAAAGCAACAGAGCCTAGGCCACTTCCACTTATGGTCCTATAGCTTAGGGAAATTAAAATCAAAAAGACACAGCCACCCCAATGTTTGGGACGCCTCTGTTTACAAGAACCTCGTTTACCGTACAAGTTCAATATCACAGAAAGTGAAAAATGGATAAAGAACTTGTGGTACTTACGTACAATGCAGTATCACTCAGCAGTGAAATCTATGCCATCAGGCCCGTAGCAGCACAATGAGTGGATTCAGGTACGATGATTCTAACTGAAATAAGTCACACAGAAAAAGAAACATCATAAGATATCAGTAATACACGGAATGTAAACTTGGCTACACAGGAACTGAATTACAGAACAGAACAGGGTCTCAAATTTAGAAAACCAACTTATGCTTGTTTAAGGGTAAAGGTGAGTTGGGGTGCTGCATAAAACCAGAGATTGAAATGAGCACAGATAAAGTTCCTTAAGCCAAATATGGAATAGACAAGAGCTACTCCTTGCTCAACGAAATGGACTCAACACCGCATATTAAACGCCTAAGAATGTACCTGACTCTTAAGTATCTTAAAACCTATGGATTGCTATGTCTCCGAAAGAGAATCAAGCATGTGTACAGGGACATAAACGCAGCAGTGATAGGATTGGAGAGGTTCGGTGAGCAAATGAAGACCCTTTGAAGTCATATTGCATGGTACCCATTCCACGGGTTTCAACTACCCAGGTTTAAGGTATTCTTCCTTCAGCTAAAACATGCATGTGGAACCTAGAGTATGATCAACCATGTGATCGGGAGACGTGTTCAAATATGTCTCAGTTTTCGTACCCTGGTACTCAGGTGCAACATTCCAGACGCTTTACTAACACTCTCCCGACTTGGAGAGTCAGTCCCTTTAACCTCCTGTTTGGCCCAGTTTGCAATTTCTGCGGAAGATGAACAGGAATAGCGAGAACCAATGAGAGACTAGCTGGAGGTGTCTGGACGGGCAAATTTAACTCTCATTTCCCACCAGGAAGAGGAAATAACCAAAGGCTCAGCGTGCCGTGCCGGAACCAGATTAGGGCCTGAAGCCATCCTGCGGTGTTGCGGCCAGCTCACAAGAAAACGAGTTGAAGAAAGGAGCTCAGGGGCACTGTAATTCACAAACCTGCAGAGTTATAAATGACAACTATCGTCCAAAAATATACTGAAGTAAGGCTGCCAAGAGGACTTGAAAGCGGGGCAGAATTGCAGGAAACCGATTTCAGGAGGTAGACTGGAATTGCATTGAAAGCATAGGAAAAGAGGCAGAACGTCCACAATGATGCACTTGGCCAAAAAGGGCGTATGCGTTTTTTCCTGAATATATTCAGGAAAGAACGCATACGCCCTTTTTGGCCAACCAAGCAAGCTTGCAAAGGAAATCTGCACTACAATGAAGTCTCACTTCCCCCCGGTCAAAAGGGCCATCTGAAAAAAGTGTAAAATCCAGAAAGGCAGGACAGGCCATGGAGAACTGGGAGCCTTGTTATGCTGATGGGCGGGATGTAAACTGCCAACAGACACTCGGGAGAAGTGTATGGTGTTTCCTGAAACATCTAAAAAACAAAGCAACAGAGCCTAGGGCACTTCCACTTATGGTCCTATAGCTTAGGGAAATTAAAATCAAAAAGACACAGCCACCCCAATGTTTGGGACGCCTCTGTTTACAAGAACCTCGTTTACCGTACAAGTTCAATATCACAGAAAGTGAAAAATGGATAAAGAACTTGTGGTACTTACGTACAATGCAGTATCACTCAGCAGTGAAATCTATGCCATCAGGCCCGTAGCAGCACAATGAGTGGATTCAGGTACGATGATTCTAACTGAAATAAGTCACACAGAAAAAGAAACATCATAAGATATCAGTAATACACGGAATGTAAACTTGGCTACACAGGAACTGAATTACAGAACAGAACAGGGTCTCAAATTTAGAAAACCAACTTATGCTTGTTTAAGGGTAAAGGTGAGTTGGGGTGCTGCATAAAACCAGAGATTGAAATGAGCACAGATAAAGTTCCTTAAGCCAAATATGGAATAGACAAGAGCTACTCCTTGCTCAACGAAATGGACTCAACACCGCATATTAAACGCCTAAGAATGTACCTGACTCTTAAGTATCTTAAAACCTATGGATTGCTATGTCTCCGAAAGAGAATCAAGCATGTGTACAGGGACATAAACGCAGCAGTGATAGGATTGGAGAGGTTCGGTGAGCAAATGAAGACCCTTTGAAGTCATATTGCATGGTACCCATTCCACGGGTTTCAACTACCCAGGTTTAAGGTATTCTTCCTTCAGCTAAAACATGCATGTGGAACCTAGAGTATGATCAACCATGTGATCGGGAGACGTGTTCAAATATGTCTCAGTTTTCGTACCCTGGTACTCGGGTGCAACATTCCAGACGCTTTACTAACACTCTCCCGACTTGGAGAGTCAGTCCCTTTAACCTCCTGTTTGGCCCAGTTTGCAATTTCTGCGGAAGATGAACAGGAATAGCGAGAACCAATGAGAGACTAGCTGGAGGTGTCTGGACGGGCAAATTTAACTCTCATTTCCCACCAGGAAGAGGAAATAACCAAAGGCTCAGCGTGCCGTGCCGGAACCAGATTAGGGCCTGAAGCCATCCTGCGGTGTTGCGGTCAGCTCACAAGAAAACGAGTTGAAGAAAGGAGCTCAGGGACACTGTAATTCACAAACCTGCAGAGTTATAAATGACAACTATCGTCCAAAAATATACTGAAGTAAGGCTGCCAAGAGGACTTGAAAGCGGGGCAGAATTGCAGGAAACCGATTTCAGGAGGTAGACTGGAATTGCATTGAAAGCATAGGAAAAGAGGCAGAACGTCCACAATGATGCACTTGGCCAAAAAGGGCGTATGCGTTTTTTCCTGAATATATTCAGGAAAAAACGCATACGCCCTTTTTGGCCAACCAAGCAAGCTTGCAAAGGAAATCTGCACTACAATGAAGTCTCACTTCCCCCCGGTCAAAAGGGCCATCTGAAAAAAGTGTAAAATCCAGAAAGGCAGGACAGGCCATGGAGAACTGGGAGCCTTGTTATGCTGATGGGCGGGATGTAAATTGCCAACAGACACTCGGGAGAAGTGTATGGTGTTTCCTGAAACATCTAAAAAACAAAGCAACAGAGCCTAGGGCACTTCCACTTATGGTCCTATAGCTTAGGGAAATTAAAATCAAAAAGACACAGCCACCCCAATGTTTGGGACGCCTCTGTTTACAAGAACCTCGTTTACCGTACAAGTTCAATATCACAGAAAGTGAAAAATGGATAAAGAACTTGTGGTACTTACGTACAATGCAGTATCACTCAGCAGTGAAATCTATGTCATCAGGCCCGTAGCAGCACAATGAGTGGATTCAGGTACGATGATTCTAACTGAAATAAGTCACACAGAAAAAGAAACATCATAAGATATCAGTAATACACGGAATGTAAACTTGGCTACACAGGAACTGAATTACAGAACAGAACAGGGTCTCAAATTTAGAAAACCAACTTATGCTTGTTTAAGGGTAAAGGTGAGTTGGGGTGCTGCATAAAACCAGAGATTGAAATGAGCACAGATAAAGTTCCTTAAGCCAAATATGGAATAGACAAGAGCTACTCCTTGCTCAACGAAATGGACTCAACACCGCATATTAAACGCCTAAGAATGTACCTGACTCTTAAGTATCTTAAAACCTATGGATTGCTATGTCTCCGAAAGAGAATCAAGCATGTGTACAGGGACATAAACGCAGCAGTGATAGGATTGGAGAGGTTCGGTGAGCAAATGAAGAGCCTTTGAAGTCATATTGCATGGTACCCATTCCACGGGTTTCAACTACCCAGGTTTAAGGTATTCTTCCTTCAGCTAAAACATGCATGTGGAACCTAGAGTATGATCAACCATGTGATCGGGAGACGTGTTCAAATATGTCTCAGTTTTCGTACCCTGGTACTCGGGTGCAACATTCCAGACGCTTTACTAACACTCTCCCGACTTGGAGAGTCAGTCCCTTTAACCTCCTGTTTGGCCCAGTTTGCAATTTCTGCGGAAGATGAACAGGAATAGCGAGAACCAATGAGAGACTAGCTGGAGGTGTCTGGACGGGCAAATTTAACTCTCATTTCCCACCAGGAAGAGGAAATAACCAAAGGCTCAGCGTGCCGTGCCGGAACCAGATTAGGGCCTGAAGCCATCCTGCGGTGTTGCGGCCAGCTCACAAGAAAACGAGTTGAAGAAAGGAGCTCAGGGGCACTGTAATTCACAAACCTGCAGAGTTATAAATGACAACTATCGTCCAAAAATATACTGAAGTAAGGCTGCCAAGAGGACTTGAAAGCGGGGCAGAATTGCAGGAAACCGATTTCAGGAGGTAGACTGGAATTGCATTGAAAGCATAGGAAAAGAGGCAGAACGTCCACAATGATGCACTTGGCCAAAAAGGGCGTATGCGTTTTTTCCTGAATATATTCAGGAAAGAACGCATACGCCCTTTTTGGCCAACCAAGCAAGCTTGCAAAGGAAATCTGCACTACAATGAAGTCTCACTTCCCCCCGGTCAAAAGGGCCATCTGAAAAAAGTGTAAAATCCAGAAAGGCAGGACAGGCCATGGAGAACTGGGAGCCTTGTTATGCTGATGGGCGGGATGTAAACTGCCAACAGACACTCGGGAGAAGTGTATGGTGTTTCCTGAAACATCTAAAAAACAAAGCAACAGAGCCTAGGGCACTTCCACTTATGGTCCTATAGCTTAGGGAAATTAAAATCAAAAAGACACAGCCACCCCAATGTTTGGGACGCCTCTGTTTACAAGAACCTCGTTTACCGTACAAGTTCAATATCACAGAAAGTGAAAAATGGATAAAGAACTTGTGGTACTTACGTACAATGCAGTATCACTCAGCAGTGAAATCTATGCCATCAGGCCCGTAGCAGCACAATGAGTGGATTCAGGTACGATGATTCTAACTGAAATAAGTCACACAGAAAAAGAAACATCATAAGATATCAGTAATACACGGAATGTAAACTTGGCTACACAGGAACTGAATTACAGAACAGAACAGGGTCTCAAATTTAGAAAACCAACTTATGCTTGTTTAAGGGTAAAGGTGAGTTGGGGTGCTGCATAAAACCAGAGATTGAAATGAGCACAGATAAAGTTCCTTAAGCCAAATATGGAATAGACAAGAGCTACTCCTTGCTCAACGAAATGGACTCAACACCGCATATTAAACGCCTAAGAATGTACCTGACTCTTAAGTATCTTAAAACCTATGGATTGCTATGTCTCCGAAAGAGAATCAAGCATGTGTACAGGGACATAAACGCAGCAGTGATAGGATTGGAGAGGTTCGGTGAGCAAATGAAGAGCCTTTGAAGTCATATTGCATGGTACCCATTCCACGGGTTTCAACTACCCAGGTTTAAGGTATTCTTCCTTCAGCTAAAACATGCATGTGGAACCTAGAGTATGATCAACCATGTGATCGGGAGACGTGTTCAAATATGTCTCAGTTTTCGTACCCTGGTACTCGGGTGCAACATTCCAGACGCTTTACTAACACTCTCCCGACTTGGAGAGTCAGTCCCTTTAACCTCCTGTTTGGCCCAGTTTGCAATTTCTGCGGAAGATGAACAGGAATAGCGAGAACCAATGAGAGACTAGCTGGAGGTGTCTGGACGGGCAAATTTAACTCTCATTTCCCACCAGGAAGAGGAAATAACCAAAGGCTCAGCGTGCCGTGCCGGAACCAGATTAGGGCCTGAAGCCATCCTGCGGTGTTGCGGCCAGCTCACAAGAAAACGAGTTGAAGAAAGGAGCTCAGGGGCACTGTAATTCACAAACCTGCAGAGTTATAAATGACAACTATCGTCCAAAAATATACTGAAGTAAGGCTGCCAAGAGGACTTGAAAGCGGGGCAGAATTGCAGGAAACCGATTTCAGGAGGTAGACTGGAATTGCATTGAAAGCATAGGAAAAGAGGCAGAACGTCCACAATGATGCACTTGGCCAAAAAGGGCGTATGCGTTTTTTCCTGAATATATTCAGGAAAAAACGCATACGCCCTTTTTGGCCAACCAAGCAAGCTTGCAAAGGAAATCTGCACTACAATGAAGTCTCACTTCCCCCCGGTCAAAAGGGCCATCTGAAAAAAGTGTAAAATCCAGAAAGGCAGGACAGGCCATGGAGAACTGGGAGCCTTGTTATGCTGATGGGCGGGATGTAAACTGCCAACAGACACTCGGGAGAAGTGTATGGTGTTTCCTGAAACATCTAAAAAACAAAGCAACAGAGCCTAGGGCACTTCCACTTATGGTCCTATAGCTTAGGGAAATTAAAATCAAAAAGACACAGCCACCCCAATGTTTGGGACGCCTCTGTTTACAAGAACCTCGTTTACCGTACAAGTTCAATATCACAGAAAGTGAAAAATGGATAAAGAACTTGTGGTACTTACGTACAATGCAGTATCACTCAGCAGTGAAATCTATGCCATCAGGCCCGTAGCAGCACAATGAGTGGATTCAGGTACGATGATTCTAACTGAAATAAGTCACACAGAAAAAGAAACATCATAAGATATCAGTAATACACGGAATGTAAACTTGGCTACACAGGAACTGAATTACAGAACAGAACAGGGTCTCAAATTTAGAAAACCAACTTATGCTTGTTTAAGGGTAAAGGTGAGTTGGGGTGCTGCATAAAACCAGAGATTGAAATGAGCACAGATAAAGTTCCTTAAGCCAAATATGGAATAGACAAGAGCTACTCCTTGCTCAACGAAATGGACTCAACACCGCATATTAAACGCCTAAGAATGTACCTGACTCTTAAGTATCTTAAAACCTATGGATTGCTATGTCTCCGAAAGAGAATCAAGCATGTGTACAGGGACATAAACGCAGCAGTGATAGGATTGGAGAGGTTCGGTGAGCAAATGAAGACCCTTTGAAGTCATATTGCATGGTACCCATTCAACGGGTTTCAACTACCCAGGTTTAAGGTATTCTTCCTTCAGCTAAAACATGCATGTGGAACCTAGAGTATGATCAACCATGTGATCGGGAGACGTGTTCAAATATGTCTCAGTTTTCATACCCTGGTACTCGGGTGCAACATTCCAGACGCTTTACTAACACTCTCCCGACTTGGAGAGTCAGTCCCTTTAACCTCCTGTTTGGCCCAGTTTGCAATTTCTGCGGAAGATGAACAGGAATAGCGAGAACCAATGAGAGACTAGCTGGAGGTGTCTGGACGGGCAAATTTAACTCTCATTTCCCACCAGGAAGAGGAAATAACCAAAGGCTCAGCGTGCCGTGCCGGAACCAGATTAGGGCCTGAAGCCATCCTGCGGTGTTGCGGTCAGCTCACAAGAAAACGAGTTGAAGAAAGGAGCTCAGGGGCACTGTAATTCACAAACCTGCAGAGTTATAAATGACAACTATCGTCCAAAAATATACTGAAGTAAGGCTGCCAAGAGGACTTGAAAGCGGGGCAGAATTGCAGGAAACCGATTTCAGGAGGTAGACTGGAATTGCATTGAAAGCATAGGAAAAGAGGCAGAACGTCCACAATGATGCACTTGGCCAAAAAGGGCGTATGCGTTTTTTCCTGAATATATTCAGGAAAAAACGCATACGCCCTTTTTGGCCAACCAAGCAAGCTTGCAAAGGAAATCTGCACTACAATGAAGTCTCACTTCCCGCCGGTCAAAAGGGCCATCTGAAAAAAGTGTAAAATCCAGAAAGGCAGGACAGGCCATGGAGAACTGGGAGCCTTGTTATGCTGATGGGCGGGATGTAAATTGCCAACAGACACTCGGGAGAAGTGTATGGTGTTTCCTGAAACATCTAAAAAACAAAGCAACAGAGCCTAGGGCACTTCCACTTATGGTCCTATAGCTTAGGGAAATTAAAATCAAAAAGACACAGCCACCCCAATGTTTGGGACGCCTCTGTTTACAAGAACCTCGTTTACCGTACAAGTTCAATATCACAGAAAGTGAAAAATGGATAAAGAACTTGTGGTACTTACGTACAATGCAGTATCACTCAGCAGTGAAATCTATGTCATCAGGCCCGTAGCAGCACAATGAGTGGATTCAGGTACGATGATTCTAACTGAAATAAGTCACACAGAAAAAGAAACATCATAAGATATCAGTAATACACGGAATGTCAACTTGGCTACACAGGAACTGAATTACAGAACAGAACAGGGTCTCAAATTTAGAAAACCAACTTATGCTTGTTTAAGGGTAAAGGTGAGTTGGGGTGCTGCATAAAACCAGAGATTGAAATGAGCACAGATAAAGTTCCTTAAGCCAAATATGGAATAGACAAGAGCTACTCCTTGCTCAACGAAATGGACTCAACACCGCATATTAAACGCCTAAGAATGTACCTGACTCTTAAGTATCTTAAAACCTATGGATTGCTATGTCTCCGAAAGAGAATCAAGCATGTGTACAGGGACATAAACGCAGCAGTGATAGGATTGGAGAGGTTCGGTGAGCAAATGAAGAGCCTTTGAAGTCATATTGCATGGTACCCATTCCACGGGTTTCAACTACCCAGGTTTAAGGTATTCTTCCTTCAGCTAAAACATGCATGTGGAACCTAGAGTATGATCAACCATGTGATCGGGAGACGTGTTCAAATATGTCTCAGTTTTCGTACCCTGGTACTCGGGTGCAACATTCCAGACGCTTTACTAACACTCTCCCGACTTGGAGAGTCAGTCCCTTTAACCTCCTGTTTGGCCCAGTTTGCAATTTCTGCGGAAGATGAACAGGAATAGCGAGAACCAATGAGAGACTAGCTGGAGGTGTCTGGACGGGCAAATTTAACTCTCATTTCCCACCAGGAAGAGGAAAGAACCAAAGGCTCAGCGTGCCGTGCCGGAACCAGATTAGGGCCTGAAGCCATCCTGCGGTGTTGCGGCCAGCTCACAAGAAAACGAGTTGAAGAAAGGAGCTCAGGGGCACTGTAATTCACAAACCTGCAGAGTTATAAATGACAACTATCGTCCAAAAATATACTGAAGTAAGGCTGCCAAGAGGACTTGAAAGCGGGGCAGAATTGCAGGAAACCGATTTCAGGAGGTAGACTGGAATTGCATTGAAAGCATAGGAAAAGAGGCAGAACGTCCACAATGATGCACTTGGCCAAAAAGGGCGTATGCGTTTTTTCCTGAATATATTCAGGAAAAAACGCATACGCCCTTTTTGGCCAACCAAGCAAGCTTGCAAAGGAAATCTGCACTACAATGAAGTCTCACTTCCCCCCGGTCAAAAGGGCCATCTGAAAAAAGTGTAAAATCCAGAAAGGCAGGACAGGCCATGGAGAACTGGGAGCCTTGTTATGCTGATGGGCGGGATGTAAACTGCCAACAGACACTCGGGAGAAGTGTATGGTGTTTCCTGAAACATCTAAAAAACAAAGCAACAGAGCCTAGGGCACTTCCACTTATGGTCCTATAGCTTAGGGAAATTAAAATCAAAAAGACACAGCCACCCCAATGTTTGGGACGCCTCTGTTTACAAGAACCTCGTTTACCGTACAAGTTCAATATCACAGAAAGTGAAAAATGGATAAAGAACTTGTGGTACTTACGTACAATGCAGTATCACTCAGCAGTGAAATCTATGCCATCAGGCCCGTAGCAGCACAATGAGTGGATTCAGGTACGATGATTCTAACTGAAATAAGTCACACAGAAAAAGAAACATCATAAGATATCAGTAATACACGGAATGTAAACTTGGCTACACAGGAACTGAATTACAGAACAGAACAGGGTCTCAAATTTAGAAAACCAACTTATGCTTGTTTAAGGGTAAAGGTGAGTTGGGGTGCTGCATAAAACCAGAGATTGAAATGAGCACAGATAAAGTTCCTTAAGCCAAATATGGAATAGACAAGAGCTACTCCTTGCTCAACGAAATGGACTCAACACCGCATATTAAACGCCTAAGAATGTACCTGACTCTTAAGTATCTTAAAACCTATGGATTGCTATGTCTCGGAAAGAGAATCAAGCATGTGTACAGGGACATAAACGCAGCAGTGATAGGATTGGAGAGGTTCGGTGAGCAAATGAAGACCCTTTGAAGTCATATTGCATGGTACCCATTCAACGGGTTTCAACTACCCAGGTTTAAGGTATTCTTCCTTCAGCTAAAACATGCATGTGGAACCTAGAGTATGATCAACCATGTGATCGGGAGACGTGTTCAAATATGTCTCAGTTTTCATACCCTGGTACTCGGGTGCAACATTCCAGACGCTTTACTAACACTCTCCCGACTTGGAGAGTCAGTCCCTTTAACCTCCTGTTTGGCCCAGTTTGCAATTTCTGCGGAAGATGAACAGGAATAGCGAGAACCAATGAGAGACTAGCTGGAGGTGTCTGGACGGGCAAATTTAACTCTCATTTCCCACCAGGAAGAGGAAATAACCAAAGGCTCAGCGTGCCGTGCCGGAACCAGATTAGGGCCTGAAGCCATCCTGCGGTGTTGCGGTCAGCTCACAAGAAAACGAGTTGAAGAAAGGAGCTCAGGGGCACTGTAATTCACAAACCTGCAGAGTTATAAATGACAACTATCGTCCAAAAATATACTGAAGTAAGGCTGCCAAGAGGACTTGAAAGCGGGGCAGAATTGCAGGAAACCGATTTCAGGAGGTAGACTGGAATTGCATTGAAAGCATAGGAAAAGAGGCAGAACGTCCACAATGATGCACTTGGCCAAAAAGGGCGTATGCGTTTTTTCCTGAATATATTCAGGAAAAAACGCATACGCCCTTTTTGGCCAACCAAGCAAGCTTGCAAAGGAAATCTGCACTACAATGAAGTCTCACTTCCCGCCGGTCAAAAGGGCCATCTGAAAAAAGTGTAAAATCCAGAAAGGCAGGACAGGCCATGGAGAACTGGGAGCCTTGTTATGCTGATGGGCGGGATGTAAATTGCCAACAGACACTCCGGAGAAGTGTATGGTGTTTCCTGAAACATCTAAAAAACAAAGCAACAGAGCCTAGGGCACTTCCACTTATGGTCCTATAGCTTAGGGAAATTAAAATCAAAAAGACACAGCCACCCCAATGTTTGGGACGCCTCTGTTTACAAGAACCTCGTTTACCGTACAAGTTCAATATCACAGAAAGTGAAAAATGGATAAAGAACTTGTGGTACTTACGTACAATGCAGTATCACTCAGCAGTGAAATCTATGTCATCAGGCCCGTAGCAGCACAATGAGTGGATTCAGGTACGATGATTCTAACTGAAATAAGTCACACAGAAAAAGAAACATCATAAGATATCAGTAATACACGGAATGTAAACTTGGCTACACAGGAACTGAATTACAGAACAGAACAGGGTCTCAAATTTAGAAAACCAACTTATGCTTGTTTAAGGGTAAAGGTGAGTTGGGGTGCTGCATAAAACCAGAGATTGAAATGAGCACAGATAAAGTTCCTTAAGCCAAATATGGAATAGACAAGAGCTACTCCTTGCTCAACGAAATGGACTCAACACCGCATATTAAACGCCTAAGAATGTACCTGACTCTTAAGTATCTTAAAACCTATGGATTGCTATGTCTCCGAAAGAGAATCAAGCATGTGTACAGGGACATAAACGCAGCAGTGATAGGATTGGAGAGGTTCGGTGAGCAAATGAAGAGCCTTTGAAGTCATATTGCATGGTACCCATTCCACGGGTTTCAACTACCCAGGTTTAAGGTATTCTTCCTTCAGCTAAAACATGCATGTGGAACCTAGAGTATGATCAACCATGTGATCGGGAGACGTGTTCAAATATGTCTCAGTTTTCGTACCCTGGTACTCGGGTGCAACATTCCAGACGCTTTACTAACACTCTCCCGACTTGGAGAGTCAGTCCCTTTAACCTCCTGTTTGGCCCAGTTTGCAATTTCTGCGGAAGATGAACAGGAATAGCGAGAACCAATGAGAGACTAGCTGGAGGTGTCTGGACGGGCAAATTTAACTCTCATTTCCCACCAGGAAGAGGAAAGAACCAAAGGCTCAGCGTGCCGTGCCGGAACCAGATTAGGGCCTGAAGCCATCCTGCGGTGTTGCGGCCAGCTCACAAGAAAACGAGTTGAAGAAAGGAGCTCAGGGGCACTGTAATTCACAAACCTGCAGAGTTATAAATGACAACTATCGTCCAAAAATATACTGAAGTAAGGCTGCCAAGAGGACTTGAAAGCGGGGCAGAATTGCAGGAAACCGATTTCAGGAGGTAGACTGGAATTGCATTGAAAGCATAGGAAAAGAGGCAGAACGTCCACAATGATGCACTTGGCCAAAAAGGGCGTATGCGTTTTTTCCTGAATATATTCAGGAAAAAACGCATACGCCCTTTTTGGCCAACCAAGCAAGCTTGCAAAGGAAATCTGCACTACAATGAAGTCTCACTTCCCCCCGGTCAAAAGGGCCATCTGAAAAAAGTGTAAAATCCAGAAAGGCAGGACAGGCCATGGAGAACTGGGAGCCTTGTTATGCTGATGGGCGGGATGTAAACTGCCAACAGACACTCGGGAGAAGTGTATGGTGTTTCCTGAAACATCTAAAAAACAAAGCAACAGAGCCTAGGGCACTTCCACTTATGGTCCTATAGCTTAGGGAAATTAAAATCAAAAAGACACAGCCACCCCAATGTTTGGGACGCCTCTGTTTACAAGAACCTCGTTTACCGTACAAGTTCAATATCACAGAAAGTGAAAAATGGATAAAGAACTTGTGGTACTTACGTACAATGCAGTATCACTCAGCAGTGAAATCTATGCCATCAGGCCCGTAGCAGCACAATGAGTGGATTCAGGTACGATGATTCTAACTGAAATAAGTCACACAGAAAAAGAAACATCATAAGATATCAGTAATACACGGAATGTAAACTTGGCTACACAGGAACTGAATTACAGAACAGAACAGGGTCTCAAATTTAGAAAACCAACTTATGCTTGTTTAAGGGTAAAGGTGAGTTGGGGTGCTGCATAAAACCAGAGATTGAAATGAGCACAGATAAAGTTCCTTAAGCCAAATATGGAATAGACAAGAGCTACTCCTTGCTCAACGAAATGGACTCAACACCGCATATTAAACGTCTAAGAATGTACCTGACTCTTAAGTATCTTAAAACCTATGGATTGCTATGTCTCCGAAAGAGAATCAAGCATGTGTACAGGGACATAAACGCAGCAGTGATAGGATTGGAGAGGTTCGGTGAGCAAATGAAGACCCTTTGAAGTCATATTGCATGGTACCCATTCCACGGGTTTCAACTACCCAGGTTTAAGGTATTCTTCCTTCAGCTAAAACATGCATGTGGAACCTAGAGTATGATCAACCATGTGATCGGGAGACGTGTTCAAATATGTCTCAGTTTTCGTACCCTGGTACTCGGGTGCAACATTCCAGACGCTTTACTAACACTCTCCCGACTTGGAGAGTCAGTCCCTTTAACCTCCTGTTTGGCCCAGTTTGCAATTTCTGCGGAAGATGAACAGGAATAGCGAGAACCAATGAGAGACTAGCTGGAGGTGTCTGGACGCGCAAATTTAACTCTCATTTCCCACCAGGAAGAGGAAATAACCAAAGGCTCAGCGTGCCGTGCCGGAACCAGATTAGGGCCTGAAGCCATCCTGCGGTGTTGCGGTCAGCTCACAAGAAAACGAGTTGAAGAAAGGAGCTCAGGGGCACTGTAATTCACAAACCTGCAGAGTTATAAATGACAACTATCGTCCAAAAATATACTGAAGTAAGGCTGCCAAGAGGACTTGAAAGCGGGGCAGAATTGCAGGAAACCGATTTCAGGAGGTAGACTGGAATTGCATTGAAAGCATAGGAAAAGAGGCAGAACGTCCACAATGATGCACTTGGCCAAAAAGGGCGTATGCGTTTTTTCCTGAATATATTCAGGAAAGAACGCATACGCCCTTTTTGGCCAACCAAGCAAGCTTGCAAAGGAAATCTGCACTACAATGAAGTCTCACTTCCCCCCGGTCAAAAGGGCCATCTGAAAAAAGTGTAAAATCCAGAAAGGCAGGACAGGCCATGGAGAACTGGGAGCCTTGTTATGCTGATGGGCGGGATGTAAACTGCCAACAGACACTCGGGAGAAGTGTATGGTGTTTCCTGAAACATCTAAAAAACAAAGCAACAGAGCCTAGGGCACTTCCACTTATGGTCCTATAGCTTAGGGAAATTAAAATCAAAAAGACACAGCCACCCCAATGTTTGGGACGCCTCTGTTTACAAGAACCTCGTTTACCGTACAAGTTCAATATCACAGAAAGTGAAAAATGGATAAAGAACTTGTGGTACTTACGTACAATGCAGTATCACTCAGCAGTGAAATCTATGTCATCAGGCCCGTAGCAGCACAATGAGTGGATTCAGGTACGATGATTCTAACTGAAATAAGTCACACAGAAAAAGAAACATCATACGATATCAGTAATACACGGAATGTCAACTTGGCTACACAGGAACTGAATTACAGAACAGAACAGGGTCTCAAATTTAGAAAACCAACTTATGCTTGTTTAAGGGTAAAGGTGAGTTGGGGTGCTGCATAAAACCAGAGATTGAAATGAGCACAGATAAAGTTCCTTAAGCCAAATATGGAATAGACAAGAGCTACTCCTTGCTCAACGAAATGGACTCAACACCGCATATTAAACGCCTAAGAATGTACCTGACTCTTAAGTATCTTAAAACCTATGGATTGCTATGTCTCCGAAAGAGAATCAAGCATGTGTACAGGGACATAAACGCAGCAGTGATAGGATTGGAGAGGTTCGGTGAGCAAATGAAGAGCCTTTGAAGTCATATTGCATGGTACCCATTCCACGGGTTTCAACTACCCAGGTTTAAGGTATTCTTCCTTCAGCTAAAACATGCATGTGGAACCTAGAGTATGATCAACCATGTGATCGGGAGACGTGTTCAAATATGTCTCAGTTTTCGTACCCTGGTACTCGGGTGCAACATTCCAGACGCTTTACTAACACTCTCCCGACTTGGAGAGTCAGTCCCTTTAACCTCCTGTTTGGACCAGTTTGCAATTTCTGCGGAAGATGAACAGGAATAGCGAGAACCAATGAGAGACTAGCTGGAGGTGTCTGGACGGGCAAATTTAACTCCCATTTCCCACCAGGAAGAGGAAAGAACCAAAGGCTCAGTGTGCCGTGCCGGAACCAGATTAGGGCCTGAAGCCATCCTGCGGTGTTGCGGCCAGCTCACAAGAAAGCGAGTTGAAGAAAGGAGCTCAGGGGCACTGTAATTCACAAACCTGCAGAGTTATAAATGACAACTATCGTCCAAAAATATACTGAAGTAAGGCTGCCAAGAGGACTTGAAAGCGGGGCAGAATTGCAGGAAACCGATTTCAGGAGGTAGACTGGAATTGCATTGAAAGCATAGGAAAAGAGGCAGAACGTCCACAATGATGCACTTGGCCAAAAAGGGCGTATGCGTTTTTTCCTGAATATATTCAGGAAAAAACGCATACGCCCTTTTTGGCCAACCAAGCAAGCTAGCAAAGGAAATCTGCACTACAATGAAGTCTCACTTCCCCCCGGTCAAAAGGGCCATCTGAAAAAAGTGTAAAATCCAGAAAGGCAGGACAGGCCATGGAGAACTGGGAGCCTTGTTATGCTGATGGGCGGGATGTAAACTGCCAACAGACACTCGGGAGAAGTGTATGGTGTTTCCTGAAACATCTAAAAAACAAAGCAACAGAGCCTAGGGCACTTCCACTTATGGTCCTATAGCTTAGGGAAATTAAAATCAAAAAGACACAGCCACCCCAATGTTTGGGACGCCTCTGTTTACAAGAACCTCGTTTACCGTACAAGTTCAATATCACAGAAAGTGAAAAATGGATAAAGAACTTGTGGTACTTACGTACAATGCAGTATCACTCAGCAGTGAAATCTATGTCATCAGTCCCGTAGCAGCACAATGAGTGGATTCAGGTACGATGATTTTAACTGAAATAAGTCACACAGAAAAAGAAACATCATAAGATATCAGTAATACACGGAATGTCAACTTGGCTACACAGGAACTGAATTACAGAACAGAACAGGGTCTCAAATTTAGAAAACCAACTTATGCTTGTTTAAGGGTAAAGGTGAGTTGGGGTGCTGCATAAAACCAGAGATTGAAATGAGCACAGATAAAGTTCCTTAAGCCAAATATGGAATAGACAAGAGCTACTCCTTGCTCAACGAAATGGACTCAACACCGCATATTAAACGCCTAAGAATGTACCTGACTCTTAAGTATCTTAAAACCTATGGATTGCTATGTCTCCGAAAGAGAATCAAGCATGTGTACAGGGACATAAACGCAGCAGTGATAGGATTGGAGAGGTTCGGTGAGCAAATGAAGACCCTTTGAAGTCATATTGCATGGTACCCATTCCACGGGTTTCAACTACCCAGGTTTAAGGTATTCTTCCTTCAGCTAAAACATGCATGTGGAACCTAGAGTATGATCAACCATGTGATCGGGAGACGTGTTCAAATATGTCTCAGTTTTCGTACCCTGGTACTCGGGTGCAACATTCCAGACGCTTTACTAACACTCTCCCGACTTGGAGAGTCAGTCCCTTTAACCTCCTGTTTGGCCCAGTTTGCAATTTCTGCGGAAGATGAACAGGAATAGCGAGAACCAATGAGAGACTAGCTGGAGGTGTCTGGACGGGCAAATTTAACTCTCATTTCCCACCAGGAAGAGGAAATAACCAAAGGCTCAGCGTGCCGTGCCGGAACCAGATTAGGGCCTGAAGCCATCCTGCGGTGTTGCGGCCAGCTCACAAGAAAACGAGTTGAAGAAAGGAGCTCAGGGGCACTGTAATTCACAAACCTGCAGAGTTATAAATGACAACTATCGTCCAAAAATATACTGAAGTAAGGCTGCCAAGAGGACTTGAAAGCGGGGCAGAATTGCAGGAAACCGATTTCAGGAGGTAGACTGGAATTGCATTGAAAGCATAGGAAAAGAGGCAGAACGTCCACAATGATGCACTTGGCCAAAAAGGGCGTATGCGTTTTTTCCTGAATATATTCAGGAAAAAACGCATACGCCCTTTTTGGCCAACCAAGCAAGCTTGCAAAGGAAATCTGCACTACAATGAAGTCTCACTTCCCCCCGGTCAAAAGGGCCATCTGAAAAAAGTGTAAAATCCAGAAAGGCAGGACAGGCCATGGAGAACTGGGAGCCTTGTTATGCTGATGGGCGGGATGTAAACTGCCAACAGACACTCGGGAGAAGTGTATGGTGTTTCCTGAAACATCTAAAAAACAAAGCAACAGAGCCTAGGGCACTTCCACTTATGGTCCTATAGCTTAGGGAAATTAAAATCAAAAAGACACAGCCACCCCAATGTTTGGGACGCCTCTGTTTACAAGAACCTCGTTTACCGTACAAGTTCAATATCACAGAAAGTGAAAAATGGATAAAGAACTTGTGGTACTTACGTACAATGCAGTATCACTCAGCAGTGAAATCTATGCCATCAGGCCCGTAGCAGCACAATGAGTGGATTCAGGTACGATGATTCTAACTGAACTAAGTCACACAGAAAAAGAAACATCATAAGATATCAGTAATACACGGAATGTAAACTTGGCTACACAGGAACTGAATTACAGAACAGAACAGGGTCTCAAATTTAGAAAACCAACTTATGCTTGTTTAAGGGTAAAGGTGAGTTGGGGTGCTGCATAAAACCAGAGATTGAAATGAGCACAGATAAAGTTCCTTAAGCCAAATATGGAATAGACAAGAGCTACTCCTTGCTCAACGAAATGGACTCAACACCGCATATTAAACGCCTAAGAATGTACCTGACTCTTAAGTATCTTAAAACCTATGGATTGCTATGTCTCCGAAAGAGAATCAAGCATGTGTACAGGGACATAAACGCAGCAGTGATAGGGTTGGAGAGGTTCGGTGAGCAAATGAAGACCCTTTGAAGTCATATTGCATGGTACCCATTCAACGGGTTTCAACTACCCAGGTTTAAGGTATTCTTCCTTCAGCTAAACCATGCATGTGGAACCTAGAGTATGATCAACCATGTGATCGGGAGACGTGTTCAAATATGTCTCAGTTTTCGTACCCTGGTACTCGGGTGCAACATTCCAGACGCTTTACTAACACTCTCCCGACTTGGAGAGTCAGTCGCTTTAACCTCCTGTTTGGCCCAGTTTGCAATTTCTGCGGAAGATGAACAGGAATAGCGAGAACCAATGAGAGACTAGCTGGAGGTGTCTGGACGGACAAATTTAACTCTCATTTCCCACCAGGAAGAGGAAATAACCAAAGGCTCAGCGTGCCGTGCCGGAACCAGATTAGGGCCTGAAGCCATCCTGCGGTGTTGCGGCCAGCTCACAAGAAAACGAGTTGAAGAAAGGAGCTCAGGGGCACTGTAATTCACAAACCTGCAGAGTTATAAATGACAGCTATCGTCCAAAAATATACTGAAGTAAGGCTGCCAAGAGGACTTGAAAGCGGGGCAGAATTGCAGGAAACCGATTTCAGGAGGTAGACTGGAATTGCATTGAAAGCATAGGAAAAGAGGCAGAACGTCCACAATGATGCACTTGGCCAAAAAGGGCGTATGCGTTTTTTCCTGAATATATTCAGGAAAAAACGCATACGCCCTTTTTGGCCAACCAAGCAAGCTTGCAAAGGAAATCTGCACTACAATGAAGTCTCACTTCCCGCCGGTCAAAAGGGCCATCTGAAAAAAGTGTAAAATCCAGAAAGGCAGGACAGGCCATGGAGAACTGGGAGCCTTGTTATGCTGATGGGCGGGATGTAAACTGCCAACAGACACTCGGGAGAAGTGTATGGTGTTTCCTGAAACATCTAAAAAACAAAGCAACAGAGCCTAGGGCACTTCCACTTATGGTCCTATAGCTTAGGGAAATTAAAATCAAAAAGACACAGCCACCCCAATGTTTGGGACGCCTCTGTTTACAAGAACCTCGTTTACCGTACAAGTTCAATATCACAGAAAGTGAAAAATGGATAAAGAACTTGTGGTACTTACGTACAATGCAGTATCACTCAGCAGTGAAATCTATGTCATCAGGCCCGTAGCAGCACAATGAGTGGATTCAGGTACGATGATTCTAACTGAAATAAGTCACACAGAAAAAGAAACATCATAAGATATCAGTAATACACGGAATGTAAACTTGGCTACACAGGAACTGAATTACAGAACAGAACAGGGTCTCAAATTTAGAAAACCAACTTATGCTTGTTTAAGGGTAAAGGTGAGTTGGGGTGCTGCATAAAACCAGAGATTGAAATGAGCACAGATAAAGTTCCTTAAGCCAAATATGGAATAGACAAGAGCTACTCCTTGCTCAACGAAATGGACTCAACACCGCATATTAAACGCCTAAGAATGTACCTGACTCTTAAGTATCTTAAAACCTATGGATTGCTATGTCTCCGAAAGAGAATCAAGCATGTGTACAGGGACATAAACGCAGCAGTGATAGGATTGGAGAGGTTCGGTGAGCAAATGAAGACCCTTTGAAGTCATATTGCATGGTACCCATTCCACGGGTTTCAACTACCCAGGTTTAAGGTATTCTTCCTTCAGCTAAAACATGCATGTGGAACCTAGAGTATGATCAACCATGTGATCGGGAGACGTGTTCAAATATGTCTCAGTTTTCGTACCCTGGTACTCGGGTGCAACATTCCAGACGCTTTACTAACACTCTCCCGACTTGGAGAGTCAGTCCCTTTAACCTCCTGTTTGGCCCAGTTTGCAATTTCTGCGGAAGATGAACAGGAATAGCGAGAACCAATGAGAGACTAGCTGGAGGTGTCTGGACGGGCAAATTTAACTCCCATTTCCCACCAGGAAGAGGAAAGAACCAAAGGCTCAGCGTGCCGTGCCGGAACCAGATTAGGGCCTGAAGCCATCCTGCGGTGTTGCGGCCAGCTCACAAGAAAGCGAGTTGAAGAAAGGAGCTCAGGGGCACTGTAATTCACAAACCTGCAGAGTTATAAATGACAACTATCGTCCAAAAATATACTGAAGTAAGGCTGCCAAGAGGACTTGAAAGCGGGGCAGAATTGCAGGAAACCGATTTCAGGAGGTAGACTGGAATTGCATTGAAAGCATAGGAAAAGAGGCAGAACGTCCACAATGATGCACTTGGCCAAAAAGGGCGTATGCGTTTTTTCCTGAATATATTCAGGAAAGAACGCATACGCCCTTTTTGGCCAACCAAGCAAGCTTGCAAAGGAAATCTGCACTACAATGAAGTCTCACTTCCCCCCGGTCAAAAGGGCCATCTGAAAAAAGTGTAAAATCCAGAAAGGCAGGACAGGCCATGGAGAACTGGGAGCCTTGTTATGCTGATGGGCGGGATGTAAACTGCCAACAGACACTCGGGAGAAGTGTATGGTGTTTCCTGAAACATCTAAAAAACAAAGCAACAGAGCCTAGGGCACTTCCACTTATGGTCCTATAGCTTAGGGAAATTAAAATCAAAAAGACACAGCCACCCCAATGTTTGGGACGCCTCTGTTTACAAGAACCTCGTTTACCGTACAAGTTCAATATCACAGAAAGTGAAAAATGGATAAAGAACTTGTGGTACTTACGTACAATGCAGTATCACTCAGCAGTGAAATCTATGCCATCAGGCCCGTAGCAGCACAATGAGTGGATTCAGGTACGATGATTCTAACTGAAATAAGTCACACAGAAAAAGAAACATCATAAGATATCAGTAATACACGGAATGTAAACTTGGCTACACAGGAACTGAATTACAGAACAGAACAGGGTCTCAAATTTAGAAAACCAACTTATGCTTGTTTAAGGGTAAAGGTGAGTTGGGGTGCTGCATAAAACCAGAGATTGAAATGAGCACAGATAAAGTTCCTTAAGCCAAATATGGAATAGACAAGAGCTACTCCTTGCTCAACGAAATGGACTCAACACCGCATATTAAACGTCTAAGAATGTACCTGACTCTTAAGTATCTTAAAACCTATGGATTGCTATGTCTCCGAAAGAGAATCAAGCATGTGTACAGGGACATAAACGCAGCAGTGATAGGATTGGAGAGGTTCGGTGAGCAAATGAAGACCCTTTGAAGTCATATTTCATGGTACCCATTCCACGGGTTTCAACTACCCAGGTTTAAGGTATTCTTCCTTCAGCTAAAACATGCATGTGGAACCTAGAGTATGATCAACCATGTGATCGGGAGACGTGTTCAAATATGTCTCAGTTTTCGTACCCTGGTACTCGGGTGCAACATTCCAGACGCTTTACTAACACTCTCCCGACTTGGAGAGTCAGTCCCTTTAACCTCCTGTTTGGCCCAGTTTGCAATTTCTGCGGAAGATGAACAGGAATAGCGAGAACCAATGAGAGACTAGCTGGAGGTGTCTGGACGCGCAAATTTAACTCTCATTTCCCACCAGGAAGAGGAAATAACCAAAGGCTCAGCGTGCCGTGCCGGAACCAGATTAGGGCCTGAAGCCATCCTGCGGTGTTGCGGTCAGCTCACAAGAAAACGAGTTGAAGAAAGGAGCTCAGGGGCACTGTAATTCACAAACCTGCAGAGTTATAAATGACAACTATCGTCCAAAAATATACTGAAGTAAGGCTGCCAAGAGGACTTGAAAGCGGGGCAGAATTGCAGGAAACCGATTTCAGGAGGTAGACTGGAATTGCATTGAAAGCATAGGAAAAGAGGCAGAACGTCCACAATGATGCACTTGGCCAAAAAGGGCGTATGCGTTTTTTCCTGAATATATTCAGGAAAGAACGCATACGCCCTTTTTGGCCAACCAAGCAAGCTTGCAAAGGAAATCTGCACTACAATGAAGTCTCACTTCCCCCCGGTCAAAAGGGCCATCTGAAAAAAGTGTAAAATCCAGAAAGGCAGGACAGGCCATGGAGAACTGGGAGCCTTGTTATGCTGATGGGCGGGATGTAAACTGCCAACAGACACTCGGGAGAAGTATATGGTGTTTCCTGAAACATCTAAAAAACAAAGCAACAGAGCCTAGGGCACTTCCACTTATGGTCCTATAGCTTAGGGAAATTAAAATCAAAAAGACACAGCCACCCCAATGTTTGGGACGCCTCTGTTTACAAGAACCTCGTTTACCGTACAAGTTCAATATCACAGAAAGTGAAAAATGGATAAAGAACTTGTGGTACTTACGTACAATGCAGTATCACTCAGCAGTGAAATCTATGTCATCAGGCCCGTAGCAGCACAATGAGTGGATTCAGGTACGATGATTCTAACTGAAATAAGTCACACAGAAAAAGAAACATCATACGATATCAGTAATACACGGAATGTCAACTTGGCTACACAGGAACTGAATTACAGAACAGAACAGGGTCTCAAATTTAGAAAACCAACTTATGCTTGTTTAAGGGTAAAGGTGAGTTGGGGTGCTGCATAAAACCAGAGATTGAAATGAGCACAGATAAAGTTCCTTAAGCCAAATATGGAATAGACAAGAGCTACTCCTTGCTCAACGAAATGGACTCAACACCGCATATTAAACGCCTAAGAATGTACCTGACTCTTAAGTATCTTAAAACCTATGGATTGCTATGTCTCCGAAAGAGAATCAAGCATGTGTACAGGGACATAAACGCAGCAGTGATAGGATTGGAGAGGTTCGGTGAGCAAATGAAGAGCCTTTGAAGTCATATTGCATGGTACCCATTCCACGGGTTTCAACTACCCAGGTTTAAGGTATTCTTCCTTCAGCTAAAACATGCATGTGGAACCTAGAGTATGATCAACCATGTGATCGGGAGACGTGTTCAAATATGTCTCAGTTTTCGTACCCTGGTACTCGGGTGCAACATTCCAGACGCTTTACTAACACTCTCCCGACTTGGAGAGTCAGTCCCTTTAACCTCCTGTTTGGACCAGTTTGCAATTTCTGCGGAAGATGAACAGGAATAGCGAGAACCAATGAGAGACTAGCTGGAGGTGTCTGGACGGGCAAATTTAACTCCCATTTCCCACCAGGAAGAGGAAAGAACCAAAGGCTCAGTGTGCCGTGCCGGAACCAGATTAGGGCCTGAAGCCATCCTGCGGTGTTGCGGCCAGCTCACAAGAAAGCGAGTTGAAGAAAGGAGCTCAGGGGCACTGTAATTCACAAACCTGCAGAGTTATAAATGACAACTATCGTCCAAAAATATACTGAAGTAAGGCTGCCAAGAGGACTTGAAAGCGGGGCAGAATTGCAGGAAACCGATTTCAGGAGGTAGACTGGAATTGCATTGAAAGCATAGGAAAAGAGGCAGAACGTCCACAATGATGCACTTGGCCAAAAAGGGCGTATGCGTTTTTTCCTGAATATATTCAGGAAAAAACGCATACGCCCTTTTTGGCCAACCAAGCAAGCTAGCAAAGGAAATCTGCACTACAATGAAGTCTCACTTCCCCCCGGTCAAAAGGGCCATCTGAAAAAAGTGTAAAATCCAGAAAGGCAGGACAGGCCATGGAGAACTGGGAGCCTTGTTATGCTGATGGGCGGGATGTAAACTGCCAACAGACACTCGGGAGAAGTGTATGGTGTTTCCTGAAACATCTAAAAAACAAAGCAACAGAGCCTAGGGCACTTCCACTTATGGTCCTATAGCTTAGGGAAATTAAAATCAAAAAGACACAGCCACCCCAATGTTTGGGACGCCTCTGTTTACAAGAACCTCGTTTACCGTACAAGTTCAATATCACAGAAAGTGAAAAATGGATAAAGAACTTGTGGTACTTACGTACAATGCAGTATCACTCAGCAGTGAAATCTATGTCATCAGGCCCGTAGCAGCACAATGAGTGGATTCAGGTACGATGATTCTAACTGAAATAAGTCACACAGAAAAAGAAACATCATAAGATATCAGTAATACACGGAATGTCAACTTGGCTACACAGGAACTGAATTACAGAACAGAACAGGGTCTCAAATTTAGAAAACCAACTTATGCTTGTTTAAGGGTAAAGGTGAGTTGGGGTGCTGCATAAAACCAGAGATTGAAATGAGCACAGATAAAGTTCCTTAAGCCAAATATGGAATAGACAAGAGCTACTCCTTGCTCAACGAAATGGACTCAACACCGCATATTAAACGCCTAAGAATGTACCTGACTCTTAAGTATCTTAAAACCGATGGATTGCTATGTCTCCGAAAGAGAATCAAGCATGTGTACAGGGACATAAACGCAGCAGTGATAGGATTGGAGAGGTTCGGTGAGCAAATGAAGACCCTTTGAAGTCATATTGCATGGTACCCATTCCACGGGTTTCAACTACCCAGGTTTAAGGTATTCTTCCTTCAGCTAAAACATGCATGTGGAACCTAGAGTATGATCAACCATGTGATCGGGAGACGTGTTCAAATATGTCTCAGTTTTCGTACCCTGGTACTCGGGTGCAACATTCCAGACGCTTTACTAACACTCTCCCGACTTGGAGAGTCAGTCCCTTTAACCTCCTGTTTGGCCCAGTTTGCAATTTCTGCGGAAGATGAACAGGAATAGCGAGAACCAATGAGAGACTAGCTGGAGGTGTCTGGACGGGCAAATTTAACTCTCATTTCCCACCAGGAAGAGGAAATAACCAAAGGCTCAGCGTGCCGTGCCGGAACCAGATTAGGGCCTGAAGCCATCCTGCGGTGTTGCGGCCAGCTCACAAGAAAACGAGTTGAAGAAAGGAGCTCAGGGGCACTGTAATTCACAAACCTGCAGAGTTATAAATGACAACTATCGTCCAAAAATATACTGAAGTAAGGCTGCCAAGAGGACTTGAAAGCGGGGCAGAATTGCAGGAAACCGATTTCAGGAGGTAGACTGGAATTGCATTGAAAGCATAGGAAAAGAGGCAGAACGTCCACAATGATGCACTTGGCCAAAAAGGGCGTATGCGTTTTTTCCTGAATATATTCAGGAAAAAACGCATACGCCCTTTTTGGCCAACCAAGCAAGCTTGCAAAGGAAATCTGCACTACAATGAAGTCTCACTTCCCCCCGGTCAAAAGGGCCATCTGAAAAAAGTGTAAAATCCAGAAAGGCAGGACAGGTCATGGAGAACTGGGAGCCTTGTTATGCTGATGGGCGGGATGTAAACTGCCAACAGACACTCGGGAGAAGTGTATGGTGTTTCCTGAAACATCTAAAAAACAAAGCAACAGAGCCTAGGGCACTTCCACTTATGGTCCTATAGCTTAGGGAAATTAAAATCAAAAAGACACAGCCACCCCAATGTTTGGGACGCCTCTGTTTACAAGAACCTCGTTTACCGTACAAGTTCAATATCACAGAAAGTGAAAAATGGATAAAGAACTTGTGGTACTTACGTACAATGCAGTATCACTCAGCAGTGAAATCTATGCCATCAGGCCCGTAGCAGCACAATGAGTGGATTCAGGTACGATGATTCTAACTGAAATAAGTCACACAGAAAAAGAAACATCATAAGATATCACTAATACACGGAATGTAAACTTGGCTACACAGGAACTGAATTACAGAACAGAACAGGGTCTCAAATTTAGAAAACCAAGTTATGCTTGTTTAAGGGTAAAGGTGAGTTGGGGTGCTGCATAAAACCAGAGATTGAAATGAGCACAGATAAAGTTCCTTAAGCCAAATATGGAATAGACAAGAGCTACTCCTTGCTCAACGAAATGGACTCAACACCGCATATTAAACGCCTAAGAATGTACCTGACTCTTAAGTATCTTAAAACCTATGGATTGCTATGTCTCCGAAAGAGAATCAAGCATGTGTACAGGGACATAAACGCAGCAGTGATAGGATTGGAGAGGTTCGGTGAGCAAATGAAGAGCCTTTGAAGTCATATTGCATGGTACCCATTCCACGGGTTTCAACTACCCAGGTTTAAGGTATTCTTCCTTCAGCTAAAACATGCATGTGGAACCTAGAGTATGATCAACCATGTGATCGGGAGACGTGTTCAAATATGTCTCAGTTTTCGTACCCTGGTACTCGGGTGCAACATTCCAGACGCTTTACTAACACTCTCCCGACTTGGAGAGTCAGTCCCTTTAACCTCCTGTTTGGACCAGTTTGCAATTTCTGCGGAAGATGAACAGGAATAGCGAGAACCAATGAGAGACTAGCTGGAGGTGTCTGGACGGGCAAATTTAACTCCCATTTCCCACCAGGAAGAGGAAAGAACCAAAGGCTCAGTGTGCCGTGCCGGAACCAGATTAGGGCCTGAAGCCATCCTGCGGTGTTGCGGCCAGCTCACAAGAAAGCGAGTTGAAGAAAGGAGCTCAGGGGCACTGTAATTCACAAACCTGCAGAGTTATAAATGACAACTATCGTCCAAAAATATACTGAAGTAAGGCTGCCAAGAGGACTTGAAAGCGGGGCAGAATTGCAGGAAACCGATTTCAGGAGGTAGACTGGAATTGCATTGAAAGCATAGGAAAAGAGGCAGAACGTCCACAATGATGCACTTGGCCAAAAAGGGCGTATGCGTTTTTTCCTGAATATATTCAGGAAAAAACGCATACGCCCTTTTTGGCCAACCAAGCAAGCTAGCAAAGGAAATCTGCACTACAATGAAGTCTCACTTCCCCCCGGTCAAAAGGGCCATCTGAAAAAAGTGTAAAATCCAGAAAGGCAGGACAGGCCATGGAGAACTGGGAGCCTTGTTATGCTGATGGGCGGGATGTAAACTGCCAACAGACACTCGGGAGAAGTGTATGGTGTTTCCTGAAACATCTAAAAAACAAAGCAACAGAGCCTAGGGCACTTCCACTTATGGTCCTATAGCTTAGGGAAATTAAAATCAAAAAGACACAGCCACCCCAATGTTTGGGACGCCTCTGTTTACAAGAACCTCGTTTACCGTACAAGTTCAATATCACAGAAAGTGAAAAATGGATAAAGAACTTGTGGTACTTACGTACAATGCAGTATCACTCAGCAGTGAAATCTATGTCATCAGGCCCGTAGCAGCACAATGAGTGGATTCAGGTACGATGATTCTAACTGAAATAAGTCACACAGAAAAAGAAACATCATAAGATATCAGTAATACACGGAATGTCAACTTGGCTACACAGGAACTGAATTACAGAACAGAACAGGGTCTCAAATTTAGAAAACCAACTTATGCTTGTTTAAGGGTAAAGGTGAGTTGGGGTGCTGCATAAAACCAGAGATTGAAATGAGCACAGATAAAGTTCCTTAAGCCAAATATGGAATAGACAAGAGCTACTCCTTGCTCAACGAAATGGACTCAACACCGCATATTAAACGCCTAAGAATGTACCTGACTCTTAAGTATCTTAAAACCTATGGATTGCTATGTCTCCGAAAGAGAATCAAGCATGTGTACAGGGACATAAACGCAGCAGTGATAGGATTGGAGAGGTTCGGTGAGCAAATGAAGACCCTTTGAAGTCATATTGCATGGTACCCATTCCACGGGTTTCAACTACCCAGGTTTAAGGTATTCTTCCTTCAGCTAAAACATGCATGTGGAACCTAGAGTATGATCAACCATGTGATCGGGAGACGTGTTCAAATATGTCTCAGTTTTCGTACCCTGGTACTCGGGTGCAACATTCCAGACGCTTTACTAACACTCTCCCGACTTGGAGAGTCAGTCCCTTTAACCTCCTGTTTGGCCCAGTTTGCAATTTCTGCGGAAGATGAACAGGAATAGCGAGAACCAATGAGAGACTAGCTGGAGGTGTCTGGACGGGCAAATTTAACTCTCATTTCCCACCAGGAAGAGGAAATAACCAAAGGCTCAGCGTGCCGTGCCGGAACCAGATTAGGGCCTGAAGCCATCCTGCGGTGTTGCGGCCAGCTCACAAGAAAACGAGTTGAAGAAAGGAGCTCAGGGGCACTGTAATTCACAAACCTGCAGAGTTATAAATGACAACTATCGTCCAAAAATATACTGAAGTAAGGCTGCCAAGAGGACTTGAAAGCGGGGCAGAATTGCAGGAAACCGATTTCAGGAGGTAGACTGGAATTGCATTGAAAGCATAGGAAAAGAGGCAGAACGTCCACAATGATGCACTTGGCCAAAAAGGGCGTATGCGTTTTTTCCTGAATATATTCAGGAAAGAACGCATACGCCCTTTTTGGCCAACCAAGCAAGCTTGCAAAGGAAATCTGCACTACAATGAAGTCTCACTTCCCCCCGGTCAAAAGGGCCATCTGAAAAAAGTGTAAAATCCAGAAAGGCAGCACAGGCCATGGAGAACTGGGAGCCTTGTTATGCTGATGGGCGGGATGTAAACTGCCAACAGACACTCGGGAGAAGTGTATGGTGTTTCCTGAAACATCTAAAAAACAAAGCAACAGAGCCTAGGGCACTTCCACTTATGGTCCTATAGCTTAGGGAAATTAAAATCAAAAAGACACAGCCACCCCAATGTTTGGGACGCCTCTGTTTACAAGAACCTCGTTTACCGTACAAGTTCAATATCACAGAAAGTGAAAAATGGATAAAGAACTTGTGGTACTTACGTACAATGCAGTATCACTCAGCAGTGAAATCTATGCCATCAGGCCCGTAGCAGCACAATGAGTGGATTCAGGTACGATGATTCTAACTGAAATAAGTCACACAGAAAAAGAAACATCATAAGATATCAGTAATACACGGAATGTCAACTTGGCTACACAGGAACTGAATTACAGAACAGAACAGGGTCTCAAATTTAGAACACCAACTTATGCTTGTTTAAGGGTAAAGGTGAGTTGGGGTGCTGCATAAAACCAGAGATTGAAATGAGCACAGATAAAGTTCCTTAAGCCAAATATGGAATAGACAAGAGCTACTCCTTGCTCAACGAAATGGACTCAACACCGCATATTAAACGCCTAAGAATGTACCTGACTCTTAAGTATCTTAAAACCTATGGATTGCTATGTCTCCGAAAGAGAATCAAGCATGTGTACAGGGACATAAACGCAGCAGTGATAGGATTGGAGAGGTTCGGTGAGCAAATGAAGACCCTTTGAAGTCATATTGCATGGTACCCATTCCACGGGTTTCAACTACCCAGGTTTAAGGTATTCTTCCTTCAGCTAAACCATGCATGTGGAACCTAGAGTATGATCAACCATGTGATCGGGAGACGTGTTCAAATATGTCTCAGTTTTCGTACCCTGGTACTCGGGTGCAACATTCCAGACGCTTTACTAACACTCTCCCGACTTGGAGAGTCAGTCCCTTTAACCTCCTGTTTGGCCCAGTTTGCAATTTCTGCGGAAGATGAACAGGAATAGCGAGAACCAATGAGAGACTAGCTGGAGGTGTCTGGACGGGCAAATTTAACTCTCATTTCCCACCAGGAAGAGGAAATAACCAAAGGCTCAGCGTGCCGTGCCGGAACCAGATTAGGGCCTGAAGCCATCCTGCGGTGTTGCGGCCAGCTCACAAGAAAACGAGTTGAAGAAAGGAGCTCAGGGGCACTGTAATTCACAAACTTGCAGAGTTATAAATGACAACTATCGTCCAAAAATATACTGAAGTAAGGCTGCCAAGAGGACTTGAAAGCGGGGCAGAATTGCAGGAAACCGATTTCAGGAGGTAGACTGGAATTGCATTGAAAGCATAGGAAAAGAGGCAGAACGTCCACAATGATGCACTTGGCCAAAAAGGGCGTATGCGTTTTTTCCTGAATATATTCAGGAAAAAACGCATACGCCCTTTTTGGCCAACCAAGCAAGCTTGCAAAGGAAATCTGCACTACAATGAAGTCTCACTTCCCCCCGGTCAAAAGGGCCATCTGAAAAAAGTGTAAAATCCAGAAAGGCAGGACAGGCCATGGAGAACTGGGAGCCTTGTTATGCTGATGGGCGGGATGTAAACTGCCAACAGACACTCGGGAGAAGTGTATGGTGTTTCCTGAAACATCTAAAAAACAAAGCAACAGAGCCTAGGGCACTTCCACTTATGGTCCTATAGCTTAGGGAAATTAAAATCAAAAAGACACAGCCACCCCAATGTTTGGGACGCCTCTGTTTACAAGAACCTCGTTTACCGTACAAGTTCAATATCACAGAAAGTGAAAAATGGATAAAGAACTTGTGGTACTTACGTACAATGCAGTATCACTCAGCAGTGAAATCTATGCCATCAGGCCCGTAGCAGCACAATGAGTGGATTCAGGTACGATGATTCTAACTGAAATAAGTCACACAGAAAAAGAAACATCATAAGATATCAGTAATACACGGAATGTAAACTTGGCTACACAGGAACTGAATTACAGAACAGAACAGGGTCTCAAATTTAGAAAACCAACTTATGCTTGTTTAAGGGTAAAGGTGAGTTGGGGTGCTGCATAAAACCAGAGATTGAAATGAGCACAGATAAAGTTCCTTAAGCCAAATATGGAATAGACAAGAGCTACTCCTTGCTCAACGAAATGGACTCAACACCGCATATTAAACGCCTAAGAATGTACCTGACTCTTAAGTATCTTAAAACCTATGGATTGCTATGTCTCCGAAAGAGAATCAAGCATGTGTACAGGGACATAAACGCAGCAGTGATAGGATTGGAGAGGTTCGGTGAGCAAATGAAGACCCTTTGAAGTCATATTGCATGGTACCCATTCCACGGGTTTCAACTACCCAGGTTTAAGGTATTCTTCCTTCAGCTAAAACATGCATGTGGAACCTAGAGTATGATCAACCATGTGATCGGGAGACGTGTTCAAATATGTCTCAGTTTTCGTACCCTGGTACTCGGGTGCAACATTCCAGACGCTTTACTAACACTCTCCCGACTTGGAGAGTCAGTCCCTTTAACCTCCTGTTTGGCCCAGTTTGCAATTTCTGCGGAAGATGAACAGGAATAGCGAGAACCAATGAGAGACTAGCTGGAGGTGTCTGGACGGGCAAATTTAACTCTCATTTCCCACCAGGAAGAGGAAATAACCAAAGGCTCAGCGTGCCGTGCCGGAACCAGATTAGGGCCTGAAGCCATCCTGCGGTGTTGCGGCCAGCTCCCAAGAAAGCGAGTTGAAGAAAGGAGCTCAGGGGCACTGTAATTCACAAACCTGCAGAGTTATAAATGACAACTATCGTCCAAAAATATACTGAAGTAAGGCTGCCAAGAGGACTTGAAAGCGGGGCAGAATTGCAGGAAACCGATTTCAGGAGGTAGACTGGAATTGCATTGAAAGCATAGGAAAAGAGGCAGAACGTCCACAATGATGCACTTGGCCAAAAAGGGCGTATGCGTTTTTTCCTGAATATATTCAGGAAAGAACGCATACGCCCTTTTTGGCCAACCAAGCAAGCTTGCAAAGGAAATCTGCACTACAATGAAGTCTCACTTCCCCCCGGTCAAAAGGGCCATCTGAAAAAAGTGTAAAATCCAGAAAGGCAGGACAGGCCATGGAGAACTGGGAGCCTTGTTATGCTGATGGGCGGGATGTAAACTGCCAACAGACACTCGGGAGAAGTGTATGGTGTTTCCTGAAACATCTAAAAAACAAAGCAACAGAGCCTAGGGCACTTCCACTTATGGTCCTATAGCTTAGGGAAATTAAAATCAAAAAGACACAGCCACCCCAATGTTTGGGACGCCTCTGTTTACAAGAACCTCGTTTACCGTACAAGTTCAATATCACAGAAAGTGAAAAATGGATAAAGAACTTGTGGTACTTACGTACAATGCAGTATCACTCAGCAGTGAAATCTATGCCATCAGGCCCGTAGCAGCACAATGAGTGGATTCAGGTACGATGATTCTAACTGAAATAAGTCACACAGAAAAAGAAACATCATAAGATATCAGTAATACACGGAATGTCAACTTGGCTACACAGGAACTGAATTACAGAACAGAACAGGGTCTCAAATTTAGAACACCAACTTATGCTTGTTTAAGGGTAAAGGTGAGTTGGGGTGCTGCATAAAACCAGAGATTGAAATGAGCACAGATAAAGTTCCTTAAGCCAAATATGGAATAGACAAGAGCTACTCCTTGCTCAACGAAATGGACTCAACACCGCATATTAAACGCCTAAGAATGTACCTGACTCTTAAGTATCTTAAAACCTATGGATTGCTATGTCTCCGAAAGAGAATCAAGCATGTGTACAGGGACATAAACGCAGCAGTGATAGGATTGGAGAGGTTCGGTGAGCAAATGAAGACCCTTTGAAGTCATATTGCATGGTACCCATTCCACGGGTTTCAACTACCCAGGTTTAAGGTATTCTTCCTTCAGCTAAAACATGCATGTGGAACCTAGAGTATGATCAACCATGTGATCGGGAGACGTGTTCAAATATGTCTCAGTTTTCGTACCCTGGTACTCGGGTGCAACATTCCAGACGCTTTACTAACACTCTCCCGACTTGGAGAGTCAGTCCCTTTAACCTCCTGTTTGGCCCAGTTTGCAATTTCTGCGGAAGATGAACAGGAATAGCGAGAACCAATGAGAGACTAGCTGGAGGTGTCTGGACGGGCAAATTTAACTCTCATTTCCCACCAGGAAGAGGAAATAACCAAAGGCTCAGCGTGCCGTGCCGGAACCAGATTAGGGCCTGAAGCCATCCTGCGGTGTTGCGGCCAGCTCACAAGAAAACGAGTTGAAGAAAGGAGCTCAGGGGCACTGTAATTCACAAACCTGCAGAGTTATAAATGACAACTATCGTCCAAAAATATACTGAAGTAAGGCTGCCAAGAGGACTTGAAAGCGGGGCAGAATTGCAGGAAACCGATTTCAGGAGGTAGACTGGAATTGCATTGAAAGCATAGGAAAAGAGGCAGAACGTCCACAATGATGCACTTGGCCAAAAAGGGCGTATGCGTTTTTTCCTGAATATATTCAGGAAAAAACGCATACGCCCTTTTTGGCCAACCAAGCAAGCTTGCAAAGGAAATCTGCACTACAATGAAGTCTCACTTCCCCCCGGTCAAAAGGGCCATCTGAAAAAAGTGTAAAATCCAGAAAGGCAGGACAGGCCATGGAGAACTGGGAGCCTTGTTATGCTGATGGGCGGGATGTAAATTGCCAACAGACACTCGGGAGAAGTGTATGGTGTTTCCTGAAACATCTAAAAAACAAAGCAACAGAGCCTAGGGCACTTCCACTTATGGTCCTATAGCTTAGGGAAATTAAAATCAAAAAGACACAGCCACCCCAAAGTTTGGGACGCCTCTGTTTACAAGAACCTCGTTTACCGTACAAGTTCAATATCACAGAAAGTGAAAAATGGATAAAGAACTTGTGGTACTTACGTACAATGCAGTATCACTCAGCAGTGAAATCTATGTCATCAGGCCCGTAGCAGCACAATGAGTGGATTCAGGTACGATGATTCTAACTGAAATAAGTCACACAGAAAAAGAAACATCATAAGATATCAGTAATACACGGAATGTCAACTTGGCTACACAGGAACTGAATTACAGAACAGAACAGGGTCTCAAATTTAGAAAACCAACTTATGCTTGTTTAAGGGTAAAGGTGAGTTGGGGTGCTGCATAAAACCAGAGATTGAAATGAGCACAGATAAAGTTCCTTAAGCCAAATATGGAATAGACAAGAGCTACTCCTTGCTCAACGAAATGGACTCAACACCGCATATTAAACGCCTAAGAATGTACCTGACTCTTAAGTATCTTAAAACCTATGGATTGCTATGTCTCCGAAAGAGAATCAAGCATGTGTACAGGGACATAAACGCAGCAGTGATAGGATTGGAGAGGTTCGGTGAGCAAATGAAGACCCTTTGAAGTCATATTGCATGGTACCCATTCCACGGGTTTCAACTACCCAGGTTTAAGGTATTCTTCCTTCAGCTAAAACATGCATGTGGAACCTAGAGTATGATCAACCATGTGATCGGGAGACGTGTTCAAATATGTCTCAGTTTTCGTACCCTGGTACTCGGGTGCAACATTCCAGACGCTTTACTAACACTCTCCCCACTTGGAGAGTCAGCGCCTTTAACCTCCTGTTTGGCCCAGTTTGCAATTTCTGCGGAAGATGAACAGGAATAGCGAGAACCAATGAGAGACTAGCTGGAGGTGTCTGGACGGGCAAATTTAACTCTCATTTCCCACCAGGAAGAGGAAATAACCAAAGGCTCAGCGTGCCGTGCCGGAACCAGATTAGGGCCTGAAGCCATCCTGCGGTGTTGCGGCCAGCTCACAAGAAAACGAGTTGAAGAAAGGAGCTCAGGGGCACTGTAATTCACAAACCTGCAGAGTTATAAATGACAACTATCGTCCAAAAATATACTGAAGTAAGGCTGCCAAGAGGACTTGAAAGCGGGGCAGAATTGCAGGAAACCGATTTCAGGAGGTAGACTGGAATTGCATTGAAAGCATAGGAAAAGAGGCAGAACGTCCACAATGATGCACTTGGCCAAAAAGGGCGTATGCGTTTTTTCCTGAATATATTCAGGAAAAAACGCATACGCCCTTTTTGGCCAACCAAGCAAGCTTGCAAAGGAAATCTGCACTACAATGAAGTCTCACTTCCCCCCGGTCAAAAGGGCCATCTGAAAAAAGTGTAAAATCCAGAAAGGCAGGACAGGCCATGGAGAACTGGGAGCCTTGTTATGCTGATGGGCGGGATGTAAACTGCCAACAGACACTCGGGAGAAGTGTATGGTGTTTCCTGAAACATCTAAAAAACAAAGCAACAGAGCCTAGGGCACTTCCACTTATGGTCCTATAGCTTAGGGAAATTAAAATCAAAAAGACACAGCCACCCCAATGTTTGGGACGCCTCTGTTTACAAGAACCTCGTTTACCGTACAAGTTCAATATCACAGAAAGTGAAAAATGGATAAAGAACTTGTGGTACTTACGTACAATGCAGTATCACTCAGCAGTGAAATCTATGCCATCAGGCCCGTAGCAGCACAATGAGTGGATTCAGGTACGATGATTCTAACTGAAATAAGTCACACAGAAAAAGAAACATCATAAGATATCAGTAATACACGGAATGTCAACTTGGCTACACAGGAACTGAATTACAGAACAGAACAGGGTCTCAAATTTAGAAAACCAACTTATGCTTGTTTAAGGGTAAAGGTGAGTTGGGGTGCTGCATAAAACCAGAGATTGAAATGAGCACAGATAAAGTTCCTTAAGCCAAATATGGAATAGACAAGAGCTACTCCTTGCTCAACGAAATGGACTCAACACCGCATATTAAACGCCTAAGAATGTACCTGACTCTTAAGTATCTTAAAACCTATGGATTGCTATGTCTCCGAAAGAGAATCAAGCATGTGTACAGGGACATAAACGCAGCAGTGATAGGATTGGAGAGGTTCGGTGAGCAAATGAAGACCCTTTGAAGTCATATTGCATGGTACCCATTCCACGGGTTTCAACTACCCAGGTTTAAGGTATTCTTCCTTCAGCTAAAACATGCATGTGGAACCTAGAGTATGATCAACCATGTGATCGGGAGACGTGTTCAAATATGTCTCAGTTTTCGTACCCTGGTACTCGGGTGCAACATTCCAGACGCTTTACTAACACTCTCCCGACTTGGAGAGTCAGTCCCTTTAACCTCCTGTTTGGCCCAGTTTGCAATTTCTGCGGAAGATGAACAGGAATAGCGAGAACCAATGAGAGACTAGCTGGAGGTGTCTGGACGGGCAAATTTAACTCTCATTTCCCACCAGGAAGAGGAAATAACCAAAGGCTCAGCGTGCCGTGCCGGAACCAGATTAGGGCCTGAAGCCATCCTGCGGTGTTGCGGCCAGCTCACAAGAAAACGAGTTGAAGAAAGGAGCTCAGGGGCACTGTAATTCACAAACCTGCAGAGTTATAAATGACAACTATCGTCCAAAAATATACTGAAGTAAGGCTGCCAAGAGGACTTGAAAGCGGGGCAGAATTGCAGGAAACCGATTTCAGGAGGTAGACTGGAATTGCATTGAAAGCATAGGAAAAGAGGCAGAACGTCCACAATGATGCACTTGGCCAAAAAGGGCGTATGCGTTTTTTCCTGAATATATTCAGGAAAGAACGCATACGCCCTTTTTGGCCAACCAAGCAAGCTTGCAAAGGAAATCTGCACTACAATGAAGTCTCACTTCCCCCCGGTCAAAAGGGCCATCTGAAAAAAGTGTAAAATCCAGAAAGGCAGGACAGGCCATGGAGAACTGGGAGCCTTGTTATGCTGATGGGCGGGATGTAAACTGCCAACAGACACTCGGGAGAAGTGTATGGTGTTTCCTGAAACATCTAAAAAACAAAGCAACAGAGCCTAGGCCACTTCCGCTTATGGTCCTATAGCTTAGGGAAATTAAAATCAAAAAGACACAGCCACCCCAATGTTTGGGACGCCTCTGTTTACAAGAACCTCGTTTACCGTACAAGTTCAATATCACAGAAAGTGAAAAATGGATAAAGAACTTGTGGTACTTACGTACAATGCAGTATCACTCAGCAGTGAAATCTATGCCATCAGGCCCGTAGCAGCACAATGAGTGGATTCAGGTACGATGATTCTAACTGAAATAAGTCACACAGAAAAAGAAACATCATAAGATATCAGTAATACACGGAATGTAAACTTGGCTACACAGGAACTGAATTACAGAACAGAACAGGGTCTCAAATTTAGAAAACCAACTTATGCTTGTTTAAGGGTAAAGGTGAGTTGGGGTGCTGCATAAAACCAGAGATTGAAATGAGCACAGATAAAGTTCCTTAAGCCAAATATGGAATAGACAAGAGCTACTCCTTGCTCAACGAAATGGACTCAACACCGCATATTAAACGCCTAAGAATGTACCTGACTCTTAAGTATCTTAAAACCTATGGATTGCTATGTCTCCGAAAGAGAATCAAGCATGTGTACAGGGACATAAACGCAGCAGTGATAGGATTGGAGAGGTTCGGTGAGCAAATGAAGACCCTTTGAAGTCATATTGCATGGTACCCATTCCACGGGTTTCAACTACCCAGGTTTAAGGTATTCTTCCTTCAGCTAAAACATGCATGTGGAACCTAGAGTATGATCAACCATGTGATCGGGAGACGTGTTCAAATATGTCTCAGTTTTCGTACCCTGGTACTCGGGTGCAACATTCCAGACGCTTTACTAACACTCTCCCGACTTGGAGAGTCAGTCCCTTTAACTTCCTGTTTGGCCCAGTTTGCAATTTCTGCGGAAGATGAACAGGAATAGCGAGAACCAATGAGAGACTAGCTGGAGGTGTCTGGACGGGCAAATTTAACTCTCATTTCCCACCAGGAAGAGGAAATAACCAAAGGCTCAGCGTGCCGTGCCGGAACCAGATTAGGGCCTGAAGCCATCCTGCGGTGTTGCGGCCAGCTCACAAGAAAGCGAGTTGAAGAAAGGAGCTCAGGGGCACTGTAATTCACAAACCTGCAGAGTTATAAATGACAACTATCGTCCAAAAATATACTGAAGTAAGGCTGCCAAGAGGACTTGAAAGCGGGGCAGAATTGCAGGAAACCGATTTCAGGAGGTAGACTGGAATTGCATTGAAAGCATAGGAAAAGAGGCAGAACGTCCACAATGATGCACTTGGCCAAAAAGGGCGTATGCGTTTTTTCCTGAATATATTCAGGAAAGAACGCATACGCCCTTTTTGGCCAACCAAGCAAGCTTGCAAAGGAAATCTGCACTACAATGAAGTCTCACTTCCCCCCGGTCAAAAGGGCCATCTGAAAAAAGTGTAAAATCCAGAAAGGCAGGACAGGCCATGGAGAACTGGGAGCCTTGTTATGCTGATGGGCGGGATGTAAACTGCCAACAGACACTCGGGAGAAGTGTATGGTGTTTCCTGAAACATCTAAAAAACAAAGCAACAGAGCCTAGGGCACTTCCACTTATGGTCCTATAGCTTAGGGAAATTAAAATAAAAAAGACACAGCCACCCCAATGTTTGGGACGCCTCTGTTTACAAGAACCTCGTTTACCGTACAAGTTCAATATCACAGAAAGTGAAAAATGGATAAAGAACTTGTGGTACTTACGTACAATGCAGTATCACTCAGCAGTGAAATCTATGCCATCAGGCCCGTAGCAGCACAATGAGTGGATTCAGGTACGATGATTCTAACTGAAATAAGTCACACAGAAAAAGAAACATCATAAGATATCAGTAATACACGGAATGTAAACTTGGCTACACAGGAACTGAATTACAGAACAGAACAGGGTCTCAAATTTAGAAAACCAACTTATGCTTGTTTAAGGGTAAAGGTGAGTTGGGGTGCTGCATAAAACCAGAGATTGAAATGAGCACAGATAAAGTTCCTTAAGCCAAATATGGAATAGACAAGAGCTACTCCTTGCTCAACGAAATGGACTCAACACCGCATATTAAACGCCTAAGAATGTACCTGACTCTTAAGTATCTTAAAACCTATGGATTGCTATGTCTCCGAAAGAGAATCAAGCATGTGTACAGGGACATAAACGCAGCAGTGATAGGATTGGAGAGGTTCGGTGAGCAAATGAAGAGCCTTTGAAGTCATATTGCATGGTACCCATTCCACGGGTTTCAACTACCCAGGTTTAAGGTATTCTTCCTTCAGCTAAAACATGCATGTGGAACCTAGAGTATGATCAACCATGTGATCGGGAGACGTGTTCAAATATGTCTCAGTTTTCGTACCCTGGTACTCGGGTGCAACATTCCAGACGCTTTACTAACACTCTCCCGACTTGGAGAGTCAGTCCCTTTAACTTCCTGTTTGGCCCAGTTTGCAATTTCTGCGGAAGATGAACAGGAATAGCGAGAACCAATGAGAAACTAGCTGGAGGTGTCTGGACGGGCAAATTTAACTCTCATTTCCCACCAGGAAGAGGAAATAACCAAAGGCTCAGTGTGCCGTGCCGGAACCAGATTAGGGCCTGAAGCCATCCTGCGGTGTTGCGGCCAGCTCACAAGAAAGCGAGTTGAAGAAAGGAGCTCAGGGGCACTGTAATTCACAAACCTGCAGAGTTATAAATGACAACTATCGTCCAAAAATATACTGAAGTAAGGCTGCCAAGAGGACTTGAAAGCGGGGCAGAATTGCAGGAAACCGATTTCAGGAGGTAGACTGGAATTGCATTGAAAGCATAGGAAAAGAGGCAGAACGTCCACAATGATGCACTTGGCCAAAAAGGGCGTATGCGTTTTTTCCTGAATATATTCAGGAAAGAACGCATACGCCCTTTTTGGCCAACCAAGCAAGCTTGCAAAGGAAATCTGCACTACAATGAAGTCTCACTTCCCCCCGGTCAAAAGGGCCATCTGAAAAAAGTGTAAAATCCAGAAAGGCAGGACAGGCCATGGAGAACTGGGAGCCTTGTTATGCTGATGGGCGGGATGTAAACTGCCAACAGACACTCGGGAGAAGTGTATGGTGTTTCCTGAAACATCTAAAAAACAAAGCAACAGAGCCTAGGGCACTTCCACTTATGGTCCTATAGCTTAGGGAAATTAAAATCAAAAAGACACAGCCACCCCAATGTTTGGGACGCCTCTGTTTACAAGAACCTCGTTTACCGTACAAGTTCAATATCACAGAAAGTGAAAAATGGATAAAGAACTTGTGGTACTTACGTACAATGCAGTATCACTCAGCAGTGAAATCTATGCCATCAGGCCCGTAGCAGCACAATGAGTGGATTCAGGTACGATGATTCTAACTGAAATAAGTCACACAGAAAAAGAAACATCATAAGATATCAGTAATACACGGAATGTAAACTTGGCTACACAGGAACTGAATTACAGAACAGAACAGGGTCTCAAATTTAGAAAACCAACTTATGCTTGTTTAAGGGTAAAGGTGAGTTGGGGTGCTGCATAAAACCAGAGATTGAAATGAGCACAGATAAAGTTCCTTAAGCCAAATATGGAATAGACAAGAGCTACTCCTTGCTCAACGAAATGGACTCAACACCGCATATTAAACGCCTAAGAATGTACCTGACTCTTAAGTATCTTAAAACCTATGGATTGCTATGTCTCCGAAAGAGAATCAAGCATGTGTACAGGGACATAAACGCAGCAGTGATAGGATTGGAGAGGTTCGGTGAGCAAATGAAGACCCTTTGAAGTCATATTGCATGGTACCCATTCCACGGGTTTCAACTACCCAGGTTTAAGGTATTCTTCCTTCAGCTAAAACATGCATGTGGAACCTAGAGTATGATCAACCATGTGATCGGGAGACGTGTTCAAATATGTCTCAGTTTTCGTACCCTGGTACTCGGGTGCAACATTCCAGACGCTTTACTAACACTCTCCCGACTTGGAGAGTCAGTCCCTTTAACCTCCTGTTTGGCCCAGTTTGCAATTTCTGCGGAAGATGAACAGGAATAGCGAGAACCAATGAGAGACTAGCTGGAGGTGTCTGGACGGGCAAATTTAACTCTCATTTCCCACCAGGAAGAGGAAATAACCAAAGGCTCAGCGTGCCGTGCCGGAACCAGATTAGGGCCTGAAGCCATCCTGCGGTGTTGCGGCCAGCTCACAAGAAAACGAGTTGAAGAAAGGAGCTCAGGGGCACTGTAATTCACAAACCTGCAGAGTTATAAATGACAACTATCGTCCAAAAATATACTGAAGTAAGGCTGCCAAGAGGACTTGAAAGCGGGGCAGAATTGCAGGAAACCGATTTCAGGAGGTAGACTGGAATTGCATTGAAAGCATAGGAAAAGAGGCAGAACGTCCACAATGATGCACTTGGCCAAAAAGGGCGTATGCGTTTTTTCCTGAATATATTCAGGAAAAAACGCATACGCCCTTTTTGGCCAACCAAGCAAGCTTGCAAAGGAAATCTGCACTACAATGAAGTCTCACTTCCCCCCGGTCAAAAGGGCCATCTGAAAAAAGTGTAAAATCCAGAAAGGCAGGACAGGCCATGGAGAACTGGGAGCCTTGTTACGCTGATGGGCGGGATGTACATTGCCAACAGACACTCGGGAGAAGTGTATGGTGTTTCCTGAAACATCTAAAAAACAAAGCAACAGAGTCTAGGGCACTTCCACTTATGGTCCTATAGCTTAGGGAAATTAAAATCAAAAAGACACAGCCACCCCAATGTTTGGGACGCCTCTGTTTACAAGAACCTCGTTTACCGTACAAGTTCAATATCACAGAAAGTGAAAAATGGATAAAGAACTTGTGGTACTTACGTACAATGCAGTATCACTCAGCAGTGAAATCTATGCCATCAGGCCCGTAGCAGCACAATGAGTGGATTCAGGTACGATGATTCTAACTGAAATAAGTCACACAGAAAAAGAAACATCATAAGATATCAGTAATACACGGAATGTAAACTTGGCTACACAGGAACTGAATTACAGAACAGAACAGGGTCTCAAATTTAGAAAACCAACTTATGCTTGTTTAAGGGTAAAGGTGAGTTGGGGTGCTGCATAAAACCAGAGATTGAAATGAGCACAGATAAAGTTCCTTAAGCCAAATATGGAATAGACAAGAGCTACTCCTTGCTCAACGAAATGGACTCAACACCGCATATTAAACGCCTAAGAATGTACCTGACTCTTAAGTATCTTAAAACCTATGGATTGCTATGTCTCCGAAAGAGAATCAAGCATGTGTACAGGGACATAAACGCAGCAGTGATAGGATTGGAGAGGTTCGGTGAGCAAATGAAGAGCCTTTGAAGTCATATTGCATGGTACCCATTCCACGGGTTTCAACTACCCAGGTTTAAGGTATTCTTCCTTCAGCTAAAACATGCATGTGGAACCTAGAGTATGATCAACCATGTGATCGGGAGACGTGTTCAAATATGTCTCAGTTTTCGTACCCTGGTACTCGGGTGCAACATTCCAGACACTTTACTAACACTCTCCCCACTTGGAGAGTCAGCGCCTTTAACCTCCTGTTTGGCCCAGTTTGCAATTTCTGCGGAAGATGAACAGGAATAGCGAGAACCAATGAGAGACTAGCTGGAGGTGTCTGGACGGGCAAATTTAACTCTCATTTCCCACCAGGAAGAGGAAATAACCAAAGGCTCAGCGTGCCGTGCCGGAACCAGATTAGGGCCTGAAGCCATCCTGCGGTGTTGCGGCCAGCTCACAAGAAAACGAGTTGAAGAAAGGAGCTCAGGGGCACTGTAATTCACAAACCTGCAGAGTTATAAATGACAACTATCGTCCAAAAATATACTGAAGTAAGGCTGCCAAGAGGACTTGAAAGCGGGGCAGAATTGCAGGAAACCGATTTCAGGAGGTAGACTGGAATTGCATTGAAAGCATAGGAAAAGAGGCAGAACGTCCACAATGATGCACTTGGCCAAAAAGGGCGTATGCGTTTTTTCCTGAATATATTCAGGAAAGAACGCATACGCCCTTTTTGGCCAACCAAGCAAGCTTGCAAAGGAAATCTGCACTACAATGAAGTCTCACTTCCCCCCGGTCAAAAGGGCCATCTGAAAAAAGTGTAAAATCCAGAAAGGCAGGACAGGCCATGGAGAACTGGGAGCCTTGTTATGCTGATGGGCGGGATGTAAATTGCCAACAGACACTCGGGAGAAGTGTATGGTGTTTCCTGAAACATCTAAAAAACAAAGCAACAGAGCCTAGGGCACTTCCACTTATGGTCCTATAGCTTAGGGAAATTAAAATCAAAAAGACACAGCCACCCCAATGTTTGGGACGCCTCTGTTTACAAGAACCTCGTTTACCGTACAAGTTCAATATCACAGAAAGTGAAAAATGGATAAAGAACTTGTGGTACTTACGTACAATGCAGTATCACTCAGCAGTGAAATCTATGCCATCAGGCCCGTAGCAGCACAATGAGTGGATTCAGGTACGATGATTCTAACTGAAATAAGTCACACAGAAAAAGAAACATCATAAGATATCACTAATACACGGAATGTAAACTTGGCTACACAGGAACTGAATTACAGAACAGAACAGGGTCTCAAATTTAGAAAACCAAGTTATGCTTGTTTAAGGGTAAAGGTGAGTTGGGGTGCTGCATAAAACCAGAGATTGAAATGAGCACAGATAAAGTTCCTTAAGCCAAATATGGAATAGACAAGAGCTACTCCTTGCTCAACGAAATGGACTCAACACCGCATATTAAACGCCTAAGAATGTACCTGACTCTTAAGTATCTTAAAACCTATGGATTGCTATGTCTCCGAAAGAGAATCAAGCATGTGTACAGGGACATAAACGCAGCAGTGATAGGATTGGAGAGGTTCGGTGAGCAAATGAAGACCCTTTGAAGTCATATTTCATGGTACCCATTCCACGGGTTTCAACTACCCAGGTTTAAGGTATTCTTCCTTCAGCTAAAACATGCATGTGGAACCTAGAGTATGATCAACCATGTGATCGGGAGACGTGTTCAAATATGTCTCAGTTTTCGTACCCTGGTACTCGGGTGCAACATTCCAGACGCTTTACTAACACTCTCCCGACTTGGAGAGTCAGCGCCTTTAACCTCCTGTTTGGCCCAGTTTGCAATTTCTGCGGAAGATGAACAGGAATAGCGAGAACCAATGAGAGACTAGCTGGAGGTGTCTGGACGGGCAAATTTAACTCTCATTTCCCACCAGGAAGAGGAAATAACCAAAGGCTCAGCGTGCCGTGCCGGAACCAGATTAGGGCCTGAAGCCATCCTGCGGTGTTGCGGCCAGCTCACAAGAAAACGAGTTGAAGAAAGGAGCTCAGGGGCACTGTAATTCACAAACCTGCAGAGTTATAAATGACAACTATCGTCCAAAAATATACTGAAGTAAGGCTGCCAAGAGGACTTGAAAGCGGGGCAGAATTGCAGGAAACCGATTTCAGGAGGTAGACTGGAATTGCATTGAAAGCATAGGAAAAGAGGCAGAACGTCCACAATGATGCACTTGGCCAAAAAGGGCGTATGCGTTTTTTCCTGAATATATTCAGGAAAGAACGCATACGCCCTTTTTGGCCAACCAAGCAAGCTTGCAAAGGAAATCTGCACTACAATGAAGTCTCACTTCCCCCCGGTCAAAAGGGCCATCTGAAAAAAGTGTAAAATCCAGAAAGGCAGGACAGGCCATGGAGAACTGGGAGCCTTGTTATGCTGATGGGCGGGATGTAAACTGCCAACAGACACTCGGGAGAAGTGTATGGTGTTTCCTGAAACATCTAAAAAACAAAGCAACAGAGCCTAGGGCACTTCCACTTATGGTCCTATAGCTTAGGGAAATTAAAATCAAAAAGACACAGCCACCCCAATGTTTGGGACGCCTCTGTTTACAAGAACCTCGTTTACCGTACAAGTTCAATATCACAGAAAGTGAAAAATGGATAAAGAACTTGTGGTACTTACGTACAATGCAGTATCACTCAGCAGTGAAATCTATGTCATCAGGCCCGTAGCAGCACAATGAGTGGATTCAGGTACGATGATTCTAACTGAAATAAGTCACACAGAAAAAGAAACATCATAAGATATCAGTAATACACGGAATGTAAACTTGGCTACACAGGAACTGAATTACAGAACAGAACAGGGTCTCAAATTTAGAAAACCAACTTATGCTTGTTTAAGGGTAAAGGTGAGTTGGGGTGCTGCATAAAACCAGAGATTGAAATGAGCACAGATAAAGTTCCTTAAGCCAAATATGGAATAGACAAGAGCTACTCCTTGCTCAACGAAATGGACTCAACACCGCATATTAAACGCCTAAGAATGTACCTGACTCTTAAGTATCTTAAAACCTATGGATTGCTATGTCTCCGAAAGAGAATCAAGCATGTGTACAGGGACATAAACGCAGCAGTGATAGGATTGGAGAGGTTCGGTGAGCAAATGAAGACCCTTTGAAGTCATATTGCATGGTACCCATTCCACGGGTTTCAACTACCCAGGTTTAAGGTATTCTTCCTTCAGCTAAAACATGCATGTGGAACCTAGAGTATGATCAACCATGTGATCGGGAGACGTGTTCAAATATGTCTCAGTTTTCGTACCCTGGTACTCGGGTGCAACATTCCAGACGCTTTACTAACACTCTCCCGACTTGGAGAGTCAGTCCCTTTAACCTCCTGTTTGGCCCAGTTTGCAATTTCTGCGGAAGATGAACAGGAATAGCGAGAACCAATGAGAGACTAGCTGGAGGTGTCTGGACGGGCAAATTTAACTCTCATTTCCCACCAGGAAGAGGAAATAACCAAAGGCTCAGCGTGCCGTGCCGGAACCAGATTAGGGCCTGAAGCCATCCTGCGGTGTTGCGGCCAGCTCACAAGAAAACGAGTTGAAGAAAGGAGCTCAGGGGCACTGTAATTCACAAACCTGCAGAGTTATAAATGACAACTATCGTCCAAAAATATACTGAAGTAAGGCTGCCAAGAGGACTTGAAAGCGGGGCAGAATTGCAGGAAACCGATTTCAGGAGGTAGACTGGAATTGCATTGAAAGCATAGGAAAAGAGGCAGAACGTCCACAATGATGCACTTGGCCAAAAAGGGCGTATGCGTTTTTTCCTGAATATATTCAGGAAAGAACGCATACGCCCTTTTTGGCCAACCAAGCAAGCTTGCAAAGGAAATCTGCACTACAATGAAGTCTCACTTCCCCCCGGTCAAAAGGGCCATCTGAAAAAAGTGTAAAATCCAGAAAGGCAGGACAGGCCATGGAGAACTGGGAGCCTTGTTATGCTGATGGGCGGGATGTAAACTGCCAACAGACACTCGGGAGAAGTGTATGGTGTTTCCTGAAACATCTAAAAAACAAAGCAACAGAGCCTAGGGCACTTCCACTTATGGTCCTATAGCTTAGGGAAATTAAAATCAAAAAGACACAGCCACCCCAAAGTTTGGGACGCCTCTGTTTACAAGAACCTCGTTTACCGTACAAGTTCAATATCACAGAAAGTGAAAAATGGATAAAGAACTTGTGGTACTTACGTACAATGCAGTATCACTCAGCAGTGAAATCTATGTCATCAGGCCCGTAGCAGCACAATGAGTGGATTCAGGTACGATGATTCTAACTGAAATAAGTCACACAGAAAAAGAAACATCATAAGATATCAGTAATACACGGAATGTAAACTTGGCTACACAGGAACTGAATTACAGAACAGAACAGGGTCTCAAATTTAGAAAACCAACTTATGCTTGTTTAAGGGTAAAGGTGAGTTGGGGTGCTGCATAAAACCAGAGATTGAAATGAGCACAGATAAAGTTCCTTAAGCCAAATATGGAATAGACAAGAGCTACTCCTTGCTCAACGAAATGGACTCAACACCGCATATTAAATGCCTAAGAATGTACCTGACTCTTAAGTATCTTAAAACCTATGGATTGCTATGTCTCCGAAAGAGAATCAAGCATGTGTACAGGGACATAAACGCAGCAGTGATAGGATTGGAGAGGTTCGGTGAGCAAATGAAGACCCTTTGAAGTCATATTGCATGGTACCCATTCCACGGGTTTCAACTACCCAGGTTTAAGGTATTCTTCCTTCAGCTAAAACATGCATGTGGAACCTAGAGTATGATCAACCATGTGATCGGGAGACGTGTTCAAATATGTCTCAGTTTTCGTACCCTGGTACTCGGGTGCAACATTCCAGACGCTTTACTAACACTCTCCCGACTTGGAGAGTCAGTCCCTTTAACCTCCTGTTTGGCCCAGTTTGCAATTTCTGCGGAAGATGAACAGGAATAGCGAGAACCAATGAGAGACTAGCTGGAGGTGTCTGGACGGGCAAATTTAACTCTCATTTCCCACCAGGAAGAGGAAATAACCAAAGGCTCAGCGTGCCGTGCCGGAACCAGATTAGGGCCTGAAGCCATCCTGCGGTGTTGCGGCCAGCTCACAAGAAAACGAGTTGAAGAAAGGAGCTCAGGGGCACTGTAATTCACAAACCTGCAGAGTTATAAATGACAACTATCGTCCAAAAATATACTGAAGTAAGGCTGCCAAGAGGACTTGAAAGCGGGGCAGAATTGCAGGAAACCGATTTCAGGAGGTAGACTGGAATTGCATTGAAAGCATAGGAAAAGAGGCAGAACGTCCACAATGATGCACTTGGCCAAAAAGGGCGTATGCGTTTTTTCCTGAATATATTCAGGAAAGAACGCATACGCCCTTTTTGGCCAACCAAGCAAGCTTGCAAAGGAAATCTGCACTACAATGAAGTCTCACTTCCCCCCGGTCAAAAGGGCCATCTGAAAAAAGTGTAAAATCCAGAAAGGCAGGACAGGCCATGGAGAACTGGGAGCCTTGTTATGCTGATGGGCGGGATGTAAACTGCCAACAGACACTCGGGAGAAGTGTATGGTGTTTCCTGAAACATCTAAAAAACAAAGCAACAGAGCCTAGGGCACTTCCACTTATGGTCCTATAGCTTAGGGAAATTAAAATCAAAAAGACACAGCCACCCCAATGTTTGGGACGCCTCTGTTTACAAGAACCTCGTTTACCGTACAAGTTCAATATCACAGAAAGTGAAAAATGGATAAAGAACTTGTGGTACTTACGTACAATGCAGTATCACTCAGCAGTGAAATCTATGTCATCAGGCCCGTAGCAGCACAATGAGTGGATTCAGGTACGATGATTCTAACTGAAATAAGTCACACAGAAAAAGAAACATCATAAGATATCAGTAATACACGGAATGTAAACTTGGCTACACAGGAACTGAATTACAGAACAGAACAGGGTCTCAAATTTAGAAAACCAAGTTATGCTTGTTTAAGGGTAAAGGTGAGTTGGGGTGCTGCATAAAACCAGAGATTGAAATGAGCACAGATAAAGTTCCTTAAGCCAAATATGGAATAGACAAGAGCTACTCCTTGCTCAACGAAATGGACTCAACACCGCATATTAAACGCCTAAGAATGTACCTGACTCTTAAGTATCTTAAAACCTATGGATTGCTATGTCTCCGAAAGAGAATCAAGCATGTGTACAGGGACATAAACGCAGCAGTGATAGGATTGGAGAGGTTCGGTGAGCAAATGAAGACCCTTTGAAGTCATATTGCATGGTACCCATTCCACGGGTTTCAACTACCCAGGTTTAAGGTATTCTTCCTTCAGCTAAAACATGCATGTGGAACCTAGAGTATGATCAACCATGTGATCGGGAGACGTGTTCAAATATGTCTCAGTTTTCGTACCCTGGTACTCGGGTGCAACATTCCAGACGCTTTACTAACACTCTCCCGACTTGGAGAGTCAGTCCCTTTAACCTCCTGTTTGGCCCAGTTTGCAATTTCTGCGGAAGATGAACAGGAATAGCGAGAACCAATGAGAGACTAGCTGGAGGTGTCTGGACGGGCAAATTTAACTCTCATTTCCCACCAGGAAGAGGAAATAACCAAAGGCTCAGCGTGCCGTGCCGGAACCAGATTAGGGCCTGAAGCCATCCTGCGGTGTTGCGGCCAGCTCACAAGAAAACGAGTTGAAGAAAGGAGCTCAGGGGCACTGTAATTCACAAACCTGCAGAGTTATAAATGACAACTATCGTCCAAAAATATACTGAAGTAAGGCTGCCAAGAGGACTTGAAAGCGGGGCAGAATTGCAGGAAACCGATTTCAGGAGGTAGACTGGAATTGCATTGAAAGCATAGGAAAAGAGGCAGAACGTCCACAATGATGCACTTGGCCAAAAAGGGCGTATGCGTTTTTTCCTGAATATATTCAGGAAAGAACGCATACGCCCTTTTTGGCCAACCAAGCAAGCTTGCAAAGGAAATCTGCACTACAATGAAGTCTCACTTCCCCCCGGTCAAAAGGGCCATCTGAAAAAAGTGTAAAATCCAGAAAGGCAGGACAGGCCATGGAGAACTGGGAGCCTTGTTATGCTGATGGGCGGGATGTAAACTGCCAACAGACACTCGGGAGAAGTGTATGGTGTTTCCTGAAACATCTAAAAAACAAAGCAACAGAGCCTAGGGCACTTCCACTTATGGTCCTATAGCTTAGGGAAATTAAAATCAAAAAGACACAGCCACCCCAATGTTTGGGACGCCTCTGTTTACAAGAACCTCGTTTACCGTACAAGTTCAATATCACAGAAAGTGAAAAATGGATAAAGAACTTGTGGTACTTACGTACAATGCAGTATCACTCAGCAGTGAAATCTATGTCATCAGGCCCGTAGCAGCACAATGAGTGGATTCAGGTACGATGATTCTAACTGAAATAAGTCACACAGAAAAAGAAACATCATAAGATATCAGTAATACACGGAATGTAAACTTGGCTACACAGGAACTGAATTACAGAACAGAACAGGGTCTCAAATTTAGAAAACCAACTTATGCTTGTTTAAGGGTAAAGGTGAGTTGGGGTGCTGCATAAAACCAGAGATTGAAATGAGCACAGATAAAGTTCCTTAAGCCAAATATGGAATAGACAAGAGCTACTCCTTGCTCAACGAAATGGACTCAACACCGCATATTAAACGCCTAAGAATGTACCTGACTCTTAAGTATCTTAAAACCTATGGATTGCTATGTCTCCGAAAGAGAATCAAGCATGTGTACAGGGACATAAACGCAGCAGTGATAGGATTGGAGAGGTTCGGTGAGCAAATGAAGACCCTTTGAAGTCATATTGCATGGTACCCATTCCACGGGTTTCAACTACCCAGGTTTAAGGTATTCTTCCTTCAGCTAAAACATGCATGTGGAACCTAGAGTATGATCAACCATGTGATCGGGAGACGTGTTCAAATATGTCTCAGTTTTCGTACCCTGGTACTCGGGTGCAACATTCCAGACGCTTTACTAACACTCTCCCGACTTGGAGAGTCAGTCCCTTTAACCTCCTGTTTGGCCCAGTTTGCAATTTCTGTGGAAGATGAACAGGAATAGCGAGAACCAATGAGAGACTAGCTGGAGGTGTCTGGACGGGCAAATTTAACTCTCATTTCCCACCAGGAAGAGGAAATAACCAAAGGCTCAGCGTGCCGTGCCGGAACCAGATTAGGGCCTGAAGCCATCCTGCGGTGTTGCGGCCAGCTCACAAGAAAACGAGTTGAAGAAAGGAGCTCAGGGGCACTGTAATTCACAAACCTGCAGAGTTATAAATGACAACTATCGTCCAAAAATATACTGAAGTAAGGCTGCCAAGAGGACTTGAAAGCGGGGCAGAATTGCAGGAAACCGATTTCAGGAGGTAGACTGGAATTGCATTGAAAGCATAGGAAAAGAGGCAGAACGTCCACAATGATGCACTTGGCCAAAAAGGGCGTATGCGTTTTTTCCTGAATATATTCAGGAAAAAACGCATACGCCCTTTTTGGCCAACCAAGCAAGCTTGCAAAGGAAATCTGCACTACAATGAAGTCTCACTTCCCCCCGGTCAAAAGGGCCATCTGAAAAAAGTGTAAAATCCAGAAAGGCAGGACAGGCCATGGAGAACTGGGAGCCTTGTTATGCTGATGGGCGGGATGTAAACTGCCAACAGACACTCGGGAGAAGTGTATGGTGTTTCCTGAAACATCTAAAAAACAAAGCAACAGAGCCTAGGGCACTTCCGCTTATGGTTCTATAGCTTAGGGAAATTAAAATCAAAAAGATACAGCCACCCCAATGTTTGGGACGCCTCTGTTTACAAGAACCTCGTTTACCGTACAAGTTCAATATCACAGAAAGTGAAAAATGGATAAAGAACTTGTGGTACTTACGTACAATGCAGTATCACTCAGCAGTGAAATCTATGCCATCAGGCCCGTAGCAGCACAATGAGTGGATTCAGGTACGATGATTCTAACTGAAATAAGTCACACAGAAAAAGAAACATCATACGATATCAGTAATACACGGAATGTCAACTTGGCTACACAGGAACTGAATTACAGAACAGAACAGGGTCTCAAATTTAGAAAACCAACTTATGCTTGTTTAAGGGTAAAGGTGAGTTGGGGTGCTGCATAAAACCAGAGATTGAAATGAGCACAGATAAAGTTCCTTAAGCCAAATATGGAATAGACAAGAGCTACTCCTTGCTCAACGAAATGGACTCAACACCGCATATTAAACGCCTAAGAATGTACCTGACTCTTAAGTATCTTAAAACCTATGGATTGCTATGTCTCCGAAAGAGAATCAAGCATGTGTACAGGGACATAAACGCAGCAGTGATAGGATTGGAGAGGTTCGGTGAGCAAATGAAGACCCTTTGAAGTCATATTGCATGGTACCCATTCCACGGGTTTCAACTACCCAGGTTTAAGGTATTCTTCCTTCAGCTAAAACATGCATGTGGAACCTAGAGTATGATCAACCATGTGATCGGGAGACGTGTTCAAATATGTCTCAGTTTTCGTACCCTGGTACTCGGGTGCAACATTCCAGACGCTTTACTAACACTCTCCCGACTTGGAGAGTCAGTCCCTTTAACCTCCTGTTTGGCCCAGTTTGCAATTTCTGCGGAAGATGAACAGGAATAGCGAGAACCAATGAGAGACTAGCTGGAGGTGTCTGGACGGGCAAATTTAACTCTCATTTCCCACCAGGAAGAGGAAATAACCAAAGGCTCAGCGTGCCGTGCCGGAACCAGATTAGGGCCTGAAGCCATCCTGCGGTGTTGCGGCCAGCTCACAAGAAAATGAGTTGAAGAAAGGAGCTCAGGGGCACTGTAATTCACAAACCTGCAGAGTTATAAATGACAACTATCGTCCAAAAATATACTGAAGTAAGGCTGCCAAGAGGACTTGAAAGCGGGGCAGAATTGCAGGAAACCGATTTCAGGAGGTAGACTGGAATTGCATTGAAAGCATAGGAAAAGAGGCAGAACGTCCACAATGATGCACTTGGCCAAAAAGGGCGTATGCGTTTTTTCCTGAATATATTCAGGAAAAAACGCATACGCCCTTTTTGGCCAACCAAGCAAGCTTGCAAAGGAAATCTGCACTACAATGAAGTCTCACTTCCCCCCGGTCAAAAGGGCCATCTGAAAAAAGTGTAAAATCCAGAAAGGCAGGACAGGCCATGGAGAACTGGGAGCCTTGTTATGCTGATGGGCGGGATGTAAACTGCCAACAGACACTCGGGAGAAGTGTATGGTGTTTCCTGAAACATCTAAAAAACAAAGCAACAGAGCCTAGGGCACTTCCACTTATGGTCCTATAGCTTAGGGAAATTAAAATCAAAAAGACACAGCCACCCCAATGTTTGGGACGCCTCTGTTTACAAGAACCTCGTTTACCGTACAAGTTCAATATCACAGAAAGTGAAAAATGGATAAAGAACTTGTGGTACTTACGTACAATGCAGTATCACTCAGCAGTGAAATCTATGTCATCAGGCCCGTAGCAGCACAATGAGTGGATTCAGGTACGATGATTCTAACTGAAATAAGTCACACAGAAAAAGAAACATCATAAGATATCAGTAATACACGGAATGTAAACTTGGCTACACAGGAACTGAATTACAGAACAGAACAGGGTCTCAAATTTAGAAAACCAACTTATGCTTGTTTAAGGGTAAAGGTGAGTTGGGGTGCTGCATAAAACCAGAGATTGAAATGAGCACAGATAAAGTTCCTTAAGCCAAATATGGAATAGACAAGAGCTACTCCTTGCTCAACGAAATGGACTCAACACCGCATATTAAATGCCTAAGAATGTACCTGACTCTTAAGTATCTTAAAACCTATGGATTGCTATGTCTCCGAAAGAGAATCAAGCATGTGTACAGGGACATAAACGCAGCAGTGATAGGATTGGAGAGGTTCGGTGAGCAAATGAAGACCCTTTGAAGTCATATTGCATGGTACCCATTCCACGGGTTTCAACTACCCAGGTTTAAGGTATTCTTCCTTCAGCTAAAACATGCATGTGGAACCTAGAGTATGATCAACCATGTGATCGGGAGACGTGTTCAAATATGTCTCAGTTTTCGTACCCTGGTACTCGGGTGCAACATTCCAGACGCTTTACTAACACTCTCCCGACTTGGAGAGTCAGTCCCTTTAACCTCCTGTTTGGCCCAGTTTGCAATTTCTGCGGAAGATGAACAGGAATAGCGAGAACCAATGAGAGACTAGCTGGAGGTGTCTGGACGGGCAAATTTAACTCTCATTTCCCACCAGGAAGAGGAAATAACCAAAGGCTCAGCGTGCCGTGCCGGAACCAGATTAGGGCCTGAAGCCATCCTGCGGTGTTGCGGCCAGCTCACAAGAAAACGAGTTGAAGAAAGGAGCTCAGGGGCACTGTAATTCACAAACCTGCAGAGTTATAAATGACAACTATCGTCCAAAAATATACTGAAGTAAGGCTGCCAAGAGGACTTGAAAGCGGGGCAGAATTGCAGGAAACCGATTTCAGGAGGTAGACTGGAATTGCATTGAAAGCATAGGAAAAGAGGCAGAACGTCCACAATGATGCACTTGGCCAAAAAGGGCGTATGCGTTTTTTCCTGAATATATTCAGGAAAAAACGCATACGCCCTTTTTGGCCAACCAAGCAAGCTTGCAAAGGAAATCTGCACTACAATGAAGTCTCACTTCCCCCCGGTCAAAAGGGCCATCTGAAAAAAGTGTAAAATCCAGAAAGGCAGGACAGGCCATGGAGAACTGGGAGCCTTGTTATGCTGATGGGCGGGATGTAAACTGCCAACAGACACTCGGGAGAAGTGTATGGTGTTTCCTGAAACATCTAAAAAACAAAGCAACAGAGCCTAGGGCACTTCCACTTATGGTTCTATAGCTTAGGGAAATTAAAATCAAAAAGATACAGCCACCCCAATGTTTGGGACGCCTCTGTTTACAAGAACCTCGTTTACCGTACAAGTTCAATATCACAGAAAGTGAAAAATGGATAAAGAACTTGTGGTACTTACGTACAATGCAGTATCACTCAGCAGTGAAATCTATGCCATCAGGCCCGTAGCAGCACAATGAGTGGATTCAGGTACGATGATTCTAACTGAGATAAGTCACACAGAAAAAGAAACATCATACGATATCAGTAATACACGTAATGTCAACTTGGCTACACAGGAACTGAATTACAGAACAGAACAGGGTCTCAAATTTAGAAAACCAACTTATGCTTGTTTAAGGGTAAAGGTGAGTTGGGGTGCTGCATAAAACCAGAGATTGAAATGAGCACAGATAAAGTTCCTTAAGCCAAATATGGAATAGACAAGAGCTACTCCTTGCTCAACGAAATGGACTCAACACCGCATATTAAACGCCTAAGAATGTACCTGACTCTTAAGTATCTTAAAACCTATGGATTGCTATGTCTCCGAAAGAGAATCAAGCATGTGTACAGGGACATAAACGCAGCAGTGATAGGATTGGAGAGGTTCGGTGAGCAAATGAAGAGCCTTTGAAGTCATATTGCATGGTACCCATTCCACGGGTTTCAACTACCCAGGTTTAAGGTATTCTTCCTTCAGCTAAAACATGCATGTGGAACCTAGAGTATGATCAACCATGTGATCGGGAGACGTGTTCAAATATGTCTCAGTTTTCGTACCCTGGTACTCGGGTGCAACATTCCAGACGCTTTACTAACACTCTCCCGACTTGGAGAGTCAGTCCCTTTAACCTCCTGTTTGGCCCAGTTTGCAATTTCTGCGGAAGATAAACAGGAATAGCGAGAACCAATGAGAGACTAGCTGGAGGTGTCTGGACGGGCAAATTTAACTCCCATTTCCCACCAGGAAGAGGAAAGAACCAAAGGCTCAGCGTGCTGTGCCGGAACCAGATTAGGGCCTGAAGCCATCCTGCGGTGTTGCGGCCAGCTCACAAGAAAACGAGTTGAAGAAAGGAGCTCAGGGGCACTGTAATTCACAAACCTGCAGAGTTATAAATGACAACTATCGTCCAAAAATATACTGAAGTAAGGCTGCCAAGAGGACTTGAAAGCAGGGCAGAATTGCAGGAAACCGATTTCAGGAGGTAGACTGGAATTGCATTGAAAGCATAGGAAAAGAGGCAGAACGTCCACAATGATGCACTTGGCCAAAAAGGGCGTATGCGTTTTTTCCTGAATATATTCAGGAAAGAACGCATACGCCCTTTTTGGCCAACCAAGCAAGCTTGCAAAGGAAATCTGCACTACAATGAAGTCTCACTTCCCCCCGGTCAAAAGGGCCATCTGAAAAAAGTGTAAAATCCAGAAAGGCAGGACAGGCCATGGAGAACTGGGAGCCTTGTTATGCTGATGGGCGGGATGTAAACTGCCAACAGACACTCAGGAGAAGTGTATGGTGTTTCCTGAAACATCTAAAAAACAAAGCAACAGAGCCTAGGGCACTTCCACTTATGGTCCTATAGCTTAGGGAAATTAAAATCAAAAAGACACAGCCACCCCAATGTTTGGGACGCCTCTGTTTACAAGAACCTCGTTTACCGTACAAGTTCAATATCACAGAAAGTGAAAAATGGATAAAGAACTTGTGGTACTTACGTACAATGCAGTATCACTCAGCAGTGAAATCTATGTCATCAGGCCCGTAGCAGCACAATGAGTGGATTCAGGTACGATGATTCTAACTGAAATAAGTCACACAGAAAAAGAAACATCATACGATATCAGTAATACACGGAATGTCAACTTGGCTACACAGGAACTGAATTACAGAACAGAACAGGGTCTCAAATTTAGAAAACCATCTTATGCTTGTTTAAGGGTAAAGGTGAGTTGGGGTGCTGCATAAAACCAGAGATTGAAATGAGCACAGATAAAGTTCCTTAAGCCAAATATGGAATAGACAAGAGCTACTCCTTGCTCAACGAAATGGACTCAACACCGCATATTAAACGCCTAAGAATGTACCTGACTCTTAAGTATCTTAAAACCTATGGATTGCTATGTCTCCGAAAGAGAATCAAGCATGTGTACAGGGACATAAACGCAGCAGTGATAGGATTGGAGAGGTTCGGTGAGCAAATGAAGAGCCTTTGAAGTCATATTGCATGGTACCCATTCCACGGGTTTCAACTACCCAGGTTTAAGGTATTCTTCTTTCAGCTAAAACATGCATGTGGAACCTAGAGTATGATCAACCATGTGATCGGGAGACGTGTTCAAATATGTCTCAGTTTTCGTACCCTGGTACTCGGGTGCAACATTCCAGACGCTTTACTAACACTCTCCCGACTTGGAGAGTCAGTCCCTTTAACCTCCTGTTTGGCCCAGTTTGCAATTTCTGCGGAAGATGAACAGGAATAGCGAGAACCAATGAGAGACTAGCTGGAGGTGTCTGGACGGGCAAATTTAACTCTCATTTCCCACCAGGAAGAGGAAAGAACCAAAGGCTCAGCGTGCCGTGCCGGAACCAGATTAGGGCCTGAAGCCATCCTGCGGTGTTGAGGCCAGCTCACAAGAAAGCGAGTTGAAGAAAGGAGCTCAGGGGCACTGTAATTCACAAACCTGCAGAGTTATAAATGACAACTATCGTCCAAAAATATACTGAAGTAAGGCTGCCAAGAGGACTTGAAAGCGGGGCAGAATTGCAGGAAACCGATTTCAGGAGGTAGACTGGAATTGCATTGAAAGCATAGGAAAAGAGGCAGAACGTCCACAATGATGCACTTGGCCAAAAAGGGCGTATGCGTTTTTTCCTGAATATATTCAGGAAAAAACGCATACGCCCTTTTTGGCCAACCAAGCAAGCTTGCAAAGGAAATCTGCACTACAATGAAGTCTCACTTCCCCCCGGTCAAAAGGGCCATCTGAAAAAAGTGTAAAATCCAGAAAGGCAGGACAGGCCATGGAGAACTGGGAGCCTTGTTATGCTGATGGGCGGGATGTAAACTGCCAACAGACACTCGGGAGAAGTGTATGGTGTTTCCTGAAACATCTAAAAAACAAAGCAACAGAGCCTAGGGCACTTCCACTTATGGTCCTATAGCTTAGGGAAATTAAAATCAAAAAGACACAGCCACCCCAATGTTTGGGACGCCTCTGTTTACAAGAACCTCGTTTACCGTACAAGTTCAATATCACAGAAAGTGAAAAATGGATAAAGAACTTGTGGTACTTACGTACAATGCAGTATCACTCAGCAGTGAAATCTATGTCATCAGGCCCGTAGCAGCACAATGAGTGGATTCAGGTACGATGATTCTAACTGAAATAAGTCACACAGAAAAAGAAACATCATAAGATATCAGTAATACACGGAATGTCAACTTGGCTACACAGGAACTGAATTACAGAACAGAACAGTGTCTCAAATTTAGAAAACCAACTTATGCTTGTTTAAGGGTAAAGGTGAGTTGGGGTGCTGCATAAAACCAGAGATTGAAATGAGCACAGATAAAGTTCCTTAAGCCAAATATGGAATAGACAAGAGCTACTCCTTGCTCAACGAAATGGACTCAACACCGCATATTAAACGCCTAAGAATGTACCTGACTCTTAAGTATCTTAAAACCTATGGATTGCTATGTCTCCGAAAGAGAATCAAGCATGTGTACAGGGACATAAACGCAGCAGTGATAGGATTGGAGAGGTTCGGTGAGCAAATGAAGACCCTTTGAAGTCATATTGCATGGTACCCATTCCACGGGTTTCAACTACCCAGGTTTAAGGTATTCTTCCTTCAGCTAAAACATGCATGTGGAACCTAGAGTATGATCAACCATGTGATCGGGAGACGTGTTCAAATATGTCTCAGTTTTCGTACCCTGGTACTCGGGTGCAACATTCCAGACGCTTTACTAACACTCTCCCGACTTGGAGAGTCAGTCCCTTTAACCTCCTGTTTGGCCCAGTTTGCAATTTCTGCGGAAGATGAACAGGAATAGCGAGAACCAATGAGAGACTAGCTGGAGGTGTCTGGACGGGCAAATTTAACTCCCATTTCCCACCAGGAAGAGGAAATAACCAAAGGCTCAGCGTGCCGTGCCGGAACCAGATTAGGGCCTGAAGCCATCCTGCGGTGTTGCGGCCAGCTCACAAGAAAACGAGTTGAAGAAAGGAGCTCAGGGGCACTGTAATTCACAAACCTGCAGAGTTATAAATGACAACTATCGTCCAAAAATATACTGAAGTAAGGCTGCCAAGAGGACTTGAAAGCGGGGCAGAATTGCAGGAAACCGATTTCAGGAGGTAGACTGGAATTGCATTGAAAGCATAGGAAAAGAGGCAGAACGTCCACAATGATGCACTTGGCCAAAAAGGGCGTATGCGTTTTTTCCTGAATATATTCAGGAAAGAACGCATACGCCCTTTTTGGCCAACCAAGCAAGCTTGCAAAGGAAATCTGCACTACAATGAAGTCTCACTTCCCCCCGGTCAAAAGGGCCATCTGAAAAAAGTGTAAAATCCAGAAAGGCAGGACAGGCCATGGAGAACTGGGAGCCTTGTTATGCTGATGGGCGGGATGTAAACTGCCAACAGACACTCGGGAGAAGTGTATGGTGTTTCCTGAAACATCTAAAAAACAAAGCAACAGAGCCTAGGGCACTTCCACTTATGGTCCTATAGCTTAGGGAAATTAAAATCAAAAAGACACAGCCACCCCAATGTTTGGGACGCCTCTGTTTACAAGAACCTCGTTTACCGTACAAGTTCAATATCACAGAAAGAGAAAAATGGATAAAGAACTTGTGGTACTTACGTACAATGCAGTATCACTCAGCAGTGAAATCTATGCCATCAGGCCCGTAGCAGCACAATGAGTGGATTCAGGTACGATGATTCTAACTGAAATAAGTCACACAGAAAAAGAAACATCATAAGATATCAGTAATACACGGAATGTCAACTTGGCTACACAGGAACTGAATTACAGAACAGAACAGGGTCTCAAATTTAGAAAACCAACTTATGCTTGTTTAAGGGTAAAGGTGAGTTGGGGTGCTGCATAAAACCAGAGATTGAAATGAGCACAGATAAAGTTCCTTAAGCCAAATATGGAATAGACAAGAGCTACTCCTTGCTCAACGAAATGGACTCAACACCGCATATTAAACGCCTAAGAATGTACCTGACTCTTAAGTATCTTAAAACCTATGGATTGCTATGTCTCCGAAAGAGAATCAAGCATGTGTACAGGGACATAAACGCAGCAGTGATAGGATTGGAGAGGTTCGGTGAGCAAATGAAGAGCCTTTGAAGTCATATTGCATGGTACCCATTCCACGGGTTTCAACTACCCAGGTTTAAGGTATTCTTCTTTCAGCTAAAACATGCATGTGGAACCTAGAGTATGATCAACCATGTGATCGGGAGACGTGTTCAAATATGTCTCAGTTTTCGTACCCTGGTACTCGGGTGCAACATTCCAGACGCTTTACTAACACTCTCCCGACTTGGAGAGTCAGTCCCTTTAACCTCCTGTTTGGCCCAGTTTGCAATTTCTGCGGAAGATGAACAGGAATAGCGAGAACCAATGAGAGACTAGCTGGAGGTGTCTGGACGGGCAAATTTAACTCCCATTTCCCACCAGGAAGAGGAAAGAACCAAAGGCTCAGCGTGCCGTGCCGGAACCAGATTAGGGCCTGAAGCCATCCTGCGGTGTTGCGGCCAGCTCACAAGAAAGCGAGTTGAAGAAAGGAGCTCAGGGGCACTGTAATTCACAAACCTGCAGAGTTATAAATGACAACTATCGTCCAAAAATATACTGAAGTAAGGCTGCCAAGAGGACTTGAAAGCGGGGCAGAATTGCAGGAAACCGATTTCAGGAGGTAGACTGGAATTGCATTGAAAGCATAGGAAAAGAGGCAGAACGTCCACAATGATGCACTTGGCCAAAAAGGGCGTATGCGTTTTTTCCTGAATATATTCAGGAAAAAACGCATACGCCCTTTTTGGCCAACCAAGCAAGCTTGCAAAGGAAATCTGCACTACAATGAAGTCTCACTTCCCCCCGGTCAAAAGGGCCATCTGAAAAAAGTGTAAAATCCAGAAAGGCAGGACAGGCCATGGAGAACTGGGAGCCTTGTTATGCTGATGGGCGGGATGTAAACTGCCAACAGACACTCGGGAGAAGTGTATGGTGTTTCCTGAAACATCTAAAAAACAAAGCAACAGAGCCTAGGGCACTTCCACTTATGGTCCTATAGCTTAGGGAAATTAAAATCAAAAAGACACAGCCACCCCAATGTTTGGGACGCCTCTGTTTACAAGAACCTCGTTTACCGTACAAGTTCAATATCACAGAAAGTGAAAAATGGATAAAGAACTTGTGGTACTTACGTACAATGCAGTATCACTCAGCAGTGAAATCTATGTCATCAGGCCCGTAGCAGCACAATGAGTGGATTCAGGTACGATGATTCTAACTGAAATAAGTCACACAGAAAAAGAAACATCATAAGATATCAGTAATACACGGAATGTAAACTTGGCTACACAGGAACTGAATTACAGAACAGAACAGGGTCTCAAATTTAGAAAACCAACTTATGCTTGTTTAAGGGTAAAGGTGAGTTGGGGTGCTGCATAAAACCAGAGATTGAAATGAGCACAGATAAAGTTCCTTAAGCCAAATATGGAATAGACAAGAGCTACTCCTTGCTCAACGAAATGGACTCAACACCGCATATTAAACGCCTAAGAATGTACCTGACTCTTAAGTATCTTAAAACCTATGGATTGCTATGTCTCCGAAAGAGAATCAAGCATGTGTACAGGGACATAAACGCAGCAGTGATAGGATTGGAGAGGTTCGGTGAGCAAATGAAGACCCTTTGAAGTCATATTGCATGGTACCCATTCCACGGGTTTCAACTACCCAGGTTTAAGGTATTCTTCCTTCAGCTAAAACATGCATGTGGAACCTAGAGTATGATCAACCATGTGATCGGGAGACGTGTTCAAATATGTCTCAGTTTTCGTACCCTGGTACTCGGGTGCAACATTCCAGACGCTTTACTAACACTCTCCCGACTTGGAGAGTCAGTCCCTTTAACCTCCTGTTTGGCCCAGTTTGCAATTTCTGCGGAAGATGAACAGGAATAGCGAGAACCAATGAGAGACTAGCTGGAGGTGTCTGGACGGGCAAATTTAACTCCCATTTCCCACCAGGAAGAGGAAAGAACCAAAGGCTCAGCGTGCCGTGCCGGAACCAGATTAGGGCCTGAAGCCATCCTGCGGTGTTGCGGCCAGCTCCCAAGAAAGCGAGTTGAAGAAAGGAGCTCAGGGGCACTGTAATTCACAAACCTGCAGAGTTATAAATGACAACTATCGTCCAAAAATATACTGAAGTAAGGCTGCCAAGAGGACTTGAAAGCGGGGCAGAATTGCAGGAAACCGATTTCAGGAGGTAGACTGGAATTGCATTGAAAGCATAGGAAAAGAGGCAGAACGTCCACAATGATGCACTTGGCCAAAAAGGGCGTATGCGTTTTTTCCTGAATATATTCAGGAAAGAACGCATACGCCCTTTTTGGCCAACCAAGCAAGCTTGCAAAGGAAATCTGCACTACAATGAAGTCTCACTTCCCCCCGGTCAAAAGGGCCATCTGAAAAAAGTGTAAAATCCAGAAAGGCAGGACAGGCCATGGAGAACTGGGAGCCTTGTTATGCTGATGGGCGGGATGTAAACTGCCAACAGACACTCGGGAGAAGTGTATGGTGTTTCCTGAAACATCTAAAAAACAAAGCAACAGAGCCTAGGGCACTTCCACTTATGGTCCTATAGCTTAGGGAAATTAAAATCAAAAAGACACAGCCACCCCAATGTTTGGGACGCCTCTGTTTACAAGAACCTCGTTTACCGTACAAGTTCAATATCACAGAAAGTGAAAAATGGATAAAGAACTTGTGGTACTTACGTACAATGCAGTATCACTCAGCAGTGAAATCTATGCCATCAGGCCCGTAGCAGCACAATGAGTGGATTCAGGTACGATGATTCTAACTGAAATAAGTCACACAGAAAAAGAAACATCATAAGATATCAGTAATACACGGAATGTCAACTTGGCTACACAGGAACTGAATTACAGAACAGAACAGGGTCTCAAATTTAGAAAACCAACTTATGCTTGTTTAAGGGTAAAGGTGAGTTGGGGTGCTGCATAAAACCAGAGATTGAAATGAGCACAGATAAAGTTCCTTAAGCCAAATATGGAATAGACAAGAGCTACTCCTTGCTCAACGAAATGGACTCAACACCGCATATTAAACGTCTAAGAATGTACCTGACTCTTAAGTATCTTAAAACCTATGGATTGCTATGTCTCCGAAAGAGAATCAAGCATGTGTACAGGGACATAAACGCAGCAGTGATAGGATTGGAGAGGTTCGGTGAGCAAATGAAGACCCTTTGAAGTCATATTGCATGGTACCCATTCCACGGGTTTCAACTACCCAGGTTTAAGGTATTCTTCCTTCAGCTAAAACATGCATGTGGAACCTAGAGTATGATCAACCATGTGATCGGGAGACGTGTTCAAATATGTCTCAGTTTTCGTACCCTGGTACTCGGGTGCAACATTCCAGACGCTTTACTAACACTCTCCCGACTTGGAGAGTCAGTCCCTTTAACCTCCTGTTTGGCCCAGTTTGCAATTTCTGCGGAAGATGAACAGGAATAGCGAGAACCAATGAGAGACTAGCTGGAGGTGTCTGGACGGGCAAATTTAACTCCCATTTCCCACCAGGAAGAGGAAAGAACCAAAGGCTCAGCGTGCCGTGCCGGAACCAGATTAGGGCCTGAAGCCATCCTGCGGTGTTGCGGCCAGCTCCCAAGAAAGCGAGTTGAAGAAAGGAGCTCAGGGGCACTGTAATTCACAAACCTGCAGAGTTATAAATGACAACTATCGTCCAAAAATATACTGAAGTAAGGCTGCCAAGAGGACTTGAAAGCGGGGCAGAATTGCAGGAAACCGATTTCAGGAGGTAGACTGGAATTGCATTGAAAGCATAGGAAAAGAGGCAGAACGTCCACAATGATGCACTTGGCCAAAAAGGGCGTATGCGTTTTTTCCTGAATATATTCAGGAAAGAACGCATACGCCCTTTTTGGCCAACCAAGCAAGCTTGCAAAGGAAATCTGCACTACAATGAAGTCTCACTTCCCCCCGGTCAAAAGGGCCATCTGAAAAAAGTGTAAAATCCAGAAAGGCAGGACAGGCCATGGAGAACTGGGAGCCTTGTTATGCTGATGGGCGGGATGTAAACTGCCAACAGACACTCGGGAGAAGTGTATGGTGTTTCCTGAAACATCTAAAAAACAAAGCAACAGAGCCTAGGGCACTTCCACTTATGGTCCTATAGCTTAGGGAAATTAAAATCAAAAAGACACAGCCACCCCAATGTTTGGGACGCCTCTGTTTACAAGAACCTCGTTTACCGTACAAGTTCAATATCACAGAAAGTGAAAAATGGATAAAGAACTTGTGGTACTTACGTACAATGCAGTATCACTCAGCAGTGAAATCTATGCCATCAGGCCCGTAGCAGCACAATGAGTGGATTCAGGTACGATGATTCTAACTGAAATAAGTCACACAGAAAAAGAAACATCATAAGATATCAGTAATACACGGAATGTAAACTTGGCTACACAGGAACTGAATTACAGAACAGAACAGGGTCTCAAATTTAGAAAACCAACTTATGCTTGTTTAAGGGTAAAGGTGAGTTGGGGTGCTGCATAAAACCAGAGATTGAAATGAGCACAGATAAAGTTCCTTAAGCCAAATATGGAATAGACAAGAGCTACTCCTTGCTCAACGAAATGGACTCAACACCGCATATTAAACACCTAAGAATGTACCTGACTCTTAAGTATCTTAAAACCTATGGATTGCTATGTCTCCGAAAGAGAATCAAGCATGTGTACAGGGACATAAACGCAGCAGTGATAGGATTGGAGAGGTTCGGTGAGCAAATGAAGAGCCTTTGAAGTCATATTGCATGGTACCCATTCCACGGGTTTCAACTACCCAGGTTTAAGGTATTCTTCCTTCAGCTAAAACATGCATGTGGAACCTAGAGTATGATCAACCATGTGATCGGGAGACGTGTTCAAATATGTCTCAGTTTTCGTACCCTGGTACTCGGGTGCAACATTCCAGACGCTTTACTAACACTCTCCCGACTTGGAGAGTCAGTCCCTTTAACCTCCTGTTTGGCCCAGTTTGCAATTTCTGCGGAAGATGAACAGGAATAGCGAGAACCAATGAGAGACTAGCTGGAGGTGTCTGGACGGGCAAATTTAACTCCCATTTCCCACCAGGAAGAGGAAAGAACCAAAGGCTCAGTGTGCCGTGCCGGAACCAGATTAGGGCCTGAAGCCATCCTGCGGTGTTGCGGCCAGCTCACAAGAAAGCGAGTTGAAGAAAGGAGCTCAGGGGCACTGTAATTCACAAACCTGCAGAGTTATAAATGACAACTATCGTCCAAAAATATACTGAAGTAAGGCTGCCAAGAGGACTTGAAAGCGGGGCAGAATTGCAGGAAACCGATTTCAGGAGGTAGACTGGAATTGCATTGAAAGCATAGGAAAAGAGGCAGAACGTCCACAATGATGCACTTGGCCAAAAAGGGCGTATGCGTTTTTTCCTGAATATATTCAGGAAAGAACGCATACGCCCTTTTTGGCCATCCAAGCAAACTTGCAAAGGAAATCTGCACTACAATGAAGTCTCACTTCCCCCCGGTCAAAAGGGCCATCTGAAAAAAGTGTAAAATCCAGAAAGGCAGGACAGGCCATGGAGAACTGGGAGCCTTGTTATGCTGATGGGCGGGATGTAAATTGCCAACAGACACTTGGGAGAAGTGTATGGTGTTTCCTGAAACATCTAAAAAACAAAGCAACAGAGCCTAGGGCACTTCCACTTATGGTCCTATAGCTTAGGGAAATTAAAATCAAAAAGACACAGCCACCCCAATGTTTGGGACGCCTCTGTTTACAAGAACCTCGTTTACCGTACAAGTTCAATATCACAGAAAGTGAAAAATGGATAAAGAACTTGTGGTACTTACGTACAATGCAGTATCACTCAGCAGTGAAATCTATGTCATCAGGCCCGTAGCAGCACAATGAGTGGATTCAGGTACGATGATTCTAACTGAAATAAGTCACACAGAAAAAGAAACATCATAAGATATCAGTAATACACGGAATGTAAACATGGCTACACAGGAACTGAATTACAGAACAGAACAGGGTCTCAACTTTAGAAAACCAACTTATGCTTGTTTAAGGGTAAAGGTGAGTTGGGGTGCTGCATAAAACCAGAGATTGAAATGAGCACAGATAAAGTTCCTTAAGCCAAATATGGAATAGACAAGAGCTACTCCTTGCTCAACGAAATGGACTCAACACCGCATATTAAACGCCTAAGAATGTACCTGACTCTTAAGTATCTTAAAACCTATGGATTGCTATGTCTCCGAAAGAGAATCAAGCATGTGTACAGGGACATAAACGCAGCAGTGATAGGATTGGAGAGGTTCGGTGAGCAAATGAAGACCCTTTGAAGTCATATTGCATGGTACCCATTCCACGGGTCTCAACTCTCCAGGTTTAAGGTATTCTTCCTTCAGCTAAAACATGCATGTGTAACCTAGAGTATGATCAACCATGTGATCGGGAGACGTGTTCAAATATGTCTCAGTTTTCGTACCCTGGTACTCGGGTGCAACATTCCAGACGCTTTACTAACACTCTCCCGACTTGGAGAGTCAGTCCCTTTAACCTCCTGTTTGGCCCAGTTTGCAATTTCTGCGGAAGATGAACAGGAATAGCGAGAACCAATGAGAGACTAGCTGGAGGTGTCTGGACGGGCAAATTTAACTCCCATTTCCCACCAGGAAGAGGAAAGAACCAAAGGCTCAGTGTGCCGTGCCGGAACCAGATTAGGGCCTGAAGCCATCCTGCGGTGTTGCGGCCAGCTCACAAGAAAGCGAGTTGAAGAAAGGAGCTCAGGGGCACTGTAATTCACAAACCTGCAGAGTTATAAATGACAACTATCGTCCAAAAATATACTGAAGTAAGGCTGCCAAGAGGACTTGAAAGCGGGGCAGAATTGCAGGAAACCGATTTCAGGAGGTAGACTGGAATTGCATTGAAAGCATAGGAAAAGAGGCAGAACGTCCACAATGATGCACTTGGCCAAAAAGGGCGTATGCGTTTTTTCCTGAATATATTCAGGAAAGAACGCATACGCCCTTTTTGGCCATCCAAGCAAACTTGCAAAGGAAATCTGCACTACAATGAAGTCTCACTTCCCCCCGGTCAAAAGGGCCATCTGAAAAAAGTGTAAAATCCAGAAAGGCAGGACAGGCCATGGAGAACTGGGAGCCTTGTTATGCTGATGGGCGGGATGTAAACTGCCAACAGACACTCGGGAGAAGTGTATGGTGTTTCCTGAAACATCTAAAAAACAAAGCAACAGAGCCTAGGGCACTTCCACTTATGGTCCTATAGCTTAGGGAAATTAAAATCAAAAAGACACAGCCACCCCAATGTTTGGGACGCCTCTGTTTACAAGAACCTCGTTTACCGTACAAGTTCAATATCACAGAAAGTGAAAAATGGATAAAGAACTTGTGGTACTTACGTACAATGCAGTATCACTCAGCAGTGAAATCTATGTCATCAGGCCCGTAGCAGCACAATGAGTGGATTCAGGTACGATGATTCTAACTGAAATAAGTCACACAGAAAAAGAAACATCATAAGATATCAGTAATACACGGAATGTAAACTTGGCTACACAGGAACTGAATTACAGAACAGAACAGGGTCTCAACTTTAGAAAACCAACTTATGCTTGTTTAAGGGTAAAGGTGAGTTGGGGTGCTGCATAAAACCAGAGATTGAAATGAGCACAGATAAAGTTCCTTAAGCCAAATATGGAATAGACAAGAGCTACTCCTTGCTCAACGAAATGGACTCAACACCGCATATTAAACGCCTAAGAATGTACCTGACTCTTAAGTATCTTAAAACCTATGGATTGCTATGTCTCCGAAAGAGAATCAAGCATGTGTACAGGGACATAAACGCAGCAGTGATAGGATTGGAGAGGTTCGGTGAGCAAATGAAGAGCCTTTGAAGTCATATTGCATGGTACCCATTCCACGGGTTTCAACTACCCAGGTTTAAGGTATTCTTCCTTCAGCTAAAACATGCATGTGGAACCTAGAGTATGATCAACCATGTGATCGGGAGACGTGTTCAAATATGTCTCAGTTTTCGTACCCTGGTACTCGGGTGCAACATTCCAGACGCTTTACTAACACTCTCCCGACTTGGAGAGTCAGTCCCTTTAACCTCCTGTTTGGCCCAGTTTGCAATTTCTGCGGAAGATGAACAGGAATAGCGAGAACCAATGAGAGACTAGCTGGAGGTGTCTGGACGGGCAAATTTAACTCTCATTTCCCACCAGGAAGAGGAAATAACCAAAGGCTCAGCGTGCCGTGCCGGAACCAGATTAGGGCCTGAAGCCATCCTGCGGTGTTGCGGCCAGCTCACAAGAAAACGAGTTGAAGAAAGGAGCTCAGGGGCACTGTAATTCACAAACCTGCAGAGTTATAAATGACAACTATCGTCCAAAAATATACTGAAGTAAGGCTGCCAAGAGGACTTGAAAGCGGGGCAGAATTGCAGGAAACCGATTTCAGGAGGTAGACTGGAATTGCATTGAAAGCATAGGAAAAGAGGCAGAACGTCCACAATGATGCACTTGGCCAAAAAGGGCGTATGCGTTTTTTCCTGAATATATTCAGGAAAAAACGCATACGCCCTTTTTGGCCAACCAAGCAAGCTTGCAAAGGAAATCTGCACTACAATGAAGTCTCACTTCCCCCCGGTCAAAAGGGCCATCTGAAAAAAGTGTAAAATCCAGAAAGGCAGGACAGGCCATGGAGAACTGGGAGCCTTGTTATGCTGATGGGCGGGATGTAAATTGCCAACAGACACTCGGGAGAAGTGTATGGTGTTTCCTGAAACATCTAAAAAACAAAGCAACAGAGCCTAGGGCACTTCCGCTTATGGTCCTATAGCTTAGGGAAATTAAAATCAAAAAGACACAGCCACCCCAAAGTTTGGGACGCCTCTGTTTACAAGAACCTCGTTTACCGTACAAGTTCAATATCACAGAAAGTGAAAAATGGATAAAGAACTTGTGGTACTTACGTACAATGCAGTATCACTCAGCAGTGAAATCTATGTCATCAGGCCCGTAGCAGCACAATGAGTGGATTCAGGTACGATGATTCTAACTGAAATAAGTCACACAGAAAAAGAAACATCATAAGATATCAGTAATACACGGAATGTCAACTTGGCTACACAGGAACTGAATTACAGAACAGAACAGTGTCTCAAATTTAGAAAACCAACTTATGCTTGTTTAAGGGTAAAGGTGAGTTGGGGTGCTGCATAAAACCAGAGATTGAAATGAGCACAGATAAAGTTCCTTAAGCCAAATATGGAATAGACAAGAGCTACTCCTTGCTCAACGAAATGGACTCAACACCGCATATTAAACGCCTAAGAATGTACCTGACTCTTAAGTATCTTAAAACCTATGGATTGCTATGTCTCCGAAAGAGAATCAAGCATGTGTACAGGGACATAAACGCAGCAGTGATAGGATTGGAGAGGTTCGGTGAGCAAATGAAGACCCTTTGAAGTCATATTGCATGGTACCCATTCCACGGGTTTCAACTACCCAGGTTTAAGGTATTCTTCCTTCAGCTAAAACATGCATGTGGAACCTAGAGTATGATCAACCATGTGATCGGGAGACGTGTTCAAATATGTCTCAGTTTTCGTACCCTGGTACTCGGGTGCAACATTCCAGACGCTTTACTAACACTCTCCCCACTTGGAGAGTCAGTCCCTTTAACCTCCTGTTTGGCCCAGTTTGCAATTTCTGCGGAAGATGAACAGGAATAGCGAGAACCAATGAGAGACTAGCTGGAGGTGTCTGGACGGGCAAATTTAACTCTCATTTCCCACCAGGAAGAGGAAATAACCAAAGGCTCAGCGTGCCGTGCCGGAACCAGATTAGGGCCTGAAGCCATCCTGCGGTGTTGCGGCCAGCTCACAAGAAAACGAGTTGAAGAAAGGAGCTCAGGGGCACTGTAATTCACAAACCTGCAGAGTTATAAATGACAACTATCGTCCAAAAATATACTGAAGTAAGGCTGCCAAGAGGACTTGAAAGCGGGGCAGAATTGCAGGAAACCGATTTCAGGAGGTAGACTGGAATTGCATTGAAAGCATAGGAAAAGAGGCAGAACGTCCACAATGATGCACTTGGCCAAAAAGGGCGTATGCGTTTTTTCCTGAATATATTCAGGAAAAAACGCATACGCCCTTTTTGGCCAACCAAGCAAGCTTGCAAAGGAAATCTGCACTACAATGAAGTCTCACTTCCCCCCGGTCAAAAGGGCCATCTGAAAAAAGTGTAAAATCCAGAAAGGCAGGACAGGCCATGGAGAACTGGGAGCCTTGTTATGCTGATGGGCGGGATGTAAACTGCCAACAGACACTCGGGAGAAGTGTATGGTGTTTCCTGAAACATCTAAAAAACAAAGCAACAGAGCCTAGGGCACTTCCACTTATGGTCCTATAGCTTAGGGAAATTAAAATCAAAAAGACACAGCCACCCCAATGTTTGGGACGCCTCTGTTTACAAGAACCTCGTTTACCGTACAAGTTCAATATCACAGAAAGTGAAAAATGGATAAAGAACTTGTGGTACTTACGTACAATGCAGTATCACTCAGCAGTGAAATCTATGTCATCAGGCCCGTAGCAGCACAATGAGTGGATTCAGGTACGATGATTCTAACTGAAATAAGTCACACAGAAAAAGAAACATCATAAGATATCAGTAATACACGGAATGTAAACTTGGCTACACAGGAACTGAATTACAGAACAGAACAGGGTCTCAAATTTAGAAAACCAACTTATGCTTGTTTAAGGGTAAAGGTGAGTTGGGGTGCTGCATAAAACCAGAGATTGAAATGAGCACAGATAAAGTTCCTTAAGCCAAATATGGAATAGACAAGAGCTACTCCTTGCTCAACGAAATGGACTCAACACCGCATATTAAATGCCTAAGAATGTACCTGACTCTTAAGTATCTTAAAACCTATGGATTGCTATGTCTCCGAAAGAGAATCAAGCATGTGTACAGGGACATAAACGCAGCAGTGATAGGATTGGAGAGGTTCGGTGAGCAAATGAAGACCCTTTGAAGTCATATTGCATGGTACCCATTCCACGGGTTTCAACTACCCAGGTTTAAGGTATTCTTCCTTCAGCTAAAACATGCATGTGGAACCTAGAGTATGATCAACCATGTGATCGGGAGACGTGTTCAAATATGTCTCAGTTTTCGTACCCTGGTACTCGGGTGCAACATTCCAGACGCTTTACTAACACTCTCCCGACTTGGAGAGTCAGTCCCTTTAACCTCCTGTTTGGCCCAGTTTGCAATTTCTGCGGAAGATGAACAGGAATAGCGAGAACCAATGAGAGACTAGCTGGAGGTGTCTGGACGGGCAAATTTAACTCTCATTTCCCACCAGGAAGAGGAAATAACCAAAGGCTCAGCGTGCCGTGCCGGAACCAGATTAGGGCCTGAAGCCATCCTGCGGTGTTGCGGCCAGCTCACAAGAAAACGAGTTGAAGAAAGGAGCTCAGGGGCACTGTAATTCACAAACCTGCAGAGTTATAAATGACAACTATCGTCCAAAAATATACTGAAGTAAGGCTGCCAAGAGGACTTGAAAGCGGGGCAGAATTGCAGGAAACCGATTTCAGGAGGTAGACTGGAATTGCATTGAAAGCATAGGAAAAGAGGCAGAACGTCCACAATGATGCACTTGGCCAAAAAGGGCGTATGCGTTTTTTCCTGAATATATTCAGGAAAAAACGCATACGCCCTTTTTGGCCAACCAAGCAAGCTTGCAAAGGAAATCTGCACTACAATGAAGTCTCACTTCCCCCCGGTCAAAAGGGCCATCTGAAAAAAGTGTAAAATCCAGAAAGGCAGGACAGGCCATGGAGAACTGGGAGCCTTGTTATGCTGATGGGCGGGATGTAAACTGCCAACAGACACTCGGGAGAAGTGTATGGTGTTTCCTGAAACATCTAAAAAACAAAGCAACAGAGCCTAGGGCACTTCCACTTATGGTTCTATAGCTTAGGGAAATTAAAATCAAAAAGATACAGCCACCCCAATGTTTGGGACGCCTCTGTTTACAAGAACCTCGTTTACCGTACAAGTTCAATATCACAGAAAGTGAAAAATGGATAAAGAACTTGTGGTACTTACGTACAATGCAGTATCACTCAGCAGTGAAATCTATGCCATCAGGCCCGTAGCAGCACAATGAGTGGATTCAGGTACGATGATTCTAACTGAGATAAGTCACACAGAAAAAGAAACATCATACGATATCAGTAATACACGTAATGTCAACTTGGCTACACAGGAACTGAATTACAGAACAGAACAGGGTCTCAAATTTAGAAAACCAACTTATGCTTGTTTAAGGGTAAAGGTGAGTTGGGGTGCTGCATAAAACCAGAGATTGAAATGAGCACAGATAAAGTTCCTTAAGCCAAATATGGAATAGACAAGAGCTACTCCTTGCTCAACGAAATGGACTCAACACCGCATATTAAACGCCTAAGAATGTACCTGACTCTTAAGTATCTTAAAACCTATGGATTGCTATGTCTCCGAAAGAGAATCAAGCATGTGTACAGGGACATAAACGCAGCAGTGATAGGATTGGAGAGGTTCGGTGAGCAAATGAAGAGCCTTTGAAGTCATATTGCATGGTACCCATTCCACGGGTTTCAACTACCCAGGTTTAAGGTATTCTTCCTTCAGCTAAAACATGCATGTGGAACCTAGAGTATGATCAACCATGTGATCGGGAGACGTGTTCAAATATGTCTCAGTTTTCGTACCCTGGTACTCGGGTGCAACATTCCAGACGCTTTACTAACACTCTCCCGACTTGGAGAGTCAGTCCCTTTAACCTCCTGTTTGGCCCAGTTTGCAATTTCTGCGGAAGATAAACAGGAATAGCGAGAACCAATGAGAGACTAGCTGGAGGTGTCTGGACGGGCAAATTTAACTCCCATTTCCCACCAGGAAGAGGAAAGAACCAAAGGCTCAGCGTGCTGTGCCGGAACCAGATTAGGGCCTGAAGCCATCCTGCGGTGTTGCGGCCAGCTCACAAGAAAACGAGTTGAAGAAAGGAGCTCAGGGGCACTGTAATTCACAAACCTGCAGAGTTATAAATGACAACTATCGTCCAAAAATATACTGAAGTAAGGCTGCCAAGAGGACTTGAAAGCAGGGCAGAATTGCAGGAAACCGATTTCAGGAGGTAGACTGGAATTGCATTGAAAGCATAGGAAAAGAGGCAGAACGTCCACAATGATGCACTTGGCCAAAAAGGGCGTATGCGTTTTTTCCTGAATATATTCAGGAAAGAACGCATACGCCCTTTTTGGCCAACCAAGCAAGCTTGCAAAGGAAATCTGCACTACAATGAAGTCTCACTTCCCCCCGGTCAAAAGGGCCATCTGAAAAAAGTGTAAAATCCAGAAAGGCAGGACAGGCCATGGAGAACTGGGAGCCTTGTTATGCTGATGGGCGGGATGTAAACTGCCAACAGACACTCAGGAGAAGTGTATGGTGTTTCCTGAAACATCTAAAAAACAAAGCAACAGAGCCTAGGGCACTTCCACTTATGGTCCTATAGCTTAGGGAAATTAAAATCAAAAAGACACAGCCACCCCAATGTTTGGGACGCCTCTGTTTACAAGAACCTCGTTTACCGTACAAGTTCAATATCACAGAAAGTGAAAAATGGATAAAGAACTTGTGGTACTTACGTACAATGCAGTATCACTCAGCAGTGAAATCTATGTCATCAGGCCCGTAGCAGCACAATGAGTGGATTCAGGTACGATGATTCTAACTGAAATAAGTCACACAGAAAAAGAAACATCATACGATATCAGTAATACACGGAATGTCAACTTGGCTACACAGGAACTGAATTACAGAACAGAACAGGGTCTCAAATTTAGAAAACCATCTTATGCTTGTTTAAGGGTAAAGGTGAGTTGGGGTGCTGCATAAAACCAGAGATTGAAATGAGCACAGATAAAGTTCCTTAAGCCAAATATGGAATAGACAAGAGCTACTCCTTGCTCAACGAAATGGACTCAACACCGCATATTAAACGCCTAAGAATGTACCTGACTCTTAAGTATCTTAAAACCTATGGATTGCTATGTCTCCGAAAGAGAATCAAGCATGTGTACAGGGACATAAACGCAGCAGTGATAGGATTGGAGAGGTTCGGTGAGCAAATGAAGAGCCTTTGAAGTCATATTGCATGGTACCCATTCCACGGGTTTCAACTACCCAGGTTTAAGGTATTCTTCTTTCAGCTAAAACATGCATGTGGAACCTAGAGTATGATCAACCATGTGATCGGGAGACGTGTTCAAATATGTCTCAGTTTTCGTACCCTGGTACTCGGGTGCAACATTCCAGACGCTTTACTAACACTCTCCCGACTTGGAGAGTCAGTCCCTTTAACCTCCTGTTTGGCCCAGTTTGCAATTTCTGCGGAAGATGAACAGGAATAGCGAGAACCAATGAGAGACTAGCTGGAGGTGTCTGGACGGGCAAATTTAACTCTCATTTCCCACCAGGAAGAGGAAAGAACCAAAGGCTCAGCGTGCCGTGCCGGAACCAGATTAGGGCCTGAAGCCATCCTGCGGTGTTGAGGCCAGCTCACAAGAAAGCGAGTTGAAGAAAGGAGCTCAGGGGCACTGTAATTCACAAACCTGCAGAGTTATAAATGACAACTATCGTCCAAAAATATACTGAAGTAAGGCTGCCAAGAGGACTTGAAAGCGGGGCAGAATTGCAGGAAACCGATTTCAGGAGGTAGACTGGAATTGCATTGAAAGCATAGGAAAAGAGGCAGAACGTCCACAATGATGCACTTGGCCAAAAAGGGCGTATGCGTTTTTTCCTGAATATATTCAGGAAAAAACGCATACGCCCTTTTTGGCCAACCAAGCAAGCTTGCAAAGGAAATCTGCACTACAATGAAGTCTCACTTCCCCCCGGTCAAAAGGGCCATCTGAAAAAAGTGTAAAATCCAGAAAGGCAGGACAGGCCATGGAGAACTGGGAGCCTTGTTATGCTGATGGGCGGGATGTAAACTGCCAACAGACACTCGGGAGAAGTGTATGGTGTTTCCTGAAACATCTAAAAAACAAAGCAACAGAGCCTAGGGCACTTCCACTTATGGTCCTATAGCTTAGGGAAATTAAAATCAAAAAGACACAGCCACCCCAATGTTTGGGACGCCTCTGTTTACAAGAACCTCGTTTACCGTACAAGTTCAATATCACAGAAAGTGAAAAATGGATAAAGAACTTGTGGTACTTACGTACAATGCAGTATCACTCAGCAGTGAAATCTATGTCATCAGGCCCGTAGCAGCACAATGAGTGGATTCAGGTACGATGATTCTAACTGAAATAAGTCACACAGAAAAAGAAACATCATAAGATATCAGTAATACACGGAATGTAAACTTGGCTACACAGGAACTGAATTACAGAACAGAACAGGGTCTCAAATTTAGAAAACCAACTTATGCTTGTTTAAGGGTAAAGGTGAGTTGGGGTGCTGCATAAAACCAGAGATTGAAATGAGCACAGATAAAGTTCCTTAAGCCAAATATGGAATAGACAAGAGCTACTCCTTGCTCAACGAAATGGACTCAACACCGCATATTAAACGCCTAAGAATGTACCTGACTCTTAAGTATCTTAAAACCTATGGATTGCTATGTCTCCGAAAGAGAATCAAGCATGTGTACAGGGACATAAACGCAGCAGTGATAGGATTGGAGAGGTTCGGTGAGCAAATGAAGACCCTTTGAAGTCATATTGCATGGTACCCATTCCACGGGTTTCAACTACCCAGGTTTAAGGTATTCTTCCTTCAGCTAAAACATGCATGTGGAACCTAGAGTATGATCAACCATGTGATCGGGAGACGTGTTCAAATATGTCTCAGTTTTCGTACCCTGGTACTCGGGTGCAACATTCCAGACGCTTTACTAACACTCTCCCGACTTGGAGAGTCAGTCCCTTTAACCTCCTGTTTGGCCCAGTTTGCAATTTCTGCGGAAGATGAACAGGAATAGCGAGAACCAATGAGAGACTAGCTGGAGGTGTCTGGACGGGCAAATTTAACTCCCATTTCCCACCAGGAAGAGGAAATAACCAAAGGCTCAGCGTGCCGTGCCGGAACCAGATTAGGGCCTGAAGCCATCCTGCGGTGTTGCGGCCAGCTCACAAGAAAACGAGTTGAAGAAAGGAGCTCAGGGGCACTGTAATTCACAAACCTGCAGAGTTATAAATGACAACTATCGTCCAAAAATATACTGAAGTAAGGCTGCCAAGAGGACTTGAAAGCGGGGCAGAATTGCAGGAAACCGATTTCAGGAGGTAGACTGGAATTGCATTGAAAGCATAGGAAAAGAGGCAGAACGTCCACAATGATGCACTTGGCCAAAAAGGGCGTATGCGTTTTTTCCTGAATATATTCAGGAAAGAACGCATACGCCCTTTTTGGCCAACCAAGCAAGCTTGCAAAGGAAATCTGCACTACAATGAAGTCTCACTTCCCCCCGGTCAAAAGGGCCATCTGAAAAAAGTGTAAAATCCAGAAAGGCAGGACAGGCCATGGAGAACTGGGAGCCTTGTTATGCTGATGGGCGGGATGTAAACTGCCAACAGACACTCGGGAGAAGTGTATGGTGTTTCCTGAAACATCTAAAAAACAAAGCAACAGAGCCTAGGGCACTTCCACTTATGGTCCTATAGCTTAGGGAAATTAAAATCAAAAAGACACAGCCACCCCAATGTTTGGGACGCCTCTGTTTACAAGAACCTCGTTTACCGTACAAGTTCAATATCACAGAAAGTGAAAAATGGATAAAGAACTTGTGGTACTTACGTACAATGCAGTATCACTCAGCAGTGAAATCTATGTCATCAGGCCCGTAGCAGCACAATGAGTGGATTCAGGTACGATGATTCTAACTGAAATAAGTCACACAGAAAAAGAAACATCATACGATATCAGTAATACACGGAATGTCAACTTGGCTACACAGGAACTGAATTACAGAACAGAACAGGGTCTCAAATTTAGAAAACCAACTTATGCTTGTTTAAGGGTAAAGGTGAGTTGGGGTGCTGCATAAAACCAGAGATTGAAATGGGCACAGATAAAGTTCCTTAAGCCAAATATGGAATAGACAAGAGCTACTCCTTGCTCAACGAAATGGACTCAACACCGCATATTAAACGCCTAAGAATGTACCTGACTCTTAAGTATCTTAAAACCTATGGATTGCTATGTCTCCGAAAGAGAATCAAGCATGTGTACAGGGACATAAACGCAGCAGTGATAGGATTGGAGAGGTTCGGTGAGCAAATGAAGAGCCTTTGAAGTCATATTGCATGGTACCCATTCCACGGGTTTCAACTACCCAGGTTTAAGGTATTCTTCCTTCAGCTAAAACATGCATGTGGAACCTAGAGTATGATCAACCATGTGATCGGGAGACGTGTTCAAATATGTCTCAGTTTTTGTACCCTGGTACTCGGGTGCAACATTCCAGACGCTTTACTAACACTCTCCCGACTTGGAGAGTCAGTCCCTTTAACCTCCTGTTTGGCCCAGTTTGCAATTTCTGCGGAAGATGAACAGGAATAGCGAGAACCAATGAGAGACTAGCTGGAGGTGTCTGGACGGGCAAATTTAACTCTCATTTCCCACCAGGAAGAGGAAATAACCAAAGGCTCAGCGTGCCGTGCCGGAACCAGATTAGGGCCTGAAGCCATCCTGCGGTGTTGCGGCCAGCTCACAAGAAAACGAGTTGAAGAAAGGAGCTCAGGGGCACTGTAATTCACAAACCTGCAGAGTTATAAATGACAACTATCGTCCAAAAATATACTGAAGTAAGGCTGCCAAGAGGACTTGAAAGCGGGGCAGAATTGCAGGAAACCGATTTCAGGAGGTAGACTGGAATTGCATTGAAAGCATAGGAAAAGAGGCAGAACGTCCACAATGATGCACTTGGCCAAAAAGGGCGTATGCGTTTTTTCCTGAATATATTCAGGAAAGAACGCATACGCCCTTTTTGGCCAACCAAGCAAGCTTGCAAAGGAAATCTGCACTACAATGAAGTCTCACTTCCCCCCGGTCAAAAGGGCCATCTGAAAAAAGTGTAAAATCCAGAAAGGCAGGACAGGCCATGGAGAACTGGGAGCCTTGTTATGCTGATGGGCGGGATGTAAACTGCCAACAGACACTCGGGAGAAGTGTATGGTGTTTCCTGAAACATCTAAAAAACAAAGCAACAGAGCCTAGGGCACTTCCACTTATGGTCCTATAGCTTAGGGAAATTAAAATCAAAAAGACACAGCCACCCCAATGTTTGGGACGCCTCTGTTTACAAGAACCTCGTTTACCGTACAAGTTCAATATCACAGAAAGAGAAAAATGGATAAAGAACTTGTGGTACTTACGTACAATGCAGTATCACTCAGCAGTGAAATCTATGCCATCAGGCCCGTAGCAGCACAATGAGTGGATTCAGGTACGATGATTCTAACTGAAATAAGTCACACAGAAAAAGAAACATCATAAGATATCAGTAATACACGGAATGTCAACTTGGCTACACAGGAACTGAATTACAGAACAGAACAGGGTCTCAAATTTAGAAAACCAACTTATGCTTGTTTAAGGGTAAAGGTGAGTTGGGGTGCTGCATAAAACCAGAGATTGAAATGAGCACAGATAAAGTTCCTTAAGCCAAATATGGAATAGACAAGAGCTACTCCTTGCTCAACGAAATGGACTCAACACCGCATATTAAACGCCTAAGAATGTACCTGACTCTTAAGTATCTTAAAACCTATGGATTGCTATGTCTCCGAAAGAGAATCAAGCATGTGTACAGGGACATAAACGCAGCAGTGATAGGATTGGAGAGGTTCGGTGAGCAAATGAAGAGCCTTTGAAGTCATATTGCATGGTACCCATTCCACGGGTTTCAACTACCCAGGTTTAAGGTATTCTTCTTTCAGCTAAAACATGCATGTGGAACCTAGAGTATGATCAACCATGTGATCGGGAGACGTGTTCAAATATGTCTCAGTTTTCGTACCCTGGTACTCGGGTGCAACATTCCAGACGCTTTACTAACACTCTCCCGACTTGGAGAGTCAGTCCCTTTAACCTCCTGTTTGGCCCAGTTTGCAATTTCTGCGGAAGATGAACAGGAATAGCGAGAACCAATGAGAGACTAGCTGGAGGTGTCTGGACGGGCAAATTTAACTCCCATTTCCCACCAGGAAGAGGAAAGAACCAAAGGCTCAGCGTGCCGTGCCGGAACCAGATTAGGGCCTGAAGCCATCCTGCGGTGTTGCGGCCAGCTCACAAGAAAGCGAGTTGAAGAAAGGAGCTCAGGGGCACTGTAATTCACAAACCTGCAGAGTTATAAATGACAACTATCGTCCAAAAATATACTGAAGTAAGGCTGCCAAGAGGACTTGAAAGCGGGGCAGAATTGCAGGAAACCGATTTCAGGAGGTAGACTGGAATTGCATTGAAAGCATAGGAAAAGAGGCAGAACGTCCACAATGATGCACTTGGCCAAAAAGGGCGTATGCGTTTTTTCCTGAATATATTCAGGAAAAAACGCATACGCCCTTTTTGGCCAACCAAGCAAGCTTGCAAAGGAAATCTGCACTACAATGAAGTCTCACTTCCCCCCGGTCAAAAGGGCCATCTGAAAAAAGTGTAAAATCCAGAAAGGCAGGACAGGCCATGGAGAACTGGGAGCCTTGTTATGCTGATGGGCGGGATGTAAACTGCCAACAGACACTCGGGAGAAGTGTATGGTGTTTCCTGAAACATCTAAAAAACAAAGCAACAGAGCCTAGGGCACTTCCACTTATGGTCCTATAGCTTAGGGAAATTAAAATCAAAAAGACACAGCCACCCCAATGTTTGGGACGCCTCTGTTTACAAGAACCTCGTTTACCGTACAAGTTCAATATCACAGAAAGTGAAAAATGGATAAAGAACTTGTGGTACTTACGTACAATGCAGTATCACTCAGCAGTGAAATCTATGTCATCAGGCCCGTAGCAGCACAATGAGTGGATTCAGGTACGATGATTCTAACTGAAATAAGTCACACAGAAAAAGAAACATCATAAGATATCAGTAATACACGGAATGTAAACTTGGCTACACAGGAACTGAATTACAGAACAGAACAGGGTCTCAAATTTAGAAAACCAACTTATGCTTGTTTAAGGGTAAAGGTGAGTTGGGGTGCTGCATAAAACCAGAGATTGAAATGAGCACAGATAAAGTTCCTTAAGCCAAATATGGAATAGACAAGAGCTACTCCTTGCTCAACGAAATGGACTCAACACCGCATATTAAACGCCTAAGAATGTACCTGACTCTTAAGTATCTTAAAACCTATGGATTGCTATGTCTCCGAAAGAGAATCAAGCATGTGTACAGGGACATAAACGCAGCAGTGATAGGATTGGAGAGGTTCGGTGAGCAAATGAAGACCCTTTGAAGTCATATTGCATGGTACCCATTCCACGGGTTTCAACTACCCAGGTTTAAGGTATTCTTCCTTCAGCTAAAACATGCATGTGGAACCTAGAGTATGATCAACCATGTGATCGGGAGACGTGTTCAAATATGTCTCAGTTTTCGTACCCTGGTACTCGGGTGCAACATTCCAGACGCTTTACTAACACTCTCCCGACTTGGAGAGTCAGTCCCTTTAACCTCCTGTTTGGCCCAGTTTGCAATTTCTGCGGAAGATGAACAGGAATAGCGAGAACCAATGAGAGACTAGCTGGAGGTGTCTGGACGGGCAAATTTAACTCCCATTTCCCACCAGGAAGAGGAAAGAACCAAAGGCTCAGCGTGCCGTGCCGGAACCAGATTAGGGCCTGAAGCCATCCTGCGGTGTTGCGGCCAGCTCCCAAGAAAGCGAGTTGAAGAAAGGAGCTCAGGGGCACTGTAATTCACAAACCTGCAGAGTTATAAATGACAACTATCGTCCAAAAATATACTGAAGTAAGGCTGCCAAGAGGACTTGAAAGCGGGGCAGAATTGCAGGAAACCGATTTCAGGAGGTAGACTGGAATTGCATTGAAAGCATAGGAAAAGAGGCAGAACGTCCACAATGATGCACTTGGCCAAAAAGGGCGTATGCGTTTTTTCCTGAATATATTCAGGAAAGAACGCATACGCCCTTTTTGGCCAACCAAGCAAGCTTGCAAAGGAAATCTGCACTACAATGAAGTCTCACTTCCCCCCGGTCAAAAGGGCCATCTGAAAAAAGTGTAAAATCCAGAAAGGCAGGACAGGCCATGGAGAACTGGGAGCCTTGTTATGCTGATGGGCGGGATGTAAACTGCCAACAGACACTCGGGAGAAGTGTATGGTGTTTCCTGAAACATCTAAAAAACAAAGCAACAGAGCCTAGGGCACTTCCACTTATGGTCCTATAGCTTAGGGAAATTAAAATCAAAAAGACACAGCCACCCCAATGTTTGGGACGCCTCTGTTTACAAGAACCTCGTTTACCGTACAAGTTCAATATCACAGAAAGTGAAAAATGGATAAAGAACTTGTGGTACTTACGTACAATGCAGTATCACTCAGCAGTGAAATCTATGCCATCAGGCCCGTAGCAGCACAATGAGTGGATTCAGGTACGATGATTCTAACTGAAATAAGTCACACAGAAAAAGAAACATCATAAGATATCAGTAATACACGGAATGTCAACTTGGCTACACAGGAACTGAATTACAGAACAGAACAGGGTCTCAAATTTAGAAAACCAACTTATGCTTGTTTAAGGGTAAAGGTGAGTTGGGGTGCTGCATAAAACCAGAGATTGAAATGAGCACAGATAAAGTTCCTTAAGCCAAATATGGAATAGACAAGAGCTACTCCTTGCTCAACGAAATGGACTCAACACCGCATATTAAACGTCTAAGAATGTACCTGACTCTTAAGTATCTTAAAACCTATGGATTGCTATGTCTCCGAAAGAGAATCAAGCATGTGTACAGGGACATAAACGCAGCAGTGATAGGATTGGAGAGGTTCGGTGAGCAAATGAAGACCCTTTGAAGTCATATTGCATGGTACCCATTCCACGGGTTTCAACTACCCAGGTTTAAGGTATTCTTCCTTCAGCTAAAACATGCATGTGGAACCTAGAGTATGATCAACCATGTGATCGGGAGACGTGTTCAAATATGTCTCAGTTTTCGTACCCTGGTACTCGGGTGCAACATTCCAGACGCTTTACTAACACTCTCCCGACTTGGAGAGTCAGTCCCTTTAACCTCCTGTTTGGCCCAGTTTGCAATTTCTGCGGAAGATGAACAGGAATAGCGAGAACCAATGAGAGACTAGCTGGAGGTGTCTGGACGGGCAAATTTAACTCCCATTTCCCACCAGGAAGAGGAAAGAACCAAAGGCTCAGCGTGCCGTGCCGGAACCAGATTAGGGCCTGAAGCCATCCTGCGGTGTTGCGGCCAGCTCCCAAGAAAGCGAGTTGAAGAAAGGAGCTCAGGGGCACTGTAATTCACAAACCTGCAGAGTTATAAATGACAACTATCGTCCAAAAATATACTGAAGTAAGGCTGCCAAGAGGACTTGAAAGCGGGGCAGAATTGCAGGAAACCGATTTCAGGAGGTAGACTGGAATTGCATTGAAAGCATAGGAAAAGAGGCAGAACGTCCACAATGATGCACTTGGCCAAAAAGGGCGTATGCGTTTTTTCCTGAATATATTCAGGAAAGAACGCATACGCCCTTTTTGGCCAACCAAGCAAGCTTGCAAAGGAAATCTGCACTACAATGAAGTCTCACTTCCCCCCGGTCAAAAGGGCCATCTGAAAAAAGTGTAAAATCCAGAAAGGCAGGACAGGCCATGGAGAACTGGGAGCCTTGTTATGCTGATGGGCGGGATGTAAACTGCCAACAGACACTCGGGAGAAGTGTATGGTGTTTCCTGAAACATCTAAAAAACAAAGCAACAGAGCCTAGGGCACTTCCACTTATGGTCCTATAGCTTAGGGAAATTAAAATCAAAAAGACACAGCCACCCCAATGTTTGGGACGCCTCTGTTTACAAGAACCTCGTTTACCGTACAAGTTCAATATCACAGAAAGTGAAAAATGGATAAAGAACTTGTGGTACTTACGTACAATGCAGTATCACTCAGCAGTGAAATCTATGCCATCAGGCCCGTAGCAGCACAATGAGTGGATTCAGGTACGATGATTCTAACTGAAATAAGTCACACAGAAAAAGAAACATCATAAGATATCAGTAATACACGGAATGTAAACTTGGCTACACAGGAACTGAATTACAGAACAGAACAGGGTCTCAAATTTAGAAAACCAACTTATGCTTGTTTAAGGGTAAAGGTGAGTTGGGGTGCTGCATAAAACCAGAGATTGAAATGAGCACAGATAAAGTTCCTTAAGCCAAATATGGAATAGACAAGAGCTACTCCTTGCTCAACGAAATGGACTCAACACCGCATATTAAACACCTAAGAATGTACCTGACTCTTAAGTATCTTAAAACCTATGGATTGCTATGTCTCCGAAAGAGAATCAAGCATGTGTACAGGGACATAAACGCAGCAGTGATAGGATTGGAGAGGTTCGGTGAGCAAATGAAGAGCCTTTGAAGTCATATTGCATGGTACCCATTCCACGGGTTTCAACTACCCAGGTTTAAGGTATTCTTCCTTCAGCTAAAACATGCATGTGGAACCTAGAGTATGATCAACCATGTGATCGGGAGACGTGTTCAAATATGTCTCAGTTTTCGTACCCTGGTACTCGGGTGCAACATTCCAGACGCTTTACTAACACTCTCCCGACTTGGAGAGTCAGTCCCTTTAACCTCCTGTTTGGCCCAGTTTGCAATTTCTGCGGAAGATGAACAGGAATAGCGAGAACCAATGAGAGACTAGCTGGAGGTGTCTGGACGGGCAAATTTAACTCCCATTTCCCACCAGGAAGAGGAAAGAACCAAAGGCTCAGTGTGCCGTGCCGGAACCAGATTAGGGCCTGAAGCCATCCTGCGGTGTTGCGGCCAGCTCACAAGAAAGCGAGTTGAAGAAAGGAGCTCAGGGGCACTGTAATTCACAAACCTGCAGAGTTATAAATGACAACTATCGTCCAAAAATATACTGAAGTAAGGCTGCCAAGAGGACTTGAAAGCGGGGCAGAATTGCAGGAAACCGATTTCAGGAGGTAGACTGGAATTGCATTGAAAGCATAGGAAAAGAGGCAGAACGTCCACAATGATGCACTTGGCCAAAAAGGGCGTATGCGTTTTTTCCTGAATATATTCAGGAAAGAACGCATACGCCCTTTTTGGCCATCCAAGCAAACTTGCAAAGGAAATCTGCACTACAATGAAGTCTCACTTCCCCCCGGTCAAAAGGGCCATCTGAAAAAAGTGTAAAATCCAGAAAGGCAGGACAGGCCATGGAGAACTGGGAGCCTTGTTATGCTGATGGGCGGGATGTAAATTGCCAACAGACACTTGGGAGAAGTGTATGGTGTTTCCTGAAACATCTAAAAAACAAAGCAACAGAGCCTAGGGCACTTCCACTTATGGTCCTATAGCTTAGGGAAATTAAAATCAAAAAGACACAGCCACCCCAATGTTTGGGACGCCTCTGTTTACAAGAACCTCGTTTACCGTACAAGTTCAATATCACAGAAAGTGAAAAATGGATAAAGAACTTGTGGTACTTACGTACAATGCAGTATCACTCAGCAGTGAAATCTATGTCATCAGGCCCGTAGCAGCACAATGAGTGGATTCAGGTACGATGATTCTAACTGAAATAAGTCACACAGAAAAAGAAACATCATAAGATATCAGTAATACACGGAATGTAAACATGGCTACACAGGAACTGAATTACAGAACAGAACAGGGTCTCAACTTTAGAAAACCAACTTATGCTTGTTTAAGGGTAAAGGTGAGTTGGGGTGCTGCATAAAACCAGAGATTGAAATGAGCACAGATAAAGTTCCTTAAGCCAAATATGGAATAGACAAGAGCTACTCCTTGCTCAACGAAATGGACTCAACACCGCATATTAAACGCCTAAGAATGTACCTGACTCTTAAGTATCTTAAAACCTATGGATTGCTATGTCTCCGAAAGAGAATCAAGCATGTGTACAGGGACATAAACGCAGCAGTGATAGGATTGGAGAGGTTCGGTGAGCAAATGAAGACCCTTTGAAGTCATATTGCATGGTACCCATTCCACGGGTCTCAACTCTCCAGGTTTAAGGTATTCTTCCTTCAGCTAAAACATGCATGTGTAACCTAGAGTATGATCAACCATGTGATCGGGAGACGTGTTCAAATATGTCTCAGTTTTCGTACCCTGGTACTCGGGTGCAACATTCCAGACGCTTTACTAACACTCTCCCGACTTGGAGAGTCAGTCCCTTTAACCTCCTGTTTGGCCCAGTTTGCAATTTCTGCGGAAGATGAACAGGAATAGCGAGAACCAATGAGAGACTAGCTGGAGGTGTCTGGACGGGCAAATTTAACTCCCATTTCCCACCAGGAAGAGGAAAGAACCAAAGGCTCAGTGTGCCGTGCCGGAACCAGATTAGGGCCTGAAGCCATCCTGCGGTGTTGCGGCCAGCTCACAAGAAAGCGAGTTGAAGAAAGGAGCTCAGGGGCACTGTAATTCACAAACCTGCAGAGTTATAAATGACAACTATCGTCCAAAAATATACTGAAGTAAGGCTGCCAAGAGGACTTGAAAGCGGGGCAGAATTGCAGGAAACCGATTTCAGGAGGTAGACTGGAATTGCATTGAAAGCATAGGAAAAGAGGCAGAACGTCCACAATGATGCACTTGGCCAAAAAGGGCGTATGCGTTTTTTCCTGAATATATTCAGGAAAGAACGCATACGCCCTTTTTGGCCATCCAAGCAAACTTGCAAAGGAAATCTGCACTACAATGAAGTCTCACTTCCCCCCGGTCAAAAGGGCCATCTGAAAAAAGTGTAAAATCCAGAAAGGCAGGACAGGCCATGGAGAACTGGGAGCCTTGTTATGCTGATGGGCGGGATGTAAATTGCCAACAGACACTCGGGAGAAGTGTATGGTGTTTCCTGAAACATCTAAAAAACAAAGCAACAGAGCCTAGGGCACTTCCACTTATGGTCCTATAGCTTAGGGAAATTAAAATCAAAAAGACACAGCCACCCCAATGTTTGGGACGCCTCTGTTTACAAGAACCTCGTTTACCGTACAAGTTCAATATCACAGAAAGTGAAAAATGGATAAAGAACTTGTGGTACTTACGTACAATGCAGTATCACTCAGCAGTGAAATCTATGTCATCAGGCCCGTAGCAGCACAATGAGTGGATTCAGGTACGATGATTCTAACTGAAATAAGTCACACAGAAAAAGAAACATCATAAGATATCAGTAATACACGGAATGTAAACTTGGCTACACAGGAACTGAATTACAGAACAGAACAGGGTCTCAACTTTAGAAAACCAACTTATGCTTGTTTAAGGGTAAAGGTGAGTTGGGGTGCTGCATAAAACCAGAGATTGAAATGAGCACAGATAAAGTTCCTTAAGCCAAATATGGAATAGACAAGAGCTACTCCTTGCTCAACGAAATGGACTCAACACCGCATATTAAACGCCTAAGAATGTACCTGACTCTTAAGTATCTTAAAACCTATGGATTGCTATGTCTCCGAAAGAGAATCAAGCATGTGTACAGGGACATAAACGCAGCAGTGATAGGATTGGAGAGGTTCGGTGAGCAAATGAAGAGCCTTTGAAGTCATATTGCATGGTACCCATTCCACGGGTTTCAACTACCCAGGTTTAAGGTATTCTTCCTTCAGCTAAAACATGCATGTGGAACCTAGAGTATGATCAACCATGTGATCGGGAGACGTGTTCAAATATGTCTCAGTTTTCGTACCCTGGTACTCGGGTGCAACATTCCAGACGCTTTACTAACACTCTCCCGACTTGGAGAGTCAGTCCCTTTAACCTCCTGTTTGGCCCAGTTTGCAATTTCTGCGGAAGATGAACAGGAATAGCGAGAACCAATGAGAGACTAGCTGGAGGTGTCTGGACGGGCAAATTTAACTCTCATTTCCCACCAGGAAGAGGAAATAACCAAAGGCTCAGCGTGCCGTGCCGGAACCAGATTAGGGCCTGAAGCCATCCTGCGGTGTTGCGGCCAGCTCACAAGAAAACGAGTTGAAGAAAGGAGCTCAGGGGCACTGTAATTCACAAACCTGCAGAGTTATAAATGACAACTATCGTCCAAAAATATACTGAAGTAAGGCTGCCAAGAGGACTTGAAAGCGGGGCAGAATTGCAGGAAACCGATTTCAGGAGGTAGACTGGAATTGCATTGAAAGCATAGGAAAAGAGGCAGAACGTCCACAATGATGCACTTGGCCAAAAAGGGCGTATGCGTTTTTTCCTGAATATATTCAGGAAAAAACGCATACGCCCTTTTTGGCCAACCAAGCAAGCTTGCAAAGGAAATCTGCACTACAATGAAGTCTCACTTCCCCCCGGTCAAAAGGGCCATCTGAAAAAAGTGTAAAATCCAGAAAGGCAGGACAGGCCATGGAGAACTGGGAGCCTTGTTATGCTGATGGGCGGGATGTAAATTGCCAACAGACACTCGGGAGAAGTGTATGGTGTTTCCTGAAACATCTAAAAAACAAAGCAACAGAGCCTAGGGCACTTCCGCTTATGGTCCTATAGCTTAGGGAAATTAAAATCAAAAAGACACAGCCACCCCAAAGTTTGGGACGCCTCTGTTTACAAGAACCTCGTTTACCGTACAAGTTCAATATCACAGAAAGTGAAAAATGGATAAAGAACTTGTGGTACTTACGTACAATGCAGTATCACTCAGCAGTGAAATCTATGTCATCAGGCCCGTAGCAGCACAATGAGTGGATTCAGGTACGATGATTCTAACTGAAATAAGTCACACAGAAAAAGAAACATCATAAGATATCAGTAATACACGGAATGTCAACTTGGCTACACAGGAACTGAATTACAGAACAGAACAGTGTCTCAAATTTAGAAAACCAACTTATGCTTGTTTAAGGGTAAAGGTGAGTTGGGGTGCTGCATAAAACCAGAGATTGAAATGAGCACAGATAAAGTTCCTTAAGCCAAATATGGAATAGACAAGAGCTACTCCTTGCTCAACGAAATGGACTCAACACCGCATATTAAACGCCTAAGAATGTACCTGACTCTTAAGTATCTTAAAACCTATGGATTGCTATGTCTCCGAAAGAGAATCAAGCATGTGTACAGGGACATAAACGCAGCAGTGATAGGATTGGAGAGGTTCGGTGAGCAAATGAAGACCCTTTGAAGTCATATTGCATGGTACCCATTCCACGGGTTTCAACTACCCAGGTTTAAGGTATTCTTCCTTCAGCTAAAACATGCATGTGGAACCTAGAGTATGATCAACCATGTGATCGGGAGACGTGTTCAAATATGTCTCAGTTTTCGTACCCTGGTACTCGGGTGCAACATTCCAGACGCTTTACTAACACTCTCCCCACTTGGAGAGTCAGTCCCTTTAACCTCCTGTTTGGCCCAGTTTGCAATTTCTGCGGAAGATGAACAGGAATAGCGAGAACCAATGAGAGACTAGCTGGAGGTGTCTGGACGGGCAAATTTAACTCTCATTTCCCACCAGGAAGAGGAAATAACCAAAGGCTCAGCGTGCCGTGCCGGAACCAGATTAGGGCCTGAAGCCATCCTGCGGTGTTGCGGCCAGCTCACAAGAAAACGAGTTGAAGAAAGGAGCTCAGGGGCACTGTAATTCACAAACCTGCAGAGTTATAAATGACAACTATCGTCCAAAAATATACTGAAGTAAGGCTGCCAAGAGGACTTGAAAGCGGGGCAGAATTGCAGGAAACCGATTTCAGGAGGTAGACTGGAATTGCATTGAAAGCATAGGAAAAGAGGCAGAACGTCCACAATGATGCACTTGGCCAAAAAGGGCGTATGCGTTTTTTCCTGAATATATTCAGGAAAAAACGCATACGCCCTTTTTGGCCAACCAAGCAAGCTTGCAAAGGAAATCTGCACTACAATGAAGTCTCACTTCCCCCCGGTCAAAAGGGCCATCTGAAAAAAGTGTAAAATCCAGAAAGGCAGGACAGGCCATGGAGAACTGGGAGCCTTGTTATGCTGATGGGCGGGATGTAAACTGCCAACAGACACTCGGGAGAAGTGTATGGTGTTTCCTGAAACATCTAAAAAACAAAGCAACAGAGCCTAGGGCACTTCCACTTATGGTCCTATAGCTTAGGGAAATTAAAATCAAAAAGACACAGCCACCCCAATGTTTGGGACGCCTCTGTTTACAAGAACCTCGTTTACCGTACAAGTTCAATATCACAGAAAGTGAAAAATGGATAAAGAACTTGTGGTACTTACGTACAATGCAGTATCACTCAGCAGTGAAATCTATGTCATCAGGCCCGTAGCAGCACAATGAGTGGATTCAGGTACGATGATTCTAACTGAAATAAGTCACACAGAAAAAGAAACATCATAAGATATCAGTAATACACGGAATGTAAACTTGGCTACACAGGAACTGAATTACAGAACAGAACAGGGTCTCAAATTTAGAAAACCAACTTATGCTTGTTTAAGGGTAAAGGTGAGTTGGGGTGCTGCATAAAACCAGAGATTGAAATGAGCACAGATAAAGTTCCTTAAGCCAAATATGGAATAGACAAGAGCTACTCCTTGCTCAACGAAATGGACTCAACACTGCATATTAAACGCCTAAGAATGTACCTGACTCTTAAGTATCTTAAAACCTATGGATTGCTATGTCTCCGAAAGAGAATCAAGCATGTGTACAGGGACATAAACGCAGCAGTGATAGGATTGGAGAGGTTCGGTGAGCAAATGAAGAGCCTTTGAAGTCATATTGCATGGTACCCATTCCACGGGTTTCAACTACCCAGGTTTAAGGTATTCTTCCTTCAGCTAAAACATGCATGTGGAACCTAGAGTATGATCAACCATGTGATCGGGAGACGTGTTCAAATATGTCTCAGTTTTCGTACCCTGGTACTCGGGTGCAACATTCCAGACGCTTTACTAACACTCTCCCGACTTGGAGAGTCAGTCCCTTTAACCTCCTGTTTGGCCCAGTTTGCAATTTCTGCGGAAGATGAACAGGAATAGCGAGAACCAATGAGAGACTAGCTGGAGGTGTCTGGACGGGCAAATTTAACTCTCATTTCCCACCAGGAAGAGGAAATAACCAAAGGCTCAGCGTGCCGTGCCGGAACCAGATTAGGGCCTGAAGCCATCCTGCGGTGTTGCGGCCAGCTCACAAGAAAACGAGTTGAAGAAAGGAGCTCAGGGGCACTGTAATTCACAAACCTGCAGAGTTATAAATGACAACTATCGTCCAAAAATATACTGAAGTAAGGCTGCCAAGAGGACTTGAAAGCGGGGCAGAATTGCAGGAAACCGATTTCAGGAGGTAGACTGGAATTGCATTGAAAGCATAGGAAAAGAGGCAGAACGTCCACAATGATGCACTTGGCCAAAAAGGGCGTATGCGTTTTTTCCTGAATATATTCAGGAAAAAACGCATACGCCCTTTTTGGCCAACCAAGCAAGCTTGCAAAGGAAATCTGCACTACAATGAAGTCTCACTTCCCCCCGGTCAAAAGGGCCATCTGAAAAAAGTGTAAAATCCAGAAAGGCAGAACAGGCCATGGAGAACTGGGAGCCTTGTTATGCTGATGGGCGGGATGTAAACTGCCAACAGACACTCGGGAGAAGTGTATGGTGTTTCCTGAAACATCTAAAAAACAAAGCAACAGAGCCTAGGGCACTTCCACTTATGGTCCTATAGCTTAGGGAAATTAAAATCAAAAAGATACAGCCACCCCAATGTTTGGGACGCCTCTGTTTACAAGAACCTCGTTTACCGTACAAGTTCAATATCACAGAAAGTGAAAAATGGATAAAGAACTTGTGGTACTTACGTACAATGCAGTATCACTCAGCAGTGAAATCTATGCCATCAGGCCCGTAGCAGCACAATGAGTGGATTCAGATACGATGATTCTAACTGAAATAAGTCACACAGAAAAAGAAACATCATAAGATATCAGTAATACACGGAATGTAAACTTGGCTACACAGGAACTGAATTACAGAACAGAACAGGGTCTCAACTTTAGAAAACCAACTTATGCTTGTTTAAGGGTAAAGGTGAGTTGGGGTGCTGCATAAAACCAGAGATTGAAATGAGCACAGATAAAGTTCCTTAAGCCAAATATGGAATAGACAAGAGCTACTCCTTGCTCAACGAAATGGACTCAACACCGCATATTAAACGCCTAAGAATGTACCTGACTCTTAAGTATCTTAAAACCTATGGATTGCTATGTCTCCGAAAGAGAATCAAGCATGTGTACAGGGACATAAACGCAGCAGTGATAGGATTGGAGAGGTTCGGTGAGCAAATGAAGAGCCTTTGAAGTCATATTGCATGGTACCCATTCCACGGGTTTCAACTACCCAGGTTTAAGGTATTCTTCCTTCAGCTAAAACATGCATGTGGAACCTAGAGTATGATCAACCATGTGATCGGGAGACGTGTTCAAATATGTCTCAGTTTTCGTACCCTGGTACTCGGGTGCAACATTCCAGACGCTTTACTAACACTCTCCCGACTTGGAGAGTCAGTCCCTTTAACCTCCTGTTTGGCCCAGTTTGCAATTTCTGCGGAAGATGAACAGGAATAGCGAGAACCAATGAGAGACTAGCTGGAGGTGTCTGGACGGGCAAATTTAACTCTCATTTCCCACCAGGAAGAGGAAATAACCAAAGGCTCAGCGTGCCGTGCCGGAACCAGATTAGGGCCTGAAGCCATCCTGCGGTGTTGCGGCCAGCTCACAAGAAAACGAGTTGAAGAAAGGAGCTCAGGGGCACTGTAATTCACAAACCTGCAGAGTTATAAATGACAACTATCGTCCAAAAATATACTGAAGTAAGGCTGCCAAGAGGACTTGAAAGCGGGGCAGAATTGCAGGAAACCGATTTCAGGAGGTAGACTGGAATTGCATTGAAAGCATAGGAAAAGAGGCAGAACGTCCACAATGATGCACTTGGCCAAAAAGGGCGTATGCGTTTTTTCCTGAATATATTCAGGAAAAAACGCATACGCCCTTTTTGGCCAACCAAGCAAGCTTGCAAAGGAAATCTGCACTACAATGAAGTCTCACTTCCCCCCGGTCAAAAGGGCCATCTGAAAAAAGTGTAAAATCCAGAAAGGCAGAACAGGCCATGGAGAACTGGGAGCCTTGTTATGCTGATGGGCGGGATGTAAACTGCCAACAGACACTCGGGAGAAGTGTATGGTGTTTCCTGAAACATCTAAAAAACAAAGCAACAGAGCCTAGGGCACTTCCACTTATGGTCCTATAGCTTAGGGAAATTAAAATCAAAAAGATACAGCCACCCCAATGTTTGGGACGCCTCTGTTTACAAGAACCTCGTTTACCGTACAAGTTCAATATCACAGAAAGTGAAAAATGGATAAAGAACTTGTGGTACTTACGTACAATGCAGTATCACTCAGCAGTGAAATCTATGCCATCAGGCCCGTAGCAGCACAATGAGTGGATTCAGGTACGATGATTCTAACTGAAATAAGTCACACAGAAAAAGAAACATCATAAGATATCAGTAATACACGGAATGTCAACTTGGCTACACAGGAACTGAATTACAGAACAGAACAGGGTCTCAAATTTAGAAAACCAACTTATGCTTGTTTAAGGGTAAAGGTGAGTTGGGGTGCTGCATAAAACCAGAGATTGAAATGAGCACAGATAAAGTTCCTTAAGCCAAATATGGAATAGACAAGAGCTACTCCTTGCTCAACGAAATGGACTCAACACCGCATATTAAACGCCTAAGAATGTACCTGACTCTTAAGTATCTTAAAACCTATGGATTGCTATGTCTCCGAAAGAGAATCAAGCATGTGTACAGGGACATAAACGCAGCAGTGATAGGATTGGAGAGGTTCGGTGAGCAAATGAAGACCCTTTGAAGTCATATTGCATGGTACCCATTCCACGGGTTTCAACTACCCAGGTTTAAGGTATTCTTCCTTCAGCTAAAACATGCATGTGGAACCTAGAGTATGATCAACCATGTGATCGGGAGACGTGTTCAAATATGTCTCAGTTTTCGTACCCTGGTACTCGGGTGCAACATTCCAGACGCTTTACTAACACTCTCCCCACTTGGAGAGTCAGTCCCTTTAACCTCCTGTTTGGCCCAGTTTGCAATTTCTGCGGAAGATGAACAGGAATAGCGAGAACCAATGAGAGACTAGCTGGAGGTGTCTGGACGGGCAAATTTAACTCTCATTTCCCACCAGGAAGAGGAAATAACCAAAGGCTCAGCGTGCCGTGCCGGAACCAGATTAGGGCCTGAAGCCATCCTGCGGTGTTGCGGCCAGCTCACAAGAAAACGAGTTGAAGAAAGGAGCTCAGGGGCACTGTAATTCACAAACCTGCAGAGTTATAAATGACAACTATCGTCCAAAAATATACTGAAGTAAGGCTGCCAAGAGGACTTGAAAGCGGGGCAGAATTGCAGGAAACCGATTTCAGGAGGTAGACTGGAATTGCATTGAAAGCATAGGAAAAGAGGCAGAACGTCCACAATGATGCACTTGGCCAAAAAGGGCGTATGCGTTTTTTCCTGAATATATTCAGGAAAAAACGCATACGCCCTTTTTGGCCAACCAAGCAAGCTTGCAAAGGAAATCTGCACTACAATGAAGTCTCACTTCCCCCCGGTCAAAAGGGCCATCTGAAAAAAGTGTAAAATCCAGAAAGGCAGGACAGGCCATGGAGAACTGGGAGCCTTGTTATGCTGATGGGCGGGATGTAAACTGCCAACAGACACTCGGGAGAAGTGTATGGTGTTTCCTGAAACATCTAAAAAACAAAGCAACAGAGCCTAGGGCACTTCCACTTATGGTCCTATAGCTTAGGGAAATTAAAATCAAAAAGACACAGCCACCCCAATGTTTGGGACGCCTCTGTTTACAAGAACCTCGTTTACCGTACAAGTTCAATATCACAGAAAGTGAAAAATGGATAAAGAACTTGTGGTACTTACGTACAATGCAGTATCACTCAGCAGTGAAATCTATGTCATCAGGCCCGTAGCAGCACAATGAGTGGATTCAGGTACGATGATTCTAACTGAAATAAGTCACACAGAAAAAGAAACATCATAAGATATCAGTAATACACGGAATGTAAACTTGGCTACACAGGAACTGAATTACAGAACAGAACAGGGTCTCAAATTTAGAAAACCAACTTATGCTTGTTTAAGGGTAAAGGTGAGTTGGGGTGCTGCATAAAACCAGAGATTGAAATGAGCACAGATAAAGTTCCTTAAGCCAAATATGGAATAGACAAGAGCTACTCCTTGCTCAACGAAATGGACTCAACACCGCATATTAAACGCCTAAGAATGTACCTGACTCTTAAGTATCTTAAAACCTATGGATTGCTATGTCTCCGAAAGAGAATCAAGCATGTGTACAGGGACATAAACGCAGCAGTGATAGGATTGGAGAGGTTCGGTGAGCAAATGAAGACCCTTTGAAGTCATATTGCATGGTACCCATTCCACGGGTTTCAACTACCCAGGTTTAAGGTATTCTTCCTTCAGCTAAAACATGCATGTGGAACCTAGAGTATGATCAACCATGTGATCGGGAGACGTGTTCAAATATGTCTCAGTTTTCGTACCCTGGTACTCGGGTGCAACATTCCAGACGCTTTACTAACACTCTCCCGACTTGGAGAGTCAGTCCCTTTAACCTCCTGTTTGGCCCAGTTTGCAATTTCTGCGGAAGATGAACAGGAATAGCGAGAACCAATGAGAGACTAGCTGGAGGTGTCTGGACGGGCAAATTTAACTCTCATTTCCCACCAGGAAGAGGAAATAACCAAAGGCTCAGCGTGCCGTGCCGGAACCAGATTAGGGCCTGAAGCCATCCTGCGGTGTTGCGGCCAGCTCACAAGAAAACGAGTTGAAGAAAGGAGCTCAGGGGCACTGTAATTCACAAACCTGCAGAGTTATAAATGACAACTATCGTCCAAAAATATACTGAAGTAAGGCTGCCAAGAGGACTTGAAAGCGGGGCAGAATTGCAGGAAACCGATTTCAGGAGGTAGACTGGAATTGCATTGAAAGCATAGGAAAAGAGGCAGAACGTCCACAATGATGCACTTGGCCAAAAAGGGCGTATGCGTTTTTTCCTGAATATATTCAGGAAAAAACGCATACGCCCTTTTTGGCCAACCAAGCAAGCTTGCAAAGGAAATCTGCACTACAATGAAGTCTCACTTCCCCCCGGTCAAAAGGGCCATCTGAAAAAAGTGTAAAATCCAGAAAGGCAGAACAGGCCATGGAGAACTGGGAGCCTTGTTATGCTGATGGGCGGGATGTAAACTGCCAACAGACACTCGGGAGAAGTGTATGGTGTTTCCTGAAACATCTAAAAAACAAAGCAACAGAGCCTAGGGCACTTCCACTTATGGTCCTATAGCTTAGGGAAATTAAAATCAAAAAGACACAGCCACCCCAATGTTTGGGACGCCTCTGTTTACAAGAACCTCGTTTACCGTACAAGTTCAATATCACAGAAAGTGAAAAATGGATAAAGAACTTGTGGTACTTACGTACAATGCAGTATCACTCAGCAGTGAAATCTATGCCATCAGGCCCGTAGCAGCACAATGAGTGGATTCAGGTACGATGATTCTAACTGAAATAAGTCACACAGAAAAAGAAACATCATAAGATATCAGTAATACACGGAATGTCAACTTGGCTACACAGGAACTGAATTACAGAACAGAACAGGGTCTCAAATTTAGAAAACCAACTTATGCTTGTTTAAGGGTAAAGGTGAGTTGGGGTGCTGCATAAAACCAGAGATTGAAATGAGCACAGATAAAGTTCCTTAAGCCAAATATGGAATAGACAAGAGCTACTCCTTGCTCAACGAAATGGACTCAACACCGCATATTAAACGCCTAAGAATGTACCTGACTCTTAAGTATCTTAAAACCTATGGATTGCTATGTCTCCGAAAGAGAATCAAGCATGTGTACAGGGACATAAACGCAGCAGTGATAGGATTGGAGAGGTTCGGTGAGCAAATGAAGAGCCTTTGAAGTCATATTGCATGGTACCCATTCCACGGGTTTCAACTACCCAGGTTTAAGGTATTCTTCCTTCAGCTAAAACATGCATGTGGAACCTAGAGTATGATCAACCATGTGATCGGGAGACGTGTTCAAATATGTCTCAGTTTTCGTACCCTGGTACTCGGGTGCAACATTCCAGACGCTTTACTAACACTCTCCCGACTTGGAGAGTCAGTCCCTTTAACCTCCTGTTTGGCCCAGTTTGCAATTTCTGCGGAAGATGAACAGGAATAGCGAGAACCAATGAGAGACTAGCTGGAGGTGTCTGGACGGGCAAATTTAACTCTCATTTCCCACCAGGAAGAGGAAATAACCAAAGGCTCAGCGTGCCGTGCCGGAACCAGATTAGGGCCTGAAGCCATCCTGCGGTGTTGCGGCCAGCTCACAAGAAAACGAGTTGAAGAAAGGAGCTCAGGGGCACTGTAATTCACAAACCTGCAGAGTTATAAATGACAACTATCGTCCAAAAATATACTGAAGTAAGGCTGCCAAGAGGACTTGAAAGCGGGGCAGAATTGCAGGAAACCGATTTCAGGAGGTAGACTGGAATTGCATTGAAAGCATAGGAAAAGAGGCAGAACGTCCACAATGATGCACTTGGCCAAAAAGGGCGTATGCGTTTTTTCCTGAATATATTCAGGAAAAAACGCATACGCCCTTTTTGGCCAACCAAGCAAGCTTGCAAAGGAAATCTGCACTACAATGAAGTCTCACTTCCCCCCGGTCAAAAGGGCCATCTGAAAAAAGTGTAAAATCCAGAAAGGCAGAACAGGCCATGGAGAACTGGGAGCCTTGTTATGCTGATGGGCGGGATGTAAACTGCCAACAGACACTCGGGAGAAGTGTATGGTGTTTCCTGAAACATCTAAAAAACAAAGCAACAGAGCCTAGGGCACTTCCACTTATGGTCCTATAGCTTAGGGAAATTAAAATCAAAAAGACACAGCCACCCCAATGTTTGGGACGCCTCTGTTTACAAGAACCTCGTTTACCGTACAAGTTCAATATCACAGAAAGTGAAAAATGGATAAAGAACTTGTGGTACTTACGTACAATGCAGTATCACTCAGCAGTGAAATCTATGCCATCAGGCCCGTAGCAGCACAATGAGTGGATTCAGGTACGATGATTCTAACTGAAATAAGTCACACAGAAAAAGAAACATCATAAGATATCAGTAATACACGGAATGTCAACTTGGCTACACAGGAACTGAATTACAGAACAGAACAGGGTCTCAAATTTAGAAAACCAACTTATGCTTGTTTAAGGGTAAAGGTGAGTTGGGGTGCTGCATAAAACCAGAGATTGAAATGAGCACAGATAAAGTTCCTTAAGCCAAATATGGAATAGACAAGAGCTACTCCTTGCTCAACGAAATGGACTCAACACCGCATATTAAACGCCTAAGAATGTACCTGACTCTTAAGTATCTTAAAACCTATGGATTGCTATGTCTCCGAAAGAGAATCAAGCATGTGTACAGGGACATAAACGCAGCAGTGATAGGATTGGAGAGGTTCGGTGAGCAAATGAAGACCCTTTGAAGTCATATTGCATGGTACCCATTCCACGGGTTTCAACTACCCAGGTTTAAGGTATTCTTCCTTCAGCTAAAACATGCATGTGGAACCTAGAGTATGATCAACCATGTGATCGGGAGACGTGTTCAAATATGTCTCAGTTTTCGTACCCTGGTACTCGGGTGCAACATTCCAGACGCTTTACTAACACTCTCCCGACTTGGAGAGTCAGTCCCTTTAACCTCCTGTTTGGCCCAGTTTGCAATTTCTGCGGAAGATGAACAGGAATAGCGAGAACCAATGAGAGACTAGCTGGAGGTGTCTGGACGGGCAAATTTAACTCTCATTTCCCACCAGGAAGAGGAAATAACCAAAGGCTCAGCGTGCCGTGCCGGAACCAGATTAGGGCCTGAAGCCATCCTGCGGTGTTGCGGCCAGCTCACAAGAAAACGAGTTGAAGAAAGGAGCTCAGGGGCACTGTAATTCACAAACCTGCAGAGTTATAAATGACAACTATCGTCCAAAAATATACTGAAGTAAGGCTGCCAAGAGGACTTGAAAGCGGGGCAGAATTGCAGGAAACCGATTTCAGGAGGTAGACTGGAATTGCATTGAAAGCATAGGAAAAGAGGCAGAACGTCCACAATGATGCACTTGGCCAAAAAGGGCGTATGCGTTTTTTCCTGAATATATTCAGGAAAAAACGCATACACCCTTTTTGGCCAACCAAGCAAGCTTGCAAAGGAAATCTGCACTACAATGAAGTCTCACTTCCCCCCGGTCAAAAGGGCCATCTGAAAAAAGTGTAAAATCCAGAAAGGCAGGACAGGCCATGGAGAACTGGGAGCCTTGTTATGCTGATGGGCGGGATGTAAACTGCCAACAGACACTCGGGAGAAGTGTATGGTGTTTCCTGAAACATCTAAAAAACAAAGCAACAGAGCCTAGGGCACTTCCACTTATGGTCCTATAGCTTAGGGAAATTAAAATCAAAAAGACACAGCCACCCCAAAGTTTGGGACGCCTCTGTTTACAAGAACCTCGTTTACCGTACAAGTTCAATATCACAGAAAGTGAAAAATGGATAAAGAACTTGTGGTACTTACGTACAATGCAGTATCACTCAGCAGTGAAATCTATGTCATCAGGCCCGTAGCAGCACAATGAGTGGATTCAGGTACGATGATTCTAACTGAAATAAGTCACACAGAAAAAGAAACATCATAAGATATCAGTAATACACGGAATGTAAACTTGGCTACACAGGAACTGAATTACAGAACAGAACAGGGTCTCAAATTTAGAAAACCAACTTATGCTTGTTTAAGGGTAAAGGTGAGTTGGGGTGCTGCATAAAACCAGAGATTGAAATGAGCACAGATAAAGTTCCTTAAGCCAAATATGGAATAGACAAGAGCTACTCCTTGCTCAACGAAATGGACTCAACACCGCATATTAAACGCCTAAGAATGTACCTGACTCTTAAGTATCTTAAAACCTATGGATTGCTATGTCTCCGAAAGAGAATCAAGCATGTGTACAGGGACATAAACGCAGCAGTGATAGGATTGGAGAGGTTCGGTGAGCAAATGAAGACCCTTTGAAGTCATATTGCATGGTACCCATTCCACGGGTTTCAACTACCCAGGTTTAAGGTATTCTTCCTTCAGCTAAAACATGCATGTGGAACCTAGAGTATGATCAACCATGTGATCGGGAGACGTGTTCAAATATGTCTCAGTTTTCGTACCCTGGTACTCGGGTGCAACATTCCAGACGCTTTACTAACACTCTCCCGACTTGGAGAGTCAGTCCCTTTAACCTCCTGTTTGGCCCAGTTTGCAATTTCTGCGGAAGATGAACAGGAATAGCGAGAACCAATGAGAGACTAGCTGGAGGTGTCTGGACGGGCAAATTTAACTCTCATTTCCCACCAGGAAGAGGAAATAACCAAAGGCTCAGCGTGCCGTGCCGGAACCAGATTAGGGCCTGAAGCCATCCTGCGGTGTTGCGGCCAGCTCACAAGAAAACGAGTTGAAGAAAGGAGCTCAGGGGCACTGTAATTCACAAACCTGCAGAGTTATAAATGACAACTATCGTCCAAAAATATACTGAAGTAAGGCTGCCAAGAGGACTTGAAAGCGGGGCAGAATTGCAGGAAACCGATTTCAGGAGGTAGACTGGAATTGCATTGAAAGCATAGGAAAAGAGGCAGAACGTCCACAATGATGCACTTGGCCAAAAAGGGCGTATGCGTTTTTTCCTGAATATATTCAGGAAAAAACGCATACGCCCTTTTTGGCCAACCAAGCAAGCTTGCAAAGGAAATCTGCACTACAATGAAGTCTCACTTCCCCCCGGTCAAAAGGGCCATCTGAAAAAAGTGTAAAATCCAGAAAGGCAGGACAGGCCATGGAGAACTGGGAGCCTTGTTATGCTGATGGGCGGGATGTAAATTGCCAACAGACACTCGGGAGAAGTGTATGGTGTTTCCTGAAACATCTAAAAAACAAAGCAACAGAGCCTAGGGCACTTCCACTTATGGTCCTATAGCTTAGGGAAATTAAAATCAAAAAGATACAGCCACCCCAATGTTTGGGACGCCTCTGTTTACAAGAACCTCGTTTACCGTACAAGATCAATATCACAGAAAGTGAAAAATGGATAAAGAACTTGTGGTACTTACGTACAATGCAGTATCACTCAGCAGTGAAATCTATGCCATCAGGCCCGTAGCAGCACAATGAGTGGATTCAGGTACGATGATTCTAACTGAAATAAGTCACACAGAAAAAGAAACATCATAAGATATCAGTAATACACGGAATGTCAACTTGGCTACACAGGAACTGAATTACAGAACAGAACAGGGTCTCAAATTTAGAAAACCAACTTATGCTTGTTTAAGGGTAAAGGTGAGTTGGGGTGCTGCATAAAACCAGAGATTGAAATGAGCACAGATAAAGTTCCTTAAGCCAAATATGGAATAGACAAGAGCTACTCCTTGCTCAACGAAATGGACTCAACACCGCATATTAAACGCCTAAGAATGTACCTGACTCTTAAGTATCTTAAAACCTATGGATTGCTATGTCTCCGAAAGAGAATCAAGCATGTGTACAGGGACATAAACGCAGCAGTGATAGGATTGGAGAGGTTCGGTGAGCAAATGAAGACCCTTTGAAGTCATATTGCATGGTACCCATTCCACGGGTTTCAACTACCCAGGTTTAAGGTATTCTTCCTTCAGCTAAAACATGCATGTGGAACCTAGAGTATGATCAACCATGTGATCGGGAGACGTGTTCAAATATGTCTCAGTTTTCGTACCCTGGTACTCGGGTGCAACATTCCAGACGCTTTACTAACACTCTCCCGACTTGGAGAGTCAGTCCCTTTAACCTCCTGTTTGGCCCAGTTTGCAATTTCTGCGGAAGATGAACAGGAATAGCGAGAACCAATGAGAGACTAGCTGGAGGTGTCTGGACGGGCAAATTTAACTCTCATTTCCCACCAGGAAGAGGAAATAACCAAAGGCTCAGCGTGCCGTGCCGAAACCAGATTAGGGCCTGAAGCCATCCTGCGGTGTTGCGGCCAGCTCACAAGAAAACGAGTTGAAGAAAGGAGCTCAGGGGCACTGTAATTCACAAACCTGCAGAGTTATAAATGACAACTATCGTCCAAAAATATACTGAAGTAAGGCTGCCAAGAGGACTTGAAAGCGGGGCAGAATTGCAGGAAACCGATTTCAGGAGGTAGACTGGAATTGCATTGAAAGCATAGGAAAAGAGGCAGAACGTCCACAATGATGCACTTGGCCAAAAAGGGCGTATGCGTTTTTTCCTGAATATATTCAGGAAAAAACGCATACGCCCTTTTTGGCCAACCAAGCAAGCTTGCAAAGGAAATCTGCACTACAATGAAGTCTCACTTCCCCCCGGTCAAAAGGGCCATCTGAAAAAAGTGTAAAATCCAGAAAGGCAGGACAGGCCATGGAGAACTGGGAGCCTTGTTATGCTGATGGGCGGGATGTAAATTGCCAACAGACACTCGGGAGAAGTGTATGGTGTTTCCTGAAACATCTAAAAAACAAAGCAACAGAGCCTAGGGCACTTCCACTTATGGTCCTATAGCTTAGGGAAATTAAAATCAAAAAGACACAGCCACCCCAATGTTTGGGACGCCTCTGTTTACAAGAACCTCGTTTACCGTACAAGTTCAATATCACAGAAAGTGAAAAATGGATAAAGAACTTGTGGTACTTACGTACAATGCAGTATCACTCAGCAGTGAAATCTATGTCATCAGGCCCGTAGCAGCACAATGAGTGGATTCAGGTACGATGATTCTAACTGAAATAAGTCACACAGAAAAAGAAACATCATACAATATCAGTAATACACGGAATGTAAACTTGGCTACACAGGAACTGAATTACAGAACAGAACAGGGTCTCAAATTTAGAAAACCAACTTATGCTTGTTTAAGGGTAAAGGTGAGTTGGGGTGCTGCATAAAACCAGAGATTGAAATGAGCACAGATAAAGTTCCTTAAGCCAAATATGGAATAGACAAGAGCTACTCCTTGCTCAACGAAATGGACTCAACACCGCATATTAAACGCCTAAGAATGTACCTGACTCTTAAGTATCTTAAAACCTATGGATTGCTATGTCTCCGAAAGAGAATCAAGCATGTGTACAGGGACATAAACGCAGCAGTGATAGGATTGGAGAGGTTCGGTGAGCAAATGAAGACCCTTTGAAGTCATATTGCATGGTACCCATTCCACGGGTTTCAACTACCCAGGTTTAAGGTATTCTTCCTTCAGCTAAAACATGCATGTGGAACCTAGAGTATGATCAACCATGTGATCGGGAGACGTGTTCAAATATGTCTCAGTTTTCGTACCCTGGTACTCGGGTGCAACATTCCAGACGCTTTACTAACACTCTCCCGACTTGGAGAGTCAGTCCCTTTAACCTCCTGTTTGGCCCAGTTTGCAATTTCTGCGGAAGATGAACAGGAATAGCGAGAACCAATGAGAGACTAGCTGGAGGTGTCTGGACGGGCAAATTTAACTCCCATTTCCCACAAGGAAGAGGAAATAACCAAAGGCTCAGCGTGCCGTGCCGGAACCAGATTAGGGCCTGAAGCCATCCTGCGGTGTTGCGGCCAGCTCACAAGAAAACGAGTTGAAGAAAGGAGCTCAGGGGCACTGTAATTCACAAACCTGCAGAGTTATAAATGACAACTATCGTCCAAAAATATACTGAAGTAAGGCTGCCAAGAGGACTTGAAAGCGGGGCAGAATTGCAGGAAACCGATTTCAGGAGGTAGACTGGAATTGCATTGAAAGCATAGGAAAAGAGGCAGAACGTCCACAATGATGCACTTGGCCAAAAAGGGCGTATGCGTTTTTTCCTGAATATATTCAGGAAAAAACGCATACGCCCTTTTTGGCCAACAAAGCAAGCTTGCAAAGGAAATCTGCACTACAATGAAGTCTCACTTCCCCCCGGTCAAAAGGGCCATCTGAAAAAAGTGTAAAATCCAGAAAGGCAGGACAGGCCATGGAGAACTGGGAGCCTTGTTATGCTGATGGGCGGGATGTAAACTGCCAACAGACACTCGGGAGAAGTGTATGGTGTTTCCTGAAACATCTAAAAAACAAAGCAACAGAGCCTAGGGCACTTCCACTTATGGTCCTATAGCTTAGGGAAATTAAAATAAAAAAGATACAGCCACCCCAATGTTTGGGACGCCTCTGTTTACAAGAACCTCGTTTACCGTACAAGTTCAATATCACAGAAAGTGAAAAATGGATAAAGAACTTGTGGTACTTACGTACAATGCAGTATCACTCAGCAGTGAAATCTATGTCATCAGGCCCGTAGCAGCACAATGAGTGGATTCAGGTACGATGATTCTAACTGAAATAAGTCACACAGAAAAAGAAACATCATACGATATCAGTAATACACGGAATGTCAACTTGGCTACACAGGAACTGAATTACAGAACAGAACAGGGTCTCAAATTTAGAAAACCAACTTATGCTTGTTTAAGGGTAAAGGTGAGTTGGGGTGCTGCATAAAACCAGAGATTGAAATGAGCACAGATAAAGTTCCTTAAGCCAAATATGGAATAGACAAGAGCTACTCCTTGCTCAACGAAATGGACTCAACACCGCATATTAAACGCCTAAGAATGTACCTGACTCTTAAGTATCTTAAAACCTATGGATTGCTATGTCTCCGAAAGAGAATCAAGCATGTGTACAGGGACATAAACGCAGCAGTGATAGGATTGGAGAGGTTCGGTGAGCAAATGAAGAGCCTTTGAAGTCATATTGCATGGTACCCATTCCACGGGTTTCAACTACCCAGGTTTAAGGTATTCTTCTTTCAGCTAAAACATGCATGTGGAACCTAGAGTATGATCAACCATGTGATCGGGAGACGTGTTCAAATATGTCTCAGTTTTCGTACCCTGGTACTCGGGTGCAACATTCCAGACGCTTTACTAACACTCTCCCGACTTGGAGAGTCAGTCCCTTTAACCTCCTGTTTGGCCCAGTTTGCAATTTCTGCGGAAGATGAACAGGAATAGCGAGAACCAATGAGAGACTAGCTGGAGGTGTCTGGACGGGCAAATTTAACTCCCATTTCCCACCAGGAAGAGGAAAGAACCAAAGGCTCAGCGTGCCGTGCCGGAACCAGATTAGGGCCTGAAGCCATCCTGCGGTGTTGCGGCCAGCTCACAAGAAAGCGAGTTGAAGAAAGGAGCTCAGGGGCACTGTAATTCACAAACCTGCAGAGTTATAAATGACAACTATCGTCCAAAAATATACTGAAGTAAGGCTGCCAAGAGGACTTGAAAGCGGGGCAGAATTGCAGGAAACCGATTTCAGGAGGTAGACTGGAATTGCATTGAAAGCATAGGAAAAGAGGCAGAACGTCCACAATGATGCACTTGGCCAAAAAGGGCGTATGCGTTTTTTCCTGAATATATTCAGGAAAAAACGCATACGCCCTTTTTGGCCAACCAAGCAAGCTTGCAAAGGAAATCTGCACTACAATGAAGTCTCACTTCCCCCCGGTCAAAAGGGCCATCTGAAAAAAGTGTAAAATCCAGAAAGGCAGGACAGGCCATGGAGAACTGGGAGCCTTGTTATGCTGATGGGCGGGATGTAAACTGCCAACAGACACTCGGGAGAAGTGTATGGTGTTTCCTGAAACATCTAAAAAACAAAGCAACAGAGCCTAGGGCACTTCCACTTATGGTCCTATAGCTTAGGGAAATTAAAATCAAAAAGACACAGCCACCCCAATGTTTGGGACGCCTCTGTTTACAAGAACCTCGTTTACCGTACAAGTTCAATATCACAGAAAGTGAAAAATGGATAAAGAACTTGTGGTACTTACGTACAATGCAGTATCACTCAGCAGTGAAATCTATGTCATCAGGCCCGTAGCAGCACAATGAGTGGATTCAGGTACGATGATTCTAACTGAAATAAGTCACACAGAAAAAGAAACATCATAAGATATCAGTAATACACGGAATGTCAACTTGGCTACACAGGAACTGAATTACAGAACAGAACAGGGTCTCAAATTTAGAAAACCAACTTATGCTTGTTTAAGGGTAAAGGTGAGTTGGGGTGCTGCATAAAACCAGAGATTGAAATGAGCACAGATAAAGTTCCTTAAGCCAAATATGGAATAGACAAGAGCTACTCCTTGCTCAACGAAATGGACTCAACACCGCATATTAAACGCCTAAGAATGTACCTGACTCTTAAGTATCTTAAAACCTATGGATTGCTATGTCTCCGAAAGAGAATCAAGCATGTGTACAGGGACATAAACGCAGCAGTGATAGGATTGGAGAGGTTCGGTGAGCAAATGAAGACCCTTTGAAGTCATATTGCATGGTACCCATTCCACGGGTTTCAACTACCCAGGTTTAAGGTATTCTTCCTTCAGCTAAAACATGCATGTGGAACCTAGAGTATGATCAACCATGTGATCGGGAGATGTGTTCAAATATGTCTCAGTTTTCGTACCCTGGTACTCGGGTGCAACATTCCAGACGCTTTACTAACACTCTCCCGACTTGGAGAGTCAGTCCCTTTAACCTCCTGTTTGGCCCAGTTTGCAATTTCTGCGGAAGATGAACAGGAATAGCGAGAACCAATGAGAGACTAGCTGGAGGTGTCTGGACGGGCAAATTTAACTCTCATTTCCCACCAGGAAGAGGAAAGAACCAAAGGCTCAGTGTGCCGTGCCGGAACCAGATTAGGGCCTGAAGCCATCCTGCGGTGTTGCGGCCAGCTCACAAGAAAGCGAGTTGAAGAAAGGAGCTCAGGGGCACTGTAATTCACAAACCTGCAGAGTTATAAATGACAACTATCGTCCAAAAATATACTGAAGTAAGGCTGCCAAGAGGACTTGAAAGCGGGGCAGAATTGCAGGAAACCGATTTCAGGAGGTAGACTGGAATTGCATTGAAAGCATAGGAAAAGAGGCAGAACGTCCACAATGATGCACTTGGCCAAAAAGGGCGTATGCGTTTTTTCCTGAATATATTCAGGAAAGAACGCATACCCCCTTTTTGGCCATCCAAGCAAACTTGCAAAGGAAATCTGCACTACAATGAAGTCTCACTTCCCCCCGGTCAAAAGGGCCATCTGAAAAATGTGTAAAATCCAGAAAGGCAGGACAGGCCATGGAGAACTGGGAGCCTTGTTATGCTGATGGGCGGGATGTAAACTGCCAACAGACACTAGGGAGAAGTGTATGGTGTTTCCTGAAACATCTAAAAAACAAAGCAACAGAGCCTAGGGCACTTCCACTTATGGTCCTATAGCTTAGGGAAATTAAAATCAAAAAGACACAGCCACCCCAATGTTTGGGACGCCTCTGTTTACAAGAACCTCGTTTACCGTACAAGTTCAATATCACAGAAAGTGAAAAATGGATAAAGAACTTGTGGTACTTACGTACAATGCAGTATCACTCAGCAGTGAAATCTATGTCATCAGGCCCGTAGCAGCACAATGAGTGGATTCAGGTACGATGATTCTAACTGAAATAAGTCACACAGAAAAAGAAACATCATAAGATATCAGTAATACACGGAATGTAAACTTGGCTACACAGGAACTGAATTACAGAACAGAACAGGGTTTCAAATTTAGAAAACCAACTTATGCTTCTTTAAGGGTAAAGGTGAGTTGGGGTGCTGCATAAAACCAGAGATTGAAATGAGCACAGATAAAGTTCCTTAAGCCAAATATGGAATAGACAAGAGCTACTCCTTGCTCAACGAAATGGACTCAACACCGCATATTAAACGCCTAAGAATGTACCTGACTCTTAAGTATCTTAAAACCTATGGATTGCTATGTCTCCGAAAGAGAATCAAGCATGTGTACAGGGACATAAACGCAGCAGTGATAGGATTGGAGAGGTTCGGTGAGCAAATGAAGACCCTTTGAAGTCATATTGCATGGTACCCATTCCACGGGTTTCAACTACCCAGGTTTAAGGTATTCTTCCTTCAGCTAAAACATGCATGTGGAACCTAGAGTATGATCAACCATGTGATCGGGAGACGTGTTCAAATATGTCTCAGTTTTCGTACCCTGGTACTCGGGTGCAACATTCCAGACGCTTTACTAACACTCTCCCGACTTGGAGAGTCAGTCCCTTTAACCTCCTGTTTGGCCCAGTTTGCAATTTCTGCGGAAGATGAACAGGAATAGCGAGAACCAATGAGAGACTAGCTGGAGGTGTCTGGACGGGCAAATTTAACTCCCATTTCCCACCAGGAAGAGGAAATAACCAAAGGCTCAGCGTGCCGTGCCGGAACCAGATTAGGGCCTGAAGCCATCCTGCGGTGTTGCGGCCAGCTCACAAGAAAACGAGTTGAAGAAAGGAGCTCAGGGGCACTGTAATTCACAAACCTGCAGAGTTATAAATGACAACTATCGTCCAAAAATATACTGAAGTAAGGCTGCCAAGAGGACTTGAAAGCGGGGCAGAATTGCAGGAAACCGATTTCAGGAGGTAGACTGGAATTGCATTGAAAGCATAGGAAAAGAGGCAGAACGTCCACAATGATGCACTTGGCCAAAAAGGGCGTATGCGTTTTTTCCTGAATATATTCAGGAAAGAACGCATACGCCCTTTTTGGCCAACCAAGCAAGCTTGCAAAGGAAATCTGCACTACAATGAAGTCTCACTTCCCCCCGGTCAAAAGGGCCATCTGAAAAAAGTGTAAAATCCAGAAAGGCAGGACAGGCCATGGAGAACTGGGAGCCTTGTTATGCTGATGGGCGGGATGTAAACTGCCAACAGACACTCGGGAGAAGTGTATGGTGTTTCCTGAAACATCTAAAAAACAAAGCAACAGAGCCTAGGGCACTTCCACTTATGGTCCTATAGCTTAGGGAAATTAAAATCAAAAAGACACAGCCACCCCAATGTTTGGGACGCCTCTGTTTACAAGAACCTCGTTTACCGTACAAGTTCAATATCACAGAAAGTGAAAAATGGATAAAGAACTTGTGGTACTTACGTACAATGCAGTATCACTCAGCAGTGAAATCTATGTCATCAGGCCCGTAGCAGCACAATGAGTGGATTCAGGTACGATGATTCTAACTGAAATAAGTCACACAGAAAAAGAAACATCATACGATATCAGTAATACACGGAATGTCAACTTGGCTACACAGGAACTGAATTACAGAACAGAACAGGGTCTCAAATTTAGAAAACCAACTTATGCTTGTTTAAGGGTAAAGGTGAGTTGGGGTGCTGCATAAAACCAGAGATTGAAATGGGCACAGATAAAGTTCCTTAAGCCAAATATGGAATAGACAAGAGCTACTCCTTGCTCAACGAAATGGACTCAACACCGCATATTAAACGCCTAAGAATGTACCTGACTCTTAAGTATCTTAAAACCTATGGATTGCTATGTCTCCGAAAGAGAATCAAGCATGTGTACAGGGACATAAACGCAGCAGTGATAGGATTGGAGAGGTTCGGTGAGCAAATGAAGAGCCTTTGAAGTCATATTGCATGGTACCCATTCCACGGGTTTCAACTACCCAGGTTTAAGGTATTCTTCCTTCAGCTAAAACATGCATGTGGAACCTAGAGTATGATCAACCATGTGATCGGGAGACGTGTTCAAATATGTCTCAGTTTTCGTACCCTGGTACTCGGGTGCAACATTCCAGACGCTTTACTAACACTCTCCCCACTTGGAGAGTCAGTCCCTTTAACCTCCTGTTTGGCCCAGTTTGCAATTTCTGCGGAAGATGAACAGGAATAGCGAGAACCAATGAGAGACTAGCTGGAGGTGTCTGGACGGGCAAATTTAACTCTCATTTCCCACCAGGAAGAGGAAATAACCAAAGGCTCAGCGTGCCGTGCCGGAACCAGATTAGGGCCTGAAGCCATCCTGCGGTGTTGCGGCCAGCTCACAAGAAAACGAGTTGAAGAAAGGAGCTCAGGGGCACTGTAATTCACAAACCTGCAGAGTTATAAATGACAACTATCGTCCAAAAATATACTGAAGTAAGGCTGCCAAGAGGACTTGAAAGCGGGGCAGAATTGCAGGAAACCGATTTCAGGAGGTAGACTGGAATTGCATTGAAAGCACAGGAAAAGAGGCAGAACGTCCACAATGATGCACTTGGCCAAAAAGGGCGTATGCGTTTTTTCCTGAATATATTCAGGAAAGAACGCATACGCCCTTTTTGGCCAACCAAGCAAGCTTGCAAAGGAAATCTGCACTACAATGAAGTCTCACTTCCCCCCGGTCAAAAGGGCCATCTGAAAAAAGTGTAAAATCCAGAAAGGCAGGACAGGCCATGGAGAACTGGGAGCCTTGTTATGCTGATGGGCGGGATGTAAACTGCCAACAGACACTCGGGAGAAGTGTATGGTGTTTCCTGAAACATCTAAAAAACAAAGCAACAGAGCCTAGGGCACTTCCACTTATGGTCCTATAGCTTAGGGAAATTAAAATCAAAAAGACACAGCCACCCCAATGTTTGGGACGCCTCTGTTTACAAGAACCTCGTTTACCGTACAAGTTCAATATCACAGAAAGAGAAAAATGGATAAAGAACTTGTGGTACTTACGTACAATGCAGTATCACTCAGCAGTGAAATCTATGTCATCAGGACCGTAGCAGCACAATGAGTGGATTCAGGTACGATGATTCTAACTGAAATAAGTCACACAGAAAAAGAAACATCATAAGATATCAGTAATACACGGAATGTCAACTTGGCTACACAGGAACTGAATTACAGAACAGAACAGGGTCTCAAATTTAGAAAACCAACTTATGCTTGTTTAAGGGTAAAGGTGAGTTGGGGTGCTGCATAAAACCAGAGATTGAAATGAGCACAGATAAAGTTCCTTAAGCCAAATATGGAATAGACAAGAGCTACTCCTTGCTCAACGAAATGGACTCAACACCGCATATTAAACGCCTAAGAATGTACCTGACTCTTAAGTATCTTAAAACCTATGGATTGCTATGTCTCCGAAAGAGAATCAAGCATGTGTACAGGGACATAAACGCAGCAGTGATAGGATTGGAGAGGTTCGGTGAGCAAATGAAGACCCTTTGAAGTCATATTGCATGGTACCCATTCCACGGGTTTCAACTACCCAGGTTTAAGGTATTCTTCTTTCAGCTAAAACATGCATGTGGAACCTAGAGTATGATCAACCATGTGATCGGGAGACGTGTTCAAATATGTCTCAGTTTTCGTACCCTGGTACTCGGGTGCAACATTCCAGACGCTTTACTAACACTCTCCCGACTTGGAGAGTCAGTCCCTTTAACCTCCTGTTTGGCCCAGTTTGCAATTTCTGCGGAAGATGAACAGGAATAGCGAGAACCAATGAGAGACTAGCTGGAGGTGTCTGGACGGGCAAATTTAACTCCCATTTCCCACCAGGAAGAGGAAAGAACCAAAGGCTCAGCGTGCCGTGCCGGAACCAGATTAGGGCCTGAAGCCATCCTGCGGTGTTGCGGCCAGCTCACAAGAAAGCGAGTTGAAGAAAGGAGCTCAGGGGCACTGTAATTCACAAACCTGCAGAGTTATAAATGACAACTATCGTCCAAAAATATACTGAAGTAAGGCTGCCAAGAGGACTTGAAAGCGGGGCAGAATTGCAGGAAACCGATTTCAGGAGGTAGACTGGAATTGCATTGAAAGCATAGGAAAAGAGGCAGAACGTCCACAATGATGCACTTGGCCAAAAAGGGCGTATGCGTTTTTTCCTGAATATATTCAGGAAAAAACGCATACGCCCTTTTTGGCCAACCAAGCAAGCTTGCAAAGGAAATCTGCACTACAATGAAGTCTCACTTCCCCCCGGTCAAAAGGGCCATCTGAAAAAAGTGTAAAATCCAGAAAGGCAGGACAGGCCATGGAGAACTGGGAGCCTTGTTATGCTGATGGGCGGGATGTAAACTGCCAACAGACACTCGGGAGAAGTGTATGGTGTTTCCTGAAACATCTAAAAAACAAAGCAACAGAGCCTAGGGCACTTCCACTTATGGTCCTATAGCTTAGGGAAATTAAAATCAAAAAGATACAGCCACCCCAATGTTTGGGACGCCTCTGTTTACAAGAACCTCGTTTACCGTACAAGTTCAATATCACAGAAAGTGAAAAATGGATAAAGAACTTGTGGTACTTACGTACAATGCAGTATCACTCAGCAGTGAAATCTATGTCATCAGGCCCGTAGCAGCACAATGAGTGGATTCAGGTACGATGATTCTAACTGAAATAAGTCACACAGAAAAAGAAACATCATAAGATATCAGTAATACACGGAATGTAAACTTGGCTACACAGGAACTGAATTACAGAACAGAACAGGGTCTCAAATTTAGAAAACCAACTTATGCTTGTTTAAGGGGAAAGGTGAGTTGGGGTGCTGCATAAAACCAGAGATTGAAATGAGCACAGATAAAGTTCCTTAAGCCAAATATGGAATAGACAAGAGCTACTCCTTGCTCAACGAAATGGACTCAACACCGCATATTAAACGCCTAAGAATGTACCTGACTCTTAAGTATCTTAAAACCTATGGATTGCTATGTCTCCGAAAGAGAATCAAGCATGTGTACAGGGACATAAACGCAGCAGTGATAGGATTGGAGAGGTTCGGTGAGCAAATGAAGACCCTTTGAAGTCATATTGCATGGTACCCATTCCACGGGTTTCAACTACCCAGGTTTAAGGTATTCTTCCTTCAGCTAAAACATGCATGTGGAACCTAGAGTATGATCAACCATGTGATCGGGAGACGTGTTCAAATATGTCTCAGTTTTTGTACCCTGGTACTCGGGTGCAACATTCCAGACGCTTTACTAACACTCTCCCGACTTGGAGAGTCAGTCCCTTTAACCTCCTGTTTGGCCCAGTTTGCAATTTCTGCGGAAGATGAACAGGAATAGTGAGAACCAATGAGAGACTAGCTGGAGGTGTCTGGACGGGCAAATTTAACTCTCATTTCCCACCAGGAAGAGGAAATAACCAAAGGCTCAGCGTGCCGTGCCGGAACCAGATTAGGGCCTGAAGCCATCCTGCGGTGTTGCGGCCAGCTCACAAGAAAACGAGTTGAAGAAAGGAGCTCAGGGGCACTGTAATTCACAAACCTGCAGAGTTATAAATGACAGCTATCGTCCAAAAATATACTGAAGTAAGGCTGCCAAGAGGACTTGAAAGCGGGGCAGAATTGCAGGAAACCGATTTCAGGAGGTAGACTGGAATTGCATTGAAAGCATAGGAAAAGAGGCAGAACGTCCACAATGATGCACTTGGCCAAAAAGGGCGTATGTGTTTTTTCCTGAATATATTCAGGAAAAAACGCATACGCCCTTTTTGGCCAACCAAGCAAGCTTGCAAAGGAAATCTGCACTACAATGAAGTCTCACTTCCCGCCGGTCAAAAGGGCCATCTGAAAAAAGTGTAAAATCCAGAAAGGCAGGACAGGCCATGGAGAACTGGGAGCCTTGTTATGCTGATGGGCGGGATGTAAACTGCCAACAGACACTCGGGAGAAGTGTATGGTGTTTCCTGAAACATCTAAAAAACAAAGCAACAGAGCCTAGGGCACTTCCACTTATGGTCCTATAGCTTAGGGAAATTAAAATCAAAAAGACACAGCCACCCCAATGTTTGGGACGCCTCTGTTTACAAGAACCTCGTTTACCGTACAAGTTCAATATCACAGAAAGTGAAAAATGGATAAAGAACTTGTGGTACTTACGTACAATGCAGTATCACTCAGCAGTGAAATCTATGTCATCAGGCCCGTAGCAGCACAATGAGTGGATTCAGGTACGATGATTCTAACTGAAATAAGTCACACAGAAAAAGAAACATCATAAGATATCAGTAATACACGGAATGTCAACTTGGCTACACAGGAACTGAATTACAGAACAGAACAGGGTCTCAAATTTAGAAAACCAACTTATGCTTGTTTAAGGGTAAAGGTGAGTTGGGGTGCTGCATAAAACCAGAGATTGAAATGAGCACAGATAAAGTTCCTTAAGCCAAATATGGAATAGACAAGAGCTACTCCTTGCTCAACGAAATGGACTCAACACCGCATATTAAACACCTAAGAATGTACCTGACTCTTAAGTATCTTAAAACCTATGGATTGCTATGTCTCCGAAAGAGAATCAAGCATGTGTACAGGGACATAAACGCAGCAGTGATAGGATTGGAGAGGTTCGGTGAGCAAATGAAGAGCCTTTGAAGTCATATTGCATGGTACCCATTCCACGGGTTTCAACTACCCAGGTTTAAGGTATTCTTCCTTCAGCTAAAACATGCATGTGGAACCTAGAGTATGATCAACCATGTGATCGGGAGACGTGTTCAAATATGTCTCAGTTTTCGTACCCTGGTACTCGGGTGCAACATTCCAGACGCTTTACTAACACTCTCCCCACTTGGAGAGTCAGTCCCTTTAACCTCCTGTTTGGCCCAGTTTGCAATTTCTGCGGAAGATGAACAGGAATAGCGAGAACCAATGAGAGACTAGCTGGAGGTGTCTGGACGGGCAAATTTAACTCTCATTTCCCACCAGGAAGAGGAAATAACCAAAGGCTCAGCGTGCCGTGCCGGAACCAGATTAGGGCCTGAAGCCATCCTGCGGTGTTGCGGCCAGCTCACAAGAAAACGAGTTGAAGAAAGGAGCTCAGGGGCACTGTAATTCACAAACCTGCAGAGTTATAAATGACAACTATCGTCCAAAAATATACTGAAGTAAGGCTGCCAAGAGGACTTGAAAGCGGGGCAGAATTGCAGGAAACCGATTTCAGGAGGTAGACTGGAATTGCATTGAAAGCACAGGAAAAGAGGCAGAACGTCCACAATGATGCACTTGGCCAAAAAGGGCGTATGCGTTTTTTCCTGAATATATTCAGGAAAGAACGCATACGCCCTTTTTGGCCAACCAAGCAAGCTTGCAAAGGAAATCTGCACTACAATGAAGTCTCACTTCCCCCCGGTCAAAAGGGCCATCTGAAAAAAGTGTAAAATCCAGAAAGGCAGGACAGGCCATGGAGAACTGGGAGCCTTGTTATGCTGATGGGCGGGATGTAAACTGCCAACAGACACTCGGGAGAAGTGTATGGTGTTTCCTGAAACATCTAAAAAACAAAGCAACAGAGCCTAGGGCACTTCCACTTATGGTCCTATAGCTTAGGGAAATTAAAATCAAAAAGACACAGCCACCCCAATGTTTGGGACGCCTCTGTTTACAAGAACCTCGTTTACCGTACAAGTTCAATATCACAGAAAGAGAAAAATGGATAAAGAACTTGTGGTACTTACGTACAATGCAGTATCACTCAGCAGTGAAATCTATGTCATCAGGACCGTAGCAGCACAATGAGTGGATTCAGGTACGATGATTCTAACTGAAATAAGTCACACAGAAAAAGAAACATCATAAGATATCAGTAATACACGGAATGTCAACTTGGCTACACAGGAACTGAATTACAGAACAGAACAGGGTCTCAAATTTAGAAAACCAACTTATGCTTGTTTAAGGGTAAAGGTGAGTTGGGGTGCTGCATAAAACCAGAGATTGAAATGAGCACAGATAAAGTTCCTTAAGCCAAATATGGAATAGACAAGAGCTACTCCTTGCTCAACGAAATGGACTCAACACCGCATATTAAACGCCTAAGAATGTACCTGACTCTTAAGTATCTTAAAACCTATGGATTGCTATGTCTCCGAAAGAGAATCAAGCATGTGTACAGGGACATAAACGCAGCAGTGATAGGATTGGAGAGGTTCGGTGAGCAAATGAAGACCCTTTGAAGTCATATTGCATGGTACCCATTCCACGGGTTTCAACTACCCAGGTTTAAGGTATTCTTCTTTCAGCTAAAACATGCATGTGGAACCTAGAGTATGATCAACCATGTGATCGGGAGACGTGTTCAAATATGTCTCAGTTTTCGTACCCTGGTACTCGGGTGCAACATTCCAGACGCTTTACTAACACTCTCCCGACTTGGAGAGTCAGTCCCTTTAACCTCCTGTTTGGCCCAGTTTGCAATTTCTGCGGAAGATGAACAGGAATAGCGAGAACCAATGAGAGACTAGCTGGAGGTGTCTGGACGGGCAAATTTAACTCCCATTTCCCACCAGGAAGAGGAAAGAACCAAAGGCTCAGCGTGCCGTGCCGGAACCAGATTAGGGCCTGAAGCCATCCTGCGGTGTTGCGGCCAGCTCACAAGAAAGCGAGTTGAAGAAAGGAGCTCAGGGGCACTGTAATTCACAAACCTGCAGAGTTATAAATGACAACTATCGTCCAAAAATATACTGAAGTAAGGCTGCCAAGAGGACTTGAAAGCGGGGCAGAATTGCAGGAAACCGATTTCAGGAGGTAGACTGGAATTGCATTGAAAGCATAGGAAAAGAGGCAGAACGTCCACAATGATGCACTTGGCCAAAAAGGGCGTATGCGTTTTTTCCTGAATATATTCAGGAAAAAACGCATACGCCCTTTTTGGCCAACCAAGCAAGCTTGCAAAGGAAATCTGCACTACAATGAAGTCTCACTTCCCCCCGGTCAAAAGGGCCATCTGAAAAAAGTGTAAAATCCAGAAAGGCAGGACAGGCCATGGAGAACTGGGAGCCTTGTTATGCTGATGGGCGGGATGTAAACTGCCAACAGACACTCGGGAGAAGTGTATGGTGTTTCCTGAAACATCTAAAAAACAAAGCAACAGAGCCTAGGGCACTTCCACTTATGGTCCTATAGCTTAGGGAAATTAAAATCAAAAAGATACAGCCACCCCAATGTTTGGGACGCCTCTGTTTACAAGAACCTCGTTTACCGTACAAGTTCAATATCACAGAAAGTGAAAAATGGATAAAGAACTTGTGGTACTTACGTACAATGCAGTATCACTCAGCAGTGAAATCTATGTCATCAGGCCCGTAGCAGCACAATGAGTGGATTCAGGTACGATGATTCTAACTGAAATAAGTCACACAGAAAAAGAAACATCATAAGATATCAGTAATACACGGAATGTAAACTTGGCTACACAGGAACTGAATTACAGAACAGAACAGGGTCTCAAATTTAGAAAACCAACTTATGCTTGTTTAAGGGTAAAGGTGAGTTGGGGTGCTGCATAAAACCAGAGATTGAAATGAGCACAGATAAAGTTCCTTAAGCCAAATATGGAATAGACAAGAGCTACTCCTTGCTCAACGAAATGGACTCAACACCGCATATTAAACGCCTAAGAATGTACCTGACTCTTAAGTATCTTAAAACCTATGGATTGCTATGTCTCCGAAAGAGAATCAAGCATGTGTACAGGGACATAAACGCAGCAGTGATAGGATTGGAGAGGTTCGGTGAGCAAATGAAGACCCTTTGAAGTCATATTGCATGGTACCCATTCCACGGGTTTCAACTACCCAGGTTTAAGGTATTCTTCCTTCAGCTAAAACATGCATGTGGAACCTAGAGTATGATCAACCATGTGATCGGGAGACGTGTTCAAATATGTCTCAGTTTTTGTACCCTGGTACTCGGGTGCAACATTCCAGACGCTTTACTAACACTCTCCCGACTTGGAGAGTCAGTCCCTTTAACCTCCTGTTTGGCCCAGTTTGCAATTTCTGCGGAAGATGAACAGGAATAGTGAGAACCAATGAGAGACTAGCTGGAGGTGTCTGGACGGGCAAATTTAACTCTCATTTCCCACCAGGAAGAGGAAATAACCAAAGGCTCAGCGTGCCGTGCCGGAACCAGATTAGGGCCTGAAGCCATCCTGCGGTGTTGCGGCCAGCTCACAAGAAAACGAGTTGAAGAAAGGAGCTCAGGGGCACTGTAATTCACAAACCTGCAGAGTTATAAATGACAGCTATCGTCCAAAAATATACTGAAGTAAGGCTGCCAAGAGGACTTGAAAGCGGGGCAGAATTGCAGGAAACCGATTTCAGGAGGTAGACTGGAATTGCATTGAAAGCATAGGAAAAGAGGCAGAACGTCCACAATGATGCACTTGGCCAAAAAGGGCGTATGTGTTTTTTCCTGAATATATTCAGGAAAAAACGCATACGCCCTTTTTGGCCAACCAAGCAAGCTTGCAAAGGAAATCTGCACTACAATGAAGTCTCACTTCCCGCCGGTCAAAAGGGCCATCTGAAAAAAGTGTAAAATCCAGAAAGGCAGGACAGGCCATGGAGAACTGGGAGCCTTGTTATGCTGATGGGCGGGATGTAAACTGCCAACAGACACTCGGGAGAAGTGTATGGTGTTTCCTGAAACATCTAAAAAACAAAGCAACAGAGCCTAGGGCACTTCCACTTATGGTCCTATAGCTTAGGGAAATTAAAATCAAAAAGACACAGCCACCCCAATGTTTGGGACGCCTCTGTTTACAAGAACCTCGTTTACCGTACAAGTTCAATATCACAGAAAGTGAAAAATGGATAAAGAACTTGTGGTACTTACGTACAATGCAGTATCACTCAGCAGTGAAATCTATGTCATCAGGCCCGTAGCAGCACAATGAGTGGATTCAGGTACGATGATTCTAACTGAAATAAGTCACACAGAAAAAGAAACATCATAAGATATCAGTAATACACGGAATGTCAACTTGGCTACACAGGAACTGAATTACAGAACAGAACAGGGTCTCAAATTTAGAAAACCAACTTATGCTTGTTTAAGGGTAAAGGTGAGTTGGGGTGCTGCATAAAACCAGAGATTGAAATGAGCACAGATAAAGTTCCTTAAGCCAAATATGGAATAGACAAGAGCTACTCCTTGCTCAACGAAATGGACTCAACACCGCATATTAAACACCTAAGAATGTACCTGACTCTTAAGTATCTTAAAACCTATGGATTGCTATGTCTCCGAAAGAGAATCAAGCATGTGTACAGGGACATAAACGCAGCAGTGATAGGATTGGAGAGGTTCGGTGAGCAAATGAAGAGCCTTTGAAGTCATATTGCATGGTACCCATTCCACGGGTTTCAACTACCCAGGTTTAAGGTATTCTTCCTTCAGCTAAAACATGCATGTGGAACCTAGAGTATGATCAACCATGTGATCGGGAGACGTGTTCAAATATGTCTCAGTTTTCGTACCCTGGTACTCGGGTGCAACATTCCAGACGCTTTACTAACACTCTCCCGACTTGGAGAGTCAGTCCCTTTAACCTCCTGTTTGGCCCAGTTTGCAATTTCTGCGGAAGATGAACAGGAATAGCGAGAACCAATGAGAGACTAGCTGGAGGTGTCTGGACGGGCAAATTTAACTCCCATTACCCACCAGGAAGAGGAAAGAACCAAAGGCTCAGTGTGCCGTGCCGGAACCAGATTAGGGCCTGAAGCCATCCTGCGGTGTTGCGGCCAGCTCACAAGAAAGCGAGTTGAAGAAAGGAGCTCAGGGGCACTGTAATTCACAAACCTGCAGAGTTATAAATGACAACTATCGTCCAAAAATATACTGAAGTAAGGCTGCCAAGAGGACTTGAAAGCGGGGCAGAATTGCAGGAAACCGATTTCAGGAGGTAGACTGGAATTGCATTGAAAGCATAGGAAAAGAGGCAGAACGTCCACAATGATGCACTTGGCCAAAAAGGGCGTATGCGTTTTTTCCTGAATATATTCAGGAAAGAACGCATACGCCCTTTTTGGCCATCCAAGCAAACTTGCAAAGGAAATCTGCACTACAATGAAGTCTCACTTCCCCCCGGTCAAAAGGGCAATCTGAAAAAAGTGTAAAATCCAGAAAGGCAGGACAGGCCATGGAGAACTGGGAGCCTTGTTATGCTGATGGGCGGGATGTAAATTGCCAACAGACACTTGGGAGAAGTGTATGGTGTTTCCTGAAACATCTAAAAAACAAAGCAACAGAGCCTAGGGCACTTCCACTTATGGTCCTATAGCTTAGGGAAATTAAAATCAAAAAGACACAGCCACCCCAATGTTTGGGACGCCTCTGTTTACAAGAACCTCGTTTACCGTACAAGTTCAATATCACAGAAAGTGAAAAATGGATAAAGAACTTGTGGTACTTACGTACAATGCAGTATCACTCAGCAGTGAAATCTATGTCATCAGGCCCGTAGCAGCACAATGAGTGGATTCAGGTACGATGATTCTAACTGAAATAAGTCACACAGAAAAAGAAACATCATAAGATATCAGTAATACACGGAATGTAAACTTGGCTACACAGGAACTGAATTACAGAACAGAACAGGGTCTCAACTTTAGAAAACCAACTTATGCTTGTTTAAGGGTAAAGGTGAGTTGGGGTGCTGCATAAAACCAGAGATTGAAATGAGCACAGATAAAGTTCCTTAAGCCAAATATGGAATAGACAAGAGCTACTCCTTGCTCAACGAAATGGACTCAACACCGCATATTAAACGCCTAAGAATGTACCTGACTCTTAAGTATCTTAAAACCTATGGATTGCTATGTCTCCGAAAGAGAATCAAGCATGTGTACAGGGACATAAACGCAGCAGTGATAGGATTGGAGAGGTTCGGTGAGCAAATGAAGACCCTTTGAAGTCATATTGCATGGTACCCATTCCACGGGTCTCAACTCTCCAGGTTTAAGGTATTCTTCCTTCAGCTAAAACATGCATGTGTAACCTAGAGTATGATCAACCATGTGATCGGGAGACGTGTTCAAATATGTCTCAGTTTTCGTACCCTGGTACTCGGGTGCAACATTCCAGACGCTTTACTAACACTCTCCCGACTTGGAGAGTCAGTCCCTTTAACCTCCTGTTTGGCCCAGTTTGCAATTTCTGCGGAAGATGAACAGGAATAGCGAGAACCAATGAGAGACTAGCTGGAGGTGTCTGGACGGGCAAATTTAACTCCCATTTCCCACCAGGAAGAGGAAAGAACCAAAGGCTCAGTGTGCCGTGCCGGAACCAGATTAGGGCCTGAAGCCATCCTGCGGTGTTGCGGCCAGCTCACAAGAAAGCGAGTTGAAGAAAGGAGCTCAGGGGCACTGTAATTCACAAACCTGCAGAGTTATAAATGACAACTATCGTCCAAAAATATACTGAAGTAAGGCTGCCAAGAGGACTTGAAAGCGGGGCAGAATTGCAGGAAACCGATTTCAGGAGGTAGACTGGAATTGCATTGAAAGCATAGGAAAAGAGGCAGAACGTCCACAATGATGCACTTGGCCAAAAAGGGCGTATGCGTTTTTTCCTGAATATATTCAGGAAAGAACGCATACGCCCTTTTTGGCCATCCAAGCAAACTTGCAAAGGAAATCTGCACTACAATGAAGTCTCACTTCCCCCCGGTCAAAAGGGCCATCTGAAAAAAGTGTAAAATCCAGAAAGGCAGGACAGGCCATGGAGAACTGGGAGCCTTGTTATGCTGATGGGCGGGATGTAAATTGCCAACAGACACTTGGGAGAAGTGTATGGTGTTTCCTGAAACATCTAAAAAACAAAGCAACAGAGCCTAGGGCACTTCCACTTATGGTCCTATAGCTTAGGGAAATTAAAATCAAAAAGACACAGCCACCCCAATGTTTGGGACGCCTCTGTTTACAAGAACCTCGTTTACCGTACAAGTTCAATATCACAGAAAGTGAAAAATGGATAAAGAACTTGTGGTACTTACGTACAATGCAGTATCACTCAGCAGTGAAATCTATGTCATCAGGCCCGTAGCAGCACAATGAGTGGATTCAGGTACGATGATTCTAACTGAAATAAGTCACACAGAAAAAGAAACATCATAAGATATCAGTAATACACGGAATGTAAACTTGGCTACACAGGAACTGAATTACAGAACAGAACAGGGTCTCAACTTTAGAAAACCAACTTATGCTTGTTTAAGGGTAAAGGTGAGTTGGGGTGCTGCATAAAACCAGAGATTGAAATGAGCACAGATAAAGTTCCTTAAGCCAAATATGGAATAGACAAGAGCTACTCCTTGCTCAACGAAATGGACTCAACACCGCATATTAAACACCTAAGAATGTACCTGACTCTTAAGTATCTTAAAACCTATGGATTGCTATGTCTCCGAAAGAGAATCAAGCATGTGTACAGGGACATAAACGCAGCAGTGATAGGATTGGAGAGGTTCGGTGAGCAAATGAAGAGCCTTTGAAGTCATATTGCATGGTACCCATTCCACGGGTTTCAACTACCCAGGTTTAAGGTATTCTTCCTTCAGCTAAAACATGCATGTGGAACCTAGAGTATGATCAACCATGTGATCGGGAGACGTGTTCAAATATGTCTCAGTTTTCGTACCCTGGTACTCGGGTGCAACATTCCAGACGCTTTACTAACACTCTCCCGACTTGGAGAGTCAGTCCCTTTAACCTCCTGTTTGGCCCAGTTTGCAATTTCTGCGGAAGATGAACAGGAATAGCGAGAACCAATGAGAGACTAGCTGGAGGTGTCTGGACGGGCAAATTTAACTCCCATTACCCACCAGGAAGAGGAAAGAACCAAAGGCTCAGTGTGCCGTGCCGGAACCAGATTAGGGCCTGAAGCCATCCTGCGGTGTTGCGGCCAGCTCACAAGAAAGCGAGTTGAAGAAAGGAGCTCAGGGGCACTGTAATTCACAAACCTGCAGAGTTATAAATGACAACTATCGTCCAAAAATATACTGAAGTAAGGCTGCCAAGAGGACTTGAAAGCGGGGCAGAATTGCAGGAAACCGATTTCAGGAGGTAGACTGGAATTGCATTGAAAGCATAGGAAAAGAGGCAGAACGTCCACAATGATGCACTTGGCCAAAAAGGGCGTATGCGTTTTTTCCTGAATATATTCAGGAAAGAACGCATACGCCCTTTTTGGCCATCCAAGCAAACTTGCAAAGGAAATCTGCACTACAATGAAGTCTCACTTCCCCCCGGTCAAAAGGGCAATCTGAAAAAAGTGTAAAATCCAGAAAGGCAGGACAGGCCATGGAGAACTGGGAGCCTTGTTATGCTGATGGGCGGGATGTAAATTGCCAACAGACACTTGGGAGAAGTGTATGGTGTTTCCTGAAACATCTAAAAAACAAAGCAACAGAGCCTAGGGCACTTCCACTTATGGTCCTATAGCTTAGGGAAATTAAAATCAAAAAGACACAGCCACCCCAATGTTTGGGACGCCTCTGTTTACAAGAACCTCGTTTACCGTACAAGTTCAATATCACAGAAAGTGAAAAATGGATAAAGAACTTGTGGTACTTACGTACAATGCAGTATCACTCAGCAGTGAAATCTATGTCATCAGGCCCGTAGCAGCACAATGAGTGGATTCAGGTACGATGATTCTAACTGAAATAAGTCACACAGAAAAAGAAACATCATAAGATATCAGTAATACACGGAATGTAAACTTGGCTACACAGGAACTGAATTACAGAACAGAACAGGGTCTCAACTTTAGAAAACCAACTTATGCTTGTTTAAGGGTAAAGGTGAGTTGGGGTGCTGCATAAAACCAGAGATTGAAATGAGCACAGATAAAGTTCCTTAAGCCAAATATGGAATAGACAAGAGCTACTCCTTGCTCAACGAAATGGACTCAACACCGCATATTAAACGCCTAAGAATGTACCTGACTCTTAAGTATCTTAAAACCTATGGATTGCTATGTCTCCGAAAGAGAATCAAGCATGTGTACAGGGACATAAACGCAGCAGTGATAGGATTGGAGAGGTTCGGTGAGCAAATGAAGACCCTTTGAAGTCATATTGCATGGTACCCATTCCACGGGTCTCAACTCTCCAGGTTTAAGGTATTCTTCCTTCAGCTAAAACATGCATGTGTAACCTAGAGTATGATCAACCATGTGATCGGGAGACGTGTTCAAATATGTCTCAGTTTTCGTACCCTGGTACTCGGGTGCAACATTCCAGACGCTTTACTAACACTCTCCCGACTTGGAGAGTCAGTCCCTTTAACCTCCTGTTTGGCCCAGTTTGCAATTTCTGCGGAAGATGAACAGGAATAGCGAGAACCAATGAGAGACTAGCTGGAGGTGTCTGGACGGGCAAATTTAACTCCCATTTCCCACCAGGAAGAGGAAAGAACCAAAGGCTCAGTGTGCCGTGCCGGAACCAGATTAGGGCCTGAAGCCATCCTGCGGTGTTGCGGCCAGCTCACAAGAAAGCGAGTTGAAGAAAGGAGCTCAGGGGCACTGTAATTCACAAACCTGCAGAGTTATAAATGACAACTATCGTCCAAAAATATACTGAAGTAAGGCTGCCAAGAGGACTTGAAAGCGGGGCAGAATTGCAGGAAACCGATTTCAGGAGGTAGACTGGAATTGCATTGAAAGCATAGGAAAAGAGGCAGAACGTCCACAATGATGCACTTGGCCAAAAAGGGCGTATGCGTTTTTTCCTGAATATATTCAGGAAAGAACGCATACGCCCTTTTTGGCCATCCAAGCAAACTTGCAAAGGAAATCTGCACTACAATGAAGTCTCACTTCCCCCCGGTCAAAAGGGCCATCTGAAAAAAGTGTAAAATCCAGAAAGGCAGGACAGGCCATGGAGAACTGGGAGCCTTGTTATGCTGATGGGCGGGATGTAAATTGCCAACAGACACTTGGGAGAAGTGTATGGTGTTTCCTGAAACATCTAAAAAACAAAGCAACAGAGCCTAGGGCACTTCCACTTATGGTCCTATAGCTTAGGGAAATTAAAATCAAAAAGACACAGCCACCCCAATGTTTGGGACGCCTCTGTTTACAAGAACCTCGTTTACCGTACAAGTTCAATATCACAGAAAGTGAAAAATGGATAAAGAACTTGTGGTACTTACGTACAATGCAGTATCACTCAGCAGTGAAATCTATGTCATCAGGCCCGTAGCAGCACAATGAGTGGATTCAGGTACGATGATTCTAACTGAAATAAGTCACACAGAAAAAGAAACATCATAAGATATCAGTAATACACGGAATGTAAACTTGGCTACACAGGAACTGAATTACAGAACAGAACAGGGTCTCAACTTTAGAAAACCAACTTATGCTTGTTTAAGGGTAAAGGTGAGTTGGGGTGCTGCATAAAACCAGAGATTGAAATGAGCACAGATAAAGTTCCTTAAGCCAAATATGGAATAGACAAGAGCTACTCCTTGCTCAACGAAATGGACTCAACACCGCATATTAAACGCCTAAGAATGTACCTGACTCTTAAGTATCTTAAAACCTATGGATTGCTATGTCTCCGAAAGAGAATCAAGCATGTGTACAGGGACATAAACGCAGCAGTGATAGGATTGGAGAGGTTCGGTGAGCAAATGAAGAGCCTTTGAAGTCATATTGCATGGTACCCATTCCACGGGTTTCAACTACCCAGGTTTAAGGTATTCTTCCTTCAGCTAAAACATGCATGTGGAACCTAGAGTATGATCAACCATGTGATCGGGAGACGTGTTCAAATATGTCTCAGTTTTCGTACCCTGGTACTCGGGTGCAACATTCCAGACGCTTTACTAACACTCTCCCGACTTGGAGAGTCAGTCCCTTTAACCTCCTGTTTGGCCCAGTTTGCAATTTCTGCGGAAGATGAACAGGAATAGCGAGAACCAATTAGAGACTAGCTGGAGGTGTCTGGACGGGCAAATTTAACTCTCATTTCCCACCAGGAAGAGGAAATAACCAAAGGCTCAGCGTGCCGTGCCGGAACCAGATTAGGGCCTGAAGCCATCCTGCGGTGTTGCGGCCAGCTCACAAGAAAACGAGTTGAAGAAAGGAGCTCAGGGGCACTGTAATTCACAAACCTGCAGAGTTATAAATGACAACTATCGTCCAAAAATATACTGAAGTAAGGCTGCCAAGAGGACTTGAAAGCGGGGCAGAATTGCAGGAAACCGATTTCAGGAGGTAGACTGGAATTGCATTGAAAGCATAGGAAAAGAGGCAGAACGTCCACAATGATGCACTTGGCCAAAAAGGGCGTATGCGTTTTTTCCTGAATATATTCAGGAAAAAACGCATACGCCCTTTTTGGCCAACCAAGCAAGCTTGCAAAGGAAATCTGCACTACAATGAAGTCTCACTTCCCCCCGGTCAAAAGGGCCATCTGAAAAAAGTGTAAAATCCAGAAAGGCAGGACAGGCCATGGAGAACTGGGAGCCTTGTTATGCTGATGGGCGGGATGTAAATTGCCAACAGACACTCGGGAGAAGTGTATGGTGTTTCCTGAAACATCTAAAAAACAAAGCAACAGAGCCTAGGGCACTTCCGCTTATGGTCCTATAGCTTAGGGAAATTAAAATCAAAAAGACACAGCCACCCCAAAGTTTGGGACGCCTCTGTTTACAAGAACCTCGTTTACCGTACAAGTTCAATATCACAGAAAGTGAAAAATGGATAAAGAACTTGTGGTACTTACGTACAATGCAGTATCACTCAGCAGTGAAATCTATGTCATCAGGCCCGTAGCAGCACAATGAGTGGATTCAGGTACGATGATTCTAACTGAAATAAGTCACACAGAAAAAGAAACATCATAAGATATCAGTAATACACGGAATGTCAACTTGGCTACACAGGAACTGAATTACAGAACAGAACAGTGTCTCAAATTTAGAAAACCAACTTATGCTTGTTTAAGGGTAAAGGTGAGTTGGGGTGCTGCATAAAACCAGAGATTGAAATGAGCACAGATAAAGTTCCTTAAGCCAAATATGGAATAGACAAGAGCTACTCCTTGCTCAACGAAATGGACTCAACACCGCATATTAAACGCCTAAGAATGTACCTGACTCTTAAGTATCTTAAAACCTATGGATTGCTATGTCTCCGAAAGAGAATCAAGCATGTGTACAGGGACATAAACGCAGCAGTGATAGGATTGGAGAGGTTCGGTGAGCAAATGAAGACCCTTTGAAGTCATATTGCATGGTACCCATTCCACGGGTTTCAACTACCCAGGTTTAAGGTATTCTTCCTTCAGCTAAAACATGCATGTGGAACCTAGAGTATGATCAACCATGTGATCGGGAGACGTGTTCAAATATGTCTCAGTTTTCGTACCCTGGTACTCGGGTGCAACATTCCAGACGCTTTACTAACACTCTCCCCACTTGGAGAGTCAGTCCCTTTAACCTCCTGTTTGGCCCAGTTTGCAATTTCTGCGGAAGATGAACAGGAATAGCGAGAACCAATGAGAGACTAGCTGGAGGTGTCTGGACGGGCAAATTTAACTCTCATTTCCCACCAGGAAGAGGAAATAACCAAAGGCTCAGCGTGCCGTGCCGGAACCAGATTAGGGCCTGAAGCCATCCTGCGGTGTTGCGGCCAGCTCACAAGAAAACGAGTTGAAGAAAGGAGCTCAGGGGCACTGTAATTCACAAACCTGCAGAGTTATAAATGACAACTATCGTCCAAAAATATACTGAAGTAAGGCTGCCAAGAGGACTTGAAAGCGGGGCAGAATTGCAGGAAACCGATTTCAGGAGGTAGACTGGAATTGCATTGAAAGCATAGGAAAAGAGGCAGAACGTCCACAATGATGCACTTGGCCAAAAAGGGCGTATGCGTTTTTTCCTGAATATATTCAGGAAAAAACGCATACGCCCTTTTTGGCCAACCAAGCAAGCTTGCAAAGGAAATCTGCACTACAATGAAGTCTCACTTCCCCCCGGTCAAAAGGGCCATCTGAAAAAAGTGTAAAATCCAGAAAGGCAGGACAGGCCATGGAGAACTGGGAGCCTTGTTATGCTGATGGGCGGGATGTAAACTGCCAACAGACACTCGGGAGAAGTGTATGGTGTTTCCTGAAACATCTAAAAAACAAAGCAACAGAGCCTAGGGCACTTCCACTTATGGTCCTATAGCTTAGGGAAATTAAAATCAAAAAGACACAGCCACCCCAATGTTTGGGACGCCTCTGTTTACAAGAACCTCGTTTACCGTACAAGTTCAATATCACAGAAAGTGAAAAATGGATAAAGAACTTGTGGTACTTACGTACAATGCAGTATCACTCAGCAGTGAAATCTATGTCATCAGGCCCGTAGCAGCACAATGAGTGGATTCAGGTACGATGATTCTAACTGAAATAAGTCACACAGAAAAAGAAACATCATAAGATATCAGTAATACACGGAATGTAAACTTGGCTACACAGGAACTGAATTACAGAACAGAACAGGGTCTCAAATTTAGAAAACCAACTTATGCTTGTTTAAGGGTAAAGGTGAGTTGGGGTGCTGCATAAAACCAGAGATTGAAATGAGCACAGATAAAGTTCCTTAAGCCAAATATGGAATAGACAAGAGCTACTCCTTGCTCAACGAAATGGACTCAACACTGCATATTAAACGCCTAAGAATGTACCTGACTCTTAAGTATCTTAAAACCTATGGATTGCTATGTCTCCGAAAGAGAATCAAGCATGTGTACAGGGACATAAACGCAGCAGTGATAGGATTGGAGAGGTTCGGTGAGCAAATGAAGACCCTTTGAAGTCATATTGCATGGTACCCATTCCACGGGTTTCAACTACCCAGGTTTAAGGTATTCTTCCTTCAGCTAAAACATGCATGTGGAACCTAGAGTATGATCAACCATGTGATCGGGAGACGTGTTCAAATATGTCTCAGTTTTCGTACCCTGGTACTCGGGTGCAACATTCCAGACGCTTTACTAACACTCTCCCGACTTGGAGAGTCAGTCCCTTTAACCTCCTGTTTGGCCCAGTTTGCAATTTCTGCGGAAGATGAACAGGAATAGCGAGAACCAATGAGAGACTAGCTGGAGGTGTCTGGACGGGCAAATTTAACTCTCATTTCCCACCAGGAAGAGGAAATAACCAAAGGCTCAGCGTGCCGTGCCGGAACCAGATTAGGGCCTGAAGCCATCCTGCGGTGTTGCGGCCAGCTCACAAGAAAACGAGTTGAAGAAAGGAGCTCAGGGGCACTGTAATTCACAAACCTGCAGAGTTATAAATGACAACTATCGTCCAAAAATATACTGAAGTAAGGCTGCCAAGAGGACTTGAAAGCGGGGCAGAATTGCAGGAAACCGATTTCAGGAGGTAGACTGGAATTGCATTGAAAGCATAGGAAAAGAGGCAGAACGTCCACAATGATGCACTTGGCCAAAAAGGGCGTATGCGTTTTTTCCTGAATATATTCAGGAAAAAACGCATACGCCCTTTTTGGCCAACCAAGCAAGCTTGCAAAGGAAATCTGCACTACAATGAAGTCTCACTTCCCCCCGGTCAAAAGGGCCATCTGAAAAAAGTGTAAAATCCAGAAAGGCAGAACAGGCCATGGAGAACTGGGAGCCTTGTTATGCTGATGGGCGGGATGTAAACTGCCAACAGACACTCGGGAGAAGTGTATGGTGTTTCCTGAAACATCTAAAAAACAAAGCAACAGAGCCTAGGGCACTTCCACTTATGGTCCTATAGCTTAGGGAAATTAAAATCAAAAAGATACAGCCACCCCAATGTTTGGGACGCCTCTGTTTACAAGAACCTCGTTTACCGTACAAGTTCAATATCACAGAAAGTGAAAAATGGATAAAGAACTTGTGGTACTTACGTACAATGCAGTATCACTCAGCAGTGAAATCTATGCCATCAGGCCCGTAGCAGCACAATGAGTGGATTCAGATACGATGATTCTAACTGAAATAAGTCACACAGAAAAAGAAACATCATAAGATATCAGTAATACACGGAATGTAAACTTGGCTACACAGGAACTGAATTACAGAACAGAACAGGGTCTCAACTTTAGAAAACCAACTTATGCTTGTTTAAGGGTAAAGGTGAGTTGGGGTGCTGCATAAAACCAGAGATTGAAATGAGCACAGATAAAGTTCCTTAAGCCAAATATGGAATAGACAAGAGCTACTCCTTGCTCAACGAAATGGACTCAACACCGCATATTAAACGCCTAAGAATGTACCTGACTCTTAAGTATCTTAAAACCTATGGATTGCTATGTCTCCGAAAGAGAATCAAGCATGTGTACAGGGACATAAACGCAGCAGTGATAGGATTGGAGAGGTTCGGTGAGCAAATGAGGACCCTTTGAAGTCATATTGCATGGTACCCATTCCACGGGTTTCAACTACCCAGGTTTAAGGTATTCTTCCTTCAGCTAAAACATGCATGTGGAACCTAGAGTATGATCAACCATGTGATCGGGAGACGTGTTCAAATATGTCTCAGTTTTCGTACCCTGGTACTCGGGTGCAACATTCCAGACGCTTTACTAACACTCTCCCCACTTGGAGAGTCAGCGCCTTTAACCTCCTGTTTGGCCCAGTTTGCAATTTCTGCGGAAGATGAACAGGAATAGCGAGAACCAATGAGAGACTAGCTGGAGGTGTCTGGACGGGCAAATTTAACTCTCATTTCCCACCAGGAAGAGGAAATAACCAAAGGCTCAGCGTGCCGTGCCGGAACCAGATTAGGGCCTGAAGCCATCCTGCGGTGTTGCGGCCAGCTCACAAGAAAACGAGTTGAAGAAAGGAGCTCAGGGGCACTGTAATTCACAAACCTGCAGAGTTATAAATGACAACTATCGTCCAAAAATATACTGAAGTAAGGCTGCCAAGAGGACTTGAAAGCGGGGCAGAATTGCAGGAAACCGATTTCAGGAGGTAGACTGGAATTGCATTGAAAGCATAGGAAAAGAGGCAGAACGTCCACAATGATGCACTTGGCCAAAAAGGGCGTATGCGTTTTTTCCTGAATATATTCAGGAAAAAACGCATACGCCCTTTTTGGCCAACCAAGCAAGCTTGCAAAGGAAATCTGCACTACAATGAAGTCTCACTTCCCCCCGGTCAAAAGGGCCATCTGAAAAAAGTGTAAAATCCAGAAAGGCAGGACAGGCCATGGAGAACTGGGAGCCTTGTTATGCTGATGGGCGGGATGTAAATTGCCAACAGACACTCGGGAGAAGTGTATGGTGTTTCCTGAAACATCTAAAAAACAAAGCAACAGAGCCTAGGGCACTTCCACTTATGGTCCTATAGCTTAGGGAAATTAAAATCAAAAAGATACAGCCACCCCAATGTTTGGGACGCCTCTGTTTACAAGAACCTCGTTTACCGTACAAGTTCAATATCACAGAAAGTGAAAAATGGATAAAGAACTAGTGGTACTTACGTACAATGCAGTATCACTCAGCAGTGAAATCTATGTCATCAGGCCCGTAGCAGCACAATGAGTGGATTCAGGTACGATGATTCTAACTGAAATAAGTCACACAGAAAAAGAAACATCATAAGATATCAGTAATACACGGAATGTAAACTTGGCTACACAGGAACTGAATTACAGAACAGAACAGGGTCTCAAATTTAGAAAACCAACTTATGCTTGTTTAAGGGTAAAGGTGAGTTGGGGTGCTGCATAAAACCAGAGATTGAAATGAGCACAGATAAAGTTCCTTAAGCCAAATATGGAATAGACAAGAGCTACTCCTTGCTCAACGAAATGGACTCAACACCGCATATTAAACGCCTAAGAATGTACCTGACTCTTAAGTATCTTAAAACCTATGGATTGCTATGTCTCCGAAAGAGAATCAAGCATGTGTACAGGGACATAAACGCAGCAGTGATAGGATTGGAGAGGTTCGGTGAGCAAATGAAGACCCTTTGAAGTCATATTGCATGGTACCCATTCCACGGGTTTCAACTACCCAGGTTTAAGGTATTCTTCCTTCAGCTAAAACATGCATGTGGAACCTAGAGTATGATCAACCATGTGATCGGGAGACGTGTTCAAATATGTCTCAGTTTTCGTACCCTGGTACTCGGGTGCAACATTCCAGACGCTTTACTAACACTCTCCCGACTTGGAGAGTCAGCGCCTTTAACCTCCTGTTTGGCCCAGTTTGCAATTTCTGCGGAAGATGAACAGGAATAGCGAGAACCAATGAGAGACTAGCTGGAGGTGTCTGGACGGGCAAATTTAACTCTCATTTCCCACCAGGAAGAGGAAATAACCAAAGGCTCAGCGTGCCGTGCCGGAACCAGATTAGGGCCTGAAGCCATCCTGCGGTGTTGCGGCCAGCTCACAAGAAAACGAGTTGAAGAAAGGAGCTCAGGGGCACTGTAATTCACAAACCTGCAGAGTTATAAATGACAACTATCGTCCAAAAATATACTGAAGTAAGGCTGCCAAGAGGACTTGAAAGCGGGGCAGAATTGCAGGAAACCGATTTCAGGAGGTAGACTGGAATTGCATTGAAAGCATAGGAAAAGAGGCAGAACGTCCACAATGATGCACTTGGCCAAAAAGGGCGTATGCGTTTTTTCCTGAATATATTCAGGAAAAAACGCATACGCACTTTTTGGCCAACCAAGCAAGCTTGTAAAGGAAATCTGCACTACAATGAAGTCTCACTTCCCCCCGGTCAAAAGGGCCATCTGAAAAAAGTGTAAAATCCAGAAAGGCAGGACAGGCCATGGAGAACTGGGAGCCTTGTTATGCTGATGGGCGGGATGTAAATTGCCAACAGACACTCGGGAGAAGTGTATGGTGTTTCCTGAAACATCTAAAAAACAAAGCAACAGAGCCTAGGGCACTTCCACTTATGGTCCTATAGCTTAGGGAAATTAAAATCAAAAAGACACAGCCACCCCAATGTTTGGGACGCCTCTGTTTACAAGAACCTCGTTTACCGTACAAGTTCAATATCACAGAAAGTGAAAAATGGATAAAGAACTTGTGGTACTTACGTACAATGCAGTATCACTCAGCAGTGAAATCTATGTCATCAGGCCCGTAGCAGCACAATGAGTGGATTCAGGTACGATGATTCTAACTGAAATAAGTCACACAGAAAAAGAAACATCATAAGATATCAGTAATACACGGAATGTAAACTTGACTACACAGGAACTGAATTACAGAACAGAACAGGGTCTCAAATTTAGAAAACCAACTTATGCTTGTTTAAGGGTAAAGGTGAGTTGGGGTGCTGCGTAAAACCAGAGATTGAAATGAGCACAGATAAAGTTCCTTAAGCCAAATATGGAATAGACAAGAGCTACTCCTTGCTCAACGAAATGGACTCAACACCGCATATTAAACGCCTAAGAATGTACCTGACTCTTAAGTATCTTAAAACCTATGGATTGCTATGTCTCCGAAAGAGAATCAAGCATGTGTACAGGGACATAAACGCAGCAGGGATAGGATTGGAGAGGTTCGGTGAGCAAATGAAGACCCTTTGAAGTCATATTGCATGGTACCCATTCCACGGGTTTCAACTACCCAGGTTTAAGGTATTCTTCCTTCAGCTAAAACATGCATGTGGAACCTAGAGTATGATCAACCATGTGATCGGGAGACGTGTTCAAATATGTCTCAGTTTTCGTACCCTGGTACTCGGGTGCAACATTCCAGACGCTTTACTAACACTCTCCTGACTTGGAGAGTCAGTCCCTTTAACCTCCTGTTTGGCCCAGTTTGCAATTTCTGCGGAAGATGAACAGGAATAGCGAGAACCAATGAGAGACTAGCTGGAGGTGTCTGGACGGGCAAATTTAACTCTCATTTCCCACCAGGAAGAGGAAATAACCAAAGGCTCAGCGTGCCGTGTCGGAACCAGATTAGGGCCTGAAGCCATCCTGCGGTGTTGCGGCCAGCTCACAAGAAAACGAGTTGAAGAAAGGAGCTCAGGGGCACTGTAATTCACAAACCTGCAGAGTTATAAATGACAACTATCGTCCAAAAATATACTGAAGTAAGGCTGCCAAGAGGACTTGAAAGCGGGGCAGAATTGCAGGAAACCGATTTCAGGAGGTAGACGGGAATTGCATTGAAAGCATAGGAAAAGAGGCAGAACGTCCACAATGATGCACTTGGCCAAAAAGGGCGTATGCGTTTTTTCCTGAATATATTCAGGAAAAAACGCATACGCCCTTTTTGGCCAACCAAGCAAGCTTGCAAAGGAAATCTGCACTACAATGAAGTCTCACTTCCCCCCGGTCAAAAGGGCCATCTGAAAAAAGTGTAAAATCCAGAAAGGCAGGACAGGCCATGGAGAACTGGGAGCCTTGTTATGCTGATGGGCGGGATGTACATTGCCAACAGACACTCGGGAGAAGTGTATGGTGTTTCCTGAAACATCTAAAAAACAAAGCAACAGAGTCTAGGGCACTTCCACTTATGGTCCTATAGCTTAGGGAAATTAAAATCAAAAAGACACAGCCACCCCAATGTTTGGGACGCCTCTGTTTACAAGAACCTCGTTTACCGTACAAGTTCAATATCACAGAAAGTGAAAAATGGATAAAGAACTTGTGGTACTTACGTACAATGCAGTATCACTCAGCAGTGAAATCTATGCCATCAGGCCCGTAGCAACACAATGAGTGGATTCAGGTACGATGATTCTAACTGAAATAAGTCACACAGAAAAAGAAACATCATAAGATATCAGTAATACACGGAATGTAAACTTGGCTACACAGGAACTGAATTACAGAACAGAACAGGGTCTCAAATTTAGAAAACCAACTTATGCTTGTTTAAGGGTAAAGGTGAGTTGGGGTGCTGCATAAAACCAGAGATTGAAATGAGCACAGATAAAGTTCCTTAAGCCAAATATGGAATAGACAAGAGCTACTCCTTGCTCAACGAAATGGACTCAACACCACATATTAAACGCCTAAGAATGTACCTGACTCTTAAGTATCTTAAAACCTATGGATTGCTATGTCTCCGAAAGAGAATCAAGCATGTGTACAGGGACATAAACGCAGCAGTGATAGGATTGGAGAGGTTCGGTGAGCAAATGAAGACCCTTTGAAGTCATATTGCATGGTACCCATTCCACGGGTTTCAACTACCCAGGTTTAAGGTATTCTTCCTTCAGCTAAAACATGCATGTGGAACCTAGAGTATGATCAACCATGTGATCGGGAGACGTGTTCAAATATGTCTCAGTTTTCGTACCCTGGTACTCGGGTGCAACATTCCAGACGCTTTACTAACACTCTCCCCACTTGGAGAGTCAGCGCCTTTAACCTCCTGTTTGGCCCAGTTTGCAATTTCTGCGGAAGATGAACAGGAATAGCGAGAACCAATGAGAGACTAGCTGGAGGTGTCTGGACGGGCAAATTTAACTCTCATTTCCCACCAGGAAGAGGAAATAACCAAAGGCTCAGCGTGCCGTGTCGGAACCATATTAGGGCCTGAAGCCATCCTGCGGTGTTGCGGCCAGCTCACAAGAAAACGAGTTGAAGAAAGGAGCTCAGGGGCACTGTAATTCACAAACCTGCAGAGTTATAAATTACAACTATCGTCCAAAAATATACTGAAGTAAGGCTGCCAAGAGGACTTGAAAGCGGGGCAGAATTGCAGGAAACCGATTTCAGGAGGTAGACTGGAATTGCATTGAAAGCATAGGAAAAGAGGCAGAACGTCCACAATGATGCACTTGGCCAAAAAGGGCGTATGCGTTTTTTCCTGAATATATTCAGGAAAGAACGCATACGCCCTTTTTGGCCAACCAAGCAAGCTTGCAAAGGAAATCTGCACTACAATGAAGTCTCACTTCCCCCCGGTCAAAAGGGCCATCTGAAAAAAGTGTAAAATCCAGAAAGGCAGGACAGGCCATGGAGAACTGGGAGCCTTGTTATGCTGATGGGCGGGATGTAAACTGCCAACAGACACTCGGGAGAAGTGTATGGTGTTTCCTGAAACATCTAAAAAACAAAGCAACAGAGCCTAGGGCACTTCCACTTATGGTCCTATAGCTTAGGGAAATTAAAATCAAAAAGATACAGCCACCCCAATGTTTGGGACGCCTCTGTTTACAAGAACCTCGTTTACCGTACAAGTTCAATATCACAGAAAGTGAAAAATGGATAAAGAACTTGTGGTACTTACGTACAATGCAGTATCACTCAGCAGTGAAATCTATGTCATCAGGCCCGTAGCAGCACAATGAGTGGATTCAGGTACGATGATTCTAACTGAAATAAGTCACACAGAAAAAGAAACATCATAAGATATCAGTAATACACGGAATGTAAACTTGGCTACACAGGAACTGAATTACAGAACAGAACAGGGTCTCAAATTTAGAAAACCAACTTATGCTTGTTTAAGGGTAAAGGTGAGTTGGGGTGCTGCATAAAACCAGAGATTGAAATGAGCACAGATAAAGTTCCTTAAGCCAAATATGGAATAGACAAGAGCTACTCCTTGCTCAACGAAATGGACTCAACACCGCATATTAAACGCCTAAGAATGTACCTGACTCTTAAGTATCTTAAAACCGATGGATTGCTATGTCTCCGAAAGAGAATCAAGCATGTGTACAGGGACATAAACGCAGCAGTGATAGGATTGGAGAGGTTCGGTGAGCAAATGAAGACCCTTTGAAGTCATATTGCATGGTACCCATTCCACGGGTTTCAACTACCCAGGTTTAAGGTATTCTTCCTTCAGCTAAAACATGCATGTGGAACCTAGAGTATGATCAACCATGTGATCGGGAGACGTGTTCAAATATGTCTCAGTTTTCGTACCCTGGTACTCGGGTGCAACATTCCAGACGCTTTACTAACACTCTCCTGACTTGGAGAGTCAGTCCCTTTAACCTCCTGTTTGGCCCAGTTTGCAATTTCTGCGGAAGATGAACAGGAATAGCGAGAACCAATGAGAGACTAGCTGGAGGTGTCTGGACGGGCAAATTTAACTCTCATTTCCCACCAGGAAGAGGAAATAACCAAAGGCTCAGCGTGCCGTGCCGGAACCAGATTAGGGCCTGAAGCCATCCTGCGGTGTTGCGGCCAGCTCACAAGAAAACGAGTTGAAGAAAGGAGCTCAGGGGCACTGTAATTCACAAACCTGCAGAGTTATAAATGACAACTATCGTCCAAAAATATACTGAAGTAAGGCTGCCAAGAGGACTTGAAAGCGGGGCAGAATTGCAGGAAACCGATTTCAGGAGGTAGACGGGAATTGCATTGAAAGCATAGGAAAAGAGGCAGAACGTCCACAATGATGCACTTGGCCAAAAAGGGCGTATGCGTTTTTTCCTGAATATATTCAGGAAAAAACGCATACGCCCTTTTTGGCCAACCAAGCAAGCTTGCAAAGGAAATCTGCACTACAATGAAGTCTCACTTCCCCCCGGTCAAAAGGGCCATCTGAAAAAAGTGTAAAATCCAGAAAGGCAGGACAGGCCATGGAGAACTGGGAGCCTTGTTATGCTGATGGGCGGGATGTACATTGCCAACAGACACTCGGGAGAAGTGTATGGTGTTTCCTGAAACATCTAAAAAACAAAGCAACAGAGTCTAGGGCACTTCCACTTATGGTCCTATAGCTTAGGGAAATTAAAATCAAAAAGACACAGCCACCCCAATGTTTGGGACGCCTCTGTTTACAAGAACCTCGTTTACCGTACAAGTTCAATATCACAGAAAGTGAAAAATGGATAAAGAACTTGTGGTACTTACGTACAATGCAGTATCACTCAGCAGTGAAATCTATGCCATCAGGCCCGTAGCAACACAATGAGTGGATTCAGGTACGATGATTCTAACTGAAATAAGTCACACAGAAAAAGAAACATCATAAGATATCAGTAATACACGGAATGTAAACTTGGCTATACAGGAACTGAATTACAGAACAGAACAGGGTCTCAAATTTAGAAAACCAACTTATGCTTGTTTAAGGGTAAAGGTGAGTTGGGGTGCTGCATAAAACCAGAGATTGAAATGAGCACAGATAAAGTTCCTTAAGCCAAATATGGAATAGACAAGAGCTACTCCTTGCTCAACGAAATGGACTCAACACCACATATTAAACGCCTAAGAATGTACCTGACTCTTAAGTATCTTAAAACCTATGGATTGCTATGTCTCCGAAAGAGAATCAAGCATGTGTACAGGGACATAAACGCAGCAGTGATAGGATTGGAGAGGTTCGGTGAGCAAATGAAGAGCCTTTGAAGTCATATTGCATGGTACCCATTCCACGGGTTTCAACTACCCAGGTTTAAGGTATTCTTCCTTCAGCTAAAACATGCATGTGGAACCTAGAGTATGATCAACCATGTGATCGGGAGACGTGTTCAAATATGTCTCAGTTATCGTACCCTGGTACTCGGGTGCAACATTCCAGACGCTTTACTAACACTCTCCCCACTTGGAGAGTCAGCGCCTTTAACCTCCTGTTTGGCCCAGTTTGCAATTTCTGCGGAAGATGAACAGGAATAGCGAGAACCAATGAGAGACTAGCTGGAGGTGTCTGGACGGGCAAATTTAACTCTCATTTCCCACCAGGAAGAGGAAATAACCAAAGGCTCAGCGTGCCGTGTCGGAACCATATTAGGGCCTGAAGCCATCCTGCGGTGTTGCGGCCAGCTCACAAGAAAACGAGTTGAAGAAAGGAGCTCAGGGGCACTGTAATTCACAAACCTGCAGAGTTATAAATGACAACTATCGTCCAAAAATATACTGAAGTAAGGCTGCCAAGAGGACTTGAAAGCGGGGCAGAATTGCAGGAAACCGATTTCAGGAGGTAGACTGGAATTGCATTGAAAGCATAGGAAAAGAGGCAGAACGTCCACAATGATGCACTTGGCCAAAAAGGGCGTATGCGTTTTTTCCTGAATATATTCAGGAAAAAACGCATACGCCCTTTTTGGCCAACCAAGCAAGCTTGCAAAGGAAATCTGCACTACAATGAAGTCTCACTTCCCCCCGGTCAAAAGGGCCATCTGAAAAAAGTGTAAAATCCAGAAAGGCAGGACAGGCCATGGAGAACTGGGAGCCTTGTTATGCTGATGGGCGGGATGTAAACTGCCAACAGACACTCAGGAGAAGTGTATGGTGTTTCCTGAAACATCTAAAAAACAAAGCAACAGAGCCTAGGGCACTTCCACTTATGGTCCTATAGCTTAGGGAAATTAAAATCAAAAAGATACAGCCACCCCAATGTTTGGGACGCCTCTGTTTACAAGAACCTCGTTTACCGTACAAGTTCAATATCACAGAAAGTGAAAAATGGATAAAGAACTTGTGGTACTTACGTACAATGCAGTATCACTCAGCAGTGAAATCTATGTCATCAGGCCCGTAGCAGCACAATGAGTGGATTCAGGTACGATGATTCTAACTGAAATAAGTCACACAGAAAAAGAAACATCATAAGATATCAGTAATACACGGAATGTAAACTTGGCTACACAGGAACTGAATTACAGAACAGAACAGGGTCTCAAATTTAGAAAACCAACTTATGCTTGTTTAAGGGTAAAGGTGAGTTGGGGTGCTGCATAAAACCAGAGACTGAAATGAGCACAGATAAAGTTCCTTAAGCCAAATATGGAATAGACAAGAGCTACTCCTTGCTCAACGAAATGGACTCAACACCGCATATTAAACGCCTAAGAATGTACCTGACTCTTAAGTATCTTAAAACCTATGGATTGCTATGTCTCCGAAAGAGAATCAAGCATGTGTACAGGGACATAAACGCAGCAGTGATAGGATTGGAGAGGTTCGGTGTGCAAATGAAGACCCTTTGAAGTCATATTGCATGGTACCCATTCCACGGGTTTCAACTACCCAGGTTTAAGGTATTCTTCCTTCAGCTAAAACATGCATGTGGAACCTAGAGTATGATCAACCATGTGATCGGGAGACGTGTTCAAATATGTCTCAGTTTTCGTACCCTGGTACTCGGGTGCAACATTCCAGACGCTTTACTAACACTCTCCCGACTTGGAGAGTCAGCGCCTTTAACCTCCTGTTTGGCCCAGTTTGCAATTTCTGCGGAAGATGAACAGGAATAGTGAGAACCAATGAGAGACTAGCTGGAGGTGTCTGGACGGGCAAATTTAACTCTCATTTCCCACCAGGAAGAGGAAATAACCAAAGGCTCAGCGTGCCGTGCCGGAACCAGATTAGGGCCTGAAGCCATCCTGCGGTGTTGCGGCCAGCTCACAAGAAAACGAGTTGAAGAAAGGAGCTCAGGGGCACTGTAATTCACAAACCTGCAGAGTTATAAATGACAACTATCGTCCAAAAATATACTGAAGTAAGGCTGCCAAGAGGACTTGAAAGCGGGGCAGAATTGCAGGAAACCGATTTCAGGAGGTAGACTGGAATTGCATTGAAAGCATAGGAAAAGAGGCAGAACGTCCACAATGATGCACTTGGCCAAAAAGGGCGTATGCGTTTTTTCCTGAATATATTCAGGAAAAAACGCATACGCCCTTTTTGGCCAACCAAGCAAGCTTGCAAAGGAAATCTGCACTACAATGAAGTCTCACTTCCCCCCGGTCAAAAGGGCCATCTGAAAAAAGTGTAAAATCCAGAAAGGAAGGACAGGCCATGGAGAACTGGGAGCCTTGTTATGCTGATGGGCGGGATGTAAATTGCCAACAGACACTCGGGAGAAGTGTATGGTGTTTCCTGAAACATCTAAAAAACAAAGCAACAGAGCCTAGGGCACTTCCACTTATGGTCCTATAGCTTAGGGAAATTAAAATCAAAAAGACACAGCCACCCCAATGTTTGGGACGCCTCTGTTTACAAGAACCTCGTTTACCGTACAAGTTCAATATCACAGAAAGTGAAAAATGGATAAAGAACTTGTGGTACTTACGTACAATGCAGTATCACTCAGCAGTGAAATCTATGCCATCAGGCCCGTAGCAGCACAATGAGTGGATTCAGGTACGATGATTCTAACTGAAATAAGTCACACAGAAAAAGAAACATCATAAGATATCACTAATACACGGAATGTAAACTTGGCTACACAGGAACTGAATTACAGAACAGAACAGGGTCTCAAATTTAGAAAACCAAGTTATGCTTGTTTAAGGGTAAAGGTGAGTTGGGGTGCTGCATAAAACCAGAGATTGAAATGAGCACAGATAAAGTTCCTTAAGCCAAATATGGAATAGACAAGAGCTACTCCTTGCTCAACGAAATGGACTCAACACCGCATATTAAACGCCTAAGAATGTACCTAACTCTTAAGTATCTTAAAACCTATGGATTGCTATGTCTCCGAAAGAGAATCAAGCATGTGTACAGGGACATAAACGCAGCAGTGATAGGATTGGAGAGGTTCGGTGAGCAAATGAAGACCCTTTGAAGTCATATTTCATGGTACCCATTCCACGGGTTTCAACTACCCAGGTTTAAGGTATTCTTCCTTCAGCTAAAACATGCATGTGGAACCTAGAGTATGATCAACCATGTGATCGGGAGACGTGTTCAAATATGTCTCAGTTTTCGTACCCTGGTACTCGGGTGCAACATTCCAGACGCTTTACTAACACTCTCCCGACTTGGAGAGTCAGCGCCTTTAACCTCCTGTTTGGCCCAGTTTGCAATTTCTGCGGAAGATGAACAGGAATAGCGAGAACCAATGAGAGACTAGCTGGAGGTGTCTGGACGGGCAAATTTAACTCTCATTTCCCACCAGGAAGAGGAAATAACCAAAGGCTCAGCGTGCCGTGCCGGAACCAGATTAGGGCCTGAAGCCATCCTGCGGTGTTGCGGCCAGCTCACAAGAAAACGAGTTGAAGAAAGGAGCTCAGGGGCACTGTAATTCACAAACCTGCAGAGTTATAAATGACAACTATCGTCCAAAAATATACTGAAGTAAGGCTGCCAAGAGGACTTGAAAGCGGGGCAGAATTGCAGGAAACCGATTTCAGGAGGTAGACTGGAATTGCATTGAAAGCATAGGAAAAGAGGCAGAACGTCCACAATGATGCACTTGGCCAAAAAGGGCGTATGCGTTTTTTCCTGAATATATTCAGGAAAAAACGCATACGCCCTTTTTGGCCAACCAAGCAAGCTTGCAAAGGAAATCTGCACTACAATGAAGTCTCACTTCCCCCCGGTCAAAAGGGCCATCTGAAAAAAGTGTAAAATCCAGAAAGGCAGGACAGGCCATGGAGAACTGGGAGCCTTGTTATGCTGATGGGCGGGATGTAAACTGCCAACAGACACTCGGGAGAAGTGTATGGTGTTTCCTGAAACATCTAAAAAACAAAGCAACAGAGCCTAGGGCACTTCCACTTATGGTCCTATAGCTTAGGGAAATTAAAATCAAAAAGACACAGCCACCCCAATGTTTGGGACGCCTCTGTTTACAAGAACCTCGTTTACCGTACAAGTTCAATATCACAGAAAGTGAAAAATGGATAAAGAACTTGTGGTACTTACGTACAATGCAGTATCACTCAGCAGTGAAATCTATGCCATCAGGCCCGTAGCAGCACAATGAGTGGATTCAGGTACGATGATTCTAACTGAAATAAGTCACACAGAAAAAGAAACATCATAAGATATCAGTAATACACGGAATGTAAACTTGGCTACACAGGAACTGAATTACAGAACAGAACAGGGTCTCAAATTTAGAAAACCAAGTTATGCTTGTTTAAGGGTAAAGGTGAGTTGGGGTGCTGCATAAAACCAGAGATTGAAATGAGCACAGATAAAGTTCCTTAAGCCAAATATGGAATAGACAAGAGCTACTCCTTGCTCAACGAAATGGACTCAACACCGCATATTAAACGCCTAACAATGTACCTGACTCTTAAGTATCTTAAAACCTATGGATTGCTATGTCTCCGAAAGAGAATCAAGCATGTGTACAGGGACATAAACGCAGCAGTGATAGGATTGGAGAGGTTCGGTGAGCAAATGAAGACCCTTTGAAGTCATATTGCATGGTACCCATTCCACGGGTTTCAACTACCCAGGTTTAAGGTATTCTTCCTTCAGCTAAAACATGCATGTGGAACCTAGAGTATGATCAACCATGTGATCGGGAGACGTGTTCAAATATGTCTCAGTTTTCGTACCCTGGTACTCGGGTGCAACATTCCAGACGCTTTACTAACACTCTCCCGACTTGGAGAGTCAGCGCCTTTAACCTCCTGTTTGGCCCAGTTTGCAATTTCTGCGGAAGATGAACAGGAATAGCGAGAACCAATGAGAGACTAGCTGGAGGTGTCTGGACGGGCAAATTTAACTCTCATTTCCCACCAGGAAGAGGAAATAACCAAAGGCTCAGCGTGCCGTGCCGGAACCAGATTAGGGCCTGAAGCCATCCTGCGGTGTTGCGGCCAGCTCACAAGAAAACGAGTTGAAGAAAGGAGCTCAGGGGCACTGTAATTCACAAACCTGCAGAGTTATAAATGACAACTATCGTCCAAAAATATACTGAAGTAAGGCTGCCAAGAGGACTTGAAAGCGGGGCAGAATTGCAGGAAACCGATTTCAGGAGGTAGACTGGAATTGCATTGAAAGCATAGAAAAAGAGGCAGAACGTCCACAATGATGCACTTGGCCAAAAAGGGCGTATGCGTTTTTTCCTGAATATATTCAGGAAAAAACGCATACGCACTTTTTGGCCAACCAAGCAAGCTTGTAAAGGAAATCTGCACTACAATGAAGTCTCACTTCCCCCCGGTCAAAAGGGCCATCTGAAAAAAGTGTAAAATCCAGAAAGGCAGGACAGGCCATGGAGAACTGGGAGCCTTGTTATGCTGATGGGCGGGATGTAAATTGCCAACAGACACTCGGGAGAAGTGTATGGTGTTTCCTGAAACATCTAAAAAACAAAGCAACAGAGCCTAGGGCACTTCCACTTATGGTCCTATAGCTTAGGGAAATTAAAATCAAAAAGACACAGCCACCCCAATGTTTGGGACGCCTCTGTTTACAAGAACCTCGTTTACCGTACAAGTTCAATATCACAGAAAGTGAAAAATGGATAAAGAACTTGTGGTACTTACGTACAATGCAGTATCACTCAGCAGTGAAATCTATGTCATCAGGCCCGTAGCAGCACAATGAGTGGATTCAGGTACGATGATTCTAACTGAAATAAGTCACACAGAAAAAGAAACATCATAAGATATCAGTAATACACGGAATGTAAACTTGGCTACACAGGAACTGAATTACAGAACAGAACAGGGTCTCAAATTTAGAAAACCAACTTATGCTTGTTTAAGGGTAAAGGTGAGTTGGGGTGCTGCATAAAACCAGAGATTGAAATGAGCACAGATAAAGTTCCTTAAGCCAAATATGGAATAGACAAGAGCTACTCCTTGCTCAACGAAATGGACTCAACACCGCATATTAAACGCCTAAGAATGTACCTGACTCTTAAGTATCTTAAAACCTATGGATTGCTATGTCTCCGAAAGAGAATCAAGCATGTGTACAGGGACATAAACGCAGCAGTGATAGGATTGGAGAGGTTCGGTGAGCAAATGAAGACCCTTTGAAGTCATATTGCATGGTACCCATTCCACGGGTTTCAACTACCCAGGTTTAAGGTATTCTTCCTTCAGCTAAAACATGCATGTGGAACCTAGAGTATGATCAACCATGTGATCGGGAGACGTGTTCAAATATGTCTCAGTTTTCGTACCCTGGTACTCGGGTGCAACATTCCAGACGCTTTACTAACACTCTCCCCACTTGGAGAGTCAGCGCCTTTAACCTCCTGTTTGGCCCAGTTTGCAATTTCTGCGGAAGATGAACAGGAATAGCGAGAACCAATGAGAGACTAGCTGGAGGTGTCTGGACGGGCAAATTTAACTCTCATTTCCCACCAGGAAGAGGAAATAACCAAAGGCTCAGCGTGCCGTGCCGGAACCAGATTAGGGCCTGAAGCCATCCTGCGGTGTTGCGGCCAGCTCACAAGAAAACGAGTTGAAGAAAGGAGCTCAGGGGCACTGTAATTCACAAACCTGCAGAGTTATAAATGACAACTATCGTCCAAAAATATACTGAAGTAAGGCTGCCAAGAGGACTTGAAAGCGGGGCAGAATTGCAGGAAACCGATTTCAGGAGGTAGACTGGAATTGCATTGAAAGCATAGGAAAAGAGGCAGAACGTCCACAATGATGCACTTGGCCAAAAAGGGCGTATGCGTTTTTTCCTGAATATATTCAGGAAAAAACGCATACGCACTTTTTGGCCAACCAAGCAAGCTTGCAAAGGAAATCTGCACTACAATGAAGTCTCACTTCCCCCCGGTCAAAAGGGCCATCTGAAAAAAGTGTAAAATCCAGAAAGGCAGGACAGGCCATGGAGAACTGGGAGCCTTGTTATGCTGATGGGCGGGATGTAAATTGCCAACAGACACTCGGGAGAAGTGTATGGTGTTTCCTGAAACATCTAAAAAACAAAGCAACAGAGCCTAGGGCACTTCCACTTATGGTCCTATAGCTTAGGGAAATTAAAATCAAAAAGACACAGCCACCCCAATGTTTGGGACGCCTCTGTTTACAAGAACCTCGTTTACCGTACAAGTTCAATATCACAGAAAGTGAAAAATGGATAAAGAACTTGTGGTACTTACGTACAATGCAGTATCACTCAGCAGTGAAATCTATGTCATCAGGCCCGTAGCAGCACAATGAGTGGATTCAGGTACGATGATTCTAACTGAAATAAGTCACACAGAAAAAGAAACATCATAAGATATCAGTAATACACGGAATGTAAACTTGGCTACACAGGAACTGAATTACAGAACAGAACAGGGTCTCAAATTTAGAAAACCAACTTATGCTTGTTTAAGGGTAAAGGTGAGTTGGGGTGCTGCATAAAACCAGAGATTGAAATGAGCACAGATAAAGTTCCTTAAGCCAAATATGGAATAGACAAGAGCTACTCCTTGCTCAACGAAATGGACTCAACACCGCATATTAAACGCCTAAGAATGTACCTGACTCTTAAGTATCTTAAAACCTATGGATTGCTATGTCTCCGAAAGAGAATCAAGCATGTGTACAGGGACATAAACGCAGCAGTGATAGGATTGGAGAGGTTCGGTGAGCAAATGAAGACCCTTTGAAGTCATATTGCATGGTACCCATTCCACGGGTTTCAACTACCCAGGTTTAAGGTATTCTTCCTTCAGCTAAAACATGCATGTGGAACCTAGAGTATGATCAACCATGTGATCGGGAGACGTGTTCAAATATGTCTCAGTTTTCGTACCCTGGTACTCGGGTGCAACATTCCAGACGCTTTACTAACACTCTCCTGACTTGGAGAGTCAGTCCCTTTAACCTCCTGTTTGGCCCAGTTTGCAATTTCTGCGGAAGATGAACAGGAATAGCGAGAACCAATGAGAGACTAGCTGGAGGTGTCTGGACGGGCAAATTTAACTCTCATTTCCCACCAGGAAGAGGAAATAACCAAAGGCTCAGCGTGCCGTGTCGGAACCAGATTAGGGCCTGAAGCCATCCTGCGGTGTTGCGGCCAGCTCACAAGAAAACGAGTTGAAGAAAGGAGCTCAGGGGCACTGTAATTCACAAACCTGCAGAGTTATAAATGACAACTATCGTCCAAAAATATACTGAAGTAAGGCTGCCAAGAGGACTTGAAAGCGGGGCAGAATTGCAGGAAACCGATTTCAGGAGGTAGACGGGAATTGCATTGAAAGCATAGGAAAAGAGGCAGAACGTCCACAATGATGCACTTGGCCAAAAAGGGCGTATGCGTTTTTTCCTGAATATATTCAGGAAAAAACGCATACGCCCTTTTTGGCCAACCAAGCAAGCTTGCAAAGGAAATCTGCACTACAATGAAGTCTCACTTCCCCCCGGTCAAAAGGGCCATCTGAAAAAAGTGTAAAATCCAGAAAGGCAGGACAGGCCATGGAGAACTGGGAGCCTTGTTATGCTGATGGGCGGGATGTACATTGCCAACAGACACTCGGGAGAAGTGTATGGTGTTTCCTGAAACATCTAAAAAACAAAGCAACAGAGTCTAGGGCACTTCCACTTATGGTCCTATAGCTTAGGGAAATTAAAATCAAAAAGACACAGCCACCCCAATGTTTGGGACGCCTCTGTTTACAAGAACCTCGTTTACCGTACAAGTTCAATATCACAGAAAGTGAAAAATGGATAAAGAACTTGTGGTACTTACGTACAATGCAGTATCACTCAGCAGTGAAATCTATGCCATCAGGCCCGTAGCAGCACAATGAGTGGATTCAGGTACGATGATTCTAACTGAAATAAGTCACACAGAAAAAGAAACATCATAAGATATCAGTAATACACGGAATGTAAACTTGGCTATACAGGAACTGAATTACAGAACAGAACAGGGTCTCAAATTTAGAAAACCAACTTATGCTTGTTTAAGGGTAAAGGTGAGTTGGGGTGCTGCATAAAACCAGAGATTGAAATGAGCACAGATAAAGTTCCTTAAGCCAAATATGGAATAGACAAGAGCTACTCCTTGCTCAACGAAATGGACTCAACACCGCATATTAAACGCCTAAGAATGTACCTGACTCTTAAGTATCTTAAAACCTATGGATTGCTATGTCTCCGAAAGAGAATCAAGCATGTGTACAGGGACATAAACGCAGCAGTGATAGGATTGGAGAGGTTCGGTGAGCAAATGAAGAGCCTTTGAAGTCATATTGCATGGTACCCATTCCACGGGTTTCAACTACCCAGGTTTAAGGTATTCTTCCTTCAGCTAAAACATGCATGTGGAACCTAGAGTATGATCAACCATGTGATCGGGAGACGTGTTCAAATATGTCTCAGTTTTCGTACCCTGGTACTCGGGTGCAACATTCCAGACGCTTTACTAACACTCTCCCCACTTGGAGAGTCAGCGCCTTTAACCTCCTGTTTGGCCCAGTTTGCAATTTCTGCGGAAGATGAACAGGAATAGCGAGAACCAATGAGAGACTAGCTGGAGGTGTCTGGACGGGCAAATTTAACTCTCATTTCCCACCAGGAAGAGGAAATAACCAAAGGCTCAGCGTGCCGTGTCGGAACCATATTAGGGCCTGAAGCCATCCTGCGGTGTTGCGGCCAGCTCACAAGAAAACGAGTTGAAGAAAGGAGCTCAGGGGCACTGTAATTCACAAACCTGCAGAGTTATAAATGACAACTATCGTCCAAAAATATACTGAAGTAAGGCTGCCAAGAGGACTTGAAAGCGGGGCAGAATTGCAGGAAACCGATTTCAGGAGGTAGACTGGAATTGCATTGAAAGCATAGGAAAAGAGGCAGAACGTCCACAATGATGCACTTGGCCAAAAAGGGCGTATGCGTTTTTTCCTGAATATATTCAGGAAAAAACGCATACGCCCTTTTTGGCCAACCAAGCAAGCTTGCAAAGGAAATCTGCACTACAATGAAGTCTCACTTCCCCCCGGTCAAAAGGGCCATCTGAAAAAAGTGTAAAATCCAGAAAGGCAGGACAGGCCATGGAGAACTGGGAGCCTTGTTATGCTGATAGGCGGGATGTAAATTGCCAACAGACACTCGGGAGAAGTGTATGGTGTTTCCTGAAACATCTAAAAAACAAAGCAACAGAGCCTAGGGCACTTCCACTTATGGTCCTATAGCTTAGGGAAATTAAAATCAAAAAGATACAGCCACCCCAATGTTTGGGACGCCTCTGTTTACAAGAACCTCGTTTACCGTACAAGTTCAATATCACAGAAAGTGAAAAATGGATAAAGAACTTGTGGTACTTACGTACAATGCAGTATCACTCAGCAGTGAAATCTATGCCATCAGGCCCGTAGCAGCACAATGAGTGGATTCAGGTACGATGATTCTAACTGAAATAAGTCACACAGAAAAAGAAACATCATAAGATATCACTAATACACGGAATGTAAACTTGGCTACACAGGAACTGAATTACAGAACAGAACAGGGTCTCAAATTTAGAAAACCAAGTTATGCTTGTTTAAGGGTAAAGGTGAGTTGGGGTGCTGCATAAAACCAGAGATTGAAATGAGCACAGATAAAGTTCCTTAAGCCAAATATGGAATAGACAAGAGCTACTCCTTGCTCAACGAAATGGACTCAACACCGCATATTAAACGCCTAAGAATGTACCTGACTCTTAAGTATCTTAAAACCTATGGATTGCTATGTCTCCGAAAGAGAATCAAGCATGTGTACAGGGACATAAACGCAGCAGTGATAGGATTGGAGAGGTTCGGTGAGCAAATGAAGACCCTTTGAAGTCATATTTCATGGTACCCATTCCACGGGTTTCAACTACCCAGGTTTAAGGTATTCTTCCTTCAGCTAAAACATGCATGTGGAACCTAGAGTATGATCAACCATGTGATCGGGAGACGTGTTCAAATATGTCTCAGTTTTCGTACCCTGGTACTCGGGTGCAACATTCCAGACGCTTTACTAACACTCTCCCGACTTGGAGAGTCAGCGCCTTTAACCTCCTGTTTGGCCCAGTTTGCAATTTCTGCGGAAGATGAACAGGAATAGCGAGAACCAATGAGAGACTAGCTGGAGGTGTCTGGACGGGCAAATTTAACTCTCATTTCCCACCAGGAAGAGGAAATAACCAAAGGCTCAGCGTGCCGTGCCGGAACCAGATTAGGGCCTGAAGCCATCCTGCGGTGTTGCGGCCAGCTCACAAGAAAACGAGTTGAAGAAAGGAGCTCAGGGGCACTGTAATTCACAAACCTGCAGAGTTATAAATGACAACTATCGTCCAAAAATATACTGAAGTAAGGCTGCCAAGAGGACTTGAAAGCGGGGCAGAATTGCAGGAAACCGATTTCAGGAGGTAGACTGGAATTGCATTGAAAGCATAGGAAAAGAGGCAGAACGTCCACAATGATGCACTTGGCCAAAAAGGGCGTATGCGTTTTTTCCTGAATATATTCAGGAAAGAACACATACGCCCTTTTTGGCCAACCAAGCAAGCTTGCAAAGGAAATCTGCACTACAATGAAGTCTCACTTCCCCCCGGTCAAAAGGGCCATCTGAAAAAAGTGTAAAATCCAGAAAGGCAGGACAGGCCATGGAGAACTGGGAGCCTTGTTATGCTGATGGGCGGGATGTAAACTGCCAACAGACACTCGGGAGAAGTGTATGGTGTTTCCTGAAACATCTAAAAAACAAAGCAACAGAGCCTAGGGCACTTCCACTTATGGTCCTATAGCTTAGGGAAATTAAAATCAAAAAGACACAGCCACCCCAATGTTTGGGACGCCTCTGTTTACAAGAACCTCGTTTACCGTACAAGTTCAATATCACAGAAAGTGAAAAATGGATAAAGAACTTGTGGTACTTACGTACAATGCAGTATCACTCAGCAGTGAAATCTATGCCATCAGGCCCGTAGCAGCACAATGAGTGGATTCAGGTACGATGATTCTAACTGAAATAAGTCACACAGAAAAAGAAACATCATAAGATATCACTAATACACGGAATGTAAACTTGGCTACACAGGAACTGAATTACAGAACAGAACAGGGTCTCAAATTTAGAAAACCAAGTTATGCTTGTTTAAGGGTAAAGGTGAGTTGGGGTGCTGCATAAAACCAGAGATTGAAATGAGCACAGATAAAGTTCCTTAAGCCAAATATGGAATAGACAAGAGCTACTCCTTGCTCAACGAAATGGACTCAACACCGCATATTAAACGCCTAAGAATGTACCTGACTCTTAAGTATCTTAAAACCTATGGATTGCTATGTCTCCGAAAGAGAATCAAGCATGTGTACAGGGACATAAACGCAGCAGTGATAGGATTGGAGAGGTTCGGTGAGCAAATGAAGACCCTTTGAAGTCATATTGCATGGTACCCATTCCACGGGTTTCAACTACCCAGGTTTAAGGTATTCTTCCTTCAGCTAAAACATGCATGTGGAACCTAGAGTATGATCAACCATGTGATCGGGAGACGTGTTCAAATATGTCTCAGTTTTCGTACCCTGGTACTCGGGTGCAACATTCCAGACGCTTTACTAACACTCTCCCGACTTGGAGAGTCAGTCCCTTTAACCTCCTGTTTGGCCCAGTTTGCAATTTCTGCGGAAGATGAACAGGAATAGCGAGAACCAATGAGAGACTAGCTGGAGGTGTCTGGACGGGCAAATTTAACTCTCATTTCCCACCAGGAAGAGGAAATAACCAAAGGCTCAGCGTGCCGTGCCGGAACCAGATTAGGGCCTGAAGCCATCCTGCGGTGTTGCGGCCAGCTCACAAGAAAACGAGTTGAAGAAAGGAGCTCAGGGGCACTGTAATTCACAAACCTGCAGAGTTATAAATGACAACTATCGTCCAAAAATATACTGAAGTAAGGCTGCCAAGAGGACTTGAAAGCGGGGCAGAATTGCAGGAAACCGATTTCAGGAGGTAGACTGGAATTGCATTGAAAGCATAGGAAAAGAGGCAGAACGTCCACAATGATGCACTTGGCCAAAAAGGGCGTATGCGTTTTTTCCTGAATATATTCAGGAAAAAACGCATACGCCCTTTTTGGCCAACCAAGCAAGCTTGCAAAGGAAATCTGCACTACAATGAAGTCTCACTTCCCCCCGGTCAAAAGGGCCATCTGAAAAAAGTGTAAAATCCAGAAAGGCAGGACAGGCCATGGAGAACTGGGAGCCTTGTTATGCTGATGGGCGGGATGTAAATTGCCAACAGACACTCGGGAGAAGTGTATGGTGTTTCCTGAAACATCTAAAAAACAAAGCAACAGAGCCTAGGGCACTTCCACTTATGGTCCTATAGCTTAGGGAAATTAAAATCAAAAAGACACAGCCACCCCAATGTTTGGGACGCCTCTGTTTACAAGAACCTCGTTTACCGTACAAGTTCAATATCACAGAAAGTGAAAAATGGATAAAGAACTTGTGGTACTTACGTACAATGCAGTATCACTCAGCAGTGAAATCTATGTCATCAGGCCCGTAGCAGCACAATGAGTGGATTCAGGTACGATGATTCTAACTGAAATAAGTCACACAGAAAAAGAAACATCATACGATATCAGTAATACACGGAATGTAAACTTGGCTACACAGGAACTGAATTACAGAACAGAACAGGGTCTCAAATTTAGAAAACCAACTTATGCTTGTTTAAGGGTAAAGGTGAGTTGGGGTGCTGCATAAAACCAGAGATTGAAATGAGCACAGATAAAGTTCCTTAAGCCAAATATGGAATAGACAAGAGCTACTCCTTGCTCAACGAAATGGACTCAACACCGCATATTAAACGCCTAAGAATGTACCTGACTCTTAAGTATCTTAAAACCTATGGATTGCTATGTCTCCGAAAGAGAATCAAGCATGTGTACAGGGACATAAACGCAGCAGTGATAGGATTGGAGAGGTTCGGTGAGCAAATGAAGACCCTTTGAAGTCATATTGCATGGTACCCATTCCACGGGTTTCAACTACCCAGGTTTAAGGTATTCTTCCTTCAGCTAAAACATGCATGTGGAACCTAGAGTATGATCAACCATGTGATCGGGAGACGTGTTCAAATATGTCTCAGTTTTCGTACCCTGGTACTCGGGTGCAACATTCCAGACGCTTTACTAACACTCTCCCGACTTGGAGAGTCAGTCCCTTTAACCTCCTGTTTGGCCCAGTTTGCAATTTCTGCGGAAGATGAACAGGAATAGCGAGAACCAATGAGAGACTAGCTGGAGGTGTCTGGACGGGCAAATTTAACTCCCATTTCCCACCAGGAAGAGGAAATAACCAAAGGCTCAGCGTGCCGTGCCGGAACCAGATTAGGGCCTGAAGCCATCCTGCGGTGTTGCGGCCAGCTCACAAGAAAACGAGTTGAAGAAAGGAGCTCAGGGGCACTGTAATTCACAAACCTGCAGAGTTATAAATGACAACTATCGTCCAAAAATATACTGAAGTAAGGCTGCCAAGAGGACTTGAAAGCGGGGCAGAATTGCAGGAAACCGATTTCAGGAGGTAGACTGGAATTGCATTGAAAGCATAGGAAAAGAGGCAGAACGTCCACAATGATGCACTTGGCCAAAAAGGGCGTATGCGTTTTTTCCTGAATATATTCAGGAAAAAACGCATACGCCCTTTTTGGCCAACAAAGCAAGCTTGCAAAGGAAATCTGCACTACAATGAAGTCTCACTTCCCCCCGGTCAAAAGGGCCATCTGAAAAAAGTGTAAAATCCAGAAAGGCAGGACAGGCCATGGAGAACTGGGAGCCTTGTTATGCTGATGGGCGGGATGTAAACTGCCAACAGACACTCGGGAGAAGTGTATGGTGTTTCCTGAAACATCTAAAAAACAAAGCAACAGAGCCTAGGGCACTTCCACTTATGGTCCTATAGCTTAGGGAAATTAAAATAAAAAAGATACAGCCACCCCAATGTTTGGGACGCCTCTGTTTACAAGAACGTCGTTTACCGTACAAGTTCAATATCACAGAAAGTGAAAAATGGATAAAGAACTTGTGGTACTTACGTACAATGCAGTATCACTCAGCAGTGAAATCTATGTCATCAGGCCCGTAGCAGCACAATGAGTGGATTCAGGTACGATGATTCTAACTGAAATAAGTCACACAGAAAAAGAAACATCATACGATATCAGTAATACACGGAATGTCAACTTGGCTACACAGGAACTGAATTACAGAACAGAACAGGGTCTCAAATTTAGAAAACCAACTTATGCTTGTTTAAGGGTAAAGGTGAGTTGGGGTGCTGCATAAAACCAGAGATTGAAATGAGCACAGATAAAGTTCCTTAAGCCAAATATGGAATAGACAAGAGCTACTCCTTGCTCAACGAAATGGACTCAACACCGCATATTAAACGCCTAAGAATGTACCTGACTCTTAAGTATCTTAAAACCTATGGATTGCTATGTCTCCGAAAGAGAATCAAGCATGTGTACAGGGACATAAACGCAGCAGTGATAGGATTGGAGAGGTTCGGTGAGCAAATGAAGACCCTTTGAAGTCATATTGCATGGTACCCATTCCACGGGTTTCAACTACCCAGGTTTAAGGTATTCTTCTTTCAGCTAAAACATGCATGTGGAACCTAGAGTATGATCAACCATGTGATCGGGAGACGTGTTCAAATATGTCTCAGTTTTCGTACCCTGGTACTCGGGTGCAACATTCCAGACGCTTTACTAACACTCTCCCGACTTGGAGAGTCAGTCCCTTTAACCTCCTGTTTGGCCCAGTTTGCAATTTCTGCGGAAGATGAACAGGAATAGCGAGAACCAATGAGAGACTAGCTGGAGGTGTCTGGACGGGCAAATTTAACTCCCATTTCCCACCAGGAAGAGGAAAGAACCAAAGGCTCAGCGTGCCGTGCCGGAACCAGATTAGGGCCTGAAGCCATCCTGCGGTGTTGCGGCCAGCTCACAAGAAAGCGAGTTGAAGAAAGGAGCTCAGGGGCACTGTAATTCACAAACCTGCAGAGTTATAAATGACAACTATCGTCCAAAAATATACTGAAGTAAGGCTGCCAAGAGGACTTGAAAGCGGGGCAGAATTGCAGGAAACCGATTTCAGGAGGTAGACTGGAATTGCATTGAAAGCATAGGAAAAGAGGCAGAACGTCCACAATGATGCACTTGGCCAAAAAGGGCGTATGCGTTTTTTCCTGAATATATTCAGGAAAAAACGCATACGCCCTTTTTGGCCAACCAAGCAAGCTTGCAAAGGAAATCTGCACTACAATGAAGTCTCACTTCCCCCCGGTCAAAAGGGCCATCTGAAAAAAGTGTAAAATCCAGAAAGGCAGGACAGGCCATGGAGAACTGGGAGCCTTGTTATGCTGATGGGCGGGATGTAAACTGCCAACAGACACTCGGGAGAAGTGTATGGTGTTTCCTGAAACATCTAAAAAACAAAGCAACAGAGCCTAGGGCACTTCCACTTATGGTCCTATAGCTTAGGGAAATTAAAATCAAAAAGACACAGCCACCCCAATGTTTGGGACGCCTCTGTTTACAAGAACCTCGTTTACCGTACAAGTTCAATATCACAGAAAGTGAAAAATGGATAAAGAACTTGTGGTACTTACGTACAATGCAGTATCACTCAGCAGTGAAATCTATGTCATCAGGCCCGTAGCAGCACAATGAGTGGATTCAGGTACGATGATTCTAACTGAAATAAGTCACACAGAAAAAGAAACATCATAAGATATCAGTAATACACGGAATGTCAACTTGGCTACACAGGAACTGAATTACAGAACAGAACAGGGTCTCAAATTTAGAAAACCAACTTATGCTTGTTTAAGGGTAAAGGTGAGTTGGGGTGCTGCATAAAACCAGAGATTGAAATGAGCACAGATAAAGTTCCTTAAGCCAAATATGGAATAGACAAGAGCTACTCCTTGCTCAACGAAATGGACTCAACACCGCATATTAAACGCCTAAGAATGTACCTGACTCTTAAGTATCTTAAAACCTATGGATTGCTATGTCTCCGAAAGAGAATCAAGCATGTGTACAGGGACATAAACGCAGCAGTGATAGGATTGGAGAGGTTCGGTGAGCAAATGAAGACCCTTTGAAGTCATATTGCATGGTACCCATTCCACGGGTTTCAACTACCCAGGTTTAAGGTATTCTTCCTTCAGCTAAAACATGCATGTGGAACCTAGAGTATGATCAACCATGTGATCGGGAGACGTGTTCAAATATGTCTCAGTTTTCGTACCCTGGTACTCGGGTGCAACATTCCAGACGCTTTACTAACACTCTCCCGACTTGGAGAGTCAGTCCCTTTAACCTCCTGTTTGGCCCAGTTTGCAATTTCTGCGGAAGATGAACAGGAATAGCGAGAACCAATGAGAGACTAGCTGGAGGTGTCTGGACGGGCAAATTTAACTCCCATTTCCCACCAGGAAGAGGAAATAACCAAAGGCTCAGCGTGCCGTGCCGGAACCAGATTAGGGCCTGAAGCCATCCTGCGGTGTTGCGGCCAGCTCACAAGAAAACGAGTTGAAGAAAGGAGCTCAGGGGCACTGTAATTCACAAACCTGCAGAGTTATAAATGACAACTATCGTCCAAAAATATACTGAAGTAAGGCTGCCAAGAGGACTTGAAAGCGGGGCAGAATTGCAGGAAACCGATTTCAGGAGGTAGACTGGAATTGCATTGAAAGCATAGGAAAAGAGGCAGAACGTCCACAATGATGCACTTGGCCAAAAAGGGCGTATGCGTTTTTTCCTGAATATATTCAGGAAAAAACGCATACGCCCTTTTTGGCCAACCAAGCAAGCTTGCAAAGGAAATCTGCACTACAATGAAGTCTCACTTCCCCCCGGTCAAAAGGGCCATCTGAAAAAAGTGTAAAATCCAGAAAGGCAGGACAGGCCATGGAGAACTGGGAGCCTTGTTATGCTGATGGGCGGGATGTAAATTGCCAACAGACACTCGGGAGAAGTGTATGGTGTTTCCTGAAACATCTAAAAAACAAAGCAACAGAGCCTAGGGCACTTCCACTTATGGTCCTATAGCTTAGGGAAATTAAAATCAAAAAGACACAGCCACCCCAATGTTTGGGACGCCTCTGTTTACAAGAACCTCGTTTACCGTACAAGTTCAATATCACAGAAAGTGAAAAATGGATAAAGAACTTGTGGTACTTACGTACAATGCAGTATCACTCAGCAGTGAAATCTATGCCATCAGGCCCGTAGCAGCACAATGAGTGGATTCAGGTACGATGATTCTAACTGAAATAAGTCACACAGAAAAAGAAACATCATAAGATATCAGTAATACACGGAATGTAAACTTGGCTACACAGGAACTGAATTACAGAACAGAACAGGGTCTCAAATTTAGAAAACCAACTTATGCTTGTTTAAGGGTAAAGGTGAGTTGGGGTGCTGCATAAAACCAGAGATTGAAATGAGCACAGATAAAGTTCCTTAAGCCAAATATGGAATAGACAAGAGCTACTCCTTGCTCAACGAAATGGACTCAACACCGCATATTAAACGCCTAAGAATGTACCTGACTCTTAAGTATCTTAAAACCTATGGATTGCTATGTCTCCGAAAGAGAATCAAGCATGTGTACAGGGACATAAACGCAGCAGTGATAGGATTGGAGAGGTTCGGTGAGCAAATGAAGAGCCTTTGAAGTCATATTTCATGGTACCCATTCCACGGGTTTCAACTACCCAGGTTTAAGGTATTCTTCCTTCAGCTAAAACATGCATGTGGAACCTAGAGTATGATCAACCATGTGATCGGGAGACGTGTTCAAATATGTCTCAGTTTTCGTACCCTGGTACTCGGGTGCAACATTCCAGACGCTTTACTAACACTCTCCCGACTTGGAGAGTCAGTCCCTTTAACCTCCTGTTTGGCCCAGTTTGCAATTTCTGCGGAAGATGAACAGGAATAGCGAGAACCAATGAGAGACTAGCTGGAGGTGTCTGGACGGGCAAATTTAACTCTCATTTCCCACCAGGAAGAGGAAATAACCAAAGGCTCAGCGTGCCGTGCCGGAACCAGATTAGGGCCTGAAGCCATCCTGCGGTGTTGCGGCCAGCTCACAAGAAAACGAGTTGAAGAAAGGAGCTCAGGGGCACTGTAATTCACAAACCTGCAGAGTTATAAATGACAACTATCGTCCAAAAATATACTGAAGTAAGGCTGCCAAGAGGACTTGAAAGCGGGGCAGAATTGCAGGAAACCGATTTCAGGAGGTAGACTGGAATTGCATTGAAAGCATAGGAAAAGAGGCAGAACGTCCACAATGATGCACTTGGCCAAAAAGGGCGTATGCGTTTTTTCCTGAATATATTCAGGAAAAAACGCATACGCCCTTTTTGGCCAACCAAGCAAGCTTGCAAAGGAAATCTGCACTACAATGAAGTCTCACTTCCCCCCGGTCAAAAGGGCCATCTGAAAAAAGTGTAAAATCCAGAAAGGCAGGACAGGCCATGGAGAACTGGGAGCCTTGTTATGCTGATGGGCGGGATGTAAATTGCCAACAGACACTCGGGAGAAGTGTATGGTGTTTCCTGAAACATCTAAAAAACAAAGCAACAGAGCCTAGGGCACTTCCGCTTATGGTCCTATAGCTTAGGGAAATTAAAATCAAAAAGACACAGCCACCCCAAAGTTTGGGACGCCTCTGTTTACAAGAACCTCGTTTACCGTACAAGTTCAATATCACAGAAAGTGAAAAATGGATAAAGAACTTGTGGTACTTACGTACAATGCAGTATCACTCAGCAGTGAAATCTATGTCATCAGGCCCGTAGCAGCACAATGAGTGGATTCAGGTACGATGATTCTAACTGAAATAAGTCACACAGAAAAAGAAACATCATAAGATATCAGTAATACACGGAATGTAAACTTGGCTACACAGGAACTGAATTACAGAACAGAACAGGGTCTCAAATTTAGAAAACCAACTTATGCTTGTTTAAGGGGAAAGGTGAGTTGGGGTGCTGCATAAAACCAGAGATTGAAATGAGCACAGATAAAGTTCCTTAAGCCAAATATGGAATAGACAAGAGCTACTCCTTGCTCAACGAAATGGACTCAACACCGCATATTAAACGCCTAAGAATGTACCTGACTCTTAAGTATCTTAAAACCTATGGATTGCTATGTCTCCGAAAGAGAATCAAGCATGTGTACAGGGACATAAACGCAGCAGTGATAGGATTGGAGAGGTTCGGTGAGCAAATGAAGACCCTTTGAAGTCATATTGCATGGTACCCATTCCACGGGTTTCAACTACCCAGGTTTAAGGTATTCTTCCTTCAGCTAAAACATGCATGTGGAACCTAGAGTATGATCAACCATGTGATCGGGAGACGTGTTCAAATATGTCTCAGTTTTTGTACCCTGGTACTCGGGTGCAACATTCCAGACGCTTTACTAACACTCTCCCGACTTGGAGAGTCAGTCCCTTTAACCTCCTGTTTGGCCCAGTTTGCAATTTCTGCGGAAGATGAACAGGAATAGCGAGAACCAATGAGAGACTAGCTGGAGGTGTCTGGACGGGCAAATTTAACTCTCATTTCCCACCAGGAAGAGGAAATAACCAAAGGCTCAGCGTGCCGTGCCGGAACCAGATTAGGGCCTGAAGCCATCCTGCGGTGTTGCGGCCAGCTCACAAGAAAACGAGTTGAAGAAAGGAGCTCAGGGGCACTGTAATTCACAAACCTGCAGAGTTATAAATGACAACTATCGTCCAAAAATATACTGAAGTAAGGCTGCCAAGAGGACTTGAAAGCGGGGCAGAATTGCAGGAAACCGATTTCAGGAGGTAGACTGGAATTGCATTGAAAGCATAGGAAAAGAGGCAGAACGTCCACAATGATGCACTTGGCCAAAAAGGGCGTATGCGTTTTTTCCTGAATATATTCAGGAAAAAACGCATACGCCCTTTTTGGCCAACCAAGCAAGCTTGCAAAGGAAATCTGCACTACAATGAAGTCTCACTTCCCCCCGGTCAAAAGGGCCATCTGAAAAAAGTGTAAAATCCAGAAAGGCAGGACAGGCCATGGACAACTGGGAGCCTTGTTATGCTGATGGGCGGGATGTAAACTGCCAACAGACACTCGGGAGAAGTGTATGGTGTTTCCTGAAACATCTAAAAAACAAAGCAACAGAGCCTAGGGCACTTCCACTTATGGTCCTATAGCTTAGGGAAATTAAAATCAAAAAGACACAGCCACCCCAATGTTTGGGACGCCTCTGTTTACAAGAACCTCGTTTACCGTACAAGTTCAATATCACAGAAAGTGAAAAATGGATAAAGAACTTGTGGTACTTACATACAATGCAGTATCACTCAGCAGTGAAATCTATGCCATCAGGCCCGTAGCAGCACAATGAGTGGATTCAGGTACGATGATTCTAACTGAAATAAGTCACACAGAAAAAGAAACATCATAAGATATCAGTAATACACGGAATGTAAACTTGGCTACACAGGAACTGAATTACAGAACAGAACAGGGTCTCAAATTTAGAAAACCAACTTATGCTTTTTTAAGGGTAAAGGTGAGTTGGGGTGCTGCATAAAACCAGAGATTGAAATGAGCACAGATAAAGTTCCTTAAGCCAAATATGGAATAGACAAGAGCTACTCCTTGCTCAACGAAATGGACTCAACACCGCATATTAAACGCCTAAGAATGTACCTGACTCTTAAGTATCTTAAAACCTATGGATTGCTATGTCTCCGAAAGAGAATCAAGCATGTGTACAGGGACATAAACGCAGCAGTGATAGGATTGGAGAGGTTCGGTGAGCAAATGAAGACCCTTTGAAGTCATATTGCATGGTACCCATTCCACGGGTTTCAACTACCCAGGTTTAAGGTATTCTTCCTTCAGCTAAAACATGCATGTGGAACCTAGAGTATGATCAACCATGTGATCGGGAGACGTGTTCAAATATGTCTCAGTTTTCGTACCCTGGTACTCGGGTGCAACATTCCAGACGCTTTACTAACACTCTCCCGACTTGGAGAGTCAGTCCCTTTAACCTCCTGTTTGGCCCAGTTTGCAATTTCTGCGGAAGATGAACAGGAATAGCGAGAACCAATGAGAGACTAGCTGGAGGTGTCTGGACGGGCAAATTTAACTCTCATTTCCCACCAGGAAGAGGAAATAACCAAAGGCTCAGCGTGCCGTGCCGGAACCAGATTAGGGCCTGAAGCCATCCTGCGGTGTTGCGGCCAGCTCACAAGAAAACGAGTTGAAGAAAGGAGCTCAGGGGCACTGTAATTCACAAACCTGCAGAGTTATAAATGACAACTATCGTCCAAAAATATACTGAAGTAAGGCTGCCAAGAGGACTTGAAAGCGGGGCAGAATTGCAGGAAAACGATTTCAGGAGGTAGACTGGAATTGCATTGAAAGCATAGGAAAAGAGGCAGAACGTCCACAATGATGCACTTGGCCAAAAAGGGCGTATGCGTTTTTTCCTGAATATATTCAGGAAAAAACGCATACGCCCTTTTTGGCCAACCAAGCAAGCTTGCAAAGGAAATCTGCACTACAATGAAGTCTCACTTCCCCCCGGTCAAAAGGGCCATCTGAAAAAAGTGTAAAATCCAGAAAGGCAGGACAGGCCATGGAGAACTGGGAGCCTTGTTATGCTGATGGGCGGGATGTAAATTGCCAACAGACACTCGGGAGAAGTGTATGGTGTTTCCTGAAACATCTAAAAAACAAAGCAACAGAGCCTAGGGCACTTCCACTTATGGTCCTATAGCTTAGGGAAATTAAAATCAAAAAGACACAGCCACCCCAATGTTTGGGACGCCTCTGTTTACAAGAACCTCGTTTACCGTACAAGTTCAATATCACAGAAAGTGAAAAATGGATAAAGAACTTGTGGTACTTACGTACAATGCAGTATCACTCAGCAGTGAAATCTATGTCATCAGGCCCGTAGCAGCACAATGAGTGGATTCAGGTACGATGATTCTAACTGAAATAAGTCACACAGAAAAAGAAACATCATAAGATATCAGTAATACACGGAATGTAAACTTGGCTACACAGGAACTGAATTACAGAACAGAACAGGGTCTCAAATTTAGAAAACCAACTTATGCTTGTTTAAGGGTAAAGGTGAGTTGGGGTGCTGCATAAAACCAGAGATTGAAATGAGCACAGATAAAGTTCCTTAAGCCAAATATGGAATAGACAAGAGCTACTCCTTGCTCAACGAAATGGACTCAACACCGCATATTAAACGCCTAAGAATGTACCTGACTCTTAAGTATCTTAAAACCTATGGATTGCTATGTCTCCGAAAGAGAATCAAGCATGTGTACAGGGACATAAACGCAGCAGTGATAGGATTGGAGAGGTTCGGTGAGCAAATGAAGACCCTTTGAAGTCATATTGCATGGTACCCATTCCACGGGTTTCAACTACCCAGGTTTAAGGTATTCTTCCTTCAGCTAAAACATGCATGTGGAACCTAGAGTATGATCAACCATGTGATCGGGAGACGTGTTCAAATATGTCTCAGTTTTCGTACCCTGGTACTCGGGTGCAACATTCCAGACGCTTTACTAACACTCTCCCGACTTGGAGAGTCAGTCCCTTTAACCTCCTGTTTGGCCCAGTTTGCAATTTCTGCGGAAGATGAACAGGAATAGCGAGAACCAATGAGAGACTAGCTGGAGGTGTCTGGACGGGCAAATTTAACTCTCATTTCCCACCAGGAAGAGGAAATAACCAAAGGCTCAGCGTGCCGTGCCGGAACCAGATTAGGGCCTGAAGCCATCCTGCGGTGTTGCGGCCAGCTCACAAGAAAACGAGTTGAAGAAAGGAGCTCAGGGGCACTGTAATTCACAAACCTGCAGAGTTATAAATGACAACTATCGTCCAAAAATATACTGAAGTAAGGCTGCCAAGAGGACTTGAAAGCGGGGCAGAATTGCAGGAAACCGATTTCAGGAGGTAGACTGGAATTGCATTGAAAGCATAGGAAAAGAGGCAGAACGTCCACAATGATGCACTTGGCCAAAAAGGGCGTATGCGTTTTTTCCTGAATATATTCAGGAAAGAACGCATACGCCCTTTTTGGCCAACCAAGCAAGCTTGCAAAGGAAATCTGCACTACAATGAAGTCTCACTTCCCCCCGGTCAAAAGGGCCATCTGAAAAAAGTGTAAAATCCAGAAAGGCAGGACAGGCCATGGAGAACTGGGAGCCTTGTTATGCTGATGGGCGGGATGTAAACTGCCAACAGACACTCGGGAGAAGTGTATGGTGTTTCCTGAAACATCTAAAAAACAAAGCAACAGAGCCTAGGGCACTTCCACTTATGGTCCTATAGCTTAGGGAAATTAAAATCAAAAAGACACAGCCACCCCAATGTTTGGGACGCCTCTGTTTACAAGAACCTCGTTTACCGTACAAGTTCAATATCACAGAAAGTGAAAAATGGATAAAGAACTTGTGGTACTTACGTACAATGCAGTATCACTCAGCAGTGAAATCTATGCCATCAGGCCCGTAGCAGCACAATGAGTGGATTCAGGTACGATGATTCTAACTGAAATAAGTCACACAGAAAAAGAAACATCATAAGATATCAGTAATACACGGAATGTAAACTTGGCTACACAGGAACTGAATTACAGAACAGAACAGGGTCTCAAATTTAGAAAACCAACTTATGCTTGTTTAAGGGTAAAGGTGAGTTGGGGTGCTGCATAAAACCAGAGATTGAAATGAGCACAGATAAAGTTCCTTAAGCCAAATATGGAATAGACAAGAGCTACTCCTTGCTCAACGAAATGGACTCAACACCGCATATTAAACGCCTAAGAATGTACCTGACTCTTAAGTATCTTAAAACCTATGGATTGCTATGTCTCCGAAAGAGAATCAAGCATGTGTACAGGGACATAAACGCAGCAGTGATAGGATTGGAGAGGTTCGGTGAGCAAATGAAGACCCTTTGAAGTCATATTGCATGGTACCCATTCCACGGGTTTCAACTACCCAGGTTTAAGGTATTCTTCCTTCAGCTAAAACATGCATGTGGAACCTAGAGTATGATCAACCATGTGATCGGGAGACGTGTTCAAATATGTCTCAGTTTTCGTACCCTGGTACTCGGGTGCAACATTCCAGACGCTTTACTAACACTCTCCCGACTTGGAGAGTCAGTCCCTTTAACCTCCTGTTTGGCCCAGTTTGCAATTTCTGCGGAAGATGAACAGGAATAGCGAGAACCAATGAGAGACTAGCTGGAGGTGTCTGGACGGGCAAATTTAACTCTCATTTCCCACCAGGAAGAGGAAATAACCAAAGGCTCAGCGTGCCGTGCCGGAACCAGATTAGGGCCTGAAGCCATCCTGCGGTGTTGCGGCCAGCTCACAAGAAAACGAGTTGAAGAAAGGAGCTCAGGGGCACTGTAATTCACAAACCTGCAGAGTTATAAATGACAACTATCGTCCAAAAATATACTGAAATAAGGCTGCCAAGAGGACTTGAAAGCGGGGCAGAATTGCAGGAAACCGATTTCAGGAGGTAGACTGGAATTGCATTGAAAGCATAGGAAAAGAGGCAGAACGTCCACAATGATGCACTTGGCCAAAAAGGGCGTATGCGTTTTTTCCTGAATATATTCAGGAAAAAACGCATACGCCCTTTTTGGCCAACCAAGCAAGCTTGCAAAGGAAATCTGCACTACAATGAAGTCTCACTTCCCCCCGGTCAAAAGGGCCATCTGAAAAAAGTGTAAAATCCAGAAAGGCAGGACAGGCCATGGAGAACTGGGAGCCTTGTTATGCTGATGGGCGGGATGTAAACTGCCAACAGACACTCGGGAGAAGTGTATGGTGTTTCCTGAAACATCTAAAAAACAAAGCAACAGAGCCTAGGGCACTTCCACTTATGGTCCTATAGCTTAGGGAAATTAAAATCAAAAAGACACAGCCACCCCAATGTTTGGGACGCCTCTGTTTACAAGAACCTCGTTTACCGTACAAGTTCAATATCACAGAAAGTGAAAAATGGATAAAGAACTTGTGGTACTTACGTACAATGCAGTATCACTCAGCAGTGAAATCTATGCCATCAGGCCCGTAGCAGCACAATGAGTGGATTCAGGTACGATGATTCTAACTGAAATAAGTCACACAGAAAAAGAAACATCATAAGATATCAGTAATACACGGAATGTAAACTTGGCTACACAGGAACTGAATTACAGAACAGAACAGGGTCTCAAATTTAGAAAACCAACTTATGCTTGTTTAAGGGTAAAGGTGAGTTGGGGTGCTGCATAAAACCAGAGATTGAAATGAGCACAGATAAAGTTCCTTAAGCCAAATATGGAATAGACAAGAGCTACTCCTTGCTCAACGAAATGGACTCAACACCGCATATTAAACGCCTAAGAATGTACCTGACTCTTAAGTATCTTAAAACCTATGGATTGCTATGTCTCCGAAAGAGAATCAAGCATGTGTACAGGGACATAAACGCAGCAGTGATAGGATTGGAGAGGTTCGGTGAGCAAATGAAGACCCTTTGAAGTCATATTGCATGGTACCCATTCCACGGGTTTCAACTACCCAGGTTTAAGGTATTCTTCCTTCAGCTAAAACATGCATGTGGAACCTAGAGTATGATCAACCATGTGATCGGGAGACGTGTTCAAATATGTCTCAGTTTTCGTACCCTGGTACTCGGGTGCAACATTCCAGACGCTTTACTAACACTCTCCCGACTTGGAGAGTCAGTCCCTTTAACCTCCTGTTTGGCCCAGTTTGCAATTTCTGCGGAAGATGAACAGGAATAGCGAGAACCAATGAGAGACTAGCTGGAGGTGTCTGGACGGGCAAATTTAACTCTCATTTCCCACCAGGAAGAGGAAATAACCAAAGGCTCAGCGTGCCGTGCCGGAACCAGATTAGGGCCTGAAGCCATCCTGCGGTGTTGCGGCCAGCTCACAAGAAAACGAGTTGAAGAAAGGAGCTCAGGGGCACTGTAATTCACAAACCTGCAGAGTTATAAATGACAACTATCGTCCAAAAATATACTGAAGTAAGGCTGCCAAGAGGACTTGAAAGCGGGGCAGAATTGCAGGAAACCGATTTCAGGAGGTAGACTGGAATTGCATTGAAAGCATAGGAAAAGAGGCAGAACGTCCACAATGATGCACTTGGCCAAAAAGGGCGTATGCGTTTTTTCCTGAATATATTCAGGAAAAAACGCATACGCCCTTTTTGGCCAACCAAGCAAGCTTGCAAAGGAAATCTGCACTACAATGAAGTCTCACTTCCCCCCGGTCAAAAGGGCCATCTGAAAAAAGTGTAAAATCCAGAAAGGCAGGACAGGCCATGGAGAACTGGGAGCCTTGTTATGCTGATGGGCGGGATGTAAACTGCCAACAGACACTCGGGAGAAGTGTATGGTGTTTCCTGAAACATCTAAAAAACAAAGCAACAGAGCCTAGGGCACTTCCACTTATGGTCCTATAGCTTAGGGAAATTAAAATCAAAAAGACACAGCCACCCCAATGTTTGGGACGCCTCTGTTTACAAGAACCTCGTTTACCGTACAAGTTCAATATCACAGAAAGTGAAAAATGGATAAAGAACTTGTGGTACTTACGTACAATGCAGTATCACTCAGCAGTGAAATCTATGCCATCAGGCCCGTAGCAGCACAATGAGTGGATTCAGGTACGATGATTCTAACTGAAATAAGTCACACAGAAAAAGAAACATCATAAGATATCAGTAATACACGGAATGTAAACTTGGCTACACAGGAACTGAATTACAGAACAGAACAGGGTCTCAAATTTAGAAAACCAACTTATGCTTGTTTAAGGGTAAAGGTGAGTTGGGGTGCTGCATAAAACCAGAGATTGAAATGAGCACAGATAAAGTTCCTTAAGCCAAATATGGAATAGACAAGAGCTACTCTTTGCTCAACGAAATGGACTCAACACCGCATATTAAACGCCTAAGAATGTACCTGACTCTTAAGTATCTTAAAACCTATGGATTTCTATGTCTCCGAAAGAGAATCAAGCATGTGTACAGGGACATAAACGCAGCAGTGATAGGATTGGAGAGGTTCGGTGAGCAAATGAAGACCCTTTGAAGTCATATTGCATGGTACCCATTCCACGGGTTTCAACTACCCAGGTTTAAGGTATTCTTCCTTCAGCTAAAACATGCATGTGGAACCTAGAGTATGATCAACCATGTGATCGGGAGACGTGTTCAAATATGTCTCAGTTTTCGTACCCTGGTACTCGGGTGCAACATTCCAGACGCTTTACTAACACTCTCCCGACTTGGAGAGTCAGTCCCTTTAACCTCCTGTTTGGCCCAGTTTGCAATTTCTGCGGAAGATGAACAGGAATAGCGAGAACCAATGAGAGACTAGCTGGAGGTGTCTGGACGGGCAAATTTAACTCTCATTTCCCACCAGGAAGAGGAAATAACCAAAGGCTCAGCATGCCGTGCCGGAACCAGATTAGGGCCTGAAGCCATCCTGCGGTGTTGCGGCCAGCTCACAAGAAAACGAGTTGAAGAAAGGAGCTCAGGGGCACTGTAATTCACAAACCTGCAGAGTTATAAATGACAACTATCGTCCAAAAATATACTGAAGTAAGGCTGCCAAGAGGACTTGAAAGCGGGGCAGAATTGCAGGAAACCGATTTCAGGAGGTAGACTGGAATTGCATTGAAAGCATAGGAAAAGAGGCAGAACGTCCACAATGATGCACTTGGCCAAAAAGGGCGTATGCGTTTTTTCCTGAATATATTCAGGAAAGAACGCATACGCCCTTTTTGGCCAACCAAGCAAGCTTGCAAAGGAAATCTGCACTACAATGAAGTCTCACTTCCCCCCGGTCAAAAGGGCCATCTGAAAAAAGTGTAAAATCCAGAAAGGCAGGACAGGCCATGGAGAACTGGGAGCCTTGTTATGCTGATGGGCGGGATGTAAATTGCCAACAGACACTCGGGAGAAGTGTATGGTGTTTCCTGAAACATCTAAAAAACAAAGCAACAGAGCCTAGGGCACTTCCACTTATGGTCCTATAGCTTAGGGAAATTAAAATCAAAAAGACACAGCCACCCCAAAGTTTGGGACGCCTCTGTTTACAAGAACCTCGTTTACCGTACAAGTTCAATATCACAGAAAGTGAAAAATGGGTAAAGAACTTGTGGTACTTACGTACAATGCAGTATCACTCAGCAGTGAAATCTATGTCATCAGGCCCGTAGCAGCACAATGAGTGGATTCAGGTACGATGATTCTAACTGAAATAAGTCACACAGAAAAAGAAACATCATAAGATATCAGTAATACACGGAATGTAAACTTGGCTACACAGGAACTGAATTACAGAACAGAACAGGGTCTCAAATTTAGAAAACCAACTTATGCTTGTTTAAGGGTAAAGGTGAGTTGGGGTGCTGCATAAAACCAGAGATTGAAATGAGCACAGATAAAGTTCCTTAAGCCAAATATGGAATAGACAAGAGCTACTCCTTGCTCAACGAAATGGACTCAACACCGCATATTAAACGCCTAAGAATGTACCTGACTCTTAAGTATCTTAAAACCTATGGATTGCTATGTCTCCGAAAGAGAATCAAGCATGTGTACAGGGACATAAACGCAGCAGTGATAGGATTGGAGAGGTTCGGTGAGCAAATGAAGACCCTTTGAAGTCATATTGCATGGTACCCATTCCACGGGTTTCAACTACCCAGGTTTAAGGTATTCTTCCTTCAGCTAAAACATGCATGTGGAACCTAGAGTATGATCAACCATGTGATCGGGAGACGTGTTCAAATATGTCTCAGTTTTCGTACCCTGGTACTCGGGTGCAACATTCCAGACGCTTTACTAACACTCTCCCGACTTGGAGAGTCAGTCCCTTTAACCTCCTGTTTGGCCCAGTTTGCAATTTCTGCGGAAGATGAACAGGAATAGTGAGAACCAATGAGAGACTAGCTGGAGGTGTCTGGACGGGCAAATTTAACTCTCATTTCCCACCAGGAAGAGGAAATAACCAAAGGCTCAGCGTGCCGTGCCGGAACCAGATTAGGGCCTGAAGCCATCCTGCGGTGTTGCGGCCAGCTCACAAGAAAACGAGTTGAAGAAAGGAGCTCAGGGGCACTGTAATTCACAAACCTGCAGAGTTATAAATGACAACTATCGTCCAAAAATATACTGAAGTAAGGCTGCCAAGAGGACTTGAAAGCGGGGCAGAATTGCAGGAAACCGATTTCAGGAGGTAGACTGGAATTGCATTGAAAGCATAGGAAAAGAGGCAGAACGTCCACAATGATGCACTTGGCCAAAAAGGGCGTATGCGTTTTTTCCTGAATATATTCAGGAAAAAACGCATACGCCCTTTTTGGCCAACCAAGCAAGCTTGCAAAGGAAATCTGCACTACAATGAAGTCTCACTTCCCCCCGGTCAAAAGGGCCATCTGAAAAAAGTGTAAAATCCAGAAAGGCAGGACAGGCCATGGAGAACTGGGAGCCTTGTTATGCTGATGGGCGGGATGTAAACTGCCAACAGACACTCGGGAGAAGTGTATGGTGTTTCCTGAAACATCTAAAAAACAAAGCAACAGAGCCTAGGGCACTTCCACTTATGGTCCTATAGCTTAGGGAAATTAAAATCAAAAAGACACAGGCACCCCAATGTTTGGGACGCCTCTGTTTACAAGAACCTCGTTTACCGTACAAGTTCAATATCACAGAAAGTGAAAAATGGATAAAGAACTTGTGGTACTTACATACAATGCAGTATCACTCAGCAGTGAAATCTATGCCATCAGGCCCGTAGCAGCACAATGAGTGGATTCAGGTACGATGATTCTAACTGAAATAAGTCACACAGAAAAAGAAACATCATAAGATATCAGTAATACACGGAATGTAAACTTGGCTACACAGGAACTGAATTACAGAACAGAACAGGGTCTCAAATTTAGAAAACCAACTTATGCTTGTTTAAGGGTAAAGGTGAGTTGGGGTGCTGCATAAAACCAGAGATTGAAATGAGCACAGATAAAGTTCCTTAAGCCAAATATGGAATAGACAAGAGCTACTCCTTGCTCAACGAAATGGACTCAACACCGCATATTAAACGCCTAAGAATGTACCTGACTCTTAAGTATCTTAAAACCTATGGATTGCTATGTCTCCGAAAGAGAATCAAGCATGTGTACAGGGACATAAACGCAGCAGTGATAGGATTGGAGAGGTTCGGTGAGCAAATGAAGACCCTTTGAAGTCATATTGCATGGTACCCATTCCACGGGTTTCAACTACCCAGGTTTAAGGTATTCTTCCTTCAGCTAAAACATGCATGTGGAACCTAGAGTATGATCAACCATGTGATCGGGAGACGTGTTCAAATATGTCTCAGTTTTCGTACCCTGGTACTCGGGTGCAACATTCCAGACGCTTTACTAACACTCTCCCGACTTGGAGAGTCAGTCCCTTTAACCTCCTGTTTGGCCCAGTTTGCAATTTCTGCGGAAGATGAACAGGAATAGCGAGAACCAATGAGAGACTAGCTGGAGGTGTCTGGACGGGCAAATTTAACTCTCATTTCCCACCAGGAAGAGGAAATAACCAAAGGCTCAGCGTGCCGTGCCGGAACCAGATTAGGGCCTGAAGCCATCCTGCGGTGTTGCGGCCAGCTCACAAGAAAACGAGTTGAAGAAAGGAGCTCAGGGGCACTGTAATTCACAAACCTGCAGAGTTATAAATGACAACTATCGTCCAAAAATATACTGAAGTAAGGCTGCCAAGAGGACTTGAAAGCGGGGCAGAATTGCAGGAAACCGATTTCAGGAGGTAGACTGGAATTGCATTGAAAGCATAGGAAAAGAGGCAGAACGTCCACAATGATGCACTTGGCCAAAAAGGGCGTATGCGTTTTTTCCTGAATATATTCAGGAAAAAACGCATACGCCCTTTTTGGCCAACCAAGCAAGCTTGCAAAGGAAATCTGCACTACAATGAAGTCTCACTTCCCCCCGGTCAAAAGGGCCATCTGAAAAAAGTGTAAAATCCAGAAAGGCAGGACAGGCCATGGAGAACTGGGAGCCTTGTTATGCTGATGGGCGGGATGTAAACTGCCAACAGACACTCGGGAGAAGTGTATGGTGTTTCCTGAAACATCTAAAAAACAAAGCAACAGAGCCTAGGGCACTTCCACTTATGGTCCTATAGCTTAGGGAAATTAAAATCAAAAAGACACAGCCACCCCAAAGTTTGGGACGCCTCTGTTTACAAGAACCTCGTTTACCGTACAAGTTCAATATCACAGAAAGTGAAAAATGGATAAAGAACTTGTGGTACTTACGTACAATGCAGTATCACTCAGCAGTGAAATCTATGTCATCAGGCCCGTAGCAGCACAATGAGTGGATTCAGGTACGATGATTCTAACTGAAATAAGTCACACAGAAAAAGAAACATCATAAGATATCAGTAATACACGGAATGTAAACTTGGCTACACAGGAACTGAATTACAGAACAGAACAGGGTCTCAAATTTAGAAAACCAACTTATGCTTGTTTAAGGGTAAAGGTGAGTTGGGGTGCTGCATAAAACCAGAGATTGAAATGAGCACAGATAAAGTTCCTTAAGCCAAATATGGAATAGACAAGAGCTACTCCTTGCTCAGCGAAATGGACTCAACACCGCATATTAAACGCCTAAGAATGTACCTGACTCTTAAGTATCTTAAAACCTATGGATTGCTATGTCTCCGAAAGAGAATCAAGCATGTGTACAGGGACATAAACGCAGCAGTGATAGGATTGGAGAGGTTCGGTGAGCAAATGAAGACCCTTTGAAGTCATATTGCATGGTACCCATTCCACGGGTTTCAACTACCCAGGTTTAAGGTATTCTTCCTTCAGCTAAAACATGCATGTGGAACCTAGAGTATGATCAACCATGTGATCGGGAGACGTGTTCAAATATGTCTCAGTTTTCGTACCCTGGTACTCGGGTGCAACATTCCAGACGCTTTACTAACACTCTCCCGACTTGGAGAGTCAGTCCCTTTAACCTCCTGTTTGGCCCAGTTTGCAATTTCTGCGGAAGATGAACAGGAATAGCGAGAACCAATGAGAGACTAGCTGGAGGTGTCTGGACGGGCAAATTTAACTCTCATTTCCCACCAGGAAGAGGAAATAACCAAAGGCTCAGCATGCCGTGCCGGAACCAGATTAGGGCCTGAAGCCATCCTGCGGTGTTGCGGCCAGCTCACAAGAAAACGAGTTGAAGAAAGGAGCTCAGGGGCACTGTAATTCACAAACCTGCAGAGTTATAAATGACAACTATCGTCCAAAAATATACTGAAGTAAGGCTGCCAAGAGGACTTGAAAGCGGGGCAGAATTGCAGGAAACCGATTTCAGGAGGTAGACTGGAATTGCATTGAAAGCATAGGAAAAGAGGCAGAACGTCCACAATGATGCACTTGGCCAAAAAGGGCGTATGCGTTTTTTCCTGAATATATTCAGGAAAAAACGCATACGCCCTTTTTGGCCAACCAAGCAAGCTTGCAAAGGAAATCTGCACTACAATGAAGTCTCACTTCCCCCCGGTCAAAAGGGCCATCTGAAAAAAGTGTAAAATCCAGAAAGGCAGGACAGGCCATGGAGAACTGGGAGCCTTGTTATGCTGATGGGCGGGATGTAAATTGCCAACAGACACTCGGGAGAAGTGTATGGTGTTTCCTGAAACATCTAAAAAACAAAGCAACAGAGCCTAGGGCACTTCCACTTATGGTCCTATAGCTTAGGGAAATTAAAATCAAAAAGACACAGCCACCCCAAAGTTTGGGACGCCTCTGTTTACAAGAACCTCGTTTACCGTACAAGTTCAATATCACAGAAAGTGAAAAATGGGTAAAGAACTTGTGGTACTTACGTACAATGCAGTATCACTCAGCAGTGAAATCTATGTCATCAGGCCCGTAGCAGCACAATGAGTGGATTCAGGTACGATGATTCTAACTGAAATAAGTCACACAGAAAAAGAAACATCATAAGATATCAGTAATACACGGAATGTAAACTTGGCTACACAGGAACTGAATTACAGAACAGAACAGGGTCTCAAATTTAGAAAACCAACTTATGCTTGTTTAAGGGTAAAGGTGAGTTGGGGTGCTGCATAAAACCAGAGATTGAAATGAGCACAGATAAAGTTCCTTAAGCCAAATATGGAATAGACAAGAGCTACTCCTTGCTCAACGAAATGGACTCAACACCGCATATTAAACGCCTAAGAATGTACCTGACTCTTAAGTATCTTAAAACCTATGGATTGCTATGTCTCCGAAAGAGAATCAAGCATGTGTACAGGGACATAAACGCAGCAGTGATAGGATTGGAGAGGTTCGGTGAGCAAATGAAGACCCTTTGAAGTCATATTGCATGGTACCCATTCCACGGGTTTCAACTACCCAGGTTTAAGGTATTCTTCCTTCAGCTAAAACATGCATGTGGAACCTAGAGTATGATCAACCATGTGATCGGGAGACGTGTTCAAATATGTCTCAGTTTTCGTACCCTGGTACTCGGGTGCAACATTCCAGACGCTTTACTAACACTCTCCCGACTTGGAGAGTCAGTCCCTTTAACCTCCTGTTTGGCCCAGTTTGCAATTTCTGCGGAAGATGAACAGGAATAGTGAGAACCAATGAGAGACTAGCTGGAGGTGTCTGGACGGGCAAATTTAACTCTCATTTCCCACCAGGAAGAGGAAATAACCAAAGGCTCAGCGTGCCGTGCCGGAACCAGATTAGGGCCTGAAGCCATCCTGCGGTGTTGCGGCCAGCTCACAAGAAAACGAGTTGAAGAAAGGAGCTCAGGGGCACTGTAATTCACAAACCTGCAGAGTTATAAATGACAACTATCGTCCAAAAATATACTGAAGTAAGGCTGCCAAGAGGACTTGAAAGCGGGGCAGAATTGCAGGAAACCGATTTCAGGAGGTAGACTGGAATTGCATTGAAAGCATAGGAAAAGAGGCAGAACGTCCACAATGATGCACTTGGCCAAAAAGGGCGTATGCGTTTTTTCCTGAATATATTCAGGAAAAAACGCATACGCCCTTTTTGGCCAACCAAGCAAGCTTGCAAAGGAAATCTGCACTACAATGAAGTCTCACGTCCCCCCGGTCAAAAGGGCCATCTGAAAAAAGTGTAAAATCCAGAAAGGCAGGACAGGCCATGGAGAACTGGGAGCCTTGTTATGCTGATGGGCGGGATGTAAACTGCCAACAGACACTCGGGAGAAGTGTATGGTGTTTCCTGAAACATCTAAAAAACAAAGCAACAGAGCCTAGGGCACTTCCACTTATGGTCCTATAGCTTAGGGAAATTAAAATCAAAAAGACACAGCCACCCCAAAGTTTGGGACGCCTCTGTTTACAAGAACCTCGTTTACCGTACAAGTTCAATATCACAGAAAGTGAAAAATGGATAAAGAACTTGTGGTACTTACGTACAATGCAGTATCACTCAGCAGTGAAATCTATGTCATCAGGCCCGTAGCAGCACAATGAGTGGATTCAGGTACGATGATTCTAACTGAAATAAGTCACACAGAAAAAGAAACATCATAAGATATCAGTAATACACGGAATGTAAACTTGGCTACACAGGAACTGAATTACAGAACAGAACAGGGTCTCAAATTTAGAAAACCAACTTATGCTTGTTTAAGGGTAAAGGTGAGTTGGGGTGCTGCATAAAACCAGAGATTGAAATGAGCACAGATAAAGTTCCTTAAGCCAAATATGGAATAGACAAGAGCTACTCCTTGCTCAACGAAATGGACTCAACACCGCATATTAAACGCCTAAGAATGTACCTGACTCTTAAGTATCTTAAAACCTATGGATTGCTATGTCTCCGAAAGAGAATCAAGCATGTGTACAGGGACATAAACGCAGCAGTGATAGGATTGGAGAGGTTCGGTGAGCAAATGAAGACCCTTTGAAGTCATATTGCATGGTACCCATTCCACGGGTTTCAACTACCCAGGTTTAAGGTATTCTTCCTTCAGCTAAAACATGCATGTGGAACCTAGAGTATGATCAACCATGTGATCGGGAGACGTGTTCAAATATGTCTCAGTTTTCGTACCCTGGTACTCGGGTGCAACATTCCAGACGCTTTACTAACACTCTCCCGACTTGGAGAGTCAGTCCCTTTAACCTCCTGTTTGGCCCAGTTTGCAATTTCTGCGGAAGATGAACAGGAATAGCGAGAACCAATGAGAGACTAGCTGGAGGTGTCTGGACGGGCAAATTTAACTCTCATTTCCCACCAGGAAGAGGAAATAACCAAAGGCTCAGCGTGCCGTGCCGGAACCAGATTAGGGCCTGAAGCCATCCTGCGGTGTTGCGGCCAGCTCACAAGAAAACGAGTTGAAGAAAGGAGCTCAGGGGCACTGTAATTCACAAACCTGCAGAGTTATAAATGACAACTATCGTCCAAAAATATACTGAAGTAAGGCTGCCAAGAGGACTTGAAAGCGGGGCAGAATTGCAGGAAACCGATTTCAGGAGGTAGACTGGAATTGCATTGAAAGCATAGGAAAAGAGGCAGAACGTCCACAATGATGCACTTGGCCAAAAAGGGCGTATGCGTTTTTTCCTGAATATATTCAGGAAAAAACGCATACGCCCTTTTTGGCCAACCAAGCAAGCTTGCAAAGGAAATCTGCACTACAATGAAGTCTCACTTCCCCCCGGTCAAAAGGGCCATCTGAAAAAAGTGTAAAATCCAGAAAGGCAGGACAGGCCATGGAGAACTGGGAGCCTTGTTATGCTGATGGACGGGATGTAAACTGCCAACAGACACTCGGGAGAAGTGTATGGTGTTTCCTGAAACATCTAAAAAACAAAGCAACAGAGCCTAGGGCACTTCCACTTATGGTCCTATAGCTTAGGGAAATTAAAATCAAAAAGACACAGCCACCCCAATGTTTGGGACGCCTCTGTTTACAAGAACCTCGTTTACCGTACAAGTTCAATATCACAGAAAGTGAAAAATGGATAAAGAACTTGTGGTACTTACGTACAATGCAGTATCACTCAGCAGTGAAATCTATGCCATCAGGCCCGTAGCAGCACAATGAGTGGATTCAGGTACGATGATTCTAACTGAAATAAGTCACACAGAAAAAGAAACATCATAAGATATCAGTAATACACGGAATGTAAACTTGGCTACACAGGAACTGAATTACAGAACAGAACAGGGTCTCAACTTTAGAAAACCAACTTATGCTTGTTTAAGGGTAAAGGTGAGTTGGGGTGCTGCATAAAACCAGAGATTGAAATGAGCACAGATAAAGTTCCTTAAGCCAAATATGGAATAGACAAGAGCTACTCCTTGCTCAACGAAATGGACTCAACACCGCATATTAAACGCCTAAGAATGTACCTGACTCTTAAGTATCTTAAAACCTATGGATTGCTATGTCTCCGAAAGAGAATCAAGCATGTGTACAGGGACATAAACGCAGCAGTGATAGGATTGGAGAGGTTCGGTGAGCAAATGAAGACCCTTTGAAGTCATATTGCATGGTACCCATTCCACGGGTTTCAACTACCCAGGTTTAAGGTATTCTTCCTTCAGCTAAAACATGCATGTGGAACCTAGAGTATGATCAACCATGTGATCGGGAGACGTGTTCAAATATGTCTCAGTTTTCGTACCCTGGTACTCGGGTGCAACATTCCAGACGCTTTACTAACACTCTCCCGACTTGGAGAGTCAGTCCCTTTAACCTCCTGTTTGGCCCAGTTTGCAATTTCTGCGGAAGATGAACAGGAATAGCGAGAACCAATGAGAGACTAGCTGGAGGTGTCTGGACGGGCAAATTTAACTCTCATTTCCCACCAGGAAGAGGAAATAACCAAAGGCTCAGCGTGCCGTGCCGGAACCAGATTAGGGCCTGAAGCCATCCTGCGGTGTTGCGGCCAGCTCACAAGAAAACGAGTTGAAGAAAGGAGCTCAGGGGCACTGTAATTCACAAACCTGCAGAGTTATAAATGACAACTATCGTCCAAAAATATACTGAAGTAAGGCTGCCAAGAGGACTTGAAAGCGGGGCAGAATTGCAGGAAACCGATTTCAGGAGGTAGACTGGAATTGCATTGAAAGCATAGGAAAAGAGGCAGAACGTCCACAATGATGCACTTGGCCAAAAAGGGCGTATGCGTTTTTTCCTGAATATATTCAGGAAAAAACGCATACGCCCTTTTTGGCCAACCAAGCAAGCTTGCAAAGGAAATCTGCACTACAATGAAGTCTCACCTCCCCCCGGTCAAAAGGGCCATCTGAAAAAAGTGTAAAATCCAGAAAGGCAGGACAGGCCATGGAGAACTGGGAGCCTTGTTATGCTGATGGGCGGGATGTAAACTGCCAACAGACACTCAGGAGAAGTGTATGGTGTTTCCTGAAACATCTAAAAAACAAAGCAACAGAGCCTAGGGCACTTCCACTTATGGTCCTATAGCTTAGGGAAATTAAAATCAAAAAGATACAGCCACCCCAATGTTTGGGACGCCTCTGTTTACAAGAACCTCGTTTACCGTACAAGTTCAATATCACAGAAAGTGAAAAATGGATAAAGAACTTGTGGTACTTACGTACAATGCAGTATCACTCAGCAGTGAAATCTATGCCATCAGGCCCGTAGCAGCACAATGAGTGGATTCAGGTACGATGATTCTAACTGAAATAAGTCACACAGAAAAAGAAACATCATAAGATATCAGTAATACACGGAATGTAAACTTGGCTACACAGGAACTGAATTACAGAACAGAACAGGGTCTCAAATTTAGAAAACCAACTTATGCTTGTTTAAGGGTAAAGGTGAGTTGGGGTGCTGCATAAAACCAGAGATTGAAATGAGCACAGATAAAGTTCCTTAAGCCAAATATGGAATAGACAAGAGCTACTCCTTGCTCAACGAAATGGACTCAACACCGCATATTAAACGCCTAAGAATGTACCTGACTCTTAAGTATCTTAAAACCTATGGATTGCTATGTCTCCGAAAGAGAATCAAGCATGTGTACAGGGACATAAACGCAGCAGTGATAGGATTGGAGAGGTTCGGTGAGCAAATGAAGACCCTTTGAAGTCATATTGCATGGTACCCATTCCACGGGTTTCAACTACCCAGGTTTAAGGTATTCTTCCTTCAGCTAAAACATGCATGTGGAACCTAGAGTATGATCAACCATGTGATCGGGAGACGTGTTCAAATATGTCTCAGTTTTCGTACCCTGGTACTCGGGTGCAACATTCCAGACGCTTTACTAACACTCTCCCGACTTGGAGAGTCAGTCCCTTTAACCTCCTGTTTGGCCCAGTTTGCAATTTCTGCGGAAGATGAACAGGAATAGCGAGAACCAATGAGAGACTAGCTGGAGGTGTCTGGACGGGCAAATTTAACTCTCATTTCCCACCAGGAAGAGGAAATAACCAAAGGCTCAGCGTGCCGTGCCGGAACCAGATTAGGGCCTGAAGCCATCCTGCGGTGTTGCGGCCAGCTCACAAGAAAACGAGTTGAAGAAAGGAGCTCAGGGGCACTGTAATTCACAAACCTGCAGAGTTATAAATGACAACTATCGTCCAAAAATATACTGAAGTAAGGCTGCCAAGAGGACTTGAAAGCGGGGCAGAATTGCAGGAAACCGATTTCAGGAGGTAGACTGGAATTGCATTGAAAGCATAGGAAAAGAGGCAGAACGTCCACAATGATGCACTTGGCCAAAAAGGGCGTATGTGTTTTTTCCTGAATATATTCAGGAAAAAACGCATACGCCCTTTTTGGCCAACCAAGCAAGCTTGCAAAGGAAATCTGCACTACAATGAAGTCTCACTTCCCCCCGGTCAAAAGGGCCATCTGAAAAAAGTGTAAAATCCAGAAAGGCAGGACAGGCCATGGAGAACTGGGAGCCTTGTTATGCTGATGGGCGGGATGTAAACTGCCAACAGACACTCCGGAGAAGTGTATGGTGTTTCCTGAAACATCTAAAAAACAAAGCAACAGAGCCTAGGGCACTTCCACTTATGGTCCTATAGCTTAGGGAAATTAAAATCAAAAAGACACAGCCACCCCAATGTTTGGGACGCCTCTGTTTACAAGAACCTCGTTTACCGTACAAGTTCAATATCACAGAAAGTGAAAAATGGATAAAGAACTTGTGGTACTTACGTACAATGCAGTATCACTCAGCAGTGAAATCTATGCCATCAGGCCCGTAGCAGCACAATGAGTGGATTCAGGTACGATGATTCTAACTGAAATAAGTCACACAGAAAAAGAAACATCATAAGATATCAGTAATACACGGAATGTAAACTTGGCTACACAGGAACTGAATTACAGAACAGAACAGGGTCTCAAATTTAGAAAACCAACTTATGCTTGTTTAAGGGTAAAGGTGAGTTGGGGTGCTGCATAAAACCAGAGATTGAAATGAGCACAGATAAAGTTCCTTAAGCCAAATATGGAATAGACAAGAGCTACTCCTTGCTCAACGAAATGGACTCAACACCGCATATTAAACGCCTAAGAATGTACCTGACTCTTAAGTATCTTAAAACCTATGGATTGCTATGTCTCCGAAAGAGAATCAAGCATGTGTACAGGGACATAAACGCAGCAGTGATAGGATTGGAGAGGTTCGGTGAGCAAATGAAGACCCTTTGAAGTCATATTGCATGGTACCCATTCCACGGGTTTCAACTACCCAGGTTTAAGGTATTCTTCCTTCAGCTAAAACATGCATGTGGAACCTAGAGTATGATCAACCATGTGATCGGGAGACGTGTTCAAATATGTCTCAGTTTTCGTACCCTGGTACTCGGGTGCAACATTCCAGACGCTTTACTAACACTCTCCCGACTTGGAGAGTCAGTCCCTTTAACCTCCTGTTTGGCCCAGTTTGCAATTTCTGCGGAAGATGAACAGGAATAGCGAGAACCAATGAGAGACTAGCTGGAGGTGTCTGGACGGGCAAATTTAACTCTCATTTCCCACCAGGAAGAGGAAATAACCAAAGGCTCAGCGTGCCGTGCCAGAACCAGATTAGGGCCTGAAGCCATCCTGCGGTGTTGCGGCCAGCTCACAAGAAAACGAGTTGAAGAAAGGAGCTCAGGGGCACTGTAATTCACAAACCTGCAGAGTTATAAATGACAACTATCGTCCAAAAATATACTGAAGTAAGGCTGCCAAGAGGACTTGAAAGCGGGGCAGAATTGCAGGAAACCGATTTCAGGAGGTAGACTGGAATTGCATTGAAAGCATAGGAAAAGAGGCAGAACGTCCACAATGATGCACTTGGCCAAAAAGGGCGTATGCGTTTTTTCCTGAATATATTCAGGAAAAAACGCATACGCCCTTTTTGGCCAACCAAGCAAGCTTGCAAAGGAAATCTGCACTACAATGAAGTCTCACCTCCCCCCGGTCAAAAGGGCCATCTGAAAAAAGTGTAAAATCCAGAAAGGCAGGACAGGCCATGGAGAACTGGGAGCCTTGTTATGCTGATGGGCGGGATGTATACTGCCAACAGACACTCGGGAGAAGTGTATGGTGTTTCCTGAAACATCTAAAAAACAAAGCAACAGAGCCTAGGGCACTTCCACTTATGGTCCTATAGCTTAGGGAAATTAAAATCAAAAAGATACAGCCACCCCAATGTTTGGGACGCCTCTGTTTACAAGAACCTCGTTTACGGTACAAGTTCAATATCACAGAAAGTGAAAAATGGATAAAGAACTTGTGGTACTTACGTACAATGCAGTATCACTCAGCAGTGAAATCTATGCCATCAGGCCCGTAGCAGCACAATGAGTGCATTCAGGTATGATGATTCTAACTGAAATAAGTCACACAGAAAAAGAAACATCATAAGATATCAGTAATACACGGAATGTAAACTTGGCTACACAGGAACTGAATTACAGAACAGAACAGGGTCTCAAATTTAGAAAACCAACTTATGCTTGTTTAAGGGTAAAGGTGAGTTGGGGTGCTGCATAAAACCAGAGATTGAAATGAGCACAGATAAAGTTCCTTAAGCCAAATATGGAATAGACAAGAGCTACTCCTTGCTCAACGAAATGGACTCAACACCGCATATTAAACGCCTAAGAATGTACCTGACTCTTAAGTATCTTAAAACCTATGGATTGCTATGTCTCCGAAAGAGAATCAAGCATGTGTACAGGGACATAAACGCAGCAGTGATAGGATTGGAGAGGTTCGGTGAGCAAATGAAGACCCTTTGAAGTCATATTGCATGGTACCCATTCCACGGGTTTCAACTACCCAGGTTTAAGGTATTCTTCCTTCAGCTAAAACATGCATGTGGAACCTAGAGTATGATCAACCATGTGATCGGGAGACGTGTTCAAATATGTCTCAGTTTTCGTACCCTGGTACTCGGGTGCAACATTCCAGACGCTTTACTAACACTCTCCCGACTTGGAGAGTCAGTCCCTTTAACCTCCTGTTTGGCCCAGTTTGCAATTTCTGCGGAAGATGAACAGGAATAGCGAGAACCAATGAGAGACTAGCTGGAGGTGTCTGGACGGGCAAATTTAACTCTCATTTCCCACCAGGAAGAGGAAATAACCAAAGGCTCAGCGTGCCGTGCCGGAACCAGATTAGGGCCTGAAGCCATCCTGCGGTGTTGCGGCCAGCTCACAAGAAAACGAGTTGAAGAAAGGAGCTCAGGGGCACTGTAATTCACAAACCTGCAGAGTTATAAATGACAACTATCGTCCAAAAATATACTGAAGTAAGGCTGCCAAGAGGACTTGAAAGCGGGGCAGAATTGCAGGAAACCGATTTCAGGAGGTAGACTGGAATTGCATTGAAAGCATAGGAAAAGAGGCAGAACGTCCACAATGATGCACTTGGCCAAAAAGGGCGTATGCGTTTTTTCCTGAATATATTCAGGAAAAAACGCATACGCCCTTTTTGGCCAACCAAGCAAGCTTGCAAAGGAAATCTGCACTACAATGAAGTCTCACCTCCCCCCGGTCAAAAGGGCCATCTGAAAAAAGTGTAAAATCCAGAAAGGCAGGACAGGCCATGGAGAACTGGGAGCCTTGTTATGCTGATGGGCGGGATGTAAACTGCCAACAGACACTCGGGAGAAGTGTATGGTGTTTCCTGAAACATCTAAAACACAAAGCAACAGAGCCTAGGGCACTTCCACTTATGGTCCTATAGCTTAGGGAAATTAAAATCAAAAAGATACAGCCACCCCAATGTTTGGGACGCCTCTGTTTACAAGAACCTCGTTTACCGTACAAGTTCAATATTACAGAAAGTGAAAAATGGATAAAGAACTTGTGGTACTTACGTACAATGCAGTATCACTCAGCAGTGAAATCTATGCCATCAGGCCCGTAGCAGCACAATGAGTGGATTCAGGTACGATGATTCTAACTGAAATAAGTCACACAGAAAAAGAAACATCATAAGATATCAGTAATACACGGAATGTAAACTTGGCTACACAGGAACTGAATTACAGAACAGAACAGGGTCTCAAATTTAGAAAACCAACTTATGCTTGTTTAAGGGTAAAGGTGAGTTGGGGTGCTGCATAAAACCAGAGATTGAAATGAGCACAGATAAAGTTCCTTAAGCCAAATATGGAATAGACAAGAGCTACTCCTTGCTCAACGAAATGGACTCAACACCGCATATTAAACGCCTAAGAATGTACCTGACTCTTAAGTATCTTAAAACCTATGGATTGCTATGTCTCCGAAAGAGAATCAAGCATGTGTACAGGGACATAAACGCAGCAGTGATAGGATTGGAGAGGTTCGGTGAGCAAATGAAGACCCTTTGAAGTCATATTGCATGGTACCCATTCCACGGGTTTCAACTACCCAGGTTTAAGGTATTCTTCCTTCAGCTAAAACATGCATGTGGAACCTAGAGTATGATCAACCATGTGATCGGGAGACGTGTTCAAATATGTCTCAGTTTTCGTACCCTGGTACTCGGGTGCAACATTCCAGACGCTTTACTAACACTCTCCCGACTTGGAGAGTCAGTCCCTTTAACCTCCTGTTTGGCCCAGTTTGCAATTTCTGCGGAAGATGAACAGGAATAGCGAGAACCAATGAGAGACTAGCTGGAGGTGTCTGGACGGGCAAATTTAACTCTCATTTCCCACCAGGAAGAGGAAATAACCAAAGGCTCAGCGTGCCGTGCCGGAACCAGATTAGGGCCTGAAGCCATCCTGCGGTGTTGCGGCCAGCTCACAAGAAAACGAGTTGAAGAAAGGAGCTCAGGGGCACTGTAATTCACAAACCTGCAGAGTTATAAATGACAACTATCGTCCAAAAATATACTGAAGTAAGGCTGCCAAGAGGACTTGAAAGCGGGGCAGAATTGCAGGAAACCGATTTCAGGAGGTAGACTGGAATTGCATTGAAAGCATAGGAAAAGAGGCAGAACGTCCACAATGATACACTTGGCCAAAAAGGGCGTATGCGTTTTTTCCTGAATATATTCAGGAAAAAACGCATACGCCCTTTTTGGCCAACCAAGCAAGCTTGCAAAGGAAATCTGCACTACAATGAAGTCTCACCTCCCCCCGGTCAAAAGGGCCATCTGAAAAAAGTGTAAAATCCAGAAAGGCAGGACAGGCCATGGAGAACTGGGAGCCTTGTTATGCTGATGGGCGGGATGTAAACTGCCAACAGACACTTGGGAGAAGTGTATGGTGTTTCCTGAAACATCTAAAACACAAAGCAACAGAGCCTAGGGCACTTCCACTTATGGTCCTATAGCTTAGGGAAATTAAAATCAAAAAGATACAGCCACCCCAATGTTTGGGACGCCTCTGTTTACAAGAACCTCGTTTACCGTACAAGTTCAATATCACAGAAAGTGAAAAATGGATAAAGAACTTGTGGTACTTACGTACAATGCAGTATCACTCAGCAGTGAAATCTATGCCATCAGGCCCGTAGCAGCACAATGAGTGGATTCAGGTACGATGATTCTAACTGAAATAAGTCACACAGAAAAAGAAACATCATAAGATATCAGTAATACACGGAATGTAAACTTGGCTACACAGGAACTGAATTACAGAACAGAACAGGGTCTCAAATTTAGAAAACCAACTTATGCTTGTTTAAGGGTAAAGGTGAGTTGGGGTGCTGCATAAAACCAGAGATTGAAATGAGCACAGATAAAGTTCCTTAAGCCAAATATGGAATAGACAAGAGCTACTCCTTGCTCAACGAAATGGACTCAACACCGCATATTAAACGCCTAAGAATGTACCTGACTCTTAAGTATCTTAAAACCTATGGATTGCTATGTCTCTGAAAGAGAATCAAGCATGTGTACAGGGACATAAACGCAGCAGTGATAGGATTGGAGAGGTTCGGTGAGCAAATGAAGACCCTTTGAAGTCATATTGCATGGTACCCATTCCACGGGTTTCAACTACCCAGGTTTAAGGTATTCTTCCTTCAGCTAAAACATGCATGTGGAACCTAGAGTATGATCAACCATGTGATCGGGAGACGTGTTCAAATATGTCTTAGTTTTCGTACCCTGGTACTCGGGTGCAACATTCCAGACGCTTTACTAACACTCTCCCGACTTGGAGAGTCAGTCCCTTTAACCTCCTGTTTGGCCCAGTTTGCAATTTCTGCGGAAGATGAACAGGAATAGCGAGAACCAATGAGAGACTAGCTGGAGGTGTCTGGACGGGCAAATTTAACTCTCATTTCCCACCAGGAAGAGGAAATAACCAAAGGCTCAGCGTGCCGTGCCAGAACCAGATTAGGGCCTGAAGCCATCCTGCGGTGTTGCGGCCAGCTCACAAGAAAACGAGTTGAAGAAAGGAGCTCAGGGGCACTGTAATTCACAAACCTGCAGAGTTATAAATGACAACTATCGTCCAAAAATATACTGAAGTAAGGCTGCCAAGAGGACTTGAAAGCGGGGCAGAATTGCAGGAAACCGATTTCAGGAGGTAGACTGGAATTGCATTGAAAGCATAGGAAAAGAGGCAGAACGTCCACAATGATGCACTTGGCCAAAAAGGGCGTATGCGTTTTTTCCTGAATATATTCAGGAAAAAACGCATACGCCCTTTTTGGCCAACCAAGCAAGCTTGCAAAGGAAATCTGCACTACAATGAAGTCTCACCTCCCCCCGGTCAAAAGGGCCATCTGAAAAAAGTGTAAAATCCAGAAAGGCAGGACAGGCCATGGAGAACTGGGAGCCTTGTTATGCTGATGGGCGGGATGTAAACTGCCAACAGACACTCGGGAGAAGTGTATGGTGTTTCCTGAAACATCTAAAAAACAAAGCAACAGAGCCTAGGGCACTTCCACTTATGGTCCTATAGCTTAGGGAAATTAAAATCAAAAAGATACAGCCACCCCAATGTTTGGGACGCCTCTGTTTACAAGAACCTCGTTTACGGTACAAGTTCAATATCACAGAAAGTGAAAAATGGATAAAGAACTTGTGGTACTTACGTACAATGCAGTATCACTCAGCAGTGAAATCTATGCCATCAGGCCCGTAGCAGCACAATGAGTGCATTCAGGTACGATGATTCTAACTGAAATAAGTCACACAGAAAAAGAAACATCATAAGATATCAGTAATACACGGAATGTAAACTTGGCTACACAGGAACTGAATTACAGAACAGAACAGGGTCTCAAATTTAGAAAACCAACTTATGCTTGTTTAAGGGTAAAGGTGAGTTGGGGTGCTGCATAAAACCAGAGATTGAAATGAGCACAGATAAAGTTCCTTAAGCCAAATATGGAATAGACAAGAGCTACTCCTTGCTCAACGAAATGGACTCAACACCACATATTAAACGCCTAAGAATGTACCTGACTCTTAAGTATCTTAAAACCTATGGATTGCTATGTCTCCGAAAGAGAATCAAGCATGTGTACAGGGACATAAATGCAGCAGTGATAGGATTGGAGAGGTTCGGTGAGCAAATGAAGACCCTTTGAAGTCATATTGCATGGTACCCATTCCACGGGTTTCAACTACCCAGGTTTAAGGTATTCTTCCTTCAGCTAAAACATGCATGTGGAACCTAGAGTATGATCAACCATGTGATCGGGAGACGTGTTCAAATATGTCTCAGTTTTCGTACCCTGGTACTCGGGTGCAACATTCCAGACGCTTTACTAACACTCTCCCGACTTGGAGAGTCAGTCCCTTTAACCTCCTGTTTGGCCCAGTTTGCAATTTCTGCGGAAGATGAACAGGAATAGCGAGAACCAATGAGAGACTAGCTGGAGGTGTCTGGACGGGCAAATTTAACTCTCATTTCCCACCAGGAAGAGGAAATAACCAAAGGCTCAGCGTGCCGTGCCGGAACCAGATTAGGGCCTGAAGCCATCCTGCGGTGTTGCGGCCAGCTCACAAGAAAACGAGTTGAAGAAAGGAGCTCAGGGGCACTGTAATTCACAAACCTGCAGAGTTATAAATGACAACTATCGTCCAAAAATATACTGAAGTAAGGCTGCCAAGAGGACTTGAAAGCGGGGCAGAATGGCAGGAAACCGATTTCAGGAGGTAGACTGGAATTGCATTGAAAGCATAGGAAAAGAGGCAGAACGTCCACAATGATGCACTTGGCCAAAAAGGGCGTATGCGTTTTTTCCTGAATATATTCAGGAAAAAACGCATACGCCCTTTTTGGCCAACCAAGCAAGCTTGCAAAGGAAATCTGCACTACAATGAAGTCTCACCTCCCCCCGGTCAAAAGGGCCATCTGAAAAAAGTGTAAAATCCAGAAAGGCAGGACAGGCCATGGAGAACTGGGAGCCTTGTTATGCTGATGGGCGGGATGTAAACTGCCAACAGACACTCGGGAGAAGTGTATGGTGTTTCCTGAAACATCTAAAACACAAAGCAACAGAGCCTAGGGCACTTCCACTTATGGTCCTATAGCTTAGGGAAATTAAAATCAAAAAGATACAGCCACCCCAATGTTTGGGACGCCTCTGTTTACAAGAACCTCGTTTACCGTACAAGTTCAATATTACAGAAAGTGAAAAATGGATAAAGAACTTGTGGTACTTACGTACAATGCAGTATCACTCAGCAGTGAAATCTATGCCATCAGGTCCGTAGCAGCACAATGAGTGGATTCAGGTACGATGATTCTAACTGAAATAAGTCACACAGAAAAAGAAACATCATAAGATATCAGTAATACACGGAATGTAAACTTGGCTACACAGGAACTGAATTACAGAACAGAACAGGGTCTCAAATTTAGAAAACCAACTTATGCTTGTTTAAGGGTAAAGGTGAGTTGGGGTGCTGCATAAAACCAGAGATTGAAATGAGCACAGATAAAGTTCCTTAAGCCAAATATGGAATAGACAAGAGCTACTCCTTGCTCAACGAAATGGACTCAACACCGCATATTAAACGCCTAAGAATGTAACTGACTCTTAAGTATCTTAAAACCTATGGATTGCTATGTCTCCGAAAGAGAATCAAGCATGTGTACAGGGACATAAACGCAGCAGTGATAGGATTGGAGAGGTTCGGTGAGCAAATGAAGACCCTTTGAAGTCATATTGCATGGTACCCATTCCACGGGTTTCAACTACCCAGGTTTAAGGTATTCTTCCTTCAGCTAAAACATGCATGTGGAACCTAGAGTATGATCAACCATGTGATCGGGAGACGTGTTCAAATATGTCTCAGTTTTCGTACCCTGGTACTCGGGTGCAACATTCCAGACGCTTTACTAACACTCTCCCGACTTGGAGAGTCAGTCCCTTTAACCTCCTGTTTGGCCCAGTTTGCAATTTCTGCGGAAGATGAACAGGAATAGCGAGAACCAATGAGAGACTAGCTGGAGGTGTCTGGACGGGCAAATTTAACTCTCATTTCCCACCAGGAAGAGGAAATAACCAAAGGCTCAGCGTGCCGTGCCGGAACCAGATTAGGGCCTGAAGCCATCCTGCGGTGTTGCGGCCAGCTCACAAGAAAACGAGTTGAAGAAAGGAGCTCAGGGGCACTGTAATTCACAAACCTGCAGAGTTATAAATGACAACTATCGTCCAAAAATATACTGAAGTAAGGCTGCCAAGAGGACTTGAAAGCGGGGCAGAATTGCAGGAAACCGATTTCAGGAGGTAGACTGGAATTGCATTGAAAGCATAGGAAAAGAGGCAGAACGTCCACAATGATACACTTGGCCAAAAAGGGCGTATGCGTTTTTTCCTGAATATATTCAGGAAAAAACGCATACGCCCTTTTTGGCCAACCAAGCAAGCTTGCAAAGGAAATCTGCACTACAATGAAGTCTCACCTCCCCCCGGTCAAAAGGGCCATCTGAAAAAAGTGTAAAATCCAGAAAGGCAGGACAGGCCATGGAGAACTGGGAGCCTTGTTATGCTGATGGGCGGGATGTAAACTGCCAACAGACACTCGGGAGAAGTGTATGGTGTTTCCTGAAACATCTAAAACACAAAGCAACAGAGCCTAGGGCACTTCCACTTATGGTCCTATAGCTTAGGGAAATTAAAATCAAAAAGATACAGCCACCCCAATGTTTGGGACGCCTCTGTTTACAAGAACCTCGTTTACCGTACAAGTTCAATATCACAGAAAGTGAAAAATGGATAAAGAACTTGTGGTACTTACGTACAATGCAGTATCACTCAGCAGTGAAATCTATGCCATCAGGCCCGTAGCAGCACAATGAGTGGATTCAGGTACGATGATTCTAACTGAAATAAGTCACACAGAAAAAGAAACATCATAAGATATCAGTAATACACGGAATGTAAACTTGGCTACACAGGAACTGAATTACAGAACAGAACAGGGTCTCAAATTTAGAAAACCAACTTATGCTTGTTTAAGGGTAAAGGTGAGTTGGGGTGCTGCATAAAACCAGAGATTGAAATGAGCACAGATAAAGTTCCTTAAGCCAAATATGGAATAGACAAGAGCTACTCCTTGCTCAACGAAATGGACTCAACACCGCATATTAAACGCCTAAGAATGTACCTGACTCTTAAGTATCTTAAAACCTATGGATTGCTATGTCTCCGAAAGAGAATCAAGCATGTGTACAGGGACATAAACGCAGCAGTGATAGGATTGGAGAGGTTCGGTGAGCAAATGAAGACCCTTTGAAGTCATATTGCATGGTACCCATTCCACGGGTTTCAACTACCCAGGTTTAAGGTATTCTTCCTTCAGCTAAAACATGCATGTGGAACCTAGAGTATGATCAACCATGTGATCGGGAGACGTGTTCAAATATGTCTCAGTTTTCGTACCCTGGTACTCGGGTGCAACATTCCAGACGCTTTACTAACACTCTCCCGACTTGGAGAGTCAGTCCCTTTAACCTCCTGTTTGGCCCAGTTTGCAATTTCTGCGGAAGATGAACAGGAATAGCGAGAACCAATGAGAGACTAGCTGGAGGTGTCTGGACGGGCAAATTTAACTCTCATTTCCCACCAGGAAGAGGAAATAACCAAAGGCTCAGCGTGCCGTGCCGGAACCAGATTAGGGCCTGAAGCCATCCTGCGGTGTTGCGGCCAGCTCACAAGAAAACGAGTTGAAGAAAGGAGCTCAGGGGCACTGTAATTCACAAACCTGCAGAGTTATAAATGACAACTATCGTCCAAAAATATACTGAAGTAAGGCTGCCAAGAGGACTTGAAAGCGGGGCAGAATTGCAGGAAACCGATTTCAGGAGGTAGACTGGAATTGCATTGAAAGCATAGGAAAAGAGGCAGAACGTCCACAATGATGCACTTGGCCAAAAAGGGCGTATGCGTTTTTTCCTGAATATATTCAGGAAAAAACGCATACGCCCTTTTTGGCCAACCAAGCAAGCTTGCAAAGGAAATCTGCACTACAATGAAGTCTCACTTCCCCCCGGTCAAAAGGGCCATCTGAAAAAAGTGTAAAATCCAGAAAGGCAGGACAGGCCATGGAGAACTGGGAGCCTTGTTATGCTGATGGGCGGGATGTAAACTGCCAACAGACACTCGGGAGAAGTGTATGGTGTTTCCTGAAACATCTAAAAAACAAAGCAACAGAGCCTAGGGCACTTCCACTTATGGTCCTATAGCTTAGGGAAATTAAAATCAAAAAGATACAGCCACCCCAATGTTTGGGACGCCTCTGTTTACAAGAACCTCGTTTACCATACAAGTTCAATATCACAGAAAGTGAAAAATGGATAAAGAACTTGTGGTACTTACGTACAATGCAGTATCACTCAGCAGTGAAATCTATGCCATCAGGCCCGTAGCAGCACAATGAGTGCATTCAGGTATGATGATTCTAACTGAAATAAGTCACACAGAAAAAGAAACATCATAAGATATCAGTAATACACGGAATGTAAACTTGGCTACACAGGAACTGAATTACAGAACAGAACAGGGTCTCAAATTTAGAAAACCAACTTATGCTTGTTTAAGGGTAAAGGTGAGTTGGGGTGCTGCATAAAACCAGAGATTGAAATGAGCACAGATAAAGTTCCTTAAGCCAAATATGGAATAGACAAGAGCTACTCCTTGCTCAACGAAATGGACTCAACACCGCATATTAAACGCCTAAGAATGTACCTGACTCTTAAGTATCTTAAAACCTATGGATTGCTATGTCTCCGAAAGAGAATCAAGCATGTGTACAGGGACATAAACGCAGCAGTGATAGGATTGGAGAGGTTCGGTGAGCAAATGAAGACCCTTTGAAGTCATATTGCATGGTACCCATTCCACGGGTTTCAACTACCCAGGTTTAAGGTATTCTTCCTTCAGCTAAAACATGCATGTGGAACCTAGAGTATGATCAACCATGTGATCGGGAGACGTGTTCAAATATGTCTCAGTTTTCGTACCCTGGTACTCGGGTGCAACATTCCAGACGCTTTACTAACACTCTCCCGACTTGGAGAGTCAGTCCCTTTAACCTCCTGTTTGGCCCAGTTTGCAATTTCTGCGGAAGATGAACAGGAATAGCGAGAACCAATGAGAGACTAGCTGGAGGTGTCTGGACGGGCAAATTTAACTCTCATTTCCCACCAGGAAGAGGAAATAACCAAAGGCTCAGCGTGCCGTGCCGGAACCAGATTAGGGCCTGAAGCCATCCTGCGGTGTTGCGGCCAGCTCACAAGAAAACGAGTTGAAGAAAGGAGCTCAGGGGCACTGTAATTCACAAACCTGCAGAGTTATAAATGACAACTATCGTCCAAAAATATACTGAAGTAAGGCTGCCAAGAGGACTTGAAAGCGGGGCAGAATTGCAGGAAACCGATTTCAGGAGGTAGACTGGAATTGCATTGAAAGCATAGGAAAAGAGGCAGAACGTCCACAATGATGCACTTGGCCAAAAAGGGCGTATGCGTTTTTTCCTGAATATATTCAGGAAAAAACGCATACGCCCTTTTTGGCCAACCAAGCAAGCTTGCAAAGGAAATCTGCACTACAATGAAGTCTCACCTCCCCCCGGTCAAAAGGGCCATCTGAAAAAAGTGTAAAATCCAGAAAGGCAGGACAGGCCATGGAGAACTGGGAGCCTTGTTATGCTGATGGGCGGGATGTAAACTGCCAACAGACACTCGGGAGAAGTGTATGGTGTTTCCTGAAACATCTAAAACACAAAGCAACAGAGCCTAGGGCACTTCCACTTATGGTCCTATAGCTTAGGGAAATTAAAATCAAAAAGATACAGCCACCCCAATGTTTGGGACGCCTCTGTTTACAAGAACCTCGTTTACCGTACAAGTTCAATATCACAGAAAGTGAAAAATGGATAAAGAACTTGTGGTACTTACGTACAATGCAGTATCACTCAGCAGTGAAATCTATGTCATCAGGCCCGTAGCAGCACAATGAGTGGATTCAGGTACGATGATTCTAACTGAAATAAGTCACACAGAAAAAGAAACATCATAAGATATCAGTAATACACGGAATGTAAACTTGGCTACACAGGAACTGAATTACAGAACAGAACAGGGTCTCAAATTTAGAAAACCAACTTATGCTTGTTTAAGGGTAAAGGTGAGTTGGGGTGCTGCATAAAACCAGAGATTGAAATGAGCACAGATAAAGTTCCTTAAGCCAAATATGGAATAGACAAGAGCTACTCCTTGCTCAACGAAATGGACTCAACACCGCATATTAAACGCCTAAGAATGTACCTGACTCTTAAGTATCTTAAAACCTATGGATTGCTATGTCTCCGAAAGAGAATCAAGCATGTGTACAGGGACATAAACGCAGCAGTGATAGGATTGGAGAGGTTCGGTGAGCAAATGAAGACCCTTTGAAGTCATATTGCATGGTACCCATTCCACGGGTTTCAACTACCCAGGTTTAAGGTATTCTTCCTTCAGCTAAAACATGCATGTGGAACCTAGAGTATGATCAACCATGTGATCGGGAGACGTGTTCAAATATGTCTCAGTTTTCGTACCCTGGTACTCGGGTGCAACATTCCAGACGCTTTACTAACACTCTCCCGACTTGGAGAGTCAGTCCCTTTAACCTCCTGTTTGGCCCAGTTTGCAATTTCTGCGGAAGATGAACAGGAATAGCGAGAACCAATGAGAGACTAGCTGGAGGTGTCTGGACGGGCAAATTTAACTCTCATTTCCCACCAGGAAGAGGAAATAACCAAAGGCTCAGCGTGCCGTGCCGGAACCAGATTAGGGCCTGAAGCCATCCTGCGGTGTTGCGGCCAGCTCACAAGAAAACGAGTTGAAGAAAGGAGCTCAGGGGCACTGTAATTCACAAACCTGCAGAGTTATAAATGACAACTATCGTCCAAAAATATACTGAAGTAAGGCTGCCAAGAGGACTTGAAAGCGGGGAAGAATTGCAGGAAACCGATTTCAGGAGGTAGACTGGAATTGCATTGAAAGCATAGGAAAAGAGGCAGAACGTCCACAATGATGCACTTGGCCAAAAAGGGCGTATGCGTTTTTTCCTGAATATATTCAGGAAAAAACGCATACGCCCTTTTTGGCCAACCAAGCAAGCTTGCAAAGGAAATCTGCACTACAATGAAGTCTCACCTCCCCCCGGTCAAAAGGGCCATCTGAAAAAAGTGTAAAATCCAGAAAGGCAGGACAGGCCATGGAGAACTGGGAGCCTTGTTATGCTGATGGGCGGGATGTAAACTGCCAACAGACACTCGGGAGAAGTGTATGGTGTTTCCTGAAACATCTAAAAAACAAAGCAACAGAGCCTAGAGCACTTCCACTTATGGTCCTATAGCTTAGGGAAATTAAAATCAAAAAGATACAGCCACCCCAATGTTTGGGACGCCTCTGTTTACAAGAACCTCGTTTACCGTACAAGTTCAATATCACAGAAAGTGAAAAATGGATAAAGAACTTGTGGTACTTACGTACAATGCAGTATCACTCAGCAGTGAAATCTATGTCATCAGGCCCGTAGCAGCACAATGAGTGGATTCAGATACGATGATTCTAACTGAAATAAGTCACACAGAAAAAGAAACATCATAAGATATCAGTAATACACGGAATGTAAACTTGGCTACACAGGAACTGAATTACAGAACAGAACAGGGTCTCAAATTTAGAAAACCAACTTATGCTTGTTTAAGGGTAAAGGTGAGTTGGGGTGCTGCATAAAACCAGAGATTGAAATGAGCACAGATAAAGTTCCTTAAGCCAAATATGGAATAGACAAGAGCTACTCCTTGCTCAACGAAATGGACTCAACACCGCATATTAAACGCCTAAGAATGTACCTGACTCTTAAGTATCTTAAAACCTATGGATTGCTATGTCTCCGAAAGAGAATCAAGCATGTGTACAGGGACATAAACGCAGCAGTGATAGGATTGGAGAGGTTCGGTGAGCAAATGAAGACCCTTTGAAGTCATATTGCATGGTACCCATTCCACGGGTTTCAACTACCCAGGTTTAAGGTATTCTTCCTTCAGCTAAAACATGCATGTGGAACCTAGAGTATGATCAACCATGTGATCGGGAGACGTGTTCAAATATGTCTCAGTTTTCGTACCCTGGTACTCGGGTGCAACATTCCAGACGCTTTACTAACACTCTCCCGACTTGGAGAGTCAGTCCCTTTAACCTCCTGTTTGGCCCAGTTTGCAATTTCTGCGGAAGATGAACAGGAATAGCGAGAACCAATGAGAGACTAGCTGGAGGTGTCTGGACGGGCAAATTTAACTCTCATTTCCCACCAGGAAGAGGAAATAACCAAAGGCTCAGCGTGCCGTGCCGGAACCAGATTAGGGCCTGAAGCCATCCTGCGGTGTTGCGGCCAGCTCACAAGAAAACGAGTTGAAGAAAGGAGCTCAGGGGCACTGTAATTCACAAACCTGCAGAGTTATAAATGACAACTATCGTCCAAAAATATACTGAAGTAAGGCTGCCAAGAGGACTTGAAAGCGGGGCAGAATTGCAGGAAACCGATTTCAGGAGGTAGACTGGAATTGCATTGAAAGCATAGGAAAAGAGGCAGAACGTCCACAATGATGCACTTGGCCAAAAAGGGCGTATGCGTTTTTTCCTGAATATATTCAGGAAAAAACGCATACGCCCTTTTTGGCCAACCAAGCAAGCTTGCAAAGGAAATCTGCACTACAATGAAGTCTCACTTCCCCCCGGTCAAAAGGGCCATCTGAAAAAAGTGTAAAATCCAGAAAGGCAGGACAGGCCATGGAGAACTGGGAGCCTTGTTATGCTGATGGGCGGGATGTAAACTGCCAACAGACACTCAGGAGAAGTGTATGGTGTTTCCTGAAACATCTAAAAAACAAAGCAACAGAGCCTAGGGCACTTCCACTTATGGTCCTATAGCTTAGGGAAATTAAAATCAAAAAGATACAGCCACCCCAATGTTTGGGACGCCTCTGTTTACAAGAACCTCGTTTACCGTACAAGTTCAATATCACAGAAAGTGAAAAATGGATAAAGAACTTGTGGTACTTACGTACAATGCAGTATCACTCAGCAGTGAAATCTATGCCATCAGGCCCGTAGCAGCACAATGAGTGGATTCAGGTACGATGATTCTAACTGAAATAAGTCACACAGAAAAAGAAACATCATAAGATATCAGTAATACACGGAATGTAAACTTGGCTACACAGGAACTGAATTACAGAACAGAACAGGGTCTCAAATTTAGAAAACCAACTTATGCTTGTTTAAGGGTAAAGGTGAGTTGGGGTGCTGCATAAAACCAGAGATTGAAATGAGCACAGATAAAGTTCCTTAAGCCAAATATGGAATAGACAAGAGCTACTCCTTGCTCAACGAAATGGACTCAACACCGCATATTAAACGCCTAAGAATGTACCTGACTCTTAAGTATCTTAAAACCTATGGATTGCTATGTCTCCGAAAGAGAATCAAGCATGTGTACAGGGACATAAACGCAGCAGTGATAGGATTGGAGAGGTTCGGTGAGCAAATGAAGAGCCTTTGAAGTCATATTGCATGGTACCCATTCCACGGGTTTCAACTACCCAGGTTTAAGGTATTCTTCCTTCAGCTAAAACATGCATGTGGAACCTAGAGTATGATCAACCATGTGATCGGGAGACGTGTTCAAATATGTCTCAGTTTTCGTACCCTGGTACTCGGGTGCAACATTCCAGACGCTTTACTAACACTCTCCCGACTTGGAGAGTCAGTCCCTTTAACCTCCTGTTTGGCCCAGTTTGCAATTTCTGCGGAAGATGAACAGGAATAGCGAGAATCAATGAGAGACTAGCTGGAGGTGTCTGGACGGGAAAATTTAACTCTCATTTCCCACCAGGAAGAGGAAATAACCAAAGGCTCAGCGTGCCGTGCCAGAACCAGATTAGGGCCTGAAGCCATCCTGCGGTGTTGCGGCCAGCTCACAAGAAAACGAGTTGAAGAAAGGAGCTCAGGGGCACTGTAATTCACAAACCTGCAGAGTTATAAATGACAACTATCGTCCAAAAATATACTGAAGTAAGGCTGCCAAGAGGACTTGAAAGCGGGGCAGAATTGCAGGAAACCGATTTCAGGAGGTAGACTGGAATTGCATTGAAAGCATAGGAAAAGAGGCAGAACGTCCACAATGATGCACTTGGCCAAAAAGGGCGTATGCGTTTTTTCCTGAATATATTCAGGAAAAAACGCATACGCCCTATTTGGCCAACCAACCAAGCTTGCAAAGGAAATCTGCACTACAATGAAGTCTCACCTCCCCCCGGTCAAAAGGGCCATCTGAAAAAAGTGTAAAATCCAGAAAGGCAGGACAGGCCATGGAGAACTGGGAGCCTTGTTATGCTGATGGGCGGGATGTAAATTGCCAACAGACACTCGGGAGAAGTGTATGGTGTTTCCTGAAACATCTAAAAAACAAAGCAACAGAGCCTAGGGCACTTCCACTTATGGTCCTATAGATTAGGGAAATTAAAATCAAAAAGATACAGCCACCCCAATGTTTGGGACGCCTCTGTTTACAAGAACCTCGTTTACCGTACAAGTTCAATATCACAGAAAGTGAAAAATGGATAAAGAACTTGTGGTACTTACGTACAATGCAGTATCACTCAGCAGTGAAATCTATGCCATCAGGCCAGTAGCAGCACAATGCGTGGATTCAGGTACGATGATTCTAACTGAAATAAGTCACACAGAAAAAGAAACATCATAAGATATCAGTAATACACGGAATGTAAACTTGGCTACACAGGAACTGAATTACAGAACAGAACAGGGTCTCAAATTTAGAAAACCAACTTATGCTTGTTTAAGGGTAAAGGTGAGTTGGGGTGCTGCATAAAACCAGAGATTGAAATGAGCACAGATAAAGTTCCTTAAGCCAAATATGGAATAGACAAGAGCTACTCCTTGCTCAACGAAATGGACTCAACACCGCATATTAAACGCCTAAGAATGTACCTGACTCTTAAGTATCTTAAAACCTATGGATTGCTATGTCTCCGAAAGAGAATCAAGCATGTGTACAGGGACATAAACGCAGCAGTGATAGGATTGGAGAGGTTCGGTGAGCAAATGAAGACCCTTTGAAGTCATATTGCATGGTACCCATTCCACGGGTTTCAACTACCCAGGTTTAAGGTATTCTTCCTTCAGCTAAAACATGCATGTGGAACCTAGAGTATGATCAACCATGTGATCGGGAGACGTGTTCAAATATGTCTCAGTTTTCGTACCCTGGTACTCGGGTGCAACATTCCAGACGCTTTACTAACACTCTCCCGACTTGGAGAGTCAGTCCCTTTAACCTCCTGTTTGGCCCAGTTTGCAATTTCTGCGGAAGATGAACAGGAATAGCGAGAACCAATGAGAGACTAGCTGGAGGTGTCTGGACGGGCAAATTTAACTCTCATTTCCCACCAGGAAGAGGAAATAACCAAAGGCTCAGCGTGCCATGCCGGAACCAGATTAGGGCCTGAAGCCATCCTGCGGTGTTGCGGCCAGCTCACAAGAAAACGAGTTGAAGAAAGAAGCTCAGGGGCACTGTAATTCACAGACCTGCAGAGTTATAAATGACAACTATCGTCCAAAAATATACTGAAGTAAGGCTGCCAAGAGGACTTGAAAGCGGGGCAGAATGGCAGGAAACCGATTTCAGGAGGTAGACTGGAATTGCATTGAAAGCATAGGAAAAGAGGCAGAACGTCCACAATGATGCACTTGGCCAAAAAGGGCGTATGCGTTTTTTCCTGAATATATTCAGGAAAAAACGCATACGCCCTTTTTGGCCAACCAAGCAAGCTTGCAAAGGAAATCTGCACTGCACTGAAGTCTCACTTCCCCCCGGTCAAAAGGGCCATCTGAAAAAAGTGTAAAATCCAGAAAGGCAGGACAGGCCATGGAGAACTGGGAGCCTTGTTATGCTGATGGGCGGGATGTAAACTGCCAACAGACACTCGGGAGAAGTGTATGGTGTTTCCTGAAACATCTAAAAAACAAAGCAACAGAGCCTAGGGCACTTCCACTTATGGTCCTATAGCTTAGGGAAATTAAAATCAAAAAGATACAGCCACCCCAATGTTTGGGACGCCTCTGTTTACAAGAACCTCGTTTACCGTACAAGTTCAATATCACAGAAAGTGAAAAATGGATAAAGAACTTGTGGTACTTACGTACAATGCAGTATCACTCAGCAGTGAAATCTATGTCATCAGGCCCGTAGCAGCACAATGAGTGGATTCAGGTACGATGATTCTAACTGAAATAAGTCACACAGAAAAAGAAACATCATAAGATATCAGTAATACACGGAATGTAAACTTGGCTACACAGGAACTGAATTACAGAACAGAACAGGGTCTCAAATTTAGAAAACCAACTTATGCTTGTTTAAGGGTAAAGGTGAGTTGGGGTGCTGCATAAAACCAGAGATTGAAATGAGCACAGATAAAGTTCCTTAAGCCAAATATGGAATAGACAAGAGCTACTCCTTGCTCAACGAAATGGACTCAACACCGCATATTAAACGCCTAAGAATGTACCTGACTCTTAAGTATCTTAAAACCTATGGATTGCTATGTCTCCGAAAGAGAATCAAGCATGTGTACAGGGACATAAACGCAGCAGTGATAGGATTGGAGAGGTTCGGTGAGCAAATGAAGACCCTTTGAAGTCATATTGCATGGTACCCATTCCACGGGTTTCAACTACCCAGGTTTAAGGTATTCTTCCTTCAGCTAAAACATGCATGTGGAACCTAGAGTATGATCAACCATGTGATCGGGAGACGTGTTCAAATATGTCTCAGTTTTCGTACCCTGGTACTCGGGTGCAACATTCCAGATGCTTTACTAACACTCTCCCGACTTGGAGAGTCAGTCCCTTTAACCTCCTGTTTGGCCCAGTTTGCAATTTCTGCGGAAGATGAACAGGAATAGCGAGAACCAATGAGAGACTAGCTGGAGGTGTCTGGACGGGCAAATTTAACTCTCATTTCCCACCAGGAAGAGGAAATAACCAAAGGCTCAGCGTGCCGTGCCGGAACCAGATTAGGGCCTGAAGCCATCCTGTGGTGTTGCGGCCAGCTCACAAGAAAACGAGTTGAAGAAAGGAGCTCAGGGGCACTGTAATTCACAAACCTGCAGAGTTATAAATGACAACTATCGTCCAAAAATATACTGAAGTAAGGCTGCCAAGAGGACTTGAAAGCGGGGCAGAATTGCAGGATACCGATTTCAGGAGGTAGACTGGAATTGCATTGAAAGCATAGGAAAAGAGGCAGAACGTCCACAATGATGCACTTGGCCAAAAAGGGCGTATGCGTTTTTTCCTGAATATATTCAGGAAAAAACGCATACGCCCTTTTTGGCCAACCAAGCAAGCTTGCAAAGGAAATCTGCACTACAATGAAGTCTCACTTCCCCCCGGTCAAAAGGGCCATCTGAAAAAAGTGTAAAATCCAGAAAGGCAGGACAGGCCATGGAGAACTGGGAGCCTTGTTATGCTGATGGGCGGGATGTAAATTGCCAACAGACACTCAGGAGAAGTGTATGGTGTTTCCTGAAACATCTAAAAAACAAAGCAACAGAGCCTAGGGCACTTCCACTTATGGTCCTATAGCTTAGGGAAATTAAAATCAAAAAGATACAGCCACCCCAATGTTTGGGACGCCTCTGTTTACAAGAACCTCGTTTACCGTACAAGTTCAATATCACAGAAAGTGAAAAATGGATAAAGAACTTGTGGTACTTACGTACAATGCAGTATCACTCAGCAGTGAAATCTATGTCATCAGGCCCATAGCAGCACAATGAGTGGATTCAGGTACGATGATTCTAACTGAAATAAGTCACACAGAAAAAGAAACATCATAAGATATCAGTAATACACGGAATGTAAACTTGGCTACACAGGAACTGAATTACAGAACAGAACAGGGTCTCAAATTTAGAAAACCAACTTATGCTTGTTTAAGGGTAAAGGTGAGTTGGGGTGCTGCATAAAACCAGAGATTGAAATGAGCACAGATAAAGTTCCTTAAACCAAATATGGAATAGACAAGAGCTACTCCTTGCTCAACGAAATGGACTCAACACCGCATATTAAACGCCTAAGAATGTACCTGACTCTTAAGTATCTTAAAACCTATGGATTGCTATGTCTCCGAAAGAGAATCAAGCATGTGTACAGGGACATAAACGCAGCAGTGATAGGATTGGAGAGGTTCGGTGAGCAAATGAAGACCCTTTGAAGTCATATTGCATGGTACCCATTCCACGGGTTTCAACTACCCAGGTTTAAGGTATTCTTCCTTCAGCTAAAACATGCATGTGGAACCTAGAGTATGATCAACCATGTGATCGGGAGACGTGTTCAAATATGTCTCAGTTTTCGTACCCTGGTACTCGGGTGCAACATTCCAGACGCTTTACTAACACTCTCCCGACTTGGAGAGTCAGTCCCTTTAACCTCCTGTTTGGCCCAGTTTGCAATTTCTGCGGAAGATGAACAGGAATAGCGAGAACCAATGAGAGACTAGCTGGAGGTGTCTGGACGGGCAAATTTAACTCTCATTTCCCACCAGGAAGAGGAAATAACCAAAGGCTCAGCATGCCGTGCCGGAACCAGATTAGGGCCTGAAGCCATCCTGTGGTGTTGCGGCCAGCTCACAAGAAAACGAGTTGAAGAAAGGAGCTCAGGGGCACTGTAATTCACAAACCTGCAGCGTTATAAATGACAACTATCGTCCAAAAATATACTGAAGTAAGGCTGCCAAGAGGACTTGAAAGCGGGGCAGAATTGCAGGAAACCGATTTCAGGAGGTAGAATGGAATTGCATTGAAAGCATAGGAAAAGAGGCAGAACGTCCACAATGATGCACTTGGCCAAAAAGGGCGTATGCGTTTTTTCCTGAATATATTCAGGAAAAAACGCATACGCCCTTTTTGGCCAACCAAGCAAGCTTGCAAAGGAAATCTGCACTACAATGAAGTCTCACTTCCCCCCGGTCAAAAGGGCCATCTGAAAAAAGTGTAAAATCCAGAAAGGCAGGACAGGCCATGGAGAACTGGGAGCCTTGTTATGCTGATGGGCGGGATGTAAACTGCCAACAGACACTCGGGAGAAGTGTATGGTGTTTCCTGAAACATCTAAAAAACAAAGCAACAGAGCCTAGGGCACTTCCACTTATGGTCCTATAGCTTAGGGAAATTAAAATCAAAAAGACACAGCCACCCCAATGTTTGGGACGCCTCTGTTTACAAGAACCTCGTTTACCGTACAAGTTCAATATCACAGAAAGTGAAAAATGGATAAAGAACTTGTGGTACTTATGTACAATGCAGTATCACTCAGCAGTGAAATCTATGCCATCAGGCCCGTAGCAGCACAATGAGTGGATTCAGGTACGATGATTCTAACTGAAATAAGTCACACAGAAAAAGAAACATCATAAGATATCAGTAATACACGGAATGTAAACTTGGCTACACAGGAACTGAATTACAGAACAGAACAGGGTCTCAAATTTAGAAAACCAACTTATGCTTGTTTAAGGGTAAAGGTGAGTTGGGGTGCTGCATAAAACCAGAGATTGAAATGAGCACAGATAAAGTTCCTTAAGCCAAATATGGAATAGACAAGAGCTACTCCTTGCTCAACGAAATGGACTCAACACCGCATATTAAACGCCTAAGAATGTACCTGACTCTTAAGTATCTTAAAACCTATGGATTGCTATGTCTCCGAAAGAGAATCAAGCATGTGTACAGGGACATAAACGCAGCAGTGATAGGATTGGAGAGGTTCGGTGAGCAAATGAAGACCCTTTGAAGTCATATTGCATGGTACCCATTCCACGGGTTTCAACTACCCAGGTTTAAGGTATTCTTCCTTCAGCTAAAACATGCATGTGGAACCTAGAGTATGATCAACCATGTGATCGGGAGACGTGTTCAAATATGTCTCAGTTTTCGTACCCTGGTACTCGGGTGCAACATTCCAGACGCTTTACTAACACTCTCCCGACTTGGAGAGTCAGCGCCTTTAACCTCCTGTTTGGCCCAGTTTGCAATTTCTGCGGAAGATGAACAGGAATAGCGAGAACCAATGAGAGACTAGCTGGAGGTGTCTGGACGGGCAAATTTAACTCTCATTTCCCACCAGGAAGAGGAAATAACCAAAGGCTCAGCGTGCCGTGCCGGAACCAGATTAGGGCCTGAAGCCATCCTGCGGTGTTGCGGCCAGCTCACAAGAAAACGAGTTGAAGAAAGGAGCTCAGGGGCACTGTAATTCACAAACCTGCAGAGTTATAAATGACAACTATCGTCCAAAAATATACTGAAGTAAGGCTGCCAAGAGGACTTGAAAGCGGGGCAGAATTGCAGGAAACCGATTTCAGGAGGTAGACTGGAATTGCATTGAAAGCATAGGAAAAGAGGCAGAACGTCCACAATGATGCACTTGGCCAAAAAGGGCGTATGCGTTTTTTCCTGAATATATTCAGGAAAAAACGCATATGCCCTTTTTGGCCAACCAAGCAAGCTTGCAAAGGAAATCTGCACTACAATGAAGTCTCACTTCCCCCCGGTCAAAAGGGCCATCTGAAAAAAGTGTAAAATCCAGAAAGGCAGGACAGGCCATGGAGAACTGGGAGCCTTGTTATGCTGATGGGCGGGATGTAAATTGCCAACAGACACTCGGGAGAAGTGTATGGTGTTTCCTGAAACATCTAAAAAACAAAGCAACAGAGCCTAGGGCACTTCCACTTATGGTCCTATAGCTTAGGGAAATTAAAATCAAAAAGACACAGCCACCCCAATGTTTGGGACGCCTCTGTTTACAAGAACCTCGTTTACCGTACAAGTTCAATATCACAGAATGTGAAAAATGGATAAAGAACTTGTGGTACTTACGTACAATGCAGTATCACTCAGCAGTGAAATCTATGCCATCAGGCCCGTAGCAGCACAATGAGTGGATTCAGGTACGATGATTCTAACTGAAATAAGTCACACAGAAAAAGAAACATCATAAGATATCACTAATACACGGAATGTAAACTTGGCTACACAGGAACTGAATTACAGAACAGAACAGGGTCTCAAATTTAGAAAACCAACTTATGCTTGTTTAAGGGTAAAGGTGAGTTGGGGTGCTGCATAAAACCAGAGATTGAAATGAGCACAGATAAAGTTCCTTAAGCCAAATATGGAATAGACAAGAGCTACTCCTTGCTCAACGAAATGGACTCAACACCGCATATTAAACGCCTAAGAATGTACCTGACTCTTAAGTATCTTAAAACCTATGGATTGCTATGTCTCCGAAAGAGAATCAAGCATGTGTACAGGGACATAAACGCAGCAGTGATAGGATTGGAGAGGTTCGGTGAGCAAATGAAGACCCTTTGAAGTCATATTGCATGGTACCCATTCCACGGGTTTCAACTACCCAGGTTTAAGGTATTCTTCCTTCAGCTAAAACATGCATGTGGAACCTAGAGTATGATCAACCATGTGATCGGGAGCCGTGTTCAAATATGTCTCAGTTTTCGTACCCTGGTACTCGGGTGCAACATTCCAGACGCTTTACTAACACTCTCCCCACTTGGAGAGTCAGCGCCTTTAACCTCCTGTTTGGCCCAGTTTGCAATTTCTGCGGAAGATGAACAGGAATAGCGAGAACCAATGAGAGACTAGCTGGAGGTGTCTGGACGGGCAAATTTAACTCTCATTTCCCACCAGGAAGAGGAAATAACCAAAGGCTCAGCGTGCCGTGCCGGAACCAGATTAGGGCCTGAAGCCATCCTGCGGTGTTGCGGCCAGCTCACAAGAAAACGAGTTGAAGAAAGGAGCTCAGGGGCACTGTAATTCACAAACCTGCAGAGTTATAAATGACAACTATCGTCCAAAAATATACTGAAGTAAGGCTGCCAAGAGGACTTGAAAGCGGGGCAGAATTGCAGGAAACCGATTTCAGGAGGTAGACTGGAATTGCATTGAAAGCATAGGAAAAGAGGCAGAACGTCCACAATGATGCACTTGGCCAAAAAGGGCGTATGCGTTTTTTCCTGAATATATTCAGGAAAAAACGCATACGCCCTTTTTGGCCAACCAAGCAAGCTTGCAAAGGAAATCTGCACTACAATGAAGTCTCACTTCCCCCCGGTCAAAAGGGCCATCTGAAAAAAGTGTAAAATCCAGAAAGGCAGGACAGGCCATGGAGAACTGGGAGCCTTGTTATGCTGATGGGCGGGATGTAAACTGCCAACAGACACTCGGGAGAAGTGTATGGTGTTTCCTGAAACATCTAAAAAACAAAGCAACAGAGCCTAGGGCACTTCCACTTATGGTCCTATAGCTTAGGGAAATTAAAATCAAAAAGATACACCCACCCCAATGTTTGGGACGCCTCTGTTTACAAGAACCTCGTTTACCGTACAAGTTCAATATCACAGAAAGTGAAAAATGGATAAAGAACTTGTGGTACTTACGTACAATGCAGTATCACTCAGCAGTGAAATCTATGTCATCAGGCCCGTAGCAGCACAATGAGTGGATTCAGGTACGATGATTCTAACTGAAATAAGTCACACAGAAAAAGAAACATCATAAGATATCAGTAATACACGGAATGTAAACTTGGCTACACAGGAACTGAATTACAGAACAGAACAGGGTCTCAAATTTAGAAAACCAACTTATGCTTGTTTAAGGGTAAAGGTGAGTTGGGGTGCTGCATAAAACCAGAGATTGAAATGAGCACAGATAAAGTTCCTTAAGCCAAATATGGAATAGACAAGAGCTACTCCTTGCTCAACGAAATGGACTCAACACCGCATATTAAACGCCTAAGAATGTACCTGACTCTTAAGTATCTTAAAACCTATGGATTGCTATGTCTCCGAAAGAGAATCAAGCATGTGTACAGGGACATAAACGCAGCAGTGATAGGATTGGAGAGGTTCGGTGAGCAAATGAAGACCCTTTGAAGTCATATTGCATGGTACCCATTCCACGGGTTTCAACTACCCAGGTTTAAGGTATTCTTCCTTCAGCTAAAACATGCATGTGGAACCTAGAGTATGATCAACCATGTGATCGGGAGACGTGTTCAAATATGTCTCAGTTTTCGTACCCTGGTACTCGGGTGCAACATTCCAGACGCTTTACTAACACTCTCCCGACTTGGAGAGTCAGCGCCTTTAACCTCCTGTTTGGCCCAGTTTGCAATTTCTGCGGAAGATGAACAGGAATAGTGAGAACCAATGAGAGACTAGCTGGAGGTGTCTGGACGGGCAAATTTAACTCTCATTTCCCACCAGGAAGAGGAAATAACCAAAGGCTCAGCGTGCCGTGCCGGAACCAGATTAGGGCCTGAAGCCATCCTGCGGTGTTGCGGCCAGCTCACAAGAAAACGAGTTGAAGAAAGGAGCTCAGGGGCACTGTAATTCACAAACCTGCAGAGTTATAAATGACAACTATCGTCCAAAAATATACTGAAGTAAGGCTGCCAAGAGGACTTGAAAGCGGGGCAGAATTGCAGGAAACCGATTTCAGGAGGTAGACTGGAATTGCATTGAAAGCATAGGAAAAGAGGCAGAACGTCCACAATGATGCACTTGGCCAAAAAGGGCGTATGCGTTTTTTCCTGAATATATTCAGGAAAAAACGCATACGCCCTTTTTGGCCAACCAAGCAAGCTTGCAAAGGAAATCTGCACTACAATGAAGTCTCACTTCCCCCCGGTCAAAAGGGCCATCTGAAAAAAGTGTAAAATCCAGAAAGGCAGGACAGGCCATGGAGAACTGGGAGCCTTGTTATGCTGATGGGCGGGATGTAAATTGCCAACAGACACTCGGGAGAAGTGTATGGTGTTTCCTGAAACATCTAAAAAACAAAGCAACAGAGCCTAGGGCACTTCCACTTATGGTCCTATAGCTTAGGGAAATTAAAATCAAAAAGACACAGCCACCCCAATGTTTGGGACGCCTCTGTTTACAAGAACCTCGTTTACCGTACAAGTTCAATATCACAGAAAGTGAAAAATGGATAAAGAACTTGTGGTACTTACGTACAATGCAGTATCACTCAGCAGTGAAATCTATGTCATCAGGCCCGTAGCAGCACAATGAGTGGATTCAGGTACGATGATTCTAACTGAAATAAGTCACACAGAAAAAGAAACATCATAAGATATCAGTAATACACGGAATGTAAACTTGGCTACACAGGAACTGAATTACAGAACAGAACAGGGTCTCAAATTTAGAAAACCAACTTATGCTTGTTTAAGGGTAAAGGTGAGTTGGGGTGCTGCGTAAAACCAGAGATTGAAATGAGCACAGATAAAGTTCCTTAAGCCAAATATGGAATAGACAAGAGCTACTCCTTGCTCAACGAAATGGACTCAACACCGCATATTAAACGCCTAAGAATGTACCTGACTCTTAAGTATCTTAAAACCTATGGATTGCTATGTCTCCGAAAGAGAATCAAGCATGTGTACAGGGACATAAACGCAGCAGTGATAGGATTGGAGAGGTTCGGTGAGCAAATGAAGACCCTTTGAAGTCATATTGCATGGTACCCATTCCACGGGTTTCAACTACCCAGGTTTAAGGTATTCTTCCTTCAGCTAAAACATGCATGTGGAACCTAGAGTATGATCAACCATGTGATCGGGAGACGTGTTCAAATATGTCTCAGTTTTCGTACCCTGGTACTCGGGTGCAACATTCCAGACGCTTTACTAACACTCTCCCGACTTGGAGAGTCAGCGCCTTTAACCTCCTGTTTGGCCCAGTTTGCAATTTCTGCGGAAGATGAACAGGAATAGCGAGAACCAATGAGAGACTAGCTGGAGGTGTCTGGACGGGCAAATTTAACTCTCATTTCCCACCAGGAAGAGGAAATAACCAAAGGCTCAGCGTGCCGTGCCGGAACCAGATTAGGGCCTGAAGCCATCCTGCGGTGTTGCGGCCAGCTCACAAGAAAACGAGTTGAAGAAAGGAGCTCAGGGGCACTGTAATTCACAAACCTGCAGAGTTATAAATGACAACTATCGTCCAAAAATATACTGAAGTAAGGCTGCCAAGAGGACTTGAAAGCGGGGCAGAATTGCAGGAAACCGATTTCAGGAGGTAGACTGGAATTGCATTGAAAGCATAGGAAAAGAGGCAGAACGTCCACAATGATGCACTTGGCCAAAAAGGGCGTATGCGTTTTTTCCTGAATATATTCAGGAAAAAACGCATACGCCCTTTTTGGCCAACCAAGCAAGCTTGCAAAGGAAATCTGCACTACAATGAAGTCTCACTTCCCCCCGGTCAAAAGGGCCATCTGAAAAAAGTGTAAAATCCAGAAAGGCAGGACAGGCCATGGAGAACTGGGAGCCTTGTTATGCTGATGGGCGGGATGTAAACTGCCAACAGACACTCGGGAGAAGTGTATGGTGTTTCCTGAAACATCTAAAAAACAAAGCAACAGAGCCTAGGGCACTTCCACTTATGGTCCTATAGCTTAGGGAAATTAAAATCAAAAAGACACAGCCACCCCAATGTTTGGGACGCCTCTGTTTACAAGAACCTCGTTTACCGTACAAGTTCAATATCACAGAAAGTGAAAAATGGATAAAGAACTTGTGGTACTTACGTACAATGCAGTATCACTCAGCAGTGAAATCTATGTCATCAGGCCCGTAGCAGCACAATGAGTGGATTCAGGTACGATGATTCTAACTGAAATAAGTCACACAGAAAAAGAAACATCATAAGATATCAGTAATACACGGAATGTAAACTTGGCTACACAGGAACTGAATTACAGAACAGAACAGGGTCTCAAATTTAGAAAACCAACTTATGCTTGTTTAAGGGTAAAGGTGAGTTGGGGTGCTGCATAAAACCAGAGATTGAAATGAGCACAGATAAAGTTCCTTAAGCCAAATATGGAATAGACAAGAGCTACTCCTTGCTCAACGAAATGGACTCAACACCGCATATTAAACGCCTAAGAATGTACCTGACTCTTAAGTATCTTAAAACCGATGGATTGCTATGTCTCCGAAAGAGAATCAAGCATGTGTACAGGGACATAAACGCAGCAGTGATAGGATTGGAGAGGTTCGGTGAGCAAATGAAGACCCTTTGAAGTCATATTGCATGGTACCCATTCCACGGGTTTCAACTACCCAGGTTTAAGGTATTCTTCCTTCAGCTAAAACATGCATGTGGAACCTAGAGTATGATCAACCATGTGATCGGGAGACGTGTTCAAATATGTCTCAGTTTTCGTACCCTGGTACTCGGGTGCAACATTCCAGATGCTTTACTAACACTCTCCCGACTTGGAGAGTCAGCGCCTTTAACCTCCTGTTTGGCCCAGTTTGCAATTTCTGCGGAAGATGAACAGGAATAGCGAGAACCAATGAGAGACTAGCTGGAGGTGTCTGGACGGGCAAATTTAACTCTCATTTCCCACCAGGAAGAGGAAATAACCAAAGGCTCAGCGTGCCGTGTCGGAACCAGATTAGGGCCTGAAGCCATCCTGCGGTGTTGCGGCCAGCTCACAAGAAAACGAGTTGAAGAAAGGAGCTCAGGGGCACTGTAATTCACAAACCTGCAGAGTTATAAATGACAACTATCGTCCAAAAATATACTGAAGTAAGGCTGCCAAGAGGACTTGAAAGCGGGGCAGAATTGCAGGAAACCGATTTCAGGAGGTAGACTGGAATTGCATTGAAAGCATAGGAAAAGAGGCAGAACGTCCACAATGATGCACTTGGCCAAAAAGGGCGTATGCGTTTTTTCCTGAATATATTCAGGAAAAAACGCATACGCCCTTTTTGGCCAACCAAGCAAGCTTGCAAAGGAAATCTGCACTACAATGAAGTCTCACTTCCCCCCGGTCAAAAGGGCCATCTGAAAAAAGTGTAAAATCCAGAAAGGCAGGACAGGCCATGGAGAACTGGGAGCCTTGTTATGCTGATGGGCGGGATGTACATTGCCAACAGACACTCGGGAGAAGTGTATGGTGTTTCCTGAAACATCTAAAAAACAAAGCAACAGAGCCTAGGGCACTTCCACTTATGGTCCTATAGCTTAGGGAAATTAAAATCAAAAAGACACAGCCACCCCAATGTTTGGGACGCCTCTGTTTACAAGAACCTCGTTTACCGTACAAGTTCAATATCACAGAAAGTGAAAAATGGATAAAGAACTTGTGGTAATTACGTACAATGCAGTATCACTCAGCAGTGAAATCTATGCCATCAGGCCCGTAGCAGCACAATGAGTGGATTCAGGTACGATGATTCTAACTGAAATAAGTCACACAGAAAAAGAAACATCATAAGATATCAGTAATACACGGAATGTAAACTTGGCTACACAGGAACTGAATTACAGAACAGAACAGGGTCTCAAATTTAGAAAACCAACTTATGCTTGTTTAAGGGTAAAGGTGAGTTGGGGTGCTGCATAAAACCAGAGATTGAAATGAGCACAGATAAAGTTCCTTAAGCCAAATATGGAATAGACAAGAGCTACTCCTTGCTCAACGAAATGGACTCAACACCACGTATTAAACGCCTAAGAATGTACCTGACTCTTAAGTATCTTAAAACCTATGGATTGCTATGTCTCCGAAAGAGAATCAAGCATGTGTACAGGGACATAAACGCAGCAGTGATAGGATTGGAGAGGTTCGGTGAGCAAATGAAGACCCTTTGAAGTCATATTGCATGGTACCCATTCCACGGGTTTCAACTACCCAGGTTTAAGGTATTCTTCCTTCAGCTAAAACATGCATGTGGAACCTAGAGTATGATCAACCATGTGATCGGGAGACGTGTTCAAATATGTCTCAGTTTTCGTACCCTGGTACTCGGGTGCAACATTCCAGACGCTTTACTAACACTCTCCCCACTTGGAGAGTCAGCGCCTTTAACCTCCTGTTTGGCCCAGTTTGCAATTTCTGCGGAAGATGAACAGGAATAGCGAGAACCAATGAGAGACTAGCTGGAGGTGTCTGGACGGGCAAATTTAACTCTCATTTCCCACCAGGAAGAGGAAATAACCAAAGGCTCAGCGTGCCGTGTCGGAACCAGATTAGGGCCTGAAGCCATCCTGCGGTGTTGCGGCCAGCTCACAAGAAAACGAGTTGAAGAAAGGAGCTCAGGGGCACTGTAATTCACAAACCTGCAGAGTTATAAATGACAACTATCGTCCAAAAATATACTGAAGTAAGGCTGCCAAGAGGACTTGAAAGCGGGGCAGAATTGCAGGAAACCGATTTCAGGAGGTAGACTGGAATTGCATTGAAAGCATAGGAAAAGAGGCAGAACGTCCACAATGATGCACTTGGCCAAAAAGGGCGTATGCGTTTTTTCCTGAATATATTCAGGAAAAAACGCATACGCCCTTTTTGGCCAACCAAGCAAGCTTGCAAAGGAAATCTGCACTACAATGAAGTCTCACTTCCCCCCGGTCAAAAGGGCCATCTGAAAAAAGTGTAAAATCCAGAAAGGCAGGACAGGCCATGGAGAACTGGGAGCCTTGTTATGCTGATGGGCGGGATGTAAACTGCCAACAGACACTCGGGAGAAGTGTATGGTGTTTCCTGAAACATCTAAAAAACAAAGCAACAGAGCCTAGGGCACTTCCACTTATGGTCCTATAGCTTAGGGAAATTAAAATCAAAAAGATACAGCCACCCCAATGTTTGGGACGCCTCTGTTTACAAGAACCTCGTTTACCGTACAAGTTCAATATCACAGAAAGTGAAAAATGGATAAAGAACTTGTGGTACTTACGTACAATGCAGTATCACTCAGCAGTGAAATCTATGTCATCAGGCCCGTAGCAGCACAATGAGTGGATTCAGGTACGATGATTCTAACTGAAATAAGTCACACAGAAAAAGAAACATCATAAGATATCAGTAATACACGGAATGTAAACTTGGCTACACAGGAACTGAATTACAGAACAGAACAGGGTCTCAAATTTAGAAAACCAACTTATGCTTGTTTAAGGGTAAAGGTGAGTTGGGGTGCTGCATAAAACCAGAGATTGAAATGAGCACAGATAAAGTTCCTTAAGCCAAATATGGAATAGACAAGAGCTACTCCTTGCTCAACGAAATGGACTCAACACCGCATATTAAACGCCTAAGAATGTACCTGACTCTTAAGTATCTTAAAACCTATGGATTGCTATGTCTCCGAAAGAGAATCAAGCATGTGTACAGGGACATAAACGCAGCAGTGATAGGATTGGAGAGGTTCGGTGAGCAAATGAAGACCCTTTGAAGTCATATTGCATGGTACCCATTCCACGGGTTTCAACTACCCAGGTTTAAGGTATTCTTCCTTCAGCTAAAACATGCATGTGGAACCTAGAGTATGATCAACCATGTGATCGGGAGACGTGTTCAAATATGTCTCAGTTTTCGTACCCTGGTACTCGGGTGCAACATTCCAGATGCTTTACTAACACTCTCCCCACTTGGAGAGTTAGCGCCTTTAACCTCCTGTTTGGCCCAGTTTGCAATTTCTGCGGAAGATGAACAGGAATAGTGAGAACCAATGAGAGACTAGCTGGAGGTGTCTGGACGGGCAAATTTAACTCTCATTTCCCACCAGGAAGAGGAAATAACCAAAGGCTCAGCGTGCCGTGCCGGAACCAGATTAGGGCCTGAAGCCATCCTGCGGTGTTGCGGCCAGCTCACAAGAAAACGAGTTGAAGAAAGGAGCTCAGGGGCACTGTAATTCACAAACCTGCAGAGTTATAAATGACAACTATCGTCCAAAAATATACTGAAGTAAGGCTGCCAAGAGGACTTGAAAGCGGGGCAGAATTGCAGGAAACCGATTTCAGGAGGTAGACTGGAATTGCATTGAAAGCATAGGAAAAGAGGCAGAACGTCCACAATGATGCACTTGGCCAAAAAGGGCGTATGCGTTTTTTCCTGAATATATTCAGGAAAAAACGCATACGCCCTTTTTGGCCAACCAAGCAAGCTTGCAAAGGAAATCTGCACTACAATGAAGTCTCACTTCCCCCCGGTCAAAAGGGCCATCTGAAAAAAGTGTAAAATCCAGAAAGGCAGGACAGGCCATGGAGAACTGGGAGCCTTGTTATGCTGATGGGCGGGATGTAAATTGCCAACAGACACTGGGGAGAAGTGTATGGTGTTTCCTGAAACATCTAAAAAACAAAGCAACAGAGCCTAGGGCACTTCCACTTATGGTCCTATAGCTTAGGGAAATTAAAATCAAAAAGACACAGCCACCCCAATGTTTGGGACGCCTCTGTTTACAAGAACCTCGTTTACCGTACAAGTTCAATATCACAGAAAGTGAAAAATGGATAAAGAACTTGTGGTACTTACGTACAATGCAGTATCACTCAGCAGTGAAATCTATGCCATCAGGCCCGTAGCAGCACAATGAGTGGATTCAGGTACGATGATTCTAACTGAAATAAGTCACACAGAAAAAGAAACATCATAAGATATCACTAATACACGGAATGTAAACTTGGCTACACAGGAACTGAATTACAGAACAGAACAGGGTCTCAAATTTAGAAAACCAAGTTATGCTTGTTTAAGGGTAAAGGTGAGTTGGGGTGCTGCATAAAACCAGAGATTGAAATGAGCACAGATAAAGTTCCTTAAGCCAAATATGGAATAGACAAGAGCTACTCCTTGCTCAATGAAATGGACTCAACACCGCATATTAAACGCCTAAGAATGTACCTGACTCTTAAGTATCTTAAAACCTATGGATTGCTATGTCTCCGAAAGAGAATCAAGCATGTGTACAGGGACATAAACGCAGCAGTGATAGGATTGGAGAGGTTCGGTGAGCAAATGAAGACCCTTTGAAGTCATATTGCATGGTACCCATTCCACGGGTTTCAACTACCCAGGTTTAAGGTATTCTTCCTTCAGCTAAAACATGCATGTGGAACCTAGAGTATGATCAACCATGTGATCGGGAGACGTGTTCAAATATGTCTCAGTTTTCGTACCCTGGTACTCGGGTGCAACATTCCAGACGCTTTACTAACACTCTCCCGACTTGGAGAGTCAGTCCCTTTAACCTCCTGTTTGGCCCAGTTTGCAATTTCTGCGGAAGATGAACAGGAATAGCGAGAACCAATGAGAGACTAGCTGGAGGTGTCTGGACGGGCAAATTTAACTCTCATTTCCCACCAGGAAGAGGAAATAACCAAAGGCTCAGCGTGCCGTGCCGGAACCAGATTAGGGCCTGAAGCCATCCTGCGGTGTTGCGGCCAGCTCACAAGAAAACGAGTTGAAGAAAGGAGCTCAGGGGCACTGTAATTCACAAACCTGCAGAGTTATAAATGACAACTATCGTCCAAAAATATACTGAAGTAAGGCTGCCAAGAGGACTTGAAAGCGGGGCAGAATTGCAGGAAACCGATTTCAGGAGGTAGACTGGAATAGCATTGAAAGCATAGGAAAAGAGGCAGAACGTCCACAATGATGCACTTGGCCAAAAAGGGCGTATGCGTTTTTTCCTGAATATATTCAGGAAAAAACGCATACGCCCTTTTTGGCCAACCAAGCAAGCTTGCAAAGGAAATCTGCACTACAATGAAGTCTCACTTCCCCCCGGTCAAAAGGGCCATCTGAAAAAAGTGTAAAATCCAGAAAGGCAGGACAGGCCATGGAGAACTGGGAGCCTTGTTATGCTGATGGGCGGGATGTAAATTGCCAACAGACACTCGGGAGAAGTGTATGGTGTTTCCTGAAACATCTAAAAAACAAAGCAACAGAGCCTAGGGCACTTCCACTTATGGTCCTATAGATTAGGGAAATTAAAATCAAAAAGACACAGCCACCCCAATGTTTGGGACGCCTCTGTTTACAAGAACCTCGTTTACCGTACAAGTTCAATATCACAGAAAGTGAAAAATGGATAAAGAACTTGTGGTACTTACGTACAATGCAGTATCACTCAGCAGTGAAATCTATGCTATCAGGCCCGTAGCAGCACAATGAGTGGATTCAGGTACGATGATTCTAACTGAAATAAGTCACACAGAAAAAGAAACATCATAAGATATCAGTAATACACGGAATGTAAACTTGGCTACACAGGAACTGAATTACAGAACAGAACAGGGTCTCAAATTTAGAAAACCAATTTATGCTTGTTTAAGGGTAAAGGTGAGTTGGGGTGCTGCATAAAACCAGAGATTGAAATGAGCACAGATAAAGTTCCTTAAGCCAAATATGGAATAGACAAGAGCTACTCCTTGCTCAACGAAATGGACTCAACACCGCATATTAAACGCCTAAGAATGTACCTGACTCTTAAGTATCTTAAAACCTATGGATTGCTATGTCTCCGAAAGAGAATCAAGCATGTGTACAGGGACATAAACGCAGCAGTGATAGGATTGGAGAGGTTCGGTGAGCAAATGAAGAACCTTTGAAGTCATATTGCATGGTACCCATTCCACGGGTTTCAACTACCCAGGTTTAAGGTATTCTTCCTTCAGCTAAAACATGCATGTGGAACCTAGAGTATGATCAACCATGTGATCGGGAGACGTGTTCAAATATGTCTCAGTTTTCGTACCCTGGTACTCGGGTGCAACATTCCAGACGCTTTACTAACACTCTCCCGACTTGGAGAGTCAGTCCCTTTAACCTCCTGTTTGGCCCAGTTTGCAATTTCTGCGGAAGATGAACAGGAATAGCGAGAACCAATGAGAGACTAGCTGGAGGTGTCTGGACGGGCAAATTTAACTCTCATTTCCCACCAGGAAGAGGAAATAACCAAAGGCTCAGCGTGCCGTGCCGGAACCAGATTAGGGCCTGAAGCCATCCTGCGGTGTTGCGGCCAGCTCACAAGAAAACGAGTTGAAGAAAGGAGCTCAGGGGCACTGTAATTCACAAACCTGCAGAGTTATAAATGACAACTATCGTCCAAAAATATACTGAAGTAAGGCTGCCAAGAGGACTTGAAAGCGGGGCAGAATTGCAGGAAACCGATTTCAGGAGGTAGACTGGAATTGCATTGAAAGCATAGGAAAAGAGGCAGAACGTCCACAATGATGCACTTGGCCAAAAAGGGCGTATGCGTTTTTTCCTGAATATATTCAGGAAAAAACGCATACGCCCTTTTTGGCCAACCAAGCAAGCTTGCAAAGGAAATCTGCACTACAATGAAGTCTCACTTCCCCCCGGTCAAAAGGGCCATCTGAAAAAAGTGTAAAATCCAGAAAGGCAGGACAGGCCATGGAGAACTGGGAGCCTTGTTATGCTGATGGGCGGGATGTAAATTGCCAACAGACACTCGGGAGAAGTGTATGGTGTTTCCTGAAACATCTAAAAAACAAAGCAACAGAGCCTAGGGCACTTCCACTTATGGTCCTATAGATTAGGGAAATTAAAATCAAAAAGACACAGCCACCCCAATGTTTGGGACGCCTCTGTTTACAAGAACCTCGTTTACCGTACAAGTTCAATATCACAGAAAGTGAAAAATGGATAAAGAACTTGTGGTACTTACGTACAATGCAGTATCACTCAGCAGTGAAATCTATGCTATCAGGCCCGTAGCAGCACAATGAGTGGATTCAGGTACGATGATTCTAACTGAAATAAGTCACACAGAAAAAGAAACATCATAAGATATCAGTAATACACGGAATGTAAACTTGGCTACACAGGAACTGAATTACAGAACAGAACAGGGTCTCAAATTTAGAAAACCAAGTTATGCTTGTTTAAGGGTAAAGGTGAGTTGGGGTGCTGCATAAAACCAGAGATTGAAATGAGCACAGATAAAGTTCCTTAAGCCAAATATGGAATAGACAAGAGCTACTCCTTGCTCAATGAAATGGACTCAACACCGCATATTAAACGCCTAAGAATGTACCTGACTCTTAAGTATCTTAAAACCTATGGATTGCTATGTCTCCGAAAGAGAATCAAGCATGTGTACAGGGACATAAACGCAGCAGTGATAGGATTGGAGAGGTTCGGTGAGCAAATGAAGACCCTTTGAAGTCATATTGCATGGTACCCATTCCACGGGTTTCAACTACCCAGGTTTAAGGTATTCTTCCTTCAGCTAAAACATGCATGTGGAACCTAGAGTATGATCAACCATGTGATCGGGAGACGTGTTCAAATATGTCTCAGTTTTCGTACCCTGGTACTCGGGTGCAACATTCCAGACGCTTTACTAACACTCTCCCGACTTGGAGAGTCAGTCCCTTTAACCTCCTGTTTGGCCCAGTTTGCAATTTCTGCGGAAGATGAACAGGAATAGCGAGAACCAATGAGAGACTAGCTGGAGGTGTCTGGACGGGCAAATTTAACTCTCATTTCCCACCAGGAAGAGGAAATAACCAAAGGCTCAGCGTGCCGTGCCGGAACCAGATTAGGGCCTGAAGCCATCCTGCGGTGTTGCGGCCAGCTCACAAGAAAACGAGTTGAAGAAAGGAGCTCAGGGGCACTGTAATTCACAAACCTGCAGAGTTATAAATGACAACTATCGTCCAAAAATATACTGAAGTAAGGCTGCCAAGAGGACTTGAAAGCGGGGCAGAATTGCAGGAAACCGATTTCAGGAGGTAGACTGGAATAGCATTGAAAGCATAGGAAAAGAGGCAGAACGTCCACAATGATGCACTTGGCCAAAAAGGGCGTATGCGTTTTTTCCTGAATATATTCAGGAAAAAACGCATACGCCCTTTTTGGCCAACCAAGCAAGCTTGCAAAGGAAATCTGCACTACAATGAAGTCTCACTTCCCCCCGGTCAAAAGGGCCATCTGAAAAAAGTGTAAAATCCAGAAAGGCAGGACAGGCCATGGAGAACTGGGAGCCTTGTTATGCTGATGGGCGGGATGTAAATTGCCAACAGACACTCGGGAGAAGTGTATGGTGTTTCCTGAAACATCTAAAAAACAAAGCAACAGAGCCTAGGGCACTTCCACTTATGGTCCTATAGATTAGGGAAATTAAAATCAAAAAGACACAGCCACCCCAATGTTTGGGACGCCTCTGTTTACAAGAACCTCGTTTACCGTACAAGTTCAATATCACAGAAAGTGAAAAATGGATAAAGAACTTGTGGTACTTACGTACAATGCAGTATCACTCAGCAGTGAAATCTATGCTATCAGGCCCGTAGCAGCACAATGAGTGGATTCAGGTACGATGATTCTAACTGAAATAAGTCACACAGAAAAAGAAACATCATAAGATATCAGTAATACACGGAATGTAAACTTGGCTACACAGGAACTGAATTACAGAACAGAACAGGGTCTCAAATTTAGAAAACCAATTTATGCTTGTTTAAGGGTAAAGGTGAGTTGGGGTGCTGCATAAAACCAGAGATTGAAATGAGCACAGATAAAGTTCCTTAAGCCAAATATGGAATAGACAAGAGCTACTCCTTGCTCAACGAAATGGACTCAACACCGCATATTAAACGCCTAAGAATGTACCTGACTCTTAAGTATCTTAAAACCTATGGATTGCTATGTCTCCGAAAGAGAATCAAGCATGTGTACAGGGACATAAACGCAGCAGTGATAGGATTGGAGAGGTTCGGTGAGCAAATGAAGAACCTTTGAAGTCATATTGCATGGTACCCATTCCACGGGTTTCAACTACCCAGGTTTAAGGTATTCTTCCTTCAGCTAAAACATGCATGTGGAACCTAGAGTATGATCAACCATGTGATCGGGAGACGTGTTCAAATATGTCTCAGTTTTCGTACCCTGGTACTCGGGTGCAACATTCCAGACGCTTTACTAACACTCTCCCGACTTGGAGAGTCAGTCCCTTTAACCTCCTGTTTGGCCCAGTTTGCAATTTCTGCGGAAGATGAACAGGAATAGCGAGAACCAATGAGAGACTAGCTGGAGGTGTCTGGACGGGCAAATTTAACTCTCATTTCCCACCAGGAAGAGGAAATAACCAAAGGCTCAGCGTGCCGTGCCGGAACCAGATTAGGGCCTGAAGCCATCCTGCGGTGTTGCGGCCAGCTCACAAGAAAACGAGTTGAAGAAAGGAGCTCAGGGGCACTGTAATTCACAAACCTGCAGAGTTATAAATGACAACTATTGTCCAATAATATACTGAAGTAAGGCTGCCAAGAGGACTTGAAAGCGGGGCAGAATTGCAGGAAACCGATTTCAGGAGGTAGACTGGAATTGCATTGAAAGCATAGGAAAAGAGGCAGAACGTCCACAATGATGCACTTGGCCAAAAAGGGCGTATGCGTTTTTTCCTGAATATATTCAGGAAAAAACGCATACGCCCTTTTTGGCCAACCAAGCAAGCTTGCAAAGGAAATCTGCACTACAATGAAGTCTCACTTCCCCCCGGTCAAAAGGGCCATCTGAAAAAAGTGTAAAATCCAGAAAGGCAGGACAGGCCATGGAGAACTGGGAGCCTTGTTATGCTGATGGGCGGGATGTAAATTGCCAACAGACACTCGGGAGAAGTGTATGGTGTTTCCTGAAACATCTAAAAAACAAAGCAACAGAGCCTAGGGCACTTCCACTTATGGTCCTATAGCTTAGGGAAATTAAAATCAAAAAGATACAGCCACCCCAATGTTTGGGACGCCTCTGTTTACAAGAACCTCGTTTACCGTACAAGTTCAATATCACAGAAAGTGAAAAATGGATAAAGAACTTGTGGTACTTACGTATAATGCACTATCACTCAGCAGTGAAATCTATGTCATCAGGCCCGTAGCAGCACAATGAGTGGATTCAGGTACGATGATTCTAACTGAAATAAGTCACACAGAAAAAGAAACATCATAAGATATCAGTAATACACGGAATGTAAACTTGGCTACACAGGAACTGAATTACAGAACAGAACAGGGTCTCAAATTTAGAAAACGAACTTATGCTTGTTTAAGGGTAAAGGTGAGTTGGGGTGCTGCATAAAACCAGAGATTGAAATGAGCACAGATAAAGTTCCTTAAGCCAAATATGGAATAGACAAGAGCTACTCCTTGCTCAACGAAATGGACTCAACACCGCATATTAAACGCCTAAGAATGTACCTGACTCTTAAGTATCTTAAAACCTATGGATTGCTATGTCTCCGAAAGAGAATCAAGCATGTGTACAGGGACATAAACGCAGCAGTGATAGGATTGGAGAGGTTCGGTGAGCAAATGAAGACCCTTTGAAGTCATATTGCATGGTACCCATTCCACGGCTTTCAACTACCCAGGTTTAAGGTATTCTTCCTTCAGCTAAAACATGCATGTGGAACCTAGAGTATGATCAACCATGTGATCGGGAGACGTGTTCAAATATGTCTCAGTTTTCATACCCTGGTACTCGGGTGCAACATTCCAGACGCTTTACTAACACTCTCCCGACTTGGAGAGTCAGTCCCTTTAACCTCCTGTTTGGCCCAGTTTGCAATTTCTGCGGAAGATGAACAGGAATAGCGAGAACCAATGAGAGACTAGCTGGAGGTGTCTGGACGGGCAAATTTAACTCTCATTTCCCACCAGGAAGAGGAAATAACCAAAGGCTCAGCGTGCCGTGCCGGAACCAGATTAGGGCCTGAAGCCATCCTGCGGTGTTGCGGCCAGCTCACAAGAAAACGAGTTGAAGAAAGGAGCTCAGGGGCACTGTAATTCACAAACCTGCAGAGTTATAAATGACAACTATCGTCCAAAAATATACTGAAGTAAGGCTGCCAAGAGGACTTGAAAGCGGGGCAGAATTGCAGGAAACCGATTTCAGGAGGTAGACTGGAATTGCATTGAAAGCATAGGAAAAGAGGCAGAACGTCCACAATGATGCACTTGGCCAAAAAGGGCGTATGCGTTTTTTCCTGAATATATTCAGGAAAAAACGCATACGCCCTTTTTGGCCAACCAAGCAAGCTTGCAAAGGAAATCTGCACTACAATGAAGTCTCACTTCCCCCCGGTCAAAAGGGCCATCTGAAAAAAGTGTAAAATCCAGAAAGGCAGGACAGGCCATGGAGAACTGGGAGCCTTGTTATGCTGATGGGCGGGATGTAAATTGCCAACAGACACTCGGGAGAAGTGTATGGTGTTTCCTGAAACATCTAAAAAACAAAGCAACAGAGCCTAGGGCACTTCCACTTATGGTCCTATAGCTTAGGGAAATTAAAATCAAAAAGACACAGCCACCCCAATGTTTGGGACGCCTCTGTTTACAAGAACCTCGTTTACCGTACAAGTTCAATATCACAGAAAGTGAAAAATGGATAAAGAACTTGTGGTACTTACGTACAATGCAGTATCACTCAGCAGTGAAATCTATGCCATCAGGCCCGTAGCAGCACAATGAGTGGATTCAGGTACGATGATTCTAACTGAAATAAGTCACACAGAAAAAGAAACATCATAAGATATCAGTAATACACGGAATGTAAACTTGGCTACACAGGAACTGAATTACAGAACAGAACAGGGTCTCAAATTTAGAAAACCAACTTATGCTTGTTTAAGGGTAAAGGTGAGTTGGGGTGCTGCATAAAACCAGAGATTGAAATGAGCACAGATAAAGTTCCTTAAGCCAAATATGGAATAGACAAGAGCTACTCCTTGCTCAACGAAATGGACTCAACACCGCATATTAAACGCCTAAGAATGTACCTGACTCTTAAGTATCTTAAAACCTATGGATTGCTATGTCTCCGAAAGAGAATCAAGCATGTGTACAGGGACATAAACGCAGCAGTGATAGGATTGGAGAGGTTCGGTGAGCAAATGAAGACCCTTTGAAGTCATATTGCATGGTACCCATTCCACGGGTTTCAACTACCCAGGTTTAAGGTATTCTTCCTTCAGCTAAAACATGCATGTGGAACCTAGAGTATGATCAACCATGTGATCGGGAGACGTGTTCAAATATGTCTCAGTTTTCGTACCCTGGTACTCGGGTGCAACATTCCAGACGCTTTACTAACACTCTCCCGACTTGGAGAGTCAGCGCCTTTAACCTCCTGTTTGGCCCAGTTTGCAATTTCTGCGGAAGATGAACAGGAATAGCGAGAACCAATGAGAGACTAGCTGGAGGTGTCTGGACGGGCAAATTTAACTCTCATTTCCCACCAGGAAGAGGAAATAACCAAAGGCTCAGCGTGCCGTGCCGGAACCAGATTAGGGCCTGAAGCCATCCTGCGGTGTTGCGGCCAGCTCACAAGAAAACGAGTTGAAGAAAGGAGCTCAGGGGCACTGTAATTCACAAACCTGCAGAGTTATAAATGACAACTATCGTCCAAAAATATACTGAAGTAAGGCTGCCAAGAGGACTTGAAAGCGGGGCAGAATTGCAGGAAACCGATTTCAGGAGGTAGACTGGAATTGCATTGAAAGCATAGGAAAAGAGGCAGAACGTCCACAATGATGCACTTGGCCAAAAAGGGCGTATGCGTTTTTTCCTGAATATATTCAGGAAAAAACGCATACGCCCTTTCTGGCCAACCAAGCAAGCTTGCAAAGGAAATCTGCACTACAATGAAGTCTCACTTCCCCCCGGTCAAAAGGGCCATCTGAAAAAAGTGTAAAATCCAGAAAGGCAGGACAGGCCATGGAGAACTGGGAGCCTTGTTATGCTGATGGGCGGGATGTAAATTGCCAACAGACACTCGGGAGAAGTGTATGGTGTTTCCTGAAACATCTAAAAAACAAAGCAACAGAGCCTAGGGCACTTCCACTTATGGTCCTATAGCTTAGGGAAATTAAAATCAAAAAGACACAGCCACCCCAATGTTTGGGACGCCTCTGTTTACAAGAACCTCGTTTACCGTACAAGTTCAATATCACAGAAAGTGAAAAATGGATAAAGAACTTGTGGTACTTACGTACAATGCAGTATCACTCAGCAGTGAAATCTATGCTATCAGGCCCGTAGCAGCACAATGAGTGGATTCAGGTACGATGATTCTAACTGAAATAAGTCACACAGAAAAAGAAACATCATAAGATATCAGTACTACACGGAATGTAAACTTGGCTACACAGGAACTGAATTACAGAACAGAACAGGGTCTCAAATTTAGAAAACCAACTTATGCTTGTTTAAGGGTAAAGGTGAGTTGGGGTGCTGCATAAAACCAGAGATTGAAATGAGCACAGATAAAGTTCCTTAAGCCAAATATGGAATAGACAAGAGCTACTCCTTGCTCAACGAAATGGACTCAACACCGCATATTAAACGCCTAAGAATGTACCTGACTCTTAAGTATCTTAAAACCTATGGATTGCTATGTCTCCGAAAGAGAATCAAGCATGTGTACAGGGACATAAACGCAGCAGTGATAGGATTGGAGAGGTTCGGTGAGCAAATGAAGACCCTTTGAAGTCATATTGCATGGTACCCATTCCACGGGTTTCAACTACCCAGGTTTAAGGTATTCTTCCTTCAGCTAAAACATGCATGTGGATCCTAGAGTATGATCAACCATGTGATCGGGAGACGTGTTCAAATATATCTCAGTTTTCGTACCCTGGTACTCGGGTGCAACATTCCAGACGCTTTACTAACACTCTCCCGACTTGGAGAGTCAGTCCCTTTAACCTCCTGTTTGGCCCAGTTTGCAATTTCTGCGGAAGATGAACAGGAATAGCGAGAACCAATGAGAGACTAGCTGGAGGTGTCTGGACGGGCAAATTTAACTCTCATTTCCCACCAGGAAGAGGAAATAACCAAAGGCTCAGCGTGCCGTGCCGGAACCAGATTAGGGCCTGAAGCCATCCTGCGGTGTTGCGGCCAGCTCACAAGAAAACGAGTTGAAGAAAGGAGCTCAGGGGCACTGTAATTCACAAACCTGCAGAGTTATAAATGACAACTATCGTCCAATAATATACTGAAGTAAGGCTGCCAAGAGGACTTGAAAGCGGGGCAGAATTGCAGGAAACCGATTTCAGGAGGTAGACTGGAATTGCATTGAAAGCATAGGAAAAGAGGCAGAACGTCCACAATGATGCACTTGGCCAAAAAGGGCGTATGCGTTTTTTCCTGAATATATTCAGGAAAAAACGCATACGCCCTTTCTGGCCAACCAAGCAAGCTTGCAAAGGAAATCTGCACTACAATGAAGTCTCACTTCCCCCCGGTCAAAAGGGCCATCTGAAAAAAGTGTAAAATCCAGAAAGGCAGGACAGGCCATGGAGAACTGGGAGCCTTGTTATGCTGATGGGCGGGATGTAAACTGCCAACAGACACTCGGGAGAAGTGTATGGTGTTTCCTGAAACATCTAAAAAACAAAGCAACAGAGCCTAGGGCACTTCCACTTATGGTCCTATAGCTTAGGGAAATTAAAATCAAAAAGATACAGCCACCCCAATGTTTGGGACGCCTCTGTTTACAAGAACCTCGTTTACGGTACAAGTTCAATATCACAGAAAGTGAAAAATGGATAAAGAACTTGTGGTACTTACGTACAATGCAGTATCACTCAGCAGTGAAATCTATGCCATCAGGCCCGTAGCAGCACAATGAGTGGATTCAGGTACGATGATTCTAACTGAAATAAGTCACACAGAAAAAGAAACATCATAAGATATCAGTAATACACGGAATGTAAACTTGGCTACACAGGAACTGAATTACAGAACAGAACAGGGTCTCAAATTTAGAAAACCAACTTATGCTTGTTTAAGGGTAAAGGTGAGTTGGGGTGCTGCATAAAACCAGAGATTGAAATGAGCACAGATAAAGTTCCTTAAGCCAAATATGGAATAGACAAGAGCTACTCCTTGCTCAACGAAATGGACTCAACACCGCATATTAAACGCCTAAGAATGTACCTGACTCTTAAGTATCTTAAAACCTATGGATTGCTATGTCTCCGAAAGAGAATCAAGCATGTGTACAGGGACATAAACGCAGCAGTGATAGGATTGGAGAGGTTCGGTGAGCAAATGAAGACCCTTTGAAGTCATATTGCATGGTACCCATTCCACGGGTTTCAACTACCCAGGTTTAAGGTATTCTTCCTTCAGCTAAAACATGCATGTGGAACCTAGAGTATGATCAACCATGTGATCGGGAGACGTGTTCAAATATGTCTCAGTTTTCGTACCCTGGTACTCGGGTGCAACATTCCCGATGCTTTACTAACACTCTCCCGACTTGGAGAGTCAGTCCCTTTAAACTCCTGTTTGGCCCAGTTTGCAATTTCTGCGGAAGATGAACAGGAATAGCGAGAACCAATGAGAGACTAGCTGGAGGTGTCTGGACGGGCAAATTTAACTCTCATTTCCCACCAGGAAGAGGAAATAACCAAAGGCTCAGCGTGCCGTGCCTGAACCAGATTAGGGCCTGAAGCCATCCTGCGGTGTTGCGGCCAGCTCACAAGAAAACGAGTTGAAGAAAGGAGCTCAGGGGCACTGTAATTCACAAACCTGCAGAGTTATAAATGACAACTATCGTCCAAAAATATACTGAAGTAAGGCTGCCAAGAGGACTTGAAAGCGGGGCAGAATTGCAGGAAACCGATTTCAGGAGGTAGACTGGAATTGCATT